>NC_058376.1:47932500-48640833 GCF_018350175.1 Felis catus
TTTTCTTTCTTCCTTCTCATGTCTTAGAAGAAGATTACTGATGTTCTTGCAAAATCAGAGCCAAAACCAGGGACTCCTGAAGACCTACAGAAGCTGATGAAGGACTATTACAGCAGCAATCGCTCAGTGATTGAGTTAGAGGAACTAAACCTACCAGGTACAGCCAGACTTGTTTGGTTTTTTTCCCTTCTTCTTTTTTTTTTTTTTTTTTTTTTCTGTACTGTTCTGAGGTTAGTCATGTAGCAAGACTCAGTGTTATTGATATCAATTTTCCTGATGAGGAGGAGCAAAAAGGTTCATGGCTACATCTCAGCCATTGAATTTGATGTATTTTCCACATGCTAATACTCCTTTCCTCAACCTAATAGTTTTAACTGTTGAATGGTTCCTTTATTAAGATGCTAAATGGCATTTGTTCAATCTAATAGAAAGATTTGTAATTGCATTTTTTTCAAAAGGCTACTGTTGAATGTGCATTTTTTTAGCATTCTTCAAGGAGTAAGAATCCCTACTGGGTATAGAAGTTAAATTAAAATAAAGATAAAGCACATATTTAAAAGTACAGATATGAAACATTAATTTACTCATCTTTTATAGACAAGAACTTTAGCTTCAGTAAGCTTTTAGTTTTGTTGTTGTTGTTCTTATCACAGATTTCTAGTTACAGTTTTGTGTTTATGGTAGTGTTTTGGGTTCCAGGCCAGACTTTCAAGCAAACTATCTAAAGATAGGGATAAAATTCTGCATTTTTAGCAAAGCTGACCCCTCACCCAAGTTGATTCTCTACTGTTGTTTGAGATCTACTGCCTTAGAATATTTATAATTAAATTAAAGATATTGCAGAATTCTTGAAACAACTAATTTTAATTAATTTAGAAATTTCTGATACATCCTGGAACTCTTTTGGATGGAGATTAAAGAAAAGAGATGTTATAAAAATCACACAAGGTTTGGGTGCCACTGTTTCAGATGAGCTATTTTTAGATTACTAGGGACATCTAATTACTGCTATTGGAAAAGGTCAAGGGTAGCTTGATTTCCCTTTTCCATTACAACTTTATGCTTTCTAGAGACTTAAGAAGCTGAAAAACTTCCTGTGCCCTGAATTTTTATAATTCCTTTGTGATGTGCTTTTGAAAACAAAATGCACATTGAATTTAGAGACAGGAGTGCCCCCTGTCTCTTTTCCAAAAGGAATACGCTTTAGGGAATTTAAGGAGTGCATTTCCACATGAGGGAGATCTGGAGTTTTAGACCCACAAAACCCCAACGGCTCCAACAGCAGTTAGAAACCACTTCTCTCTGGGTATAGTTCTTTTGAGGAGAGCTACGTCCTGACTGCTGTTTCGCAGGTACCAAGTGTTATAACAAAGCCTCCTTTCCAAGCTTAACTAAGTTTGCCTCAATGGTCTTTTTCCTTATAGTTCTTTGTTAGAGTATACCTTCAACTTCAGAAGAATTTGTGAGATAGTGGGGTCACTGCTACTCTGTATACTTATGGAACATCATAAATCTTAGTTTTCTAGTATTGTAGAGAATCAGAGGTCAGAGGAAACCTTTAAGAGTCATTTGAGTTGCATAGTGAGTTTACATTATATTATTGCTATATTACAGTTCAGTTGTGTAGTTAAGCAAGAATGTGTGGCCATGGCTCGGTTTAGGAAGGAAGGAAAATGTTAAAATTACTTTTATAGATAAAAAGAACAGGTTTTTATTTTCAGTTAAGAAATTAGGCCATTCTGAGACACAGTGAATAAGGCATTGTAAGAACGTTCAGAGGAAAAGATCCCAGTAGGTACACTTATGCGACCAAGGACAGAGAGGAAGTCCACGATAGGTAAAAGGAGGGACACACTGTGGGTTATTTGGAACAGGCTCCAGTCAGGGGCATAAATATAAGTGGATATAGATCATAAAGGATTGTTCCTATTTGTTTGCCGAGTGTCTAAGGGTTTTGATTTGAGGTTATTTGTGTCTGTAGGGCAGGAACATGTCTTTTCAATTAATATTGTTCACTGTACATTGCAAATGTCATACACATGGGCACTTAATTAGTTTCGAGGCAGGAATCTCTTGGAGTTAACTCAGCTGACTTCCTGAGGGCTGCAGTGTGGTTTAGATCAGTGCTAAATGCCTGTAGGCTAGCAGCAACTGAATCACCCAAGAACTTAAAAAGCAAATCCCCAAGCCCACTCCCAAGGAATTCTGACTCACTAACAAAAGGAGTCCATCCCAGGAATCTATATCTTTTATAAAGCTCTTAGGGTGAGTCTGATCATATCCAGGCTTGGGAAATTACAGTTTTAAAGACCATGAAAGGCTATACGGTGGTATAGGAAGCAATATCTTTGAAGTTAATTACATAATATGAGTTATATATGCTGGGTCACAATATAAATGTCATTTAATTAAGTAATAGTTTACTCCTTGGCACTCTTCAGTGTTTAGCGAAAACCTTTTTCCTGTAGAAAGAATTAAAATGATAAACATGATTTTCCTTTTTTATTTATACATCTCAGGTACAGAGTTAATAATACTACATAATTGCTAAACCATGATAGTCCTTGGTTGAGCAAGACCCCTATATTTTATTTAAGTGTTATATTGTCTTTTACTGTGGTGCTGTGTTGTATTTTGATGCATTATTCCCACTCTTCCCCAATCCACACTCCTTTTTACATTCCCCATAGCATTCAGTCTAATGTGTTAATACATGTTTTTAAATGTGTATATATGCTTGTAAAATGTCATGTCATTGTATGTGTGTTCATTTTACAATTTATCTAAATGATGTGCTGAAATTTTCATTTTGTTTTTTTTCTCACTGAGACCTTTTTTGAGATATGCCTATCTGGTTTTATGTACATCAAGTTCATTGCTTCTAAATGCTACATAGTATTCCAGTGATTTTATCTACCACATATTGGTCATCCATTTTCTTAGATACAGACACCTGGGTTGCCTTGTGCTCCCCACTATCACAAATGCTATCACAATGCTAGGAGAAATATACTTGTGTATGTCCCTTTATAGACCGCATAAGAATTTCTTTCCATCATTTACTCAGGAATGTGATCATGGGGTCATAGGGTGTATACAACTTAATTTTAGTACTTTCCAGAATAGCTATTACCAGTTTATACCTCCACCTACATTTCACAAGAGTTTTATCACCCTACATCCTTGACAATACTTGGTATTATCCGTCTAAGAATTCCCATTCTAATGTGTGTGTAAAGTATTATTTCATCATTGCACTAATAGGCACTTCTATGATGACTAGTGAGTTTGAGCATCTCTACATAGATGTGTTAGCTATTTCCCCTTTACCTTTGTGTATTGCTTATTCCATAGATTTGAAAAATAAACATACTTCATTAGTCTGTTTCACTACTCTAAGAAATTATGGCTTAAAGGTTAAAGTTTACTTGTTCTTGTTGCTGCTGTTGTTTTAAATACTCGACAACACTTTAAAATATATAATGAGCCCCCATTCACTAATGTTGTACATCCTTATTCATTTAATCTGTTTTGATCATGTGTGTGTTGGCAAAATCCTCTACAAATCATGTCTGTCATATTCTAGACTCCTGTTTCCTCAAGGCCAATGATTTGACTCATAGTCTTTCATCATACCTAAAAGAAAGTAAGTAAACTATGATTTTCTTTTAAGTTATTCACCAAGTTGTTATTACTTCATTAAATACTTCATTACTTCTCTTTTTGAGAGAAAGAGAGAGAGAGGGAGAGGGCATGACTGGGAGGCAGAGAGAGAGAGAAAGAGAGAGAGAGAGAATCCTATGAGGGGCAGAGAGAGAAAGAGAAGCAGGGCCCACCTGAAGTGGGGCTCATGTTTTATCTGAAGTGGGGCTTGAGCTCACCCAATGTGGGACTCGAACTCATTAGCCATGAGATCATGATCTGAGCCAAAGTCAGATGCTTAATGACTGAACCACCTAGGTGCTCAAGATCCATCTCTTTAAAAACTTCTAAAACTACCTTTAAAAGCAAAACTTTCTACCTAAAATGGATTTGAAATAGAGGTTTCTCTTAAGGTCCATCTTGGTACTAATTTCTGTTTATTTATGTTTATTCTTGTTTTTCTCTGGCTTTGAGAATTTGGGTTTTGGTCTCATTTTTGGTTTATAATAAATTAATATTAGTATTGGTCTAGGAATCCAGAGAATACTTGGTATTCTAGTACTTGGTATTCTAGTACTTGGTATTCTAGTACCAGGCCCCTGCTGTTTGACCTTGGACAAGTCACTGTGTATTCCTCTGGGACTTGATTTTGTTATCTGAAAGATAAGGAAGTTGGACATGTGATGTCTATTCTAGCTGTGAAATTGTGAAATTCTGTTCACATGCTCAGAACTCAGATCATGGCTATTGCACAATCTAATTTCATCTTTTCAACATGTATTGTGGATAGCCAGTAATAAGCTAGATTATTCATATTAGGTAGTCATCTATTTGTGGCTGACAATGAAATAGTTTAGATATAAAGATTTAACATTTCTCTAATCATATTTAGCTAACTTGGCATATTGTGTGCTTTGTGTTATAAGTTAATGATTTTTCATTTTAATCTAATATCTAGAATAACCAGATAACAGAATCTACATGGTACTCATTATATTTTACTTTAATTAAATACTAACAAAGAATAATTGGAGAATACGCTACTTTGGGGGCTCTATTCTGTTGTATTTAGAGTAATATTTTTCTAATGGTCTTTTTTCAGTCTGCCCTAAGTGGGTAAAACTTCGGAAAAATCATAATGAGAAGAAATCGGTCCTGATGTTGATCATCTGCAGCTCTGCCCTCCGGGCCCTGGAGCTTATTAGGTTGGATGCTTCACCCATTCATTTCATAAATGTTTTTTTGAATAACTGATACGTGTCAAGCTGATATGCTCTGTATGCTAGAGACGTAACAATGAACAAATAAATATACATCATAATGTCAGGTAGTATCAAGTTATATAAGACAAAATAAAGCATAGCGAAGGGATAGAAGGGAGTGGGGGGCTACTTTTAAAAGTGTTGTCACAGGAGGCTTTTCCAAGGAGAATGACATTTGAGCAGAGACATGAACAAAGTGAAGGAGAAAGCCAAGCAGATGTCTGGAAGAAGAGCATTCCAGACAGAGTGAACAGGAAGCACAAAAGGCGCTGGGACGCAATGTTACCGAAAGATTTTGAGCAGGGGAGTCACATGATCTGAATAATCATTCTAAAGGATCACTTTGGCTGCTTTGTGGAGAACACGCATTGTAGAGGGCAAGAGTCAAAGCAAGGAAATAATACGAGCAATAACCAGTTGGAAGAAATAATGGAAAAAAAGACCTAATTTAAAATAATAACAAGAGGGGCGCCTGGGTGGCTCAGTTGGTTAAGCGTCTGACTTCAGTTCAGGTCATCATCTCACGATTCACAAGTTCAAGCTGTGTGGGGCTCTGTGTTGACAGCTCAGAGACCGGAGCCTGCTTTGGGTTCTGTGTCTCCCTCTCTCTTTCCCCCTCCCCTGCTCATATTCTGTCTGTCTCTCTCTCTCTCTCTGTCTCAAAAATATGTAAACATCAAAAAAAATTTTTTAATAAAATAAAAAAATAATAACAAGAATGGAACACCAGAGAATAAGCTTACCAAAATCTATATCAAGAAAATATTATACAAGCCACTCAGAAGATCTGGAACAGACAAAAGGGTATACTATATTGTTGAATAGGAAGAGTTGATGTTATAAAGATGTCTGTGTTACATAGACTAGTCTACAGATTTCACAGATTCCCAGTGAAACTGCAATAGAATTGGTTTTTTAGCTAGATAAGCTAAAGTTCAAAGTTTAAAGATAAGCTATAGTTCTAAGTTCATAAGAGAAAATACAGAATAAAAAAGAGCTGGGGAAATTCTGATAAAGAATATTAGTGAGAGGATACTATGCCTATAGTATCTATCAGATTACCAATGGATATATATTACAGAGTCTCACTAATCAAAACAGTATGAAACTGGCATATGCGTGATAAATCAGACCAGTGGAACATAATTGGAAGTTTAGAAACAGGCCCATATGCATTTGAAAATGTAGCGTGTGGCAAAGGTGACAAATCAGTAAGGAAAGATGGATTATTTAATAAATGGTGTTGGAACAACTACGCAGCCATCTGGAAAAGTAACTTTGGATCCATATCTCGCCTCTCATACCAAGATAAATTCCAAATGGACTGAAAATTTATATATAAAAATTATGTTTTAAAGATAATTTGTCAGTGCTTTACTAAGTGCTTTCACATACCTTTTCATTTACTGCATTCTCGTAGAAAAAACAAAAAGGCTTCCTTCCACTGGATCGGTGGTAACATTGAGCTTTCGGAAAAGAGCCCTCAGAGTTAAAAGGGGTTTACTGGGACTAGCCCTCTTCCAGGGCCAGGCTCTGTACCAGACTTTGACAGGAGATAAAACAAAGGAAAATCCAAGTCCTGGAGAAAAATAAAGTGAGGTGCAAATGTAGACACTCAGTAGCTATTTAGCATCTATTTTTCTAAATGAACTAATCTGATTATGAATTTAGAAAAGTCGTTTTTAAGTTCTTCCAATTCTCCTTTCCCCACAAGACACACACATTAACTTGCATCACACACCCTCTCAATAAAACAAGTGTTTCTTGTGACATATCTGCTCTAAACACAATTGATCTTCAAGACTCCACCTGCTTCTGGGGCAGTACTTGCTGGTTCTGAAATCATATTAGTTCATACTGACTTTTCAGTCTTCTAGAAACTACCACCACAGAATTCATTTCAGATTCAGACGTTGATGGCAAAAGAGGTTGGCCTGGAGATGACCTCCTAAAAACAAACCGTCAAATTGATTTGAGCTTTTACTGCACATAAATACTTTTCTGAAGGGCATAAAAGCACTATGTTGTCACACTTCATTTGCCAATCCTGTGTTCTTCTGTGTCGTTCGTAATACTATAATATACTTCAAGGTTAGGTGATTTGCAAAAAGTGATTTCTGAGCTAGCACAACAAGCCCTATTCATAAAGACTAATGGTGAATAATTCTAGCTTTTCTAAGAATATCTGTTCTCTTGAGGACCATGAATTAACATTAAATATGTCCCCTAAACTGTCTTCCTCGTTAACCTTGCCATGGAGAAAGCTTATGTGTGAGTAAAAATCAAGCACAACAGAACGTGTATAGCATAATTCACTGTCTTGCAAACTCATGTATTCCTACTGGTCAATAATATTTTTCAAAACATAATCATGATATATAAAGGAAAATAATATTGCTGAGCAGTATTCCCTTGTTAGGTCTATTACCAAACATCAATTAAAAGATCCTTCTTTTATACTTTTATACCCGTTGATACCAGAAGCATTTCCACATGTAAAATTTTGGCGAAAGTTTCTCTCTGCAAAGTAGAAGGTGGGGGGGCTGCTCTGATTGAAAGATAAGCCTTCTCCTCCCTGCCAGCTCATTCCCAGCAATCTGCCACAGCAGCCACATACAGCCTTTTGTTAGATGCCCTTGGGCTCCACAGAGCACAGTCTGAGATCACTGTTCTATGATATTTGTTGCAACTAAATTTTGAATGAGAACTATACTGCAGAGTTTAAAGGTAAATTCTCTGCCAGGGACCTGAAATATAAACATTCTGTATTAACAAGTGAAGGGCAGATCCATATTTTTCAATTATCAAGGAAACCTAAGTAAAGCTAACCTTGTGTATGAGAGTTAGAAGCAACCCAGATACATCCTGAATAAAAAACTTCCTCACTTTCCTTCCGGAGTGGGGCTGACTTGAAAATCTCGGAATTTTTTTGTGTACACACACACACAGACACACATGCATGTGCTTATAGTTAAACACAGAAATGCCATATTCTTTTGAATAAAGCAAAACATAATACTTTAGTAGTCAAAGTGGCCTGCAATGGGTAAGTTTTCTTAGGCAATAATGTGTTTTTTTTTTCATTAGGTCGATGACAGCATTCAGAGGAGACAGCAAAGTTATGAAATTATTTGCAAAACACATAAAGGTAAGCAAGGGCCTGTGGTTCCTGATGGGCAATGTAAGTTATCCTTAAAGGCCACTCCCAGCTTTTTCTTATCTCCTTAGCTGATATTTTCTTTGTTCTTATATAACATATTTAACAACTATTCTGGTGTTCTTTGCATTCCCTGCTTCTGCATGCCCACCTGCCCCCACAACAGTCACAACTCCTCTGTGTGCCAAGATTTTTCTACAGACGCTGAGATCTGACCCCTGCATTCTCTGAAGATTCCCCGGTTTTATAGGGCAATGGTTTTCTATCTTGACTTTAACTTTCATTGCCCTGAATGTTGAGCCTAAACAAGGGTAGCCCATTTGCTTTTTCACTTCCTTAACTTTTGGATAAAGTGCTCTAAATTGGCCTATGATTTGCACTTTCTAAAGACTCTTCTTTCCTCTCTTCTGTCTTGCAATAAATAGGTCCAGGAGCAGGTAAAGTTGCTGGAGAAGCGTGTTGTGCACCTGGGTGTAGGAACTCCAGGAAGGATTAAAGAACTCATTAAACAAGGTATGAAAAGAGGCGCTGATATGCCTACTTAGTACTGGGAGTTTGCCTTACCCCCCATGTGAGTTTAGGAAACCACATTTGTGATATAATGAAACCAGGCTTCTGTGTTGATTGGGGAGTTGGAAACTTAGCTTTGTGTCGGTAGAGCTAGCAGGCAGGTGTGAAGCAGTAGGGGATGGTAAGGATTGTGGCAAACTTCAGTACATGTGCCCACCTACACACATTCAGATTCCACTTGCTTTAAGCAGGTTAGTGGATCCACAATTCATTTCCACCAGTTTGCAACCTCTAGAATTTGTAGAGCTAGGTGAGTTGATTATTTCTCTCTTAATTAATTGAATCTTGGTTCCCCAAGACTTCCATTTCAGTTGAGGGCTTATATATAAAACATGTTGAAACTAAAATGAGGTTTCTATGGATGAAATACGGGTATTCTAGAGTGTTTCTCCCAAATTCATTTCTCTTTTAGTATTTTACCCAGAAAGTATTCCAGACAACATCCACCGCTGGGTTTTTATAATTTGTTGGCTCTCTCAAAGTCAGTAGCCTAAAACTTGTTAATCTGCTGATGATCTTATTACCTGTTTTACCTGCCAGACTGATTAAAGATTTCTTTTCAATACTCACTTCCAAATTACTTATTTAATATACTAATAGAACTCTGTTACAGTTGGAACTATTCCTAGATTTTTTAATATATCTAAAAGTAATATGTTCATCAATGCAATAACTAATATAGAGATGGTCATTTGCCAAGAAGCAAACAAAAGCTTAAAATACTAGTGTTTCTTTCCAGATGAAAATCACCCATGGTTAAATGAACCCACTATGTACAAAGGTCTGTGCAATTACAAAGAAGTGACAGACTTGGCAACCCCAGACAAGGAAGGGAAGCACAGTTTTTGAGTTCCTACTTGCACTGGTGCTATGCCACACACTCCTATGTATCTCAGTAAATATTCATGGCACCCTTGCATGCTAGCTTATTTTTTTTCATAGAAGAGAAAACTCTGAAGCTCTGAAGGATTAAGTGGCTGTCCCACAGTCTCTTAGTCTAGGCGTTCCTAGCTTTAGAGGCTTTCCCCCTCAAAGAGCTCTTGATCCTTGAAAAGATAAATATACATAGAATGAGATTGACAAAATGAGGCACTAAATGCCAAGGGCCAAATGAGCACCTCCAAGTCCTATAAGAGTGGAAATAGATTATTATGGAGGCTGAATCTGTATGGAAGGCTTTACAGAGAAAAGGGTCTTTAACTGATCTTTGAAGTATAAGGAGGATTAAAATAGGATCTTTGAAGTATGGAAATGTGAGAAAAATAGGAATAGGAGAATCACTGAATCAGAAGAGGGCAGGCAGATACACATGACTGAGATACAGTGTTAAGCTCTCATGGATTCAGACCTTCAGAGTCAAATCCCAGATCCAGCAACTGACCAGCTCTGTGACCTTGGCAAGTTACTTAACCTCTCTAAATCTTTTTTGTATTCAGATGAGGGATAGTGATAGTATCTTCCTCCTGGGATTGATATGGTAGCAAAGGGCCAATAAAGAATTTCACACCCTAAGGACTCAATAAATGCTAGTTATTATTTTCATTAAAGAGAATAACTTTCTTGGTTGGAAACTTTGTGGGCTTTAGTAGCTGGTGATTGAACTCGAAAGGAAGTCAGATTGTGGAGGGAGGACTTTGAACACTAAGTTGAAGAGTTTGGATTTTTGTCTTGTGGACATAGGAGGGCATTGTAGTGAAGGAACAGATGAGAGGCACTCATAGCCTACCTGTGAGACAGTTGGGAGAGATTGGTTGGGCAGCAGGAGGGTCCAGGGATGGACCCTGCCTCTCGCACAGCTCTTAGCCAAAGATTCACTTCACTCCCCCACCTCGAATCCAGATGGTTGTCTGTATGTCACCAGGAACCCCATGCAATAGGGCCACTCTTCTCCATATTTAAAAGAGAGAGAGGGAGAAAGAGAAAACGAAACTCTGCATACAGATTGTTGAGATTTGATTTCTGGAGAGTAGTGAGGACTCAGTGTGAAAGCTTATTTCATTTAAGGGGTGAAAAAATCATTTAAGGATCTATTGATTTTTTATAATACTAATGAAAATAACTTTTACTTCTGATTCTGATTGGATGCATGATTTAATATTCATTAACCACAGGTGTTAGGCTACATACAAAGCATTTAAAGAGACCAATCCCAGCCCTCTAGAAACTGGAAATGTAACAAAGCAATGGCACATAACTTGTTTTATGTAGCTGTTTATGACTCAACATGTTTATATGTAGAATATATTAAGGAAAGTTTCCAGACTTCGAAAGATATCCCATGGCATGGAATCTGTACAATTATAGACAGAAGTATATTGTTTTAATCTAATAATGAAGCAGATTTTCTGACTATAAGAGCCTTTCAAAAATGCAAAAAAGCACAGAAAAGAAAATATATCACTTTAGAGAAAATCACTTGTTAGATAATACTGAATATATTTCCTTTAGTCTTTTTTCTATGCATTTATATACTTATTTTTGTAAGTGGAGATCATGCTATATATCATAATTTTATAACTTGCCTTTTCCACTTAGCATATCTTATGAGGACTTTCCTCATTATGAAATAGTCTTAATTTTTAATTTTTTTAATGTTTTTATTTGTTTTTGAGATAGAAACACAGAGAGTAGGAGAGGGGCAGAGAGAGAGAGGGAGACACAGAATCTGAAGCAGGCTCCAGGCTCTGAGCTGTCAGCACAGAGCCCGACACAGGGCTCAAACTCACGAGCTGTGAGATCATGACCTGAGCTGAAGTTGGACGCTCAACCAACTGAGCCCCCCAGGTGCCCCTTTAATTTTTAATTTTTAATGGCTGTATAATATGTACATAATATTCTACTTGTTTTTACAGTTTTATCGAGATATGATTAACCTATAACATTGTATTAGTCCAGTGTGTACAATGGAATGACTTTATACATATATAGCGAAATGATTACTACAATAAATTTAGTTAACATCAATCACCTCAAATAATTATAAATTTTTTTCTTGTGATGAGAACTCTTAAGATCTACTGTCTTAGCACCTTTCAAATATACAGTACAGTATTAACTACAGTCACTGTGCTGTACGTTACATCCCCAGACCTTATTTACTTTACAACTGGAAGTTTTTACCTTTTGACCATCTTCATCCATTTTCCCCACCCTCTCCCTTTGGCATCCACCCATGTGTTCTGTATGAGTTAGGTTTTTTAGATTTGACATATAAGTGAGATCATACAGTATTTGTCTTCCTCTGTCTGACTTATTTCACTTAACATAATACCCCCAAGGTCCATTCCTGTTGTCATAAATGACAGGATTTCCTTCCTTTTTATGGATGAATAATATTCCCGTGTGTGTGTGTGTGTGTGTGTGTGTGTGTGTGTGTGTGTGTGAATTTTCTTTATTCATTCGTTGATGAATACTACGGGTTGTTTCCATGTCTTGGCTATTGTAAATAACGCTGCAATAAACATAGTGGTTCAGATACCTTTTTGAGATAGTGAGTTCGTTTCTTTTGGATATATACCCAGAAGTAGAATTGCTGGATCATATGGTAGTTTTATTTTCAATTTCTTGAGTATCCTTCCATGCTGTTTTCCATAGTGACTGTATCAATTTACATTCCCACCAACAGTGCACAATAGGTCCCTTTTCTCCACATCCTCACCAGCACTTATTATGTCTTGTGGGGGTTTTTGATAATATGATTGATGATTAGTGATGTTGAGCACTTTTTCATGTACCTATTGGCCATTTGAATGTCTTTATCGGAAAAGTATCTATTCATTTCCTCTGTCCATTTTTAAATCAGATTAATTGGTGTTTTTTGCTGCTGATTTGCATAAGTTCTTTATATTTTTTGGGTATTAACCCCAAGTTATATTGTTTTTTAGTAATTAGATAGGATACCTGGATTATTTCTAAATTTTTGCTATTATAAATAATACTTCAATGATCATCTTTGCAAGTAACTATATTTATTTCTTTTTTAAAAAAAAGATTTTGTTTTTAAGTAATCTCTATACCTAATGTGGGGCTCATACTTAAAACCCCAAGATCAAGAGTCACATACTCTACCAACAGAGCTATGCTGGTGCCCCATTAACTATATTTAAGTTTCTGATGTTTTTTTAGTGATATGTCATAGAAAGAAAATTATTTTATCAAATAGTAAGCATTTTAATCTTCTATTATATAATGCTCTAGTGCCTTCCTGAGAGACTATCTGTTTGCTCTCCCAGCAACAGTAAGTTATTTTTAAGGGTAGACTACCAACCCATTGTCCTTCTCAATTTATCATTTTTAATTTTGCAGAGGGAAATTTAAATAGGAGTCATTATAATTATAAGAAGAATGAAAAAGTCTTTTGGACAGAAGGGGAAATACTGAAATAATCACAGAGAAGAGTTGAGGGGAAGCACTGCAGAGGAAGGCTTCAGTTATGTTTCCACATGTCACATGAAACAGCTTGGGGTAGTGGGAAAAACTAACTGTGACCAACTCTGAGACCTCTGAGGAACAGGCAATAGCTGAAGTCCCCTCCAGCCCCACATTCCATAATTGTCTCTAGATAGATAGGAAGACAGAAATGGAGTCCTTAAGTGGTTTGCTAGTCTTCTCAAAGGGTAGCACACTTTGAATAGAACCCATTCATATTTACCTCCTTTTCTGCCTAAAATTAAACCTCAAACACCAGCCTCATCCTTCTGTCCATTCACCTTCTCAGAGTCATTCAGACTCCATTGGATTCAATTCCTCTGAAAGGCCACACCTAGATTGCAGGATCCATCTTATCAAATTCTTGTCAGGAATGAGACTTCACCCTCTGGGGCTTCATGAAACAGAGTCTTGGGATTGATTCTCTGCCAGGATTTGAGCAGTTGACGAGCTTAGCAGCTTCTCTGCTTCCCTCAGAATCAGTGATAAGATTATAAGGAAAGCAATCTCCGAGTTCTGCATTTGTTTTCCATCAGGCAAGGGCTGCACTTAGTGTGTAGAGATTAGTTGCTGGGGGAGAGGACAGCAAATGAGGCAAAAAGCAACCTGGAGACTAAAAAGTCATTTGGATAAGCTTCTATCATAAGGTTTTGCTGTAGCAACTCTCTCTCTCTCTGTCTCTTTCAGGTGGCCTTAATTTGAACCCCTTAAAATTTCTGGTTTTTGACTGGAACTGGAGAGATCAGAAGTTGAGGAGGATGATGGACATTCCCGAGGTACCGTGTAACCAGCCTGTAATCTTTTTTTCTTCAGCTTGAGCTTAAGTTCAAACACAGTAATAAAGTCATTGACATCGGGAGCCAAAAATTCTGGCCATTGAAATTCTTCCTGTCTTTTAACTCTGAAGTAACTGCAGTTATAAAGTCCATCTCACCCCTCAGACCTAACTGTATCCTTTCCATATCTTTTGTAGGAATCAGCTTTGTTTCTTCATTAAATGACCAGTGGCTTCTGCCCCACTGGGGACCACATCTGTACTGTACCTTTGAGAAACAGGAAGCTCTGGAGGACTTGGCATATTTTTGTGTGCCTTGCTTTAGAGACATAGTCATCTTTGTCTTTCATCTTTACAGATGCGCTAGGGAGCGGGGGCACAAACTTGCCTCATGGCCTGCATCTCCCATACCCAAAACCTCACTCACTTAATATAGAGGGCTATTTTGGTTTGGGGTAGGGAAATTATTTTGCTGTCTCAGTGAATTAAAACTGGTTGAATGCCTTTGTGGCCACATAAGCATTAGCTTATTATATATTTATGAAAGTAATCTAGTATCATCAAAATATGAAAAATTGATTTTCCACCTACTGTGTACCATGGAGCTAATTTTTCAAGCTAGCCTGATGTTTAGAAGTATCTGTTGGAGAGAAAAGGGTTTGTGCAATACTTAACATGACTGCCAGTCACCAACCATCATGGCAGTAACTATCAAAGAATTTGAAATTAATTCTCCAAATGTGCTGAATGAATTAATTTACCACATAAAACTATATATATCCCCAGAATGACCAAACCTGATTATGATTAATCAGTGAGTTATATCAGATATCAGTACAGGTTAAAAGACAACTTTCTCAGTTTCCTATAGACACACACATCCTGTCCCCTGAACTGACTGGGTTTTTTTAAAACCAGTTTAACAAATTTGATGTTAGGCACATGAGGCCATATTTAATTATTTCAGTTATAATATTAAATCTGAGTAATCCACCATGAGTTTTCTAATTATAAGAAATTGTGTCAAAAAACCACCTTTTTATCCATAGTTATTTTTATTATGTTGATGTAATTCTTGTCAGTTATCCTATATTGAAATATGTGTGTAATCTAGGCATACTTTGGGTACCTTGAAACATCTTTGTATAAGATTTTTTAAATGAGATTTTATTTTGAATGGTAACAAAAGGGCACTTTAATGAAACTGATGTTTTATATAGTATCTCTTCCTTTACTTAAGTAAATATTTCAACTCTGAATAAAACACAGGTTAGGATTTTTGCCCTCCATAACAGCTATCTAAATACCAGGATGTCCAGATGGTTGAATTTATTCACCAAGACTATCTTTTCTTGATCTTAACCTCTTTTTCCCCCTCTTGTTTCTCTTTTAGATAAGAAAGGAGGTGTTTGAACTTCTGGAAATGGGAGTCCTCAGTCTGTGCAAGTCAGAATCTTTGAAGCTGGGCCTTTTCTAAGTCTGGGTCCTATGAAAATTCCAGTTTTTATGGGATTTGCATCTCGTTTAATAGCTCTGGAATATTGCAAGCACTCAGTAAATATCAGCTATTGTTTTATTATGTTAACTGCATCACCAGATGAATCACTAGAAATTTTTGATGGAGATTCTTTGACAAAACTGAAGCTGTCCTTTGCCAACCTCTCTGTATAATAAAGTATCACCAGCTTGTGTGTGATTTTTTTTTTTTTTTTTTTTTTTTTTTGAGCAGACTGAGTTTTTTTTCCACCCACTGGGCTCTGATGTTACTGTGCAGGAGCAGGGAAAGAGCAGTTGGGCAAACCTTAGACAAGCCCCTTCCCTCTCTGAGCCTCAGTTTCATCAGCCTCAAAATGGGAATGATGTCTCTGAGGACTGTTGAGGATTCCATGTGATGGTACTCATGGAACAGATTTCTAAACTAAAGCCTGGTCTCAATGTGAAGTGTGGCCGCAGTAGTGGTTGAAAGAGCTGGAAGTGTTTTTGTGGCACTTTGCAAACGTATGAGAGACAACAGTGTAACTACAATTGTCTTAATTATTTTTTAACTTTTTATTTTAAAATAATTTCAG
Organism: Felis catus; assembly: GCF_018350175.1. NCBI lineage: Eukaryota > Metazoa > Chordata > Mammalia > Carnivora > Felidae > Felis > Felis catus. The sequence continues at coordinate 47,948,404 of NC_058376.1, forward strand.
ATTTACAGAAAATGTCTGTAATGGCTGGGGAAGCTATCTGCGTAGCAGTTAAAGAGAACTGAAAGCAAGGGCTTAAAAAAAAAATCACTGTCTGAAATGTCTGATGATACCACAGTATAACAGCTGCTAACAAATTGTCATATCCATATCAATCTAGAAATGTGTGTCTCAGCCAGGGCATTTTCCCCCCCAGGGCCATTTGTACTGTCTGGAGACATGTTTGGATGTCACAACTGGGGGGAAACTTCTAGCATATAGTGGGGGAGTTATGACTGGCATTAAGCAGGTACAAGCCAAGGAAACTGCTCAACATTCTACCATCCTACAGGACAGCCCCACAATAAAGAAATATCTGGCCCAAAATACTAATCAGTTAAGGAAGTTACTGACGTTAAGGAACCCAGTTCTAGAAATTTGAAAAGCAGAGTATATGAAGTATATTTGTATGCTTGGAGTAGGTTTATTTAGAAGAAAAATATGTAAATATAAAAGTGCCTGTAGATGAATCACTGGGTTCTACTCCTGAAACCAATACTACATTGTATGTTACTTACCTTGAATTTAAATAAATTAATTTTTTTTAAAAAGTTCCCATAAGGTAAGATCTGGCTATTTCAAGAACATTGTCCCAGATATGTGTTCACTTACTACTGTGATGGTTAATGTTATGTGTCAACTTGACTGGGCCATAGGATGCCCAAACAGTTGATCAAATATTATTCTGAGTGTTTCTGTGAGGGTGTTTTTGGAAGAGATTAACATTTAAATGAGTGGGCTTGAGTAAAGCAGATTGCCCTCCTTACTGTAGGTGGGCCTCATCCTGTCAGTTGAAAGCCTAAATAGACCTGTCCACCTCCCACACACCCCCACAAACCACCCCCACCTCCAAGAAGAGAGAATTCTGATTCCAACTGAAACATCAGCTATTCCTGCTAGATAGCCTTCAAACTGGGACCTTAGCACCTGGTTCTACACCACCTTTTGGCCTTCAGACTCAACCTGAGACATCAGTTCTACAGAGTTCAGGTTTGCCAGCCTCCTCCATAACATGTGAGCCAATTCCTTATAACAAAATCTCTTTATAGACCTCTGATTAATTCTGTTTCTCTGGAGAGCCCTGACTATATACTAATGTAAAGGTTTTTTGGTTTGGGGTTTTGGTTAGTTTGGTTTTGTTATTTTATAAAAAGTCTAAAAAATTCTGTTCTTACAGATTTGATACTGTGATGACCCGTTTGCTAGGTGTTATCTGTGTAGTATAATCCCACCCAATGTTGGACCAAGTACGTAGATGGCAGACAGACCTGATTATTTTCTACGCCAACCATGCACATATAATCTAATCTTGTAGGCTGTTACTGCCTTTTAAACCCAAGTTCTTGACCATGTTTACCTAGTGAAATAAATGGTAGATATGAATTAGTTAAGTGTTTGCTGCCATCTTCTCACACAAGGCTGATACTGGCAGCCATATTCTTCACCATCTCCAAGTCAGATTCAAGTGACTTGCTGAGAAGTTCCCACTGGTATTATGCTTTTCCCAGTTTGCAAGTGGGAAGCTTTGACTCTGACTTTTACACGCCTAGTGTAAGCATTTGCATTTATTTTGTATTCTTTTCAACTAGCTACACCTGCCAAAGTTGTTGCTTTCTTTAATATAAAAATAGTCCAGCATGGCTTCTCTGCCTAATGCTAATTTAAAAAGGAAGATTAGAAACTCATTTTTTTTAATTCTGTATCTTAAATACATCTTAAAGAAGAGGAAGTAATTATTAACAGCCTAATAAAAATGATATTAGGAGATTTCTGATAAATGAGAAAAACCCCAAACCAAACCAATTCTACTGTATGGCAATATTGAACATTTAACCAATTATCTATGTTCCTCTTCCCTTCTCTTGCCTCATTTGAGCTACTCCAAAGCACATGCTTGGGAGAAGTTTAGATGCTTTTATGTACGTTTTCTACCTGAGTCTTTCTTATGGATGAAAAAATTGGCAGTTACTGAGATTAGACATCTGTGTTCCACAATCCCTGTTTCCTTTCCTCTTCGTCATTATTACAAATAGCAAAGCTAGCTGTAATTTGAGAGCATTTTTCCAACTTAGTTTATATTTATGTGAGAGGCAGCCATGTTTGTAAAAAACCTGATAGCCCTATTATTTTTTGTATTGATCTCTAAGACTTTAGGCAAGTTCTTAAAGATAAATCCATTTTCCCCCTTTCAGGAAGGGCTTGCCCTGAATTAGTCACCACATACCAGAAATAGCCTGTTATAACTGCTTCCCAAGGTCACCAGATGTTGGTTTAGTCCCCTGCTGGGGACTATTCCTTTTAGCCATGGCATTTAGCACAAGTTGTTGGGGGGGAGGGGGTGGATTGTTTTGGTTTTGGTTTTGGTTTTGGTTTTGGTTTGTTTTGAGCCTAAAGTAAAATATACCTAGCAATGGCTGATTGAAGAGAGCCGTGTTCCTGCTGAATATCAGGTTCAGTTGAATAATTCTGGGAAGAAGAAAGACAGCAACTACAGAGGAAGGTTCATATAATTCTTAACTTAGTATTATCATTATGCAGTATTACTATGAGTAGCAATGTTATAAATATCTCAAAAGTACAACCCCATCACCTGCAGGACCAAAATGAAGAAGACATCCCAGATCTGCCAATCCAAACTGCCAGACAACACTGCCTTGAAGCAGCAGCAATTGCCCGCCTACCGGTTACAGCTCTCGGCCACTGGAGTCCTCTCTGGCTTTTTTGCCACAGGAGCATTCTGCCTTGGTGTGGGCATCATCCTTATATTGTCTGCAAAGAGTATCAAGGAAATAGAGGTTTGTCCCGTCTTACAATTTTAAGGCATTACATTTTTAAGGCAGGTTCTAAGAATTTTCAGCTTTAGAACTATAAATGAGTGAGCGATCAGTATGAGAACAGAGCCCCTCAATAGATGAGACTGGAAATAGAGGACACTGGAACATCCCTTTCTCAGCTGGTGCAGATGATGGCAGCCTCTGTATGTTGGCTTTATTCATTCCTACTCCCTCTTGAGGACAGTTACTCTCACATTGGTCATCTCAGCCATTTGTTTACAGGCACCTGGCAAAGCAGAAGCTTTTTCAGCTGGCAGAGTGCTGACCAAGGATTCATAGAGGTAGGAGAAGGAGAGGCAGGGCCACATGACTGCCAGATGCCCATGAGTCACGCTGATAAAAAAATGAAGAGACAGAGATAGAAGTCTTCAATTTTGTCCCGCTTTCAAGCATTGTGTCTTTCCCTTTGCAAGTGAACTCCCTCTGAGATCATTAATTTAGGAAAGGCAAGAACCCAAATCTTTCTGGCCTCTTAAGGATACCTAGAAAAATTAACCAAATTCTACTCAAGATTGAGAAAAATTGAAACTAAGGGCACACCACCCCCCGCCCCATGGCAAGCCTTTGTCAATGTGATTAACAAACTGTTGGAGGATGAGAATCTGGTCTGAGGAGGGGACATAAGAGTTGGTCGGTTAGATCAGCCATGCCCACATTCAGTTCAGTCTAACAAAGTAAGCAAATGTTTCATTCAAATCCGCTTTGAGCAGATTACCAGACATCTCCAGGCTATGACCTCCACTCTGAAGGCAGCCTTGGAAAGCTGATCTATTCTCTCTCCTGATAATGGCTAACAACAAAAGTATGAAGGCCAAGTCTATCAACATTGACTTAACATTTATGAGTGTCTGAAGGTGCTAAGAGTTCTGCTGGGTTTGCAAATGAGTAAAGATAAGTAAGTTGATACCTGCCCTCAATGAGCTAATGGTAGAGCAGGTAAGGTAGTGTGTGTGAAGAACAGAGAGCTCAGCCATGGTTGCCTTGTTCAGCACATCCACAGCCCCTTCCTTGCACACTGTCAGTACATAATAGGCACAAACTCTTGAAGGAATGGATTAGGGCAAATGGTGAGGACTTCAAAGAGGAAAACACCGTTTCAGGCCCCAATCTTCCTTCCAAACCACACTGTTCTAATGCCTTTCCACTTCTATTTTCTGCTCCCAGCAATTTATCTCCCCAGGAACTAAATACCATTAAGTCCTTTTGAGTTCTCCGGTGTGAGATGTAAACCACCAGGCCTCACCAGGGGCAGATGCAAAATGGCAAGAGAAAATTATACTTGCCTTGTGGAAGGCAAAGTAACTGGCTTACAAGGTTAATGATACTTATTTCCACAAACAGCTCATCCTACTTAATTTTCTATTTTCTTCTTCACCAGCCCCTTTCTGGTTCTTCTGCTTTTCCCATGTCCTCCTTGCTTCCTTTCTGGTTATCCACCCCAACCCACTATGAAGTGCAGCCTCCATTAAGAGGCCACCATTGCTAAATGCTGTCACCCTATGCATGTGAAGGGAACCTCACCCCATGGTTCACTAAAGCCATTCCGCAAACAACTTTCAACAGAATGATTTTTATCATGTTAAGGAGATTTTCCAATTGACTTTTTTTAAAAGTCACTTCAGATAGGACTATTTCTAACATTTTTTTTTTCTTTATACAAGAAAACCAGAAACTGCTGTGACAGTGAGATCCTCTTTTGCACATGGATGTATTTCATTATATTGGGTGAGAAGATGGAATACATATCCCAGGCCAATGTGATCAAGTACAGACCCAGTGGAAGAGTTCTGAGTGGCTTTCCTCTTCTCACTTAGCCCTGTGCAACAACAAGGAAGTGACCTTTTTCCAATTCACTTTAAGCAAGAATGATCATTCCTGCCTCTCCAAAATTATATAAGGAGCAGACTGTGGTCTTTGCTGTCATTTTAGAGTTATAGATTTATAAGGCCATTTGAGACAGTAGGTCAGAGATATGTTTTCCTCATATTTTTTTTTATTTATCTTATTATTTTTTTCATCATGATAAGTGTATTCTTTAATCACCTATTTCACTCTCCCCCCGCCCCCGACTTACCCTCCGGTAACCATCAGATTGTTCTCTATCGTTAAAAGTCTGTTTCTTGGTTTGTTTCTCTCTTATTCCTCTGCTCATTTGTTTCTTAAATTCCACATATAAGTGAAATCATATAGTTTTTGTCTTTCTCTGACTGACTTATCTCTCTTATTAGCATTATGCTCCCTAACTCCATCCACATTGTAGCAAATGGCAAGGTTTCATTCTCTTTTATGGCTATATTGTATATATACCACATCTTCTTTATCCATTCATCAGTTGTGATGGACATTTAGGCTGCTTCCTTGGTTTGGCTACCTCATAAAGTTTTTAGAGCTAGAAAGCACCTTAGATATCATCTACTCAAAGATCACCATTTTTTTCTAATTCTGCATTAATAGGGCTCAAGAATGCAGGGAGCAAAATGTATACTACTACAACAGGGTCACAGATTAATTGATAGATAAAATAATGCTAATGAACAAAGTGTGGGCCCTGGAGGTTAAGTATTTAACTCAAGGTCAGAGATTGGCTGAACTGAACCCCAGTTTCCTCAGTCACAGTTTAGTGTGCTGTCAGTTCTGAGAGAGCCCTGTTCTTTAAAGCTTTTTAAAAATCAGAATGCAGTTTCACAAACAGAAAGGGCATCAATATTTTCCAAAATAATAGTTAAAGCCTTCCTGTGTATTTAAAGAATGATTTAGGGGCGCCTGGGTGGCTCAGTCGGTTAAGCGTCCGACTTCGGCTCAGGTCACGATCTCGCGGTCCGTGAGTTCGAGCCCCGCGTCGGTCTCTGGGCTGATGGCTCAGAGCCTGGAGCCTGCTTCCGATTCTGTGTCTCCCTCTCTCTCTGCCCCTCCCCCGTTCATGCTCTGTCTCTCTCTCTGTCTCAAAAATAAATAAACGTTAAAGAATGATTTAATAATTAAAGATTTAAGTAAATATAAGCATCTAGGTACAATTAAGTAGCCTTTTGGCTAATTTTTAATTTAGTTTTGGCTTCAAAACTCCAGTGGTTTGCAAGGATTAAAAAATCCAGCCTTTCTTGTTGGTCTTCCCTCCCAAAGAATCGTAAATCCCATTGGCAGTTTACCAAGGAGAAGGCCACTCCCTTGCTTGCTTGCTCTTCCCCATTCCCATAATCTTCCAATTATTCTTCAACACAATGAGGAAGGAACAGAAGGGAGATGCACAGCCTCAGTGGCCTCTCTGTGAGCCTCCCTTCCTTAGGCTTCTTCCAGCTGTATCTTTACATAACTGAGGCTCTCAGCCAAAGCTCATAGGATTTGTTCATTTGAAACACACCGCCCTTTTTTAAAGAGTCCACTATACCATTTTTCACAGAATTTGATTTTTAAAAAACAGAATGTGATAACACTTAAAGCAGAATTATTCCATGTATATAAATAACCCTACATTTTGGAAGCATTTCTTTTTCTGTTTTTGGTCCTTTTTAATAACTTCCTCTAGATGTCATGTAGAAAAATTCATTAGTATAAATATTTTCCATACAATAGAATGGAAACACAGTGAAGTGACTTCCCCATAAAGCTGATTAGCCTCAAGCTGTAGGCCCAGTTCTTGTGAGTCATTGACGAATATTTTCCTAATGACACCTCTTTATGATCAAGACATGAGCCTTTATCACAACTGGTTACGTAAATATGCAGTAGAAACACTGAATTCCAGGTCAGTGGCAAAATGCTGCCAGGTCCCAAAGTGAAAGACTGTAAAAGGGCCCACTCTTCCCAAGCATCTGCAGAAACACTTTTGTCCCCTACTGTAGGTTGTTTTTCAGTCATGTCCCAGCATCCATGCCCTTGACCCAGAGAGCTTGAAGGCTTAGGTGGTGGACTCAGGACTTGATTTTTAAGAAATGTACTCATGTAACTTTTCAATTAATAATTGTTCTTTTCCCTCTCTGATAGATTAAATACACAAAAATATGTGCAAATTGTGCAGAACTGCGAGAAGATGCTATTAATTTTGACAAAGAATGCACCTGCTCTATTCCCTTTTACCTTTCAGAGACAATGCAGGTAAGTGAAATTCAAGAGCCTTCAACTGGCTGTACACAGATCTACTCCTATTTCACACTTGGCAGTAAGTTCATGATTTCCACCAAGTGCTTTCCAAATCTGAAAACACAAAAAATAAAACAGGGTGGGGGTGAGGGATCTTATAAAGTGTTGAGTTCATGCACAACTCTTTCCCTACTTTTTTCCTTTGGAATGCTATTCTTCTCCTTTGTCTAAGTTTCTAGACATACCTGTCCAACTTTCTAACATAATTCTTAACATCAATGAGACAGACTTTATTCCAAACGTCAACAGAAGAGGGGACTATAGAGATCTTTGAGTCTAACCACTCATTTTATAGTGAGAAAATTATGGCTGAGAGGCTAAGTGACTTGGCCAAGGTCACACAGTGAGTTAGTGTGAGGGGTCACACACCTGCTGGGACTGTCCTTCCTTCCTCCCTGCCCCCACCCCACCCCTAAGTCATTCTACATATACAATTTTCTTTTCTTTTTTTTTTTTTTTTTGCACAAAGGCACATCACTTTACTGCCCTATCTGAAAGGTAGGTACAAAGATGCAAACAGTTACATGTATACAAGGAGTAATGTTTTCCCAGAAATATGTTTTATAACTACTACGATGGTGCCAAAGACAAGTTCAAGAAGGAGAGAGACTCTCCTTAGGAAGATTAAGCTCCTAAGATTTGGATCCAATTTTTACCAGTCTTTAATTACAGGAAGTTGAGGAATTCAAAACGATTTCAAAATTTTTCCCATAAAAATTACTATCTTTTAAAGTTTACCCCTCCACTGATCTTTTTTTTTTCTTTTTTTAATTTAAATCCAAATTAGTTAGCCTATAGTGCAACAATGATTTCAGGAGTAGATTCCTTAGTGCCCCTTACCCATTTAGCCCATCCCCCCTCCCACAACCCCTCCATTAACCCTCAGTTTGTTCTCCATATTTATGAGTCTCTTCAGTTTTGTCCCCCTCCGTGTTTTTATATTATTTTTGTTTCCCTTCCCTTATGTTCATGAGTTTGGTCTCTTAAAGTTGTCTTATGATGTAAGTCATATGATTATTGTCTTTCTCTGACTGACTAATTTCACTTAGCATAATACCCTCCAGTTACATCCACGTAGTTGCAAATGGCAAGATTTCATTTTTTTTTGATTGCCAAATAATACTCCATTGTATATATATACCACGTCTTCTTTATACATTCATCCATCGATGGATATTTGGGATCTTTCCATACTTTGGCTATTGTTGATAGTGCTGCTATAAACATGGGGGTGCATGTGTCCCTTCAAAACAGCACACCTGTATCCCTTGGATGAATGACTAGTAGTAACATTGCTGGGTTGTAAGGTAGTTCTATTTTTAGTTTTTTGAGGAACCTCCATACTGTTTTCCAGAGTGGCTGCACCAGCTTGCATTCCCGTCTACATATACAATTTTCTAATCCCTAAGGCAACTCTTGGCCTCGCTCACTGTCAGGCACTGAGGAGTGCCAAAGAAATATTAAGAGAAGTTCCTGCTCTTGGTCTGATTAAAGTCCTGTGTTAGTCTGGGTCCTCCAAGAAGCAGATGCCAAGACAGGATTAGACATGCAAGAGATTTATTGGAGGGACTGCCTGTGAGGGAAAATGGGGAGAAAGCCAGAAGAGACTGAGACAGCTGTCAGACCACAACACAACTCTGACCCCTGTGAAGAAAAGGGAAGGGGAGAAGGAAGGAGGGGAAAAGGCACAGGAGAAAGAGGAGGGAAAGGAGGAAGGAAGTGAGGGAGAAATGTGTTAGACTGCAGTGTACTCTTTAGAAAGTTTCAGCAAGGCCAAAAGAGAGTCCCTAAAGAAGTCTGCCTCAGTATCTCCACTGTGCTCAGCCATTGGGAGCAGCCAGGGACATCATGGCCTTGGTGCAAACACAGGATGATTTCAGAGCATGACAGCTGGGGTCATCCCTCAATTATTGTCCCTGTATTAGCAGATCCCAGAGGCATCTTTTATCTTACCTGGTACTCAAGAAATGAAAAAACTATATTCCCTTGAACTCCTCAAAGGTCCTGTCCTGTGCTCTGGACTCCACACCCCTCCACCAATGGCATCCTCCTCCCTGACCTGGTTGATCCTTCTCCCTCCTCTTCATAGATGATTCTGCATGGAAGGATCTAAGTATAGGCAGGTCTTCTCTTGAGCTTCCCATTGAGCATTCCCCTTTAGCTACCCACCTCAAGGCCCTGCTTCCACTTCAAACTCAGCTGGTCCCAAACCAGACTCACCATCCTCTCCTGAAAAACCCTCATCACTTCCCTTTCTGGTAAAGATCTCATCACCAAGACTCGAAACTTTCCTCTGTGACTTTACCCTGCCTGCTCCTTTTTCATCTAAGCCTCTGATGTGTGGGCACTTTTCTTCAATCCATCTCTCCAACCACTCTGTCCCCTCCATTATTTAGGCATTGCCTCAGCTCGGACCTCCTGGTCCCTTATCAGAGATACCTAATTGCACTCCCAGCCTTTGGTTTTCCGTACTTTAAACCACATAAAATCAGTTCACTGTCCTCCCTGCCCCCCAAAAAAGCACTGTTTCAGGGTGCTCTTTGACCACCTGAGGCCCAGCTACCTTTTCATAAAAAGGTAAAGGAGGAAGGAGACCTTGTACTTCTGCCAACTGGCCAACTTGCTTTTGCCTGATAGAACTGTATGTTTCTGCTGTTAATTTGCCTGGAAAATCTCCCCACTCACTGCCACTTGTTTTAGATGCCTAACATTCATAAGCATTCCTTGAGCCCCCTTTTCACTCATGTCTCCAGAAACAGTTTGCCCACATTTGTTTCCTGGGAGCACTGCTTTCATTCTTCTGATGAACCTATAATCACTTGTGTGATATCCTGTGGACACATTTCCCCCACTTAAAGGATCGTGCTCTGCATGTCACACCACAACTACCCACTTGCAAGTATTGCACCACACGCTCAACCTTCCCTCCTGTTACCGTAGATAAGCTATCCCTGTTCCAGTCTTGAAGTCTTACCTCCACTTGTGCATAGAGGCCATTTTTCTTGCCTCTGTAAGGACTTAATTCAGCAGTTCTGTCCTCTGATATATCGCTAGCTTTTCTTTGTCCTCAATCATCCCCAGCATACAAAACATATTATTTCACTTCTCTTCAGATAAACAAACTACTCTTCTGTTCTCCCAATTTCCCTACCAGCTATTGTCCCATTTCTTTCTTCCCATTAGCAGAAAAACTCCTCAAAAGAACTGTCTATCTTGGCTACTTCTAATTCCTCTCTACTCATTCTCTCTTAAACCCACTCCAATTTGGTTTTTACCCCTAACACTCAGTGAAATTGTGAGGAAACCGATGACTTTCTATGTTGATAAATCCAGCAGTCAGTCCTTACTTAGTAACTTGTCACTCATTGGACACAGGTGACCACCCCCTCATCCTTGGCATACTTTATTCTCTTGGCATTCAGGATCCCATACTGTCTTGGTTTTCCTCCTAGCCCCTCTGGTTGCCCTTCTTTGGTTCCTTTGCTGTTCTTCCTTTTCCCCAAACTCTTTATGTTGAGATCCACAGGGCTTTAGTCCCAGTCTTCAGTCTTCTCTCTAACTGCATTCACTTCTTTGGAAATGTCATCTATCTCCAGACTTTAGATGCCATCTATTGCCAACACCATTTTATATCTCTATCCCAAATATCTCTTCCAAATCCACAATTGTATTTCCAGCTGCCTTCCTAATGTCACCATGTGGATGTCTAATCGATATCTGAAGTCAACATTTCTAAAACTGAATTCCTGGTTTCCACTTCTCCCCTTATCCACTGCACCCCTCTTCCCCCCCCCCCCCAAAAAAAAAGCAAAAACAAAAACCCCTAACCCATCCAAAGACTTCTCAATCTCAGTTGAAAATAGCTCCATTCTTCTGGTGCTCAGGCCAAAAGCCAAGGAGTGATTTGTGACTCCCTTTGTTCTCTGATATTTCACACCCAATCCATCCTGTTGGCTCTACCTTCAAAATATATTCAGGATCTGTCCACTTCTCCCACCTCTTGTGCTACCACCTAGCTCCATGCCATTCCACCTCTTACTTGGATTTCTGAAATAGTCTCCTAATAGGTCTCCTTGCTTATATTCATGTTTCAATATAGCAGCCAGAGTGCGAATTTAAATCCTAAGACATATGTTATTCCTTCGTTCAAAAAATCCCTGCAGTGGAGGCACCCCACTGGCTCAGTTGGAAGGGCACATGAGTCTTAATCTTAGGGTCATGAGTTTGAGCTTCATGTTGGGTATAAAAATTATAAATAAACAAACTTTAAAAAAAAATCCCCGTATGGCTCCTCTTTCTACTCAGTGAAATCTTAAGTTCTTACAAGGCCTTACATGATTTTACATGACCTAATCAATCCCTCCATTCTCTTCCCCCCAACCCCACTCTCACCACAATGGACCCCTTACTCCTCAAATAAGTCAGGCATTCTCTTGCCTTGTCCCCTGTACCTGATATACACTTGGCTAATTGTCCTACCTCCTTCAGGTCTTGACTCAACCCTCTCCCCAGTAAGGTCTACACTGGCCATCCTATTTCACACTGCAACATATCTACTCAACTCACCCCTGTAATACTCCTGGTCTTTGTTAACTTGCTGTAATTTTAATTTTTTCCATTAATACTTATCACCTTCTAACTTGCCATATAAATTAATAGTTTATGATATAGTATTGTTTATTGTCCATTTCTCACTGTTGTGTCCCAAGCACCTATAAGTTACCTGGCACACTATAGGTGCTCAATTAATGTTTATTGAATGAACATATGAATCTTTGCTTCCTCCACAGGACCCAGCACAGTCTATTTTATGTGGTAGATGCTCAGAAAATGTTTGTTGAAAGACTAAATGAATGCAGGAAATATAAAGTCCTAAGTTGTATGGCTTTATGTCCTAGGAAGCTTTGGTTTTATGTGACCCTTTCTTATTTCCCCTATGATCCCAAATGAAAGCATGTTGGCATTAGTAATATTCTGAATACATCTATATTGATTATGGCTAGTGTTAATCAGTTTTTTTAAGTTTATATATTTATAATTTGAGAGAAAGTGCACATGCAAGCAAGGAAGGGGCAGACAAAGAGGGAGAGAGAGAATCCCAAGCAGGCTGTGCGCTGCCAGCATACAGCCTGACTGGGGGCTCGATCCCATAAACCTGAGATCATGAGCTGAGCCAAAAGCAAGAGTTGAACACTTAACCAACTGAGCCACCCAGGCACCCCTAATCAATTTTTTAGGTAAGTCATATATAAACTGTAAGGAAATTACTGAGTTTTACTTGGGTTAGGTGATATTTGCAGTCAGTGAGGGAAGTTTTACATATGTGTTTTTATAGATCAGAATCCTAGTTCTCTACAGCTATGCCCTCTCTTGCCTTCCTCAACTCACCATGCTGCTCCCCCAAAGTAAAAGTATTGTTTATGGGGCACCTGAGTGGCTCAGTTTGCTGAGTGTCTGACTTGGTTTTTGGCTCAGGTCATGATCTCATGGTTCGTGGGATGGAGCCCCATGTCAGGTTCCATGCTGACAGCACAGATCCTGCTTGGGATTCTCTCTTTCCCTCTCTTTCTGCCCCTCCTCACTCATTCCCTCTCTCTCTGTCTCTGTCTCTCTGTCTCTCTCTCCCAAAATAAACTTTTTTTTTTAAAGTGTTGCTTAAAAAGCAGAAACAGACTCATAAACACAGAACCAGCTGGTGGTGGACAGAGGGAGGGAGTAGGGGCATGGGCAAAATAGGTGAAGGGGAATGAGAGATACAGGCTTCCATTTATATAATGAATAAGTCACAGGGAAAAAGGTGTATCATAGAGAATATAGTCAATGGTGTTGTTACAGCATTGTATGGTAACAGATGATAATTACAATTGTAGTAAGTATAGCATAATGTGTAGACTTGTCAAATCATTATGTTGTACACCTGAAGCTCATGTAACATCGGGTATCAACTATACTTCAATTGAAAAAAAAAAAAGTTAGTGTTGCTTAACTAGCAGGGCAGGAGGGTTGCTTAAAACAATGGAAAACCATTCTCTCACAGTTCTGGAAGTCAAAAGTCTGAAATCAAGGTGTCAGCAGGGTTGATTCCTTCCTGGAGTCTCAGAATACTTACATTTTTGAAGAAAAAATTCAAAAGGATAAATTCTTAAAGGGCTTTAGTTTCCATCTGTCTGTGTCCTTTGAAACCCTTAAGTCAAAATAAATGTTACCAGCTGCTAACCATTCCTTTCAGGCAAAATCCATAAAAATCCAACCAAACCAGTTAGGGCAACAACAGGGCCTTCGGTTCACCAGTTAGCACACATTACACATGCTAGTCAGTAAATTCACAGAAGACTGCCTTAAACTAGGAATCCTATACAAAGTGCCACTGAATTTAAAGAGAAGCAACACCATAAAGTACCTTATGGCTCTAGGACCAATAAAAAATGATGATCTGGGAGGCTTTGTTAAGTTAAATCTTGGACAAAGAATCACTGAAGAAAGGTTATTGAAACACTTCTGTCCCTGGTGTGGTGAGTGTTCTTTGCCTGTTTATTTTGTCCTTTATATGAACATATAACTTTGGGTAAGTGGAATTCTCTTTTTAGCTTCCAAGAAAATGTATGGTAAATTCCACTCTGTGGGTTTCATATTTTCTATAGTTATGGGTCAACAATAGAGGTTCGCTTGTTGGGTGAGGAAAGGTGATCAGTCATTCTTGCTATGCCTGGCTCGCTCGCCTTACACGCTCTCTGTTTATGGTATTGCAGCCTACTTCTCTGTCGTGACCCAGAATCTCCCCTTTCTTGGTGTTCCAGACACTTTTCTCTTACAAGTGACTGAGCTCTTCAGCCTTTGTTGTTTTCTGTAACTGGCCACAGTTACCATGACCCTTATTTCCAGCCTGCCCCAAGTACCAGCTCACATTTTCCATACTCACCCACTTAAGTGTCCTTGGGGTGAGACCAGAAGCCTTTCCAAAATGCCATTTTTCCATAGTAGAAGAGAATCAATTGACTCGGGAGATTGTAAAGGAATACATTTGTATTTCTAGCACTGAATATAGCATCTAACATATGGAGAGCACTTAATAAAGGCCTTCATATTTTTGGATGCAGGCCTTCATTATTTTGGAGGTAGGTATATATTAATTATAAACAGCCACATTGGTCATTTCCATTTGCATCATATATGCTGTTAGTAAAATCTGTATCAAGTCTGCTGGAGAATTTGGGTATGTCACTATAAAGATAAGCATGCTGGTAGCCTGTGATGAGGCAGCCTCATAGGACAGCATACATGAAAAAGACCATCTCTCATGGCAACAAGGTGACTTATCACTAAGGTGAAAATCACCTTTCTTTCAGAACCATGAGTTATTCTATTCCCCTTTTTTGTCCATAATGAATGGTTCACCATTTCTTGAGCAAGTGCTGTGTGCCAGGTACTGTGTTAGATCCTAGGGGTACAAAGACAAAACCCCTAGAGCCAGACAGACCACACAGGGCTAATCTCATGCCTTTCACATGTACCCAAATATGCTTGGTGGTTCCAGCTTCAAATACGTCCAAGGATTTGCTTTGAAATCATTGGCTTTGATGCCTACCACAACTCCTAGGCAAAGCATTTTTCCTACTATTGCTAGGAAACAACAATATTTGTTACATCAATTTTATATATTGAGAATACAAAATCTTTTCATGGTTTTAAAATCTTTTTATGGCAGGAACACAGTAGCCCTTACAAAATCATCTCAAATAAATTAATTGGTTATTTTAATAATTCTGTGTAAATGAGGATTTTCCATCACTGATTTTTAAAAATGATTTCTTGTGTTTCTCTTTGACATAAAGAAACTTACAGTTCCCAGGGCACCTGGGTAGCTCAGTCCATTAAGCATCACTCTCATGAATTCAGCTCAGGTCATGATCCCAGGGTTGTGGGATCAAGCCCTGCGTGGGGCTCAGGGCTGAAAATGGGGCCTACTTAAGATTCTCTCTCCCTCTGTACCTGCTCCACTTGTGCTCGCTCGCTCTCTTTCTCTAAAATAAAATTTGAAAAAAATTTTAAGAAAGAAATTTTTAGTTCCCATCAATTTTTTCTGTGGTACTTTTTATTACAGAAATCCTGTCAGTGTTTATTAATATTCTAGTTAATTCTTCTTACTCTAATCTTCTTGCTTTTCTCCTTTACAGGGCAATGTTTATTTGTACTACAAGTTATATGGCTTCTATCAGAATCTTTATCGATATATTCTATCCAGAAGTAATAGCCAACTGGTGGGTACAGATTTAAAGGTAAGACTTTATTTAATTTGGTATAATACTCCTTTTTTTAAAAACCAGGTGGATCTTTCAGTCTAAAAGAGAGTTTGGAAAATAAACTAAAAACGTAAAGTTTTACAAGGCAGGAATGCTCATTTCATTCTTGCATAAATTGAAGGAGCTGGGTTTTCAGTATAATTGCTATTGAGAGGCATGGTTTCTCTCTTCAAAACAGTAATGTGTATCTTGTCCAATTAAATGGTTATCCTTTCCTGCACCAACCATTTTGGTAGTAACTCTGAGTGGTTGGTCTCAATCCAGTTCCTTGTATACCTACCATTGTTCTTCCAATAACTGGGACGTTCGCTCCAGACCAGATTAAGGAAATTCAGCCCTACTTGATTGATTAAAAGACTTTGGTTTAATTAAATACCCTTTCTCACCTAGAACACAAAATTTTATTCTTGATAAATGATACTCACCATGCTAGCAAAAAAAGCTAGAAGGAAACCTTTTCCATACTGAGATTATTATATGCAAGTGATAATCAAATGATTTTTTGGCAACCACTCTTTTTAGATACATTCTGGTAGTTAGCTGTATGGATTCCCTGTGATAAGTCATCTAGCTATATAAACTCACCATTTGTATAGTTTCAGAATATGAGTTACACTTCGACAAAAAAGGGGTTTAAAAATGTATTTCAGTGTAGCTTAGTGTGATATTTAGCACAGCCAGCAAGTTAAGTTCCTTTCTGCAGATATATTGGTATGTTACATATTGTTAATAAGGGGGAAAAAACTACACACACACACACACACACACACACACACACACACACGTCTCCAAAACACAAAACTTTCTGAGTCTAAGTGAGCCAGAAGTCTGGGAAAAGTTGGTAGCAGTCCATAATCTTGTTATGTGTGAATAAATTAGTGTGGGTTGATTTACATTGCCAGTGTTGTCACTTTTAACATTCTAAGAGAATTTACCAAAGCATTTCTCTTTACTGTATCATCTTGCATCCAGGATGTTGGAAACTGTGCTCCATTTAGCAAGTCCCACAATGGGACCCCCATTGCTCCTTGTGGTGCTATTGCCAACAGCATATTCAATGGTAGGTGACTTTTCCTGTCTCCATGGTGTGCCTTTTCATAAGCGTGTAATAACCTAAATGTCCAGAAGATCAACTCTGCAACTGGCAGTTCAAGAAAAATTTTTGTATGCATTATCCATTGACTTATGGTATTTCATTTGCAAATAAGTTCTCCCTTACCAGAGATTTGAAGTAGTTAGGGAACATGAGCTAAATGGAGCTTGACAGTATTTTCCAATATTTGAGGCTTTGGCAAGAAAAAGAATAGTCTTATAATTCCAACACCTATTGCATGTAGGCATGTTGAGAGTCTACTAAAACCCTAGTTTATTTTTCATCTGTGTCTGGTTTTGTACTTTGAGGTGGGGCAAAAATGCTTGCTTATATCTCTGACAATTTTTAATTTCCTTACAGATACCATCATTCTTTCCTACAACCTTAATTCATCTATACATATGGAAGTCCCAATGCTAAGGAGCGGAATTACATGGTGGACAGATAAGTATGTCAAGTTTCGGAATCCAAGTGCCATTAATCTTTCTAGTGCATTTACAGGTAAGATACATATGTTAAATATTTTTACCTCTTTACAGAAACATTGATTTTTATATATGGGGAAATGTTTATGATACCTCCTTCTTTACTTTTTGTTGACCTCCGTTTTGCTCTAACTTTCCCTACCTGCAGGCACCTCCATCATATACCTATCAGAAACATGAAATGATTGGTGCCCTGGTTCTTTCAGTTTATCATTTGGAAAAAGGCAATGTTTTAAAAAACATGTTGCTTCATCTGTAATTAGGGTCACCATGTAATTTATTGTCCAACCTGGTGCACTTTTGAGAGTAAAAAGGGGCACGAGAATAAGTCAAGTCATATGTGTGTTTGAAATTTGTATTTATTTATCAATAAATTGACATTACCCTATTGGTGGACCTGTAAAATAATTCTATACAAACTATTTTAAAATGCAATTCTTTCAAAACTTAAAATGACATATCTGTGTATATTAAAACAACCTAAAAAAACTACTTTATTATTAGAATATTAAAAATAACATAAGCAGAATAATTATTCTGGATAGTCACATACTTTAATCAGTTTCTTGGCCATATCTGTCTTCATTACATGCCTCTGTATTTTTATTTTTTCTTATAGTTTTTTTAACATTTATTTATTTTTGAGAGAGAAAGAGGGAGCACAAGCAGGGGAGGGGCAGAGAGAGAGGGAAACACAGAATCTAAAGCAGGCTCCAGGCTCTGAGCTACAAGCACAGAGCCTGATGTGGGGCTCAAACTCATGAACTGTGAGATCATGACCTAAGCTGAAGTCAGATGCTTAACCAACTGAGCCACCCAGAGAACCCGCATGCCTCTTTATTTTTCTAATGAATCTGTTCTATTATTTTAAAAACATTTTATTGAAATATTTTTGCACCAAAAACCATAAGGTACCTAGGAATAAACCTAATCAGAAAGGTAAATGATCAGTGCACTGAAAACTATAGAAAGTTGATGGAAGAAATTGAAGAAGACATGAAGAAATGGAAAAACAGTCCATACTCATGGATTGGAAGAATAAATATTGTTAAAATGTCAATACTACCCCAAAAAGCTTGACAGATTAGAAAATAAAAGGAAAAAATTAGAAAAGGAAAAAAGAGGTAAAAAAGGAAAATGCTTTGAATAGAATAAAATAAAATGATGAAAGTCAAATAGAATTTTTAAAATTTTAAAAATGTAAAAAATATAGTAGAAAAAGTTAAAGAAAAATCTTTTTAATAAAAATAGAAAATAAAAATAGATTTTTTTCTTTTTCTGTATTCAAGAATAAGAAAAGAAAAAAAATTGAATAAAAGGACCAGCGAATAGAATGAAGTACCATTGAAATTACATCTGGTTTCCCATAGAAGTGAAGCTATGAAGCACTTTGTAGTCCATAAACTAAGCAGGGGGAGAGACGTGTTTGTCAAGAGCACTGTTGGCCCAGTTAGGCAGGGTTTAGTGTAAAGATCTGTTCTCCACTAGATGGTGCTGCTTAGCTTACTGGGGTGGATTGTTGTGGCGTATGTAGGTGTGTATGCCCATGTGCAGAAGGGCTGAAAATGGTGTCACCCAGCTACCCAGTCTCTAGTATGGGAACTCTGTGCTCTCTGTGACTGGCAATCAAGCACCCTTCCTTTGTCTTGGGCTTCTGTCCACTACCCGCTTTTACACTGTCTGTGACCAAGCAGTCAGGTTGCCAGGCGGCACCTGACTCAGATGCGGCTGTGTTTCCCAACCCCTGACTTCTGAGGGACTGCAGCTCTGACCTGCTCAGACCTTCTGGAGGAGGGTCTTGTTGAGCAATGGCTGGATGCCAACCCACCCCCAGGATTGTTTGGGAGACTGCTGCTGCTGATGCCCAGAGACTGCAGCTGGGTGCCAGTCTACTCCAAAAACAGTTCACGTGATCTTGTAGCAGCAGTGTTTCAGGGTTTATGGAAAATCACAACACACGTCTGGCACCAGGCTTCCCCTTAATGTCCTTGTTCCAGCACCAGCCAATGTGGCTGTTCTCCAGGGTCCGCTGGGGCCTTTGCCTGTGGGGAGGCCACACAGCCTCTACCAAATGTCCTCCCAGCAGGGGAACCACCTCTCCCGTATGACCTCGCTTTCTACTCCTGGGGATTTGCCCTTCCCACCAGAGCACTTCCAGGTATCAAGCTGCAGAGTTTCAGACTCTGCACTTCCCCTGTTTATAGAGTCTTAATGGAACTTAAACCCTCTCCTTTCTCCCTTCTCCCTTCTCCCTTTTTTTTTGTTCCATCCCTGTGACTGATTCCACTTTTCCACTTTCTCTCCAGCTGCTTTTTTTTTTGGGTGGGGGGCTGATTTTCCAGTACTCTTCCCCCATCTCTGTCCTCTCTCCGCAAGCAAATACAGTTCCCTGCCCTCCACAGCTTCTCTCTCCCCCAGTTCACCTCTCTGCACCATGTACCTGCTGAGTTCTGTGGTTCGGGTTGTGCAGATTGTTGTGTTAATCCTGAAATCAGTTTTCTAGGTGTGTGAGATGATTTAGTGTTGATCAGGCTGCATTTCAGGGATAAGAGATGCAAAAAAAAATTGCCACGCTGTTCTGCCATTTTTGGCCCCTCCTCCAGATGCTATACAATATTAAACTTTCTTGATATCATTTAATTCTGGAAGAGAAAAACATTTTTTATTCAGTTAAAAATAAGAGTTCCAGGGTGCCTGGGTGACTCAGTCAGTTAAGCGTCTGCTCTTGATCTCAGGGTCATGAGTTCATGTTCTGTGTTGGGTTTTGCACGGGCACGAAGCCTACTTAAAAAAAAAAAAGAAAAGACAATGAAATGAAATAAACAAAATAATTAATAAATAAATAAAATAGGAGCTCCATCAAAAGAGTTTTTACATAAATTGAAATATCCAGAGCAGAATTATAGAATTTGTTTTTAAATGTTTATTTATTTTTGAGAAAGAGAGAGACAGAACGTGAGTCAGGGAGGGGCACAGAAAGACAGACACACACAATCTGAAGCAGGCTCCAGGTTTCTGAGCTGTCAGGACAGAGCCTGACAACGGCTCAAACCCACGGGCTGTGAGATCATGACCTGAACCCAAGTTAGACACTTAACCAACTGAGCCACCCAGGTGCCCCACAATCATAGAATTTAAAATTTAAATTTGTACACATTTTGAACTCTTATTATGTAATATGTTCAATAATTTCCTGCTTTTTGGGGGGTAAATTTTAATATCTTCTTGTTTGCAAGCTTGGCTTTCAATAACTATAATTCATTAAATCAAAAACTGAAGTTTTTTGATATTCCATATTTTGGATACTTTGTTTAAAATTTTTCAACTCTTTTGAATTAAATTCAACCAAAAGTTAGAGGGCTTATTTACCAAAAAAGTTTGAGATCATTGTAGGACACATCTTTTGGTATATAAAATAGTTCTTCAAAGGCTCAAATATTTCTAAATTTCTGGTTGATGATATATAACAAAGACAGGCCACATACCATGCTGATGTATTTCCTTAATTTAGCATCCCTATTACTGTAAAATTTTTGCAGTTCAGTTTCAAAAATATTTAAATTTGCACAACTACAGCTCTTCTTTTGATTGGTAAAATAGTGTAGCTTGTTTGGATATAATTATAAATTATGTATGTACTACAACCAATTTAAGAACATTGTTGTGTTCTTAACACATTAATAAATTTCTCAATTTATTAAGAACATTATCTTTATTCTGATATTGTGCTCCACCACATTTGTATTTATATTATCACTACGAAGCCAAAAATTTACACTTGCTGTTTGAATTTTTTAACTGAATTTAGAATCAATTTATTATAATATTAGAGGCTTTATCTTTCAAGATTGAATATCTAAAAGCCTTGCTTTGATTCCATGAAAAATCAAACCCAAAAAATCAGACCAGCATTATAATTAACTTGTCTGGTGTTTCTATTTGAAACATCTGAAGACACTAATGTAAAACTTGCCTCATTTAACTGTTTACAAAGTGGTTTTTTGTGCTAATAGAGGCAAAACATGAAAGCTTTTTTTTTTCTTTTTTGGTAACAACAACAACAACACAACAACAACAACAAACCCTCTAAATAAAAGGAGAAGGAAGCTCACTTGATCTAAATGACAAGTCAAGGTCGTGCTCACATTATTAGATATAAATAGACCTTCTGTTAGCTATCTGAGGTAAAGCATTGTCTTTGGATACACTCTTTTAAAAATAGCCACAAACTTCTAAAGTAGATTCTGATGTTCTTCAGCAGATTTATGTCTTTTAATTTTCACTCAGTCACTGACATCACAATGATTCCCCTGTTGTGGGGTAAATGTCAACTAACACTGCAAGTTTCACATTCATCAACTTTCTCAAGAAACTGT
Source organism: Felis catus (assembly GCF_018350175.1). Lineage (NCBI taxonomy): Eukaryota > Metazoa > Chordata > Mammalia > Carnivora > Felidae > Felis > Felis catus. The sequence goes on from NC_058376.1 coordinate 47,969,665, forward strand.
ACTTAATTTTATATTAAACATATGTGTTCCCTTTTTAACTCTTCACAGCTACAGGGACTTTCTAGCAAATAAAAACTGATACCAAACAATAAAATAGTTACATATTTGTACCATATAATAAATAATAAAACCACAGTTGCAAGGGAGTTCAGATGACTCTCAGCAAGACCGTTCAGCATCTATTTCCCACATATATCATGTATGTATAATGTAACCTATAATTTCCCATGTTTCCCATTGATCCCACTGGCTTATAGACTGGCATCTTCATGCATCTCACAGGCCAAGAGTGAGGTTATGACCTAATCAGTTGGAGTGTCAAACAGCTGGCAGAGGTCACAGGAATATGTTGTGTTTTGATTGAAAGGGTCTCTGGTTATCTTTCACTAATTACACATTAAAGTAAGTACTCCATTCACTGCACATTGGTATTTCACACACTACCTGTTAAGACCTGGAAGGTGGAGGGATGGAGTTATAAACATATTATTTGTTTGGGGTAAATGCTAAGTCAGTTGGGATAACAGACAACAGACATCAGCTGGAACTACTTTAGACAAACGGGCATGTATGGTCACTTTATCTCTGATTGACTTCCTACTGTTTGAAAGGAACTTGGCAGCATTCTATAGTTTTGTCTTCCCACATAACCACAGGCCTATAACACAAAGGGGCCTTGGCTTTCATCTTCTGCTATACTTTGTTCTTACCTTCACTGTAAGAGTTACCACATTATCTTGTAATTATCTATTTGAATACTTGTCATCCCCACTTCAAGTCTGTGAATTCCCTGAGGAAATTAGGAAGTTTTATATCCCTGTTCCTTCATACATAGTGAGCAATCAAGAAAAGCTTATTGTTGAATGAATGGATAAAAGTAAATGACCCAACTTGGAAAATGAAGAAAAGTGGTGCCTCTTAAACCACACTTCTTATACTCTTCAGTAATGGGATGGAGTGGGAGCGGGGGTTGGTAGGAGAAGGCATGCTTGAACCTACATTTTTAACAAGCTCCTTGGGTGACTTGGGTGTCAATGTGCCCATAGGACACATTGTCTTAGGGCATGTCTCTGGCTAAAGTAGACAGAGGGTGAGGTCCACAGTATGGGTACCAAAGGCAATTTCAATTTTTATCAAAATTCTTCTGGCAACAATGATTGAAGTTTTGGGAAGGGTCAAAATAGGTGAGCTCCACAGAATTTGCAGAGGAAGTTTCTACAGCAAAGGATTATTTCCTGAGGAAGTGTTTAAGAATACAAACATACTTCAACAGATTAATCCAACCAAACACAGTACTCACTTTTACCAGCACCACACCCCATGCTTAGAAAACACGACTGGGTTTCTTTTAAGAGAAAATAGTTTAGTTAATTGTCAGAGTTGAGAAAGAGTGGTTTTCCCTTTTTCATTTTGTATTCTACAAATACTGGGACCAATTGTCTGGAACTAAAAAGTTCATTAAACAATTTTCCATTATTAACTCATTCTTTAAAATTCAATATAGTTTTTAGGATCAACTTCTGTCAGCTTTAATTAGAACCACTCATTCCTTTATTGAGCATATATTGAATACCTGCTATGTGCCAGGCACTAGACTAAATGCCAGCAGAAAAAAGATGAGGAAGACATTGTACTCAAGAATCTGCTGTAGAGTGGGAGAGGCAGACATGCCCACCATGGGCCCTAAAGTGGGAAGTATGAGAATGAGACTAAACTCAACAGACTCATTTCCTGGCACTGGCCCTCCCTCCTGTGCTTCCAACATTCCCACAGCACCCAAACCGACTAGGCCTCCTGGATTTAGAAGAGGCTTGCAGTACCTTTGCTCTTCACCGCCTACCATCTACCAGTTCCTCCTCACTTCCAGCCTTCAGCTCTTATGCACACTATTGCAGAGAATCTCTGTTTAACACGATCTTCATGCACAGACATGATAATTTCCTTAGATTACATTTCTAGAAGTAGAATTTCTAGACCAAAATATAATTAAACCTTTTTTTAAAAAAAGTTTATTTATTTTGAGAGAGAGAGAGCAAGAGAGAGACAGGGGTAGGGGCAAAGAGAGAGGGAGAGAGAGAATCCCAAGTAGGCTCTGCACTGTCAGTGCAGAGCCCGATGCAGGGCTCGAACCCACAGACTGTGAGATCATGATCTGAACCAAAATCAAGAGTCAGACACTTAACCGACTGAGCCACCCAGGCACCCTTATCAAACATTTTGATGCACGTTCCTAGATTGCCAGAGGTGTTATTAATCCACACATTTCTCTGCTCTGTTCAAGAGTTCCCGTTTCCATTGCATCATCAAGGGTTGTCACTCTTTTTCTCTTTACCAATTAACCAAGTTAGGTGAAATGATCATATCTTGTTTTAATTTTCTCTCTTTAAATTACTAATGAAGTTAAAGAAAATACAGAACCTATGGTGATATCACTGAATACAACCACTATTATAATTTTCTCTACCTGTTTTTTCTCAGTGCTTTATATGCATTTAATGTAGTTGAACACATAATATACATATAATTTGATACTCTGTTCTTTTTTAACCCTATGGCAAATCATTATTTCCCCTACATTTCTCTAGAGTCTTTTTAATCCATTATTTTTAGTGGTTATGTATTCAGAGAGCTCACACACATGCTCACACACACACACACACACACACACACACTTTTTTTAAAGTCTTAATGTTTATTTCTCTTAAGAATGCAAAAGTTTTTTCATTCTCTACATTCTAAGGAAAGCTGAATGGGTATAGATGATTTCTTTCAACCATGTCCATTATTTTCTTCCCACAGGAACCGCAAAGCCCCCATACTGGTCTAAACCTGTCTATGAACTGGATTTAGAGGATACAGAAAACAATGGCTTCCTCAATGATGACTTCATTGTGTGGATGCGGACAGCTGCCTTTCCCACTTTCAAAAAACTATACCGTCGACTCAATCGAGTACAGTATTTTATTGAAGGCTTGCCTGCTGGTAACTACAGTTTCAACATTACCTACAGTATCCTTTTATACCACTTTTGCTCCTGGGGATGAAGGAAAATCAGTGTCCATCTGGGCACTAGTTGTTGAATTATTTCATTTTTTACTTTTCTATTCTACAATCTAATCTATCTATATGAAGAAGAAATATATAGTTCTCTCATAGGTAATACTGTCACTTGCCACCATATAGCTGTTTTTCTACACCTTATGTAATCAAATGTGTACAATGGGTTTTTTAGGAATAACAGTAAAGCAGTATCAGGTAAGTAGGTATGGGTAAGTAAGGAGGGATATTTCTATCCTCCAATAAAGATTAAGTACCACGGAGCCTTGAGATCTTTAACAGAGAGGAGAAGACTGCTATGTAAGATGGGATGAGTTTGGAGGACCATAGTAATGAAGAGAGAGCAATTTGATAAGAAGTAAATGTAGAAAATGGGCTAAAAATAATGAAAACTGAGACTGTAGAGCCTTTTATTCTAGACAAAACTATAGACCAAGGGAGCCCCGGACTCAAGAAGCAGGTCGGGTTCATCCAGCCCATGTGATGTGTGCTGTAAGCTGTGCTCTGAAGACGCTATTCTTCCCTCCTTTGGCACAAAGCCAGCTAGTAGGGGTCAGTGCCTTGGTTACAGACATAAGGTCCAAGTTAGGAGATACATGCTTTCATATGAGATTCTGAATTTTTTACTTAGTTCAAAAATACAAATGTAACTCTTGATCTAAAAACAAAAAGACTTAATTTCAAAATGACACCAAACACTGTTTTTTAAAAAATATATATATTTATAAGCAATTTATACTCACTGTCATCATCGGACTTTAAAGTCTCTTCCTAATTCTCCTTGAAGCTGAAACTTTCCAGGGCTTGTAAAAACTTTGGGACATCAGCCCAAATAAACATCAGCATTTCCAGTAGCATCTCAGGACTGACTGGGGGTTGTTCTTGGGGCCCGTGGCAGGCCAGAGGATCTTAACACAAAGCTGTCTCCCTCCTTTGTTTCTATACCTCTCAGGGAGCTTGAATGAGAAATACTTGAGAATAAGTGAATTGACTGCATGTGCTCCAGTTCCCAGCTCCATTTTCTCTTCTATCCTGGAGTGTGGATATCTCCATCCTGACAGGGGAGGGGGACCTTCCTCAGTCAAAGACGCCCCTACCGACGTGACACAGTCTCTACTTCTCAGCCTGTTGCCTCCTTTTTGTTCACTGATGAGGAGTACAGTTTGCCTTCAGTTTGTTCATTTTCATGTCTCCCAAAATGAAAATGAAAGCCACAAACTGATTTCTCTTATGCAGCATTATCCATACACATCAAAGAGTAAGCCAAAGACTATTACCTTTTTAATAGGATTTTAGCAACCCCCCCCCAAAAATTTGAGATTGAAAGTTGCTTGACAGCGGTCTCTCAAATTAGATCTTCCGGTGCCACCAACTTTGTCTATGACTGCCTTACCAGTTACAGTAGCAATCACAAAACAGGAAGAAAAAAACCAATCATGTCCTCACAATGCATGATAAGGAGTTTCAAGTTGAGGAGAAGCATGGGTTCCAAACAAAGGAGACACTCTGTTTCTCCTCTGGAGACAAGCTCTCCTCAGGTGACTTCGCTCACAGTCATATTTTAATGCTGATGACTCTCAAGTGTAAATCTAGCAAGCAGAACCTAGATCCTGAGTTTCAGTCCTATACTTGTGCTCACCATGCTGAGCCCTGATGTGAGCGGTACCCAGCCTGCCTCACGGCCTGGCGGCTATGCAAGGAGAACAGCTATATCTGAGCTGCAGCAAACACCTACCACTCCTAAGGGGAAAAAGATGTTCTTTGTGCAAGGAAATGATCTTAATGGAACTGAGGAAAGAAAACAGGCAGGTGGGTCAAAGTGGCACTCAAGGACTTGGTGACAGTGAAGAATTCTGATGGAAAAGAAAGAGAGAGAACTTGTTTCCTTGTTAGGAAACTGGTTAATTTCCTTGTGCCTTTAAATCGCATGTTGCCAAGTGATTCGAGGCCTTTTAAGAGCTTTGCTGGGAAATGCTTCTGTCCTGTGCCGTTGCTATGAGAAGCCTTTATTTGTTTATTAGTTTGGTTTACAAAAGGCACCAGATGTTTAAAAACCTCAGGCCACATGCATAATCAAAATGACATCATTAAAATGCTAACGATAGCAAACCCACTTCAAATATTTTCTCTCCGGCAGTGAGGGATGTTTGCTTTTTCAAAACCCAAATGAATGCACCACCTTTAGCTTTCCCACCAAAAATGTTTTGCCATCTATCTCATTATTTTTTCTTCTTCACTGGTCTTGAAGAATTTTCCCTCAGGTAGAAATTCAAACAGTCTATGAAGGACTTTAGCCTACGCTGGGTCTCCTGATTCATAAACATAAATTTAGGCTTGCTGTAAAACCCATCTGTATTCTTTTCATTTCCTTGGGTCTGCCAAAGGAAATTAAATATATTTGTTCATAATTTAGTTGTCCGTAAGCCATTCTGATGTATTTGTGTCAGAATTTCTTTTATAGACTAGAGCTATGGTGAGAGAAGGCTTCTTTTTACTTAATTTCATTCCAGCAAGATACACCACATTGCTTGGTAAACATTAGACAATATGACATTGAATATTCAACCATTCTTTTAACCTACAAAACAACAAATTTATGTGGTTCAGATATTGAGGATACTATATTGGTACTATATTGAGGATATACAGTGGTAGAGCTGACAGTGTCGAGATAGGTCCTTAACAGGTCTTCTTGTTTTAGATTTTCCAGTAACCAGGTTCAAAGGAGAAAAGTCAGTTGTTCTTTCCACCCTGACATGGAGTGGAGGCAGTAGCCTTTTCTTAGGTCTCGCCTACACAGTGACAGGAGCTGTGACATGGTTGGCTGCCTTTTCCATGATGGCAATCCACTTGATGCTGAAAGAAAAGAGAACGCTCTTCATCGAACGGTAAAGTCAAGTTTTAAAAAGAAAACAAGAAAACACAGAAATGGACAATGAAGCAACTAACAGAGCCAATGATTTCTGACAAGGCTTGAAATGACTGGGATGTTTCATCAAGGGGAACTGGATTGACCGACCAAGTGCAATCCCAGAAAGATAAATACTGAGAGTTTCAGGGTGAAGAAGAGGAAGAAGAGGGGGAGAAAGCGGTGGAGGAGGAAGGATGGAACAGCATAATTATGTATTTAGTAAAGTGTCCTTGGAATGGGAAAGATAAGTGATCCTTGAATTCTTTTCTTTTAATTTTTTAAATTTATCTATTTATTTTGAAAGGCAGAGAGAGAGAGAGAGAGCACACAAGTAGGGCAGGAACAGAGAGAGAGGGAAAGAGAGAGAATCCCAAGCAGGGTCCATACTGTCTGCACAGAGCCCAACGCTGGGCTCAAACTCAAACCGTGAGGTCATGACCTGAACCGAAATCAAGAGTTGGACACTTAACCGACTGAGCCACCAGGTGCCCCCATCCTTGAGTTCTAAACCAAGTCTCAGGTGTTTATTTGAAGCCCTGTGCCAAAGGCCGGCGAATGCCTAGGGAAGAATGCCATCAGCAGACATAAGTAAGTCAGTCTGGGTTCCCAAAGACTTTTAACCTCAGTCTCAGACCATGAGTCTTCATTGCCTGGTAGAAATTACAGACTTTCTAACAATTGCTGAGCAGTGAATTTAGCAATCAGGATGATTTTTAAAAACTTATTTATTCAATGTTCTCTTCTTTCTAGGGATTCAAAACTCAGTTTTCTCTGCTAAGTATATACCTAGCAAAGATTATGGCAGTGCTCTGACCACCCAATATATAGCAATACACCAAAAATAAAGGCCGGAGGGTTTCCTAAAGCTATCCATGTAGCTAAGAAGGAAGCACTGAACGTTGTAGATTCTCTCAAAAGTTGTATTCAGCATTTAAGGGCACAAAACAATTCTAGAACTTATATTAGATGATATATCCTGGAAAGCAAATGATGTGTATTTATTTATAATACTTGAATTATATGTGTTGAGGGAGCTTCTCAGGGTCCATCTTAAAAGGTTTAAATACCTACTAAATGTAACTTAAATATATATATATAATATATTATATTAATATATATTAAATATATATAATATATTATCTTAAATATATAATTATTAAATATACATATTAAATATATAAATAATATATATTAAATATATAAATATATATGTTTGTGTGTGTATATATATGTATGTGTGTGTATTATATATACATATATATAATGTATATTTATTTATTTTGAGAGAGCAAGCAGAGGAAGGGCAGAGAGAGAGGGAGAGAGAGAGAATTCTAAGCAGGCTCCACACTGTCAGTGCTGAGCTTGATGTGGGGCTCCAACTCAAGAACCATGAGATCATGACCTTAAATGAAATTAAGAGTCATCACTTAACCGACTAAGCCACCCAGGCACCCCCTTGCTGAAGGTAACTTAGAGAAGACTGAATGAAGTACTTAGTAAAGCTGCAGAGTAAGAATCCCAATAGACTTGTATACCTAGATCTAATATTAACTTGTAAAAACATGTTTATGTTTATTTTATTATTATTTTTATTTAAAAAACCTTTATTTTTTAATTTTTTTTAACGTTTATTTAGTTTTGAGACAGAGAGAGACAGAGCATGAGCAGGAGAGGGGCAGAGAGAGAGGGAGACACAGAATCGGAAAGAGGCTCCAGGCTCCGAACTGTCAGCACCGAGCCCGACGCGGGGCTCGAACTCACAGACCGCGAGATCATGACCTGAGCCGAAGTTGGACGCTCAACCAACTGAGCCACCCAGGTGCCCCTAAAAAAACCTTTTAATGTTTAATTTTGAGAGAGAGAGAGTGAGAGAGGAGCGGGGGAGGGGCAGAGAGAGAGGGAGACACAGAATCCTAAGCAGGCTCCAGGCTGCAAGCTGTGAGCTCAGAGCCAGATGTATGGCTCGAACTCACGAACCACAAGATCATAACATAAGCTGAACTCAGATGCTTAACCCACTGAACCACCCAGGCACCCCTATATTTATTTTTTAAGGCAGGGGAAGCTTTATTCTGTGATGACTCTAGGAGAATTTTAAAGAAAAATACAGTACCAACACATGTTTGTCTCTTTGGCAGCTAAGAAAGCATTTTTTGTTGCAACTTTCTGCATTCAGCAAATAGTTGAGTACTTTTCCAAAAAAAAAAAAAACCCACAAAATTTCAAGTTCCAACTCTGAAATCTCAGAATCCCTCCCCTATGTCACCTTTGAACTGTAACTAGTAGCCTCTGGTGTCCAGGTGTAGTAGGCCAGATAATACCTTACCTCTCACCCCAAAGATACCCATGGCCTCATCCCAGAACTAGTGAACATTACCTTAGATGTCAAGAGACTTTTCAGATGTGATTAAATTAAGGGTGTTATGGTATGGGGAGATTATCCTGGATTACCTGGGTGTGCCCAGTCCTTATAGGAGATGCAGGAGATCAGAAGAATAGCAGGAATGTGGCAATGGAAGCAAGAGATTGGAGATGGGAGGGATGCAAGGAAAGCACTGTGATCCAAAGAATGCAGGCAGCCTCAAGGTGCTGAAGAAAGAGAGAAACATCCTCGCCTGAAGCCTCCTGAAGTCCTCTTGACATCTTGAGACTTCTGACCCCCAGAACTGTAACAGAATAAATTTATGTTGTTCTAAGCACCGAGTGTGTGGTAATTTGTTACAGCAGTCATAGAAAAGGAACATACTAGGGTTTGGCCATGCTCTAGTCCCCAGAACAATTGTGTCTCAAGCTTAGGTGAATGATCCAGGGCAGACGGCTAAGAAAGAATGGAGCTTACACCTGAACCAGGCCAGAGACTTCAGATCCTGGGTTCTTGCCCTCTAGTCCACAGTCCTCAGTTACGGTGCTGGCTCAAAAAAGGCATGAACACATTTGTTGCTTCTCAACTTCGTTTGTCAGCGTATAGAATGCTGTATTTGTCAGGGTTCTCCAGAGAAACAGAACCGTGTGTGTGTGTGTGTGTGTGTGTGTGTGTGTGTTATTTTAAGGAGGCTCGGAAAATGCAATTATCTAATTCAGGAGGCTGGCAGCCTGAACGTTCAGGAAAGAGTTAACAGTTCAAGCCAAAAGACAACCCGCTGGAGAAATCAAGAAGAGTGAATATTGCAGATGGGAATCCTAAAGTCTGTGTGTTCAGGAGAGGTTAGTCTTTTTTTCTCTTCAGGCTTTCAACTGTTTGGATGAGACTACTCACATTATAGAGGGCAGTCTGCTTTACTCCATCCATCAATTTTTTTAGTTACATTTTTTTTGTGGGGGGAGCACCTGGTTGGCTCAACTCAGTGGAGTGTGGGACAGTTGATCGTGGGGTTGTGAGTTTGAGCCCCATGTTGGGTGTCGAGACTACTTAAGAAAAAAAACGTAAAAAAAATTGTTTCTGGAAATATCACTGTTTTATGTTAAACCAGATATTAGATGAACATATTCAAAAGTAAACAAACAAAAAATATTATGTGTTCTAGCTATTTAAATTTTATTGTCTTTTAGTGTCATTAAAAAAATTTTGAGTATAGTTGACACACAATGGTACATTAACATTGTGTACAACATAGTGACTCAATGTCTCTATATGATATGCAATGTTCACCACAAGTGTACCTACCATCTGTCACCATACAACACTGTTACAATGTCATTGACTATATTCCCTTTGCTGTGCCTTTTATTTCCGTAATTTATTCATTCCATTACTGGAAGCCTGTATCTCCTACTCCCTTTCCTCCATTTCTCCCATCCACCCACCACCCTTCCCTCTGGCAAACATCAATTTGCTCTCTGTATTCATAGGTCTGATTCTGTTCTTCATTTGTTTGTTTATTCACTTGTTTTGTTTTTTAGATTCCACATATGAATGAAATCATATAGTATTTGTCTTTCTCAGAATGACTTATTTCACTTAGTATAATACCCTCCAAGTCCATCTATGCTGGAGTTATAGAAGTTCTTTATATATTTTTGGATATTAACTCCTTTTTGGATCTATCATTTGCAAATCTCTTATCCCATTCAGTAGGTTGCCTTTATGTCTTGTTGATGGTTTCCTTCACTGTGCAAAAGCTTTTTATTTTGATATCATCCCAATAGCTTATTTTTGCTTTTGCTCTTTAGGAATCATATCTAGAAAAATGTTGCTATTGCCAGTGTCAAAGAAATTATTGCCTGTATTCTCTTCTAGGGGTTTTATGGTTTTAGGTCTCACTTTTAGGTCTTTAATCCATTTTAAGGTGTGTGTGTGTGTGTGTGTGTGTGTGTGTTAGAAAGTGGTCCAGTTTCATTCTTTTCATGTAGCTCTCTGGTTTCTCAACACCATTTATTCAAGAGACTCTTTTTTATTTGCTATATATTCCTGCCTCCTTTGTCATAGATTACCTGTTGATCTACCAATTTAAATGTTAAGTTTCATCCCAAAACACCCTTCCAGAAACATCCAAAATAATGTTTGACCAAATATCTGGCACTATGGCTCAATCAACTTGACATAAAATTAATCACCACAGAAGGCATCTGCATTAACCGAGTAATCAAGAGGTTTTTTGTTTTTTTTTTTTAAAAAGCACTCTTTATTTCACTTTGCACTAGAGTTGACTCAATGGAAAAGACCTAGGCAAACCTAAGTCTGTTCATGAGAAACTAAACTATTCGAGAAATATAAGTCACTGCACTTTTTGACAGAATGGATATGTGTACTTCCTTATTTCTGCTTCTCCACAAGTCAACAAGCCCAAAACAGCTAGTCTTTGCAACACTCTCACCCTGTTATAAAATATGGGGGACCAGGGGCACCTGGGTGGCTCAGTTGGTTAAGTGTCCAACTCTTGATTTTGGTTCAGATCATGATCTCATGGGCTTGTGAGATCAAGCTCCATGTTGGGCTCCGTGCTGACAGAATGGAGCCTGCTTGGGATTTTCTCTTTCCTTCTCTCTGCCCGTCTACCACTCATGCATGCATGCACATGTGTGGTCTCTCTCTCTCTCTCTCTCTCTCTCTCTCTCTCTCTCTCAACATAAATAAACATTAAAAAAAACTTCTAAAGAAAAAAAATCTAGGGGCCATCCTTCTTCTCCTTATTAGGGTAAAAGCATCATCATTTACAATTAACTCCCTACTAACAACAGGAAGATTGACCTTCCTGGTTTTCTTTCTCCCCTATTCTTTCTCTTCTCTCCCCGTCATCAAGCTTTTGTCTTCTTTCTCTACTTTTCTAATTTTTCATCCTTGTGCTTTTGTGAACTGGTTGGTGAAGGCTTGGAAAAACTAGGTGCTACTCTACTCTTTCTTCAACTCCTGGAAACAGTTCTGGAGTGAGAAAAAGTGAGCAAAGATCAAAAGAGACAAGAACAACAGTGAGAATCATGAGAGCTTGTGAGTGTGTGTGTTTGTACATGTGTGAGAGTGTGAACTGTTTAGAAAACATATTGGGGTTTTGAGGTACTTTTATTTAGGTGCATATTCTAAGTGAATATGCAGAGAATAAAATTGTGTAGGATTGAAATTATGGGAAAATAAAAGTAGAGAGTTGACCTTTATTTAAAATTTACCAATTAAACCTGTACCTTGTGTGACAAATTAACAATGCTAAAGACACCAAAATGAGCCAGTTGGGGCTCTTACTCTCAAGGGACTCATCTCACATGGATTTTTGTGTCCTTTTGAATCCATTCACACAATTGGGCATGAATCCCACACTCACATAACTTTCAAGTTTCCTGAATGTCAATCTGTTCCCCACACACCCTGAGCGAAGACAGAGTATGCTCCCACAGGGCAATACCTGGCTTCCAACTCCCTATGTACGATCCCAGAGCACCTAAGTCCATGCTGGGCACAGAGCAGTGTTCAAGTTGATGAAAACCTCCTGACTTGGTCACAACATAATCTGTCCCAGCCCTCACTAAGTCTTTCCTAATGAAGGCTGGTTTTTCATCTGGTTTGTTTCATGGTAGAGGCTCTATTAAACCATATGTTACTAACAGAAACCCAGCCACCAGCTGCTGGTGGTTTTCCTTTGCTGTGTATCCAATAGAATCCCACAGCAGCCTGGTCTGTGGCTGTCAACATTTTTTGTCTATGAATGTTCATGAATGATAGAACTGCAGACCAGCTTTCACCTGGCTTTGCCAATGGGTACAAAACAAGGAATCCCACTCTTCCTTCTTGGAGCCAGAGCAATAGCTCAGGTACCCAGCTCAGAATGCCTCTCATCAGGACTGGTTCACGAGTCCATTGTTAAATCAACCTTGGTTTGGCAAATAGGGCCCAGTCCTTTGAAGCCTTTATCACTACTGACAGGTTTCTAAAAATTTCACTCTCCTTTTACTTGTTTACAGGGCCAGTATTTCACTGAAACTTCTCAGTTAATGCATTTTCAGATGAGCCATGGCTCCTTTTTTAACCACCATGCCCCCCTAAAATAGCTGTCTGGTAGTATGATTAGAAGAAAAGGAGGGGAAATTGTAAGATTTGGATTGCAGTGACTCAAAAAGCAGCAAGAGGAGCTCATTTAGGAAAAAACAACTTGCCTCTGAGGGTCAGGCTTGTACAATATTCCCATTCTAATCCTGTGGCGGTCCATGAAATGATTCAGAACGTGGATGGTGAAATATTGTTTTATAATGAATCTTCCTTTTTTGATTAGTGTAGAGCCTGTATCCTGCTTCCAGAGGCAGAATCCAGTTTTCTTATTCATTTTCACCACAGTTGGAATGGAAAAACTGAAGTCGTTGCTCTGATGGCAAGAAACATCTCATGGCGCTCACAGACCCAGTATTCGGTACAGACAGGCACAGGGGTGCCTTTTGCTCTTTTTTTGTTGATGGGAAGAGCTTCACTCCACTGAAACAGATGATTTTTGGTACAGACTAAAATTGTAGAAATAACTCATACTCTTTTGGGTTTTTCTTTTTTATTGTATAAAGATTTCTCAGTTTCTTTTTTTTTATTGAAATATAGTTGACATCTCAGTTTCTTTTTTATAATCAACATCCATGAGCTGGCCATAAAAATGTATTCCTCAGTCTGAGGTCAGAAACTTCCTTGAGAGGTCAGGGAGATTCCAAAAACTTTGTGAAAATTAGAACTGCAGAACTCCAAAAAGTAGGTTGGGGTAGAAGAGAGAAGCAGTGCCTTTGTTTGGGAAATGTGAGCAAAGCTTCTGGATTTCCACCTTTCTTCTGAAGCTGGAAAATGAGGAAGGAAATCTGAAAGGGAGAAAGGGAGAAATGAAACAAAGAAATGACGATGGAGCCCTTTAAGTGTCCAGCCTCATTAGATACATTAGTGCATTGAATCCTCACAAAAATTCCCACAAGGTTTTCCCCTTACCCTTCTTGCCTCTTGTCAAAGCCCACTTTACATGATAAATATTAAAATGGTAGACACATACTTTGCCTTCGGTAATGAGACCCAGTTCTAACTATAGGACTTAAGAGAAAATCTCATGGGGGGATTTAGGAAAAGATTTTCCTCCAAAACAAAAAAAGAAGCATACATGATCATGAAAAGATCTCTTTTCACCTTACCTGCCCCCTGCTTCCTACATATGAATGCAGTTATATGAGGACATGATGCCATCTTGCAACCAAGAGGCAAAAATGTTGAGGACCGAAAGTTTTTCATACTGAGGGTAGTGGAATGAAGGATGGAAAGAACTGGATTCTTCATGATATTGTTGAGACCACTGATTCAGTGGCCTGGAACCACCTACTTCTAGAGAACTTTTTATGTGAGATAAGAAAGTCCTTTATTATTTCAGCCACTTTTAGCTGGGTATTCTGTTACTTTCAGCCAAAACCATGTTAATGAATAAAATATGGCTATTTCCATTTTACTCTACTAGATGTGTTTCATCCAACAGACCAAAAAATTAATTCACTGGCCATTGCAGTGGAAACAAAACATAATTGCTTTATAATCTGTTAGAAATTATCTTTTGTGCAGTCCTGTAGTTTTCAGCTTAATACGTTTTCTCCTCACTGCCCTTCATGGGTGGATGATGACATGTAGCAGTCCTTAAAATGAGCATGTACCACAGATGGTAACTTTGCTTCCTATTATTTCTTGTGACCTACTTGCTGAAAGATTGGTCCCAGTCCTCAACCATTACGCTTATTATTTGGCTAACATTTTCCCCCGCAGACTGATAGAAGCTCAGAGGCTGATGCTCTGAGGCTGATACAACATACTGAATCTATAATAATGGTATCCTACCATAATGATGATACCAGGCTCATGGTTTAAGATACGTCTGTTCAAAATGATTGCTAGCAAAGTTATCAGTCACATTTAAGCTTCTACTCACAGATATAACATGTTGCATACTGTACAGCAGTACCAAAAAGACAAAATTATACTAATGAAGAATGTTAGTGGTTGCCAGGAATTCGAGATAGGGGGAGGATGTGACAGTAAAGGGATAGAATGCAAGAGGTAGTGGAACACTTCTATATCCTGATTTTATGGTAGTCACATGAATCTGTACATATGTTTACTCATGGAACTCTATACTACCAAAAAGTTCAATTTTACTGTATGGTAATTTAAAAATTAAATTTATCCGATAAAAATGGTTTATAGCCAGTCATTCTATGATAAGTCTAAACTGATTTACTTTTTCTTCTAATTGCTACCAAGAAAGAGGGGGTGATATAGTTAGCTATATCTGGGCTTAAGAAAACAGTAGCCAGGTCAAGGAAATGGAAATCTCTACCACTAAAAATAGTGGTTGAAAGAACATTCTATGAAATAAAATTGTAATTTTTTAAAGTTTATTTATTTTAGGAGAGAGAGAGAGAGAATGTGTGCATACACTCACGCATGAGTGGGAAAGGGGCAGAGAAAGAGGGAGAGAGAGAATCCAATGTAGGATCCACGCTGTCAGTGCAGGTCTCAGTCTCATGAATTGTGACATCATGACCTGAACCGAAATGAAGAATTGGACACTTAACCAATTAAGCCACCCAGGGGCCCCCAAACTGTTATTTTTTAATTGCTGAGGCCTCTCCCAATATCTTTTGGGATAAGAATCAGAACCATTTCCTCGGTTATAAAATCTCAGGGTCCATGATCTCAACTGATGTAGAAAAAGCATTTGACAAAATTCAACACCTTTCATAATGAAACACTAAACAAACTAGAAATTACCTCAACGTTAAAAAAAATCTGTATATGAAAAACCCACAGCTGGGGTGCCTGGATGGCTCAGTAAGTTAAGCGTCTGACTCTTGATTTCAGCTCAGGTCATGATCTCACAGTTAGTGAATTTTGGGCTCCACATCAAGCTCCACACTGACATCACAGAACCTACTTAGGATTCTCTCTCTCTCCCTCTCTCTGTGCCCCTCCCCTCTTCTCTCTAAATAAATAAATAAATAAACTTAAAAATGGAAAAAAAAAGAAAGAAAGAAAACCCACAACTAACATCATACTCAGTAGTGAAAAATGAAACCTTTTCCTCTAAGATCAGGGACAAGATAAGGATGTCCACTGTGAAATTCACCACTTCTATTCAACATAGTACTAGAATTTCTAGCCAGATCAATTAGGCAAGAAAAAAAATAAATGGCATACAAATTGGAAAGGAAGAGATAAAATTATCTCTGTTCACAAGTGACAAGATCTTATTTGTGGGAAATCGTAAAAATTTCACACACACACACACACATGCACAGGATACAAAATCAACGAACAAAAATCAGTTGTGTTTCTATACACTAACAATGAACAATACAAAAGGAGATTAAGAAAACAATTTACAATAGCATCAAAAAAAAAATAAAGTACTTTGGAATACACCTAACCAAAAAGGTGAAGGATTCATACACTAAAAACTGCAAAATGTTGTTTGAAGAAATTAAAGACATCAGTAAATTGAAAGACATCCCATCTTCACTTGAAGGCTTAACATTTTTAAGATGTTGATATTATCCAAAGTTGTCTACAGGTTTAATGCAATCCCTATGAAAATCTCAACAGTTTTGGGTTTTTTTTTTTTTTTTGCAGAAATAGAAAATCCATCCTAAAATTCATATGGAATCTCAAGGGACCCCAAAGAGTCAAAACAATCTTGAAAAAGGACAAAGTTGGAGGTCTTACACTCCTGATTTCAAAACCTACTACAATGCTAGCGCAGTCAAAACAGCATGATACTGTCATAAAGTCAAACAGAATAGGGAACCCAGGATTAAGCCCTCACATATTCAGAGCTTCCTTGACTTCTCATGGGGTTATGCCCCAATAAACCCATCTTAAGTTGAAAATACAGTAAGTTAAAAAATGCATTTAATACACCTAGCCCACCAAATATCATAGCCTAGCATAACCTACCTTAACTATGCTTAGAACACTTATATTAGCTTTCAGTTGGGCAAAGTCATCTAATACAAAACCTATTTTATAATGAAGTGTTGAATATTCTCATCTAATTTATTGAATACTGTACTGAAAGTGAGAAAGCAATGGTTGTATGGACACAGAATGGTTATAAGTGTATCAGTTGTTTACCCTTGTGATCATGTGGCTGAGTAGGAGCTGTGGTTCATTGGCACTGCATAGCATCATGACAGTATTGTACCACATATTGCTAGCCCAGAAAAATATCAAAATTCAAAGTAAAATTTCTACTGAATGCATATTATTTTCACACCATTATAAAAATGAAAAGCTGTAAGTTGGGGACCCTGTGTATGGTCAAATGATTTTCAGTAAGGGTACCAAGACCTTCCAATGGGGAAACGACAGTCTTTTCAACAAATGGTGTTAGGAAAACTGGATCTCCACATGCAAAAAAATAAAGTTGGATGCTTACTTTCCACCACTTATAAAAATTATACAAAAAATGGCTCAAAGACCTAGACGTTCTAGCAAAAACTATATAACCCTTAGAAGAAAACATAGGAGAAAAGCTTCATGACTTTGGATTTGGCAATGATTTCTTGGATATGACACCAAAAACACAGGCAAGAAAAGAAAAATAGATAAATAGGACTTCATCAAAATTAAGAACTTTTTTGCACAGAAAGACTATTAACAGAGTGAAAAGGTAACCCCCAGAATGGGAGAAAATATTCACAAATCGTGTATACGATAAGTGATTAATATCCAGAATATGTGTTTGTTTTTTTTTAATTACAACTCAGCAACAAAAAATCCAAATTAAAATGGGCAAAGATTGGGCTCTTGGGGGGATGAGTCAATTAAGCCTCTGACTCTTGATTTCAGCTAGGTCACAATCTCACCGTTCCTGAGATTTAGCTCTATGTTGGGCTGTGGGCTAATATCGCCGAGACTGCTTAGGATTCTCTCTCACGCCCTCTGCCCCTCCCCTGCTTGCACAAGTGCTAATATGCTCTCTCGCTCTCTCGCTTTCTCGCTCTCTCTCAAAATAAATAAATAAACATTAAAAATAATTTAAAAAATAAGATAGGCAAAGAATTTCAATAGTTCTTTGGCAAGGATGAAAAGTGGAACTCATTGCTGGTGGAAATGTAAAATGGTGCAGCAACTGTGGAAAATGGTATGGTAATTTTTCAAGAAAATAGAAGAAGAATTACAATATGATCCAGCAATTCTGCTTCTGGGTATATACCTAAAAGAACTATAATATATATATTATTATATTATATATAATATATATATATATACACACACACATATTATAGCGTATAATAATACGCTATAGTACATAACTGTAAATACTATAATAGCCTTAAAAGCAATGTAATTCGGGGCACCTGGGTGGCTCAGTCAGTTAAGCGTCTGACTTCGGCTCAGGTCATGATCTCACGGTCCATGAGTTCGAGCCCCGTGTCGGGCTCTGTGCTGACAGCTCAGAGCCTGGAGCCTGTTTCATATTCTGTGTCTCCCTCTCTCTCTGACCCTCCCCTATTCACGCTCTGTCTCTCTCTGTCTCAAAATAAATGTTAAAAAAATTTTTTTTAATAAAAAAAATTTATAAAAAAGCAATGTAATTCTAATACATGCTACGATACAGATAGATCTAGAAGACATTATGCTACATCAAATAAGCCAGTCACAAAAAGAAATTTGTATGATTCCACTTCTTCAGATCTCTAGAGTCATCAAACTCATGGAGACAGAGAGTGGAATGGTAACCAGGGCTGGGGGAGGGAGGAAGTTCTGGAGATGGACAGTGGTGATGGTAGCACAACAATGTTCATGTACTTGATGGCACCGAACTGTACACTTAAAAATGGCTAAAATGGTAAATTGTATGTATATTTTACCATCACAACCAAAAAAAATCTCAATGTCAGCGTGCCATGCTTGGAATTTAGAATGGTAGATCCTAAAAACCCTTTTTGAGTGACTTTTACATGTGTGCTAAGCATTTGAACAAGTCAAATATCAAAAAGAGATGGAGTGATGATGGCTGTAGCTTTTAGCTGCAGTGTCTTCCAAAGAGTTAGGACAACGTGCTTGTTGTGTGAGGTTCCTGTCTTGCTAGTTTCATTGGAAATGAGCAGTCTCCACATCAATGGGGAATTTTATTAACTAGGGTTTACTGGGTTCACTGAAATAGTCCCATTATTTGACAACTCCCAGAAAATTCTTCAGCCACAGACATCTTATGTCACTACATCACCAAACAGAACTCTGTCTAAGATGCTCTGTAGATAACTTAACACAAGGAATGCATTCTCCTGGGAATACACTGGAGCCTCCACATGGCCCTTAAGAAGACACTGACCTCTTTGAAAATAGGACTGCAAAATCCAGGGGACTGAGGGCGGCTTCCAGTTGCACAGATTCTTTTGAACTTTAGTTCTCAAGAAAGACTGAAAGAATCATCGGAAGACCCAAAATAGAATCTGTCACATACCAATCCTGTGAGACAATGCATGATCTTGCAGAGGCATTAAGAAGAAGGAAGACAGATATTCTGGGACTCTTTTAATGTGATTTGTTGCCTTCTAGAGACTCGAAAGACTGGAAAAATTCTCCTATAGGATTAAAATATATAGACCTGTTGGACTCTGTTAAACTGAAAAGAATAGTTAAATCCAAGGATTAAGACTAGCACCGGGATAAAGGAGGAGTTTCTGACTCTCCAGCCTCCTTCCAGCCAGCTCAGATACCATCAATCTCCAGCCAATGCAGAGACAAAGTCTGTATTTCAAGATTTGCATCTTTGACCTCTTTCTAAACATAAAACATAAAATAGCATTGTCAGAGGTTTTAGATGGCCTATAGCTTCATGCAAGCTTCTTCGGTTCACACCAGTGAGAGTTTCCCATATGGACGAGGTCAATCCTTGACCTCTGGAATCCTCAATATGTTATTCTCAAGGCAGCTGCCTTCTTCCTAGTCCCTTATAAATTAGCTGTGCATTTTCTGGAATCAACCACATCCTTGGAAAACTGCAGCTCATCCAAGAAACTTGGCCTCCATTCTGTTGTCTCCAGAGACAGCTGTGTGAAAGTTTCAGGAGCCATAACTCAGGCAGAGGGTCCTCTGTGGTCAGCAGAGCCCCAAATTTGGGTAAAGTTTCACTTGAATATTCATTGGCTTTAGCAGTTTGGCAGCAATAGGAAAGGACTTCTAATTCCATAGGGTCAAATATCCTTCCTGAAACTAGAATGGAAAAGATGAACTGACTCATAGAAAGGATTTTGTGATAAACCTAATGTCCTGGGGCCACTTTCATATTAGTACCTCCTCTTCTCATCACTTACTTCCCTTGTGTGTCTCTTGAATAATATCATTTTCAAGGATTTAATAAAGATTTCTTTGTCAGCAGCCCAAATCAAAGCCTCTAGAGGAACTGGTATACTGTTTGAAAAATCCAGGGCCCTCAGTTCTAATGAAGTATAGGAATAAAGAGAATGTAAGGAAGAAGATGACTATTGGGGATGGTCTGAAGCCAACAGCAACCTGGGATTGGAAAGAATTAAGAGACATCAGCCCCATGGAGATATTTAAACAGAGTGAGAGTAGATGATATTAGCAATTACATGTACAGATGGCAAGTTTATGCGTATGAAAGGATGTTCAATATCGATATGTCATTAGGGAATTGCAAATTAAAACAACAATGAAATGCCACTACATACTTCTTTGAATGGCTAAAATACAAACACGGACAATATCAAATATAGACAGTAAAAAGTTAATGGTTGCCAAGAGTTTGAGAAAGAGAAGATGGGATAAATAGGTAGGGCACCCAGGGGATTTTCAGGAGGTCTTTGGGACTCTCTGTACTTTCTGCTTCATTTTTCTGTAAATCTGAAATTTCTCTAAAAAGTAAAGTCTATTAAAAGAGAGAGAGAGAGAGCTGTTGATGAAAGAGGTGCCAATAGCTGTTTGCATGAAGATAGGGGCCAGAGAGAGATTTGCATCCTCTCAGTCACATAGAGCATTTGCATCATTGTTAAATGGGAGCCAAAGTGACATTTCTCAAATAAGGTCCAAGAACCACCTCCATCCAAATCAACCAGGTTGATTGTTAAATGCAGGTTCCTGGGCCCCGCGTCAGACTACTGAGTCAAAGTCTCTTGGAGTCAGACCTGGAAATCTGCATTTAGAACACTCCAGGATTGCTATGCACTTTAAGGCTTGGGTCCCATTAGTGTACGCTGTAACAATCTTCTATTTTTTTATTTTTGTACATATGGAGTAATAAAGAGAAGATATCTACTAAATTCTTATCAAATATATGTAACAAGCTTATGAATAACGGGCTGGAGAGGGAAAGAGTGAGATGGACACAAGATGAGGCTGATGAACAGTCTGTTTGGAGAAACTTCTCAGCCTGCGTTAATCAGAAATGACCCAGTGGAAGACAACTCATGAGCTTTGAGTCAAGTGATTTCCAGGAATACCTATGAAGGCACCAACCGCCCTCCTTAAAAAAAAAAAACCTAAACCAAAACAAAAACCCAAAATAAACAAGAAGATGGAAGATAGCATTTTCCATTACAGATGTTACATTCATATATATCTGACCCTTGAACAATGTGGAAGTTAGGAACAACAATTTCCCCTCATCCTACATGGTCAAAAATCTGTGTATAACTTTTGACAATCTCAAAACTTAAATACTAATAGCCTATTGTTTATTATTGCTAATAGTCAATTAACACATTTTGTATATGTATTATATCCTGGATTCTTTTAATAAAATCAGTCAGAGAAAAGAAAATATTAACAAAAGAAGGAAATTACATTTACAGTACTATACTGTAAACAAATCTGCACTACAAATAGACATGTGCAGTTCAAACCTATGTTGTTCAAGGGTCAACTGTATTGGCCAGATTGTTATTTTCTTTCCACTGGAATAAATTACTGTAATTGCAACCTAAGACTGAGGTAACAATGTAAATGCAAGTGAGAAGGAGGAAGAACAAATGATCTTCCTCATTTGACCCCCCTCAGCTTGTGTAACAAAGTAAGGTCCTTGTATGTTTACACATGCTCTATTATTGCTATTTCAGCAGTTACAGCCAGCTGTGTACCTGTCTCCTTCACTAGGCTGTCCACTATTTAAAGACTCTTATTTATCTCTGGGTTCTTAGTGTCAGGGAAACAGAAGGTATTTTGTAAATACTTCTTTGGAAGTGGGGTTGTATAAATGAGAGTTAACAGAGCAAAACCTCATTTATTTAAAGCAAGTGGAGGGGAAAACTGAGGAAGGTTAGGGCCAGAGCCTGCAAAAACTGAGGAGGAAGATGGCAATTGGTCAATGGTGTTCCCAGAGCTTGAGTGTTTTGTCAGATCACAGAATAGACCCATAGTGGTGCTTGCTCTGCTAATAACTGTAGCCATTGCTAAGATTAGGCTTTTTTCTTCCTCTCTTCTAACCATTGCTCTTATTCTCACAAAAAAACAAAACCAAAAACATCTCTAGTGGAACTACTAGAAAGAGCCCACAAATCAGATGTAGAAAAGTAGAGAAGTAGACATAAAAGAAATCAGATGAATTCTGTTCCTAGTGTTTGAGTTACTAACTTTGTGTAGGAACTTAGATTTGCATTTCAAGTTATTTGCTGTGTGCTAAATTTTCCTGACCTGTGGTATACAATTGAGCTCTTCCAGGTTTTAGAAACTGGGAGAAATTAGTTTCTGTTGTCAGTAGAATTAAGGGGTTGTAATTAGCATTTCTGAGAAATGCCCAAGTAAAATTAGAAGAGTTTAATCTAGATTGGTTATTGAGCTTGGTTTCATTTGCCCTAACAAAGGCATAGCTTAATTAAGGCCGCCCCAGAGAGCAGTAACAGTCTAAAGAGAAGCTGTAATGAAGGGGCATTCACAGTGTTACCTTCAAGTCACCTTAAATTACTTTGGAACAAGACAAATGAGTAAAATAAAATTGGGAAACGTCTTGCACTTAAAGGAGATTTATGGTTTATGAAATTATTTGATTTATATTAAACCTCAAAAGAGAAAATACCAAGTGTTGGCAAAGGTGTGTAGCAACCAGATGTCTCATAAATTACTTGTGGGAGTGTTAACTGGATCAATTATTTTTGAATAATTGTTTGGCTTATCTACTAAAACCAAACATACATACAAGCTATGACCAAGCAATCCCAGTTCTAGGTACATACCCAACAAAAAGGATTATATTTGTTTTCCAATGCAGAAAACCAGATGGGAAAACTATCCAAATGTCCATCAACAGAAAATGTATAAATAAGTTGCAGTATTTTAATAAAACTGAATACCATACAGCTAAGAAAGGGAATGATCCATAACTGCACACAGTATGGATGAATCTCATTAATATACTGTTGAGTGAAACAAGTCAGGCATAAAAGAGTTCATACTGTATGAGTCCTTTTATACAGAGTTCGAGCACAGGCAAAATCTGTAATATGAGAGATCAGGATAGCAAATGCTCTTTTGTCAGAGGAACAGTGACTTGAAGGGGTATGAGGGGTGTTTCTAGAGTATGGTGGCATTCTGTCTCTAGTCCTACATGAGCATGTTTCAGTTTGTGAAGATTCATCAAGCTGTAGAATTCTCATGTGTGCACTTTTCTTTATTACATGCTCCAATAAGAGTGTTAGTATCAATTGACACACATATCCTAGGAAATTGTCAAGGAAGTTATTATTATGTTTCAAGTTTATAAATTTAAAAAAAATGAGACAAAAAGAAGATAAATGACATTTTCAAAGTGTTTAAGTTACTTCTCACTTTCTTGGCCAGGACTAAAACTGTGCTTTATTACATTGAAGGTGAAGAAATGTTGTGCCTTGTATTAATTGTGTTTTTATTCCCTCTTTGTAGGAAACAGCACTTTACAATTGAATGTTATGAATTATCCGATCATTTCATATACCCCAATATGAGGTAGAAAGAATAGAATATAGGTATATATCACCTCTCTTAGTAGATGTAACTATGTAGAAATTTATTACTCTAAATTTACCAAAAGAGATGACCATTTAAAAATATTCACTGGTTGGGGCGCCTGGGTGGCGCAGTCGGTTAAGCGCCCGACTTCAGCCAGGTCACGATCTCGCGGTCCGTGAGTTCGAGCCCCGCGTCAGGCTCTGGGCTGATGGCTCGGAGCCTGGAGCCTGTTTCTGATTCTGTGTCTCCCTCTCCCTCTGCCCCTCCCCCGTTCATGCTCTGTCTCTCTCTGTCCCAAAAATAAATAAACGTTGAAAAAAAAATATTCACTGGTAAATTTTTATTATAAGCAAAACTAAATAAGCCAAACCAAAAAAAGCAGCCACATCTCTGGGTAAAATCTGTATTTTATATATAAAATTGTATACCTAAACTCATCTTCTAGGTGAGGAAATCTGACTAGGAGAGAGCTGAAATATCTTATATGGAATTAACTAACAGGGCTAATACTAACATAAGGCAAAAGAAAAGATGATTTCCTCCACACCTAGTCTTAGTATGAATCAACTTGAACAAATTTTCCAATCATACAATCATTGAAAGGAGTTAGGAAAAATTCCTAGGAGTTAGGAAATGACCAGGAAAGCCAAAGAATCTACCACTGAATGACCTCACAAGCAATGTGAAGTTAAAGTAAAAGTAAAATATTAACTTGACAATGGAATTCTAATTTATAAACAAACTCGCAGTAAATGAGATTACTCTTATCCTTTGTTAGTCTTAATCTTTAAAGTTATGACAGAGATGGGGTGCTTGGGTGGCTCAGTCAGTTAAGCGGCTGACTCTTGATTTCTGCTCAGGTCATGATTTCATGTTTCATGGGAGAGAACTCTGAGCTGGGCTCCGAACTGAATAGTGCAGAGACTGCTTGGGATTCTCTTTCTCCATCTATCTCTGCCCCTCCCCTGCTTGCTCTCTCTCTCTCTCTCTCTCCCTCTCTCTCTCCCTGTCTGTCTCCCTCTCTCTGTCTCTCTCTCCCTCTCAAAATAAATAAATAAGCCTTAAAAGAAAATGAAGTTATGACAGAGTTCATGCATTATATTCTTTAAAATGTCTTTTTTTTCTTGCTGAAAAGCCAATAAATAATTAAAATCATCTCAAGAGGTTTTTGAAAAATTTTTAAAAACTAAAATTACAACTTTTTTACTCAAAAAATTTTTTGATGTTTATTTTTGAGAGAGAAAGAGAGAAAGTGGGGGGGGCAGAGAGAGAGAGGGAGATACAGAATATGAAGCAGGCTCCAGGTTCTGAGCTGTCAGCACAGAGCCAGACGCTGCTCAAACTCAGGAGTGGTGAGGTCATGGCCTGAGCTGAAGTCAGATGCTTACCCGACTGAGCCACCCAGGCATTCCTAAAATCACAATTTTTAGCATAATAACTATTTTATTTTTTAAAAAACAAGTTTATTTAGTTTTGAGTGAGAGATGGGTGTGAGCGGGGGAGAGTCAGAGAGAGAGAGATTCCCAAGCAGGCTTCATGCTCTGCATGGAGCCCGAGGTGGGGCTCCATCTCACGAACCATGATATGATGACCTGAGCAGAAATCAAGAGTTGGAGGCTCTACCTACTGAGCTCCCCAGGTGCCCCATAACTATTTTCATATTATCTTCCAGGTGATTAAGTGTATTTATATTATGGTAATCCTAAGGTATGTACTTTTTGGGTGACGTTTCTATTTATTTATTTTTTAAGTTTATTTATTTATTTATTTTGAGAGAAAGCAAGAGTGGGGAAGGGGC
The DNA here is from genome assembly GCF_018350175.1 of Felis catus. NCBI lineage: Eukaryota > Metazoa > Chordata > Mammalia > Carnivora > Felidae > Felis > Felis catus. Next base: position 47,994,808 of record NC_058376.1, read on the forward strand.
AGAGAAAGAGGGAGAGAGAGAGAATTCCAAGCAGGCCTCACACTCAGTGCAGAGCCCAACTCAGGGCTTGAACTCATAAACTGTGAGATCATGACCTGAGCCGAAATCAAGAGTCAGAAGCTTAACTCACCGAGCCACCCAGGCACCCAGGGACATTTCTTTTTAAATGACAATACCAGTATTATACATGCTCCCTGAAATATTTGCGAGTAATAGAAGTATATAAAGGAAAAGGAAAAGTGTACCTTTTCACTCCCATTTGGGAGTAGGTACTGTTAACACATCCACCTTTTTCCTTGTATACGTACACACCTACTAGTTTGTCTTTTGTTGCTACCACTTAACATTTTGTTGTAAACATTTTCCCATGTTTCTGCATAATTGCTATTTTTAAAGAAATGTTTGTTTATTTATTTATTTTAAGAAATGGGGGAGGGGCAGAGAAGGAGAGAGAGAGAGAATCCCAAGAGGGTCCATGCTATCAACGAGGAGGCTCAAGTAGGGGCTTGATCCCACAAACTATGAGATCATGACCTGAACCGAAATCAAGAGTCAGAAGCTCAACCCATGGAGCCCCCCCGCTGGTGCCTTGCATAATTGCTATTTTAAAGGTTACGTAGCATTCTTTTCTGTGCATGTAGTAATCAGGACTCTTAACTATATCAAGAACCCAACTTATACTAGTTAAAAAAAAAATAGAGACTTAATGGTTCATATAACTGTAGTGGGCATGGCTGGAAGAGATGTTAGGTACGACTGGACCCAGGGCTCAAACACAGTTTTCAAGAATGTGCCAGCTCTGTCTCTCTTCATCTCTTGCCTCTGCTTGTGTGTTGGCCTTAGTTGGTCTTAGCTGGGCTTTCTCTATGTGGCTGACAATACTAGGGTTTCATTTGTCTAGTCCTTGACCACAGACTAAAGAGGAGATCTCAATTCTAAAGGAAAAGTCATAGGAAAGGATTTTACAGTTCATTCCTAAACCAATCACTGTGGGCTGTGGAGATGGGTAATCTGGTCGCCTTGGGTTATGTGTCTACCACTATGTTTAGGAGGTATGGAGGAAGTGATTAGGGAAGAGACCGCAGATACTAAACCCTGATACTATTGCAGATACTAAACCCTGAACTTTGAGGCTGTTTCAGTATCTTGGTTGGTATTGATAACCTTGAGAACATCTTCAAGGATGTTACTCCTATAGGATTTTTTCTTTATGAGAAACTAAAGTGTAATTCCTAAATCTAAGAGTATCCAACAGACATTCCTACGGCTCTTGCTGTACGTTGCCTTATTGTTTTGCAAAAGAATTGTACCAAAGAACTAGCTTATAAAAATGAGGTCCTATTAAAATTTTAAAGTTCATTTTTTCGCTCAACAAATACTTGCGTAGCTATGTGCCTGGCCATATTTCCATTTTCAATTACTCAAATGATTCCTTTTCATTCAAACACTTAATTCAAATGAAATTTACAGACATAATATAAATTGTAATCAGAGGCATTATCACCCACCAGCTGTTTACCTCATTTCCCCGAGTTTTGCTTTGCTCATCTCTGAATGAGAATATCTGCCAAGCTCTCTCCTAGGGCCACTGAGGGAATCAAAGATGGAGAATGAGGGGACAAGGAGACAAGGCACTCAAGAAGTGATGAGAAGATTTTGAGGAGCCAATAAGGTAAATGTGACAGGAAATTTAAAAACTGAAGAAGTAAGTTTGTTAAACTCTAAAGCATGGTATGAATGTAAGACATTATGATATGGAGAGGTGTTACAATAGCAGCTTTATTTTAGTGCCAAATAAGTCATATAAATATGGCACAAAATTATAACTGTGGAATATAAAACTGGGCTTTGAAATTCTGTCACCACTTTTGCAAAAAACATAAGGAAAAAACATTTCTGAAAATGCCTCTTCCTTTAACTGGAAGTTCTTGTTACATTATGACCATTTTATTAAACGTGTAGATGAAATGATGAGTTAATAAAAAAGAGTGGATGAATTCATGTAGACTGCTAACTTCCCTCCAAATCTGAGTTACATTGATGAGCAAGGATTATTATGTAAGTCATGAAAAACAAGGCATGTGAATTGTATTCAGGTTTTTGCATATTTGATATTTGATATTGGCCCGAGCATGCAATCAGCATATGCAATCAGCCTATAAAAAGCTTAGTTTTTCTTCATTCAATTATTTACACATTCATTTTTTTTCAGTGCCAAATAAGTTTATGGCACTATTCTGGGCATTGAACAAAAGCCAGGGTAGTATCACCCAGCCCTCAAGGGTTACCATATAACAGTTGGAGGGAGAAGAGTGTAAGCCGGTGTTTCAGATACATAGACATCTCTGGCACAAGGAAGTATTGGATAAATGTAAGTGATCTCCTAGAAGTTAGATAAGTGCAATAGAGAGACAAAAAGAATTGGATGAAAGTGTTGCTGCAGTAAATGCCTTGATTAAATTAGCTGTCATGGAAGTGTCGTTTGCCATTCAATAGATTTACATGCATTTCTCCAATAAGATTCATCACTCAGGTTTTGGAGGAAAGCAGACTTTGGGGTGACTCAAATTTAGAAATCAGTCTGACAAGCATGAGAGACAAAGGATCAAGAGGAACAAGAGAAGGAAACATGAAAATGTCCATCTCTTGTCTAAGCTGATGAATCTTGCTGCAGAGGCAAGAGAAATCAGAAGGAGATGACTGTCAAGACAGAGAGGGATAGAAGAATAGGGGTGATGGAGGATCGGAGGAGCATGTTCAGTGCTCAGAGAGAGCGGACAGTATCAAAGGACAGAAGTTTGTGGTCAGAGAAAGGGAACTCAGGATCTCTTTTGTACTCCTAAGTCCACCTTAACGTGTGTTGCCAAAGTAACCGATCTATAAACTTTAAAGTCTTGCCGCATATATTCTTATTTTATCCTCATAATAACTAAGGTGGTAGGGGTACCTCAGTACTCATGCTCTGCCTTACAAATAGAAAAACTGAAACCCAGAACACTTAAATAACCTGTGTTTACACTGCTAGGTTGTGCCAAAGTTGTGCCAAAATTTCCTCCAAATCTTATCCGATCCCAGTGCTCTTTACCTTGGAGATGTTAAGAATAATGAATGGCAGTAAAAAGCGCTAAAGGAAGCCATAGTTGAGTATCTGCCAAACTTTGTAGAATTAGCATGAAGTTGAAATGTAAAACATCATTGTAGAGAAAACCAATCCCATACTTAAAGTACTACATTTTGACTAAAGAGGAGGAGAATTGGGGGACCTGGATGGCTCAGTTGGTTAAGTATCCAACTCTTGATTTCAGCTCAGGTCATGATCCCAGGGTTGTAAGATCAAGCCCTAAGTTGGGCCCAGCGTTGGGCATGGAGCCTGCTCAAGATTCTCTCTCTCCCTCTCCTTCTGCCCCTCCCCTCTTCACACATTCTCTCTCTCTCTCTCTCTCTCTCTCTCAAAGAAAGAAATAAAGAAAAGAAAAAGGAAAAGAAAAGGAAAAGGAAAAAAGAGAAAAAGGGAAATTGCAAATTATAAAAATATTTTATTTCTATCCTAGTCTCATTTTAAGGGTTCCTTTTGTGTGCATTTATGACAATACTATTAAGAGTCTTTCAGGTGTTCCTTTGCCATCAGCGGATTGGACCAGTCCAGTAATTTGCATCTCTAAGGAAGGTAGTCCAATGCCCTTTTGAAATCACACTAGCTATTTTACCATAAAGCATAAAATTATTGCCATAATTTACAAATAACTTCCTTTGCTGAAATCTGATCATTTATTTTTCTTTCCTTCTTTCTTTTGAATTTTGAAATGACAAAACATAAAACAAATTCATGAGCATTAAATACAATTTGAGAAATATAGAAAAGTATACAGAGGACAATAAAGGTCATCCATAATGCCACTGGTGCATTTTGGCTTTAGACCTTTTAGTCTTCTACCAGTGTGCACACATATGTACATTCATTCCCTTACCATAAACTTAATACTACACCACATCCTAGAAGTTGTGACTATAAATAGCTTTAACCCAGGAAGTTCATCCAATTCCAAGGTCCCTTATACTGACAGGTAATGAAGTTATTGACATCTACCTCTTATTCCCAAAATGAATTAAAAATATGTAACTTCTTACATTTTATATCTGACAGAGTTAGACCTCAAACTCAGTTCCTTTATGTTTACTTTTTTGCTAAATCCTTAGATACTACCACTGTGGTCCTTGATCGAAGGGAAGCATCTGAAAGATGACTTGGATGTCCTTTGCCAATGAAGAAAGTATCACCTTTCGATAATCTGATCATGAAGGCCCCAACTCCCCCACCTCCGAGGTCCAGTTCTGAAGCCAGGTTGAAACAGACTGGATTCTTGAAATGACCTGGACAGAATGAACCTCCTGGAAACACTAAGACAAACGAGCTGGGGGGGGGGGGGGGGGGGGGGCAAGGTTTTGAACAAGAACCATGTCTAGGTGACTCTGTCCAGTGGTGACTCATCACAGGTAAGAATCCCATCTGCTTGAAGTTCACTTGTGCAGAGGCATTTGACTGAGAGAACTAAGTATTTGCTTAGATAACAACACTTGCTTTTATGTCACACAGCACGTGTGTCTGGACAATGTTACAAATGTAACTAAACCACAGAAATAGTTTTCTATACAATATATCTAAACTTGAGATGATAAAAAAGGAATATGAAATAAGAAGTACATAATTAGTGTAAGCAGTTGGTAAAATATAACAGGCACCCACAGAACCAAAAGCTCTTCTTAATAAAAGGAGTCCCAAGCAATCTTCCTAAAATGGCATGATTTCCCAAGTTGCACCCTGCATGCGCCTGGGTCTTTTAAGGGACAGGAGCCCGGCAGCCAACTTGCACCAGCTACTTCCCATTGGAGTTACATGAGTGCCACCTAGTGTCACTTGTTAAAGCTGAAAGGGGCTTAGATAGACCTCTTAGATAGACCTTCAATTTCCCTGATCCGAGGAAACCAAAGCCCTGAGCACAGAGGTGATTGAAGCAGGCTATATCTATTCGATTAGTGTCTGAGCCAGGCCTAGCAATCGGTTACCCTGCTTTACAGTTTCAACTGGTGGTAACCTTTGGAGTTTGGGAGTCAGGAGTCCTGGTAATTGGACTGTGCCAAAGAATAAAGCACAACCTTCCACACGGCCCCAGGTGCCCCATGCATTAAACTCCTAAATTAAAATTTCCTTGTTCTTAAAGTCTTGAGACAAATGAGTGACAGAGAGCAGAATCTGAAAGTTAGTATGGGCCTCCATAGGCATTTAGTCAGCTCCTCTCCTCCATGACCGACTGACCATAATCCAGCTGTACAAGTAATCAAATTATTTCCTGCAAGCAAGTGCTCTGAAGTCATCAGCCTTAATTCAGGGATAATGCCTCCACCACCGTCTTTCAGGCTTTCTGCCTTCAGCTTCTAGCTTTTCAAATGAAGCAGGTCTGACACCATCTGAGAGACCAGTGCCATCAGAACCATTCAGGCTTTGATTTCCAGAAGTCAGGTGTTTTCCAGTTCTCCAAGTAGAGCAGTTTCAAGATTAATCTAGGCCAGTGGTTCTTTTATTTTTTTTAATTTTTTTTTCAACGTTTATTTATTTTTGGGACAGAGAGAAACAGAGCATGAACGGGGGAGGGGCAGAGAGAGAGGGAGACACAGAATCAGAAACAGGCTCCAGGCTCTGAGCCATCAGCCCAGAGCCCGACGCGGGGCTCGAACTCACGGACCGCGAGATCGTGACCTGGCTGAAGTCGGATGCTTAACCGACTGCGCCACCCAGGCGCCCCTAGGCCAGTGGTTCTTAATGAAGCACACACATTAGCATCACCCAAAGGAACTTTTAGAACACCTCTATGCTTGGGTATGACCCTAGACCAGCACAGTCAGAATCCCTGGGGGTGAAGTTCTCACATTGTTGTGTGTGGTTTTTGTTAAGCTAGCCCTGGGTTATTCCAATGTTCAGAAGATTGAAAATCACAGTAGTGGGCCAAGCTTGCACTGAATAAGAGAATAGAAGAACTAAAAGTAGGACAGGTGGGAACTGGGAACTAGATAAGCTCTTCCTACCACACTGGGTCTCGAACAGAACTGGGTATATATGAAAGTCTCAATAGATGGCTGCAGAAAGGAACTTGTTCAAAGGAAATGGTACAATAATATTGATGGAGTTCACAGTCTACTAATTTCAGGATTCTCTTAGTACCCTGCATAGGAAACATCTGTGAAGAACCACAGGTAAACCTAAAAGTAGGAGAAGCAGGTAGACAAGACAATATAGAGCAGAAGGAAATGCTTCAAACACAAATGTTATTAACACATACATCACCCTCTGCTTTGTTTCCCCTGTCCTATTTTTCATTTCTTGCTTCTCCCATTCAAGTCACATATAGTGTATCTAAAGACACATATAATTAAAGGGGCTGGCCATGTTCCAAAAGGCTGCCCATTTGCTTCTCTGAGCAATGACAATTGAGGTGAGGTGTGAAGACTAGGTTGTACATATGTTGAGGTCTGTGCGTTTGCGGGTGTGAGGGGATTTTTCAAGGCAAAGGTAGCATGAGCAAAGTCCATATGTTGAAGTCTTATTCAAGGAACACAGAGGAAGACAGTGCGAGGGGGAGGAGAATGTGGTGTGAGAAGGGACTAGAATGTTCAGGAGGTGCCAAACCAGGCAGGACCTTGTCCATTTGTTTTCATATACCTGTAAGCCACGTACCACTTTTCTCTCACGCATTAAGTCCATCATATGTTCTCCTTGCTTTGATCTACTTTTATGATGTCACCTTTAGTATCGGTGACTGATACTCCTTAAGAACTGCTGATCTCCTCAAGAAAATCTGTTTTTCTAAAATTCCAAACTTTTATTCTTATTAAACACAGTACATACTCTGTGGAAAAAATTCTCACAATTTATAGATGTATAAAGTGAAAGTTCCCTCAAGTCCTATCCACCAAAAACTATCATGGTTAACAATTTTACATATTCGTTTAGACTTTTCCACGTGCACATCCAAACGGATATCTCTATTTTTTGGAAAAAGCAAAATACCAGACACACCATTCTGCAACTTGCTTTTTCCCCAACTCTTGTTTTGCTTAAAAACAAATAATGAGGGGGTGCCTGCGTGGCTCAGTCAGTTGGGCCTCCGACTTCAGCTCAGGTCGTGATCTCACAGTCAGTGATTTCAAGCCCCTCATCGGGCTCTGTGCTGACAGCTCAGAGCCTGGAGCCTGCTTCGGATTCTGTGTCTCTCTCTCTCTATCTGCTCCTCCCCCACTCTTGCTTTGTCTCTCTCTGTCTCTCAAAAATAAATAAACATTAAAAAAATTAAAAAACTCAAATAACACAATTCCCAAGAAGAAGTGACTTGCTGTTTGACCCAGCTTTTTAAGGCTATGTAGAACCAGAACATACATCAATGGACTATCGTTAGTGGTTGGGAGGAAATATTTAAGAGCTTTATTTTTTATTAATTTTTTCACCTTTATTTAGGTATAATTCACAAATAAATTTGGAAGATATTTAAAGTATACCTGGTTATAATTTGGTATACGTATATATATTTAAAAGGATTCCAGTGGCATGTTATTTCATCATATAGATGTGCCATTCAATGATGGACAGTTAGGTTGACTCCATTGTTTGTTTGTGGGGTTTTTTGCCATTACAAACAAAACAATACATCAGTCAGCATCCTTGTATATACTCTTGCTCAATTGTGCAAGTATCTCATTAAGATAAATTCCAAAGGGAATGTTTCAATGAGTATGCATATTTTAGATAATGAATATTTCTGAATTCCCATCCAAAAACGTTGCACCAATTCACCTCTGATAGTGGCATAAGAGAGTGCCCATTGCCATTCTCTGTCTCCTGATTGCTGCCTCTCATCTTACAAAAAGAACAAGAATCAGAATTTTACCAAATTCAATCCAATTTTCTGGGCCATGGCTTTGTTTACAACTGCCTAATATACCCCATTTCAATCAAACCTCTATCACCAACACAGCCTCCTCCTAAGAGCTCTGGTCCTGCTGTGACCATCATCTATCATCTGGACCACCCTCCCCCCTCCCCACATTGTCTCTCATAATCTTTCTCTTCCCACAATCTTTCCACTTGCATTACTTTTCTTCCAGCTCTGTGGCTAATATCCCCGCTTAGGGTCTTACTACTTCCTGCCTAGCTCCAATTTCTTCCACCTTCAATGAACTCATGTCTACATTCATCTTTGTGAAACTCTTTCCTCAGAGTCCTCTCCAAGGTTCTCTCCTATTTGAGGACCTTCAGTGTCTCTATTCCCTGCCAAATCCTGGCTGAGTCCAGAATCCAGTCTGTCCCATCACTGGTTTGCTGTTCCAACCACCAACATGCCTGTTGCTTTCCTGCATTTGATCAGGTCATTCCCTCCCTGAAGGTGTTTCCCATATCTTGACCTACCTGAACCCTATCTATCCAGATGAACCATAAAGATACCTGGGGAGAGAGCTTTCCAGATAAAGGGAATGTTGGAGTTTCAGATTATGTAGAGCCTCATCAGACACTGTAAAGACTATGACTAGGCAAAATTTGAGCATTACCATTATGTAGGAGTATAGGCTTTGTCTCTAATGACAAATTATCATCAAATGCTTTTTGTAGTCAATAATTTTTAAAATAATATTTTTACGGCAGGAAGAAATTCTTTGCTTTAGGCTAAAATGATGGTACAAGCTTTTGCCTCACTTTGGAAGGATTTCACTAAGCTGAAGCAGAAACATCCAGCTGAGCAATCACACCTACCTGTGATAAATAAGGACCCTGAAGTAATGTTGTCCTTCTTATTCATATTATTTTCTCATTTAATACAAACAGGACAATCATTTCTACTTCTAAAGTGCTTCTTAAATCATGAAGACAGAAAACCGGTTGCCTATTTAACTTGAATTCAAAGTTCATATTCATTCATTGCTAATTCATAGGGTTGTTGGGAAGACTAAATGAACTAATAGAAGTGCTTAGAACACTACCTGACACACAGTAAATGCTCTATAAGTTTGCTGTAATAATGTTATGTGTATATATACTTTCCATTCATTCATTTATTCATACAGCAAATTACAGTTATGTATCCAGTACTATGCCAGGCACTGGAAATGTAAACATATTAAACTGTTTCCAAAGATCTCATCCCTAGTGGAGAAAACAAATTTATAAACACATGATTAAAATGTGATAAATGTGATGATTGAGGTGTATTTAAGGGGAAGTGGTAACAAAAGGCAGAAATGAATAATTATGCTTGAGAGAAAGGGTTACAGAGAAAATGATGCTCAAGTCTTATGGCTAGGCATAACCAGTTGAGAGAGGTTAGTAGAATGTAACAAAGTAGAGGGAATAAGCTTTCACAAAGGCATAAACTCATGGAGCATGAGGCCTTGTAGAGTGACTGATGTATATGTTATAAAGGAAGAAGGGAGAGTACTTGTGTTTGTGAGAGTCTTGTATCATTGATAAAGAATTTGAACATTCTTTATAGAGGATGGTGAGCAACTGAAGGATTTGAGGTAGATTTCCATTTTATAAAATATGCAGCAAGAGGCACAAATTCAAATACCTCTGAGGACCATGCAGTTAACAAATATGTAAACTGCGGTATGGTTTAGTGATGGGAAATGGTGGGGGAGACAAACTGAAAAGTGTGTAAAGACATAAAAGTGATTTAAAAATAACTTGGCTGGCTCAGTCAGTACAGCATGCGACTCTTGATCTCAAGAGTTGTGAATTCGAGCCCCACATGGGGTGTGGAGATTACTTAAAACTAAAATCTTAAAAAAAAAAATAATAACAACAAAATAAAAGCTGCTAAGTAAATCCAGTCTGAGCGCTGCCAGTTTGAACTCCTGGTGTAGAGGCTATTGACTGCTTAGGGGAGAGTGGAAGAAGGTAGGGACTAATTAAGGAATCCCTTCATTTAAAACATAACAAGGAATAAAAACAAGAGAAGAGCTGCAGAGGTGAAGGACCCGACCTGACCTATATTTAGGGAGGAAAAAATCCATAGACCCTGCCGACCTATGGAAAGGAAGAAGGAAAGAGGCTAGAATAATTCCCAAATTTCTGGCTTAGATGACTGTAAATAATGATAAAACCCATCACCTCTACAGAAATGGTAGGGACTGGGGAGCCAGGCAGACATGATGAGTCAGTTTTAGAAATGCTGACTTTGGAGTGTTTGTGGGTCATCCAAGTGTAAGCTCCCAGTACATGGCTAGATTTATAGATGGAAAGTACAAAAGAAAATACAAAAATACAGATATAGGAGTTAGCAGGTTATAGGTTGGAATTAACAACAGAGATGTAGCTGATATTGTACAGAATGAAGGTATGGGAAAATTATAGAGAAAAAATTTTGTAATCTAAATTAAAAAAAATGCTTTTGTATCTGTGGTAATTTTCACATTCATTATATCCTAAGAATTCTTTTTCTTCTACTCTGTATTCTTCTTAAGTGAATTTGGCATGTAGACAATGATAAAATGTACAATTTAGCATGTGTACTCGGCAAACCAGCCTGGAAATAACATACTCATAGAAATTGTAACATACCTACATTTTTTACACATATTGTTAAAAGCATATATCATGTAATTAAATTCAATGACCTTAGATGGTTCCTTACTATTTTATTTGGCAAGAAAGATACCTAAAAGGAAGGGTGAGTCCAAGAGTATGAGATGAATGGAGACATATCATACATAATGAATAGCACAGCCATTGTCTAAGGATACTGTTTACAGATTGTGTGTGTGAGCTCATAGAAAGCAGTAAGTTTTTAAAATTTAGGCTAATGCCAGCTAACATATTGTTTACTATCCCTATTTCCAATCAGCACTGACTCAACCCTAATAAGAGCCTTTTGTCTGGAATATTTGAAAACAAATTTGGAATGAGGAAGGGGTGAAACAGGCTCCCACATTAAAGCATAACCATCCCAGACTCAGGAATAGGCCAATCCCCATCAAAATGTTTACTTTGGGTCCATCTACATAACCTATTAAGAGTCAACTTCGATCAGCAAAGACAACAACTAGAAGGATAATGGAGAAATAGTATAGTTTCCAGATCTTTTTTTTTTTAAACACTGTTTGCTTAACACTTTTAAGTGAATTAATAGCAGATGTTGAAATTGTTGCCAACTGTTGACTTGTCATCTGTGAATGGGAATTAACTTGGTTTTGTTCATCATTAAATTAAGTGTTAGGCTTCAGTAGTTTAAAGAATCTTGGAATGCAGGTCCTAATGGGATTTTAAAGTTACAAATAACTGAAGTAATTCTGATAATTGTGAAGACATCTGTCCTTGTAAGATAAAAAGAAAAATTCCTGAGAAAGTTTAGAATTCTGAAACTCAAAAGTCATTATTTTGAAACAGAAATCAATATCTTGATATTCAACAAGAACTTCTGGACACCATCTATACTTTCAGTCCTTTATTTGGTGTAACAGAGGCTACAAAAGAACTTAAAAATTGTTGTCATTCTCAGAGTGACAGAATGCAAGATGCTGTGTGACTCAGTGACTTCACAAGTTCAGAGGAAAACTAGCTGGAAGAGAGCTGAAATGATATGGACAGGGACCTGAGGAACAAGTTGGTTGGACAATGGTGAATGTACAAGATTTAATATTACTTCAAGTAGCAATGAGGTTCTAAGAAGGCTCTCAGTGATTCTTGCCTTCGGTTATTCAAGCCTTTTTGTAGTTAGCTTCCATGTTGAACAGACCTGACCTGTGTAACTGATAGGATATTGCAGAAATGATGGGTATGTGACTTTTGAGGTTAGGTCATAGAAAATATTGTGGCTTCAATCTTTGTCTCTCTTAAATTCTCACTCTAGGGGAAGCCAGACTCCATGTTAAGAGGACATTCAAGCAACCCATGGAAAGACTTATTTGGAGAGGACTGTGGGCCTCCTGCCAATAGCCAACACCAACTTGTTGGGCATGTGAGTGAGCCAACATGGAAGTGGATCCTCTAGCCCCAGTGAAGCCTTCAGATGACTTCAGAAGGCTTCAAATAACCTCAAGACACCCTGACTCATAACATCCACTTACCTGTTTCTAAATTCCTGACCCATTGGAATTGTGAGATAATGAATGTTTTGGGACACTGAATTTTGGGGTAATTTTTAAAGTAGCAGTAGATTGGGGCGACTGGGTGGCGCAGTCGGTTAAGCGTCCGACTTCAGTCAGGTCACGATCTCCCGGTCCATGAGTTCGAGCCCCGCGTCAGGCTCTGGGCTGATGGCTCGGAGCCTGGAGCCTGTTTCTGATTCTGTGTCTCCCTCTCTCTCTGCCCCTCCCCCTTTCATGCTCTGTCTCTCTCTGTCCCAAAAATAAATAAAAAAAACGTTGAAAAAAAAATTAAAAAAAAAATTTTAAAGTAGCAGTAGATTAATACAATTTATTTGGTCTCACCTAAAAATGCAAAAAAAAAAAATCAAGAAGAAATTGCTCGAATATGAATAAAAGGATGAGCTATAATCATTTCTCTCTTTAAAAATGCTATAATATTATAACAAAAAAGTGAAATAAACTCTTCTACACTAATATAATAATTGACCACACAGATCAGTTCACAATCCCTACCTGCCCTGATCCCAACCAGCTATATAGGTGAATGACTTCATCCATTCAAAAACACTTCAAAAAAGCCCCACAAAACCCTGAGTTCACTTAACAAATATTTATTGAGGATAAACTATGTGTCAAAATATGAATTAAGTACACATAATAAAATATAAATTACATAATTATATGGCATAGAACAGCACATAATAGATGAAAAATATTTTTGTTTTTTATAGTTTCATTTAAAACCAAGAGAATTAAAGTTTCCTTTTTGTAAAAATTGCAACTTGATTTTGTCCAAGGATAATATGGCATAATTCTACACCTTCCTATTTGGGTGTGGGGATACCATTAGCTGCAGAAATGCAGGCAGGTAACACACCCTATGTGGATGACTGGGTGTACCTTTTTTGGAAACACATCTTGGAATGGCTATACTACTGTACACAGATCCAGATGGTCACCACTATTAGCATCATCTTAGCCCAGCATCAGGTCTATAAAAAAAGAGATTCCAAGTCTGTCTGCTCCAGAGAGAGATAAAGAAGTACAAGAACAGAAAGAGTTCCTAGTATCACTGATGAAATCTTAAAATTAGGAGAAAAGAGAAATGTAAGAAAATACAGACTGATGATTTCATAATAAAGTCTTCTCTAGCTCTTGAAAAGGGCTTTAAAAAAATTTATTTTTGAGAGAGAGAGAGAGAGAGAGAGAGAGAGAATGAATAGGGGAGGGCCAGAGGGCAGAGAGAGAAGGGGACAGAGGATCTGAAGTGGGCTCTGCGCTGACAGCAGCAAGTCTGACATGGGGCTCATGAACTGTGAGATCACGACTTAAGTCAAACTTGGATGCTCAACTGACTAAGCCACTCAGGTGCCCCAGGGATGGCTGGCTGGCTGGCTGGCTTGCTTGCTTTCGGCAGAGATCCACTACTAGAATTGAACAAATTCTACTTGTAATCCTGAGGTTGGGGGGATGAACAGGGGGAGAGAGAGAGAGAGAGAGAGAGAGAGAGAGAGAGAGAGAGAGAGAGTCCTAAGCAGGCTCTGCACTGTCAGTGCAGAGCCCAACATGGGGCTTGATCCTATGAACTGTGAGATCATGACCTGAGCCAAACATCCAGAATCAGATTCTTAACCAACTGAGCCACCCAGGCTACCCCCATACTATTTTCTTAAAGCACATAACAATTGAGGCAAATGGCAGGACCATGAGATTTGTTTTAAAGCACAAAATACTCAGAAGTTACACCCAAAAAATTTTGCAGCCAGCTAGAAAATGTTCTGTAGCCACAGCATGGTCCTTGTCATCTCAGGAAGTGAGGTGTTTTGGGGAAAATGTGGACAAACCAGATTCAAAGCAAGAAGAACTTATGATAAAAGATAAACAAAAAACAACCCATCAACCAGAAGGTCATTACTAACTCAGCAGCTTGGAGATTAACAACTGAGTGTGGTGTTTGTCCTTCCAGAAGACCAGGCAAAGTGAGGGGAAAGTGTGAATGATCCTGGTCCAGAGAAAGAGAAAGAGAAGCCCAGGGCTTATGGGCAGAGGACTCACCTACCACTGAGATCTGCAGTAACTGCAGCTTGGATGTTAACAAGCCAAACAGGAGCAAACACAAAATACCATGGAGAGTAAACCAGTAGAACCTATTCAGAGGAACCAAAGGCATACCAAATTTCAAGGACTTCACCTAATAACCAGATTCCTAGAATTACCACCAGCGGAAGAGGATGTTGTCTTGGTGAATACCACGAACTGAGAGTGAACTCAGCAGAACACAGAACAGGTTGATGAGTAAAGGACAAATGATATAGATATTCCAGAAAATATTATTAAATAATTTCAAGTGAAATCCTGTCCCCAGTTGGGTTATACATTAATATCATAGTGACCCTATCTGGGACTGGCTACATAATTTGTGGGGGGCCCAGCACAAAATTAAAACAAGAGACCTCCTATTCTAAAATCATTAAGAATTTCAAGATGTAATAGCAGAGCACTAAACCAAGTGTAGGGCCCTTCTAAGCATGGGGTCTTGTGTGGTGGCACAAGTTGCATGCCCATGAAGCTGACTCTGGTCCTATTAAAAAGAGTGGAAGACAGAAGTTTTGTCTTCTACAAAGTGAAGAACTGCTTGAAAGTCAAGAGATATATATATATATTTTTTTTCAACGTTTATTTATTTTTGGGACAGAGAGAGACAGAGCATGAACGGGGGAGGGGCAGAGAGAGAGGGAGACACAGAATCGGAAACAGGCTCCAGGCTCTGAGCCATCAGCCCAGAGCCCGATGCGGGGCTCGAACTCACGGACCGCGAGATCGTGACCTGGCTGAAGTAGGACGCTTAACCGACCGCGCCACCCAGGCGCCCCCAAGAGATATATTTTTAATGGAATAATATTTTTACCACATAGAGTATAAAGCAATTATTGATTTAATTATACTAAACATGGGGGCACCTGGTGGCTCAGTCAGTTAAGCATCTGACCTTGATTTCGGCTCAGGTCATGAACTCACGATTTAGGAGTTTGAGCCTCACGTTGGGCTCTGTGCTGACAGAATGGAGCCTGCTTGGGATTCTCTCCCTCCCTCCCTATCTGCTCTCCCCTGCTTGTACTCGCTCTCTCAAAAAATAAGTTTTAAAAAAATTGTACTGGGGCACCTGGGTGGCTCAGTCGGTTAAGTGTCCGACTTCAGCCCAGGTCGTGATCTCGCGGTCCATGAGTCTGAGCCCCACGTCAGGCTCTGTGCTGACAGCTCAGAACCTGGAGCCTGGTTCTGATTCTGTGTCTCCCTCTCTCTCTGACCCTCCCCCCATTCATGCTCTGTCTCTGTCTCAAAAATAAATAAACGTTAAAAAAATTAAAAAAAATTGTACTAAACATGAATTACTGTTGAGGATTAGAAACACCTTAAGCAATGAACAGCTGCTTGTCAAGTCACAGACTTAATAGTTTTTAAAACTATTTTAGAAAAGCTTCTGAAAACCCACTGACAATTGACGAGCCACAGGGGAGGTCTTGGAAGTTAGGATGGTAAATTGACCTAGATCCATGCCTTTTATTTTCTTTTAATGGTTGCCATCAAAACACTCATTCCACATTAAAAGAAATTTTCCCCCAGAAAGATTGAGCAGCACGAAAAGATTGTGGGCTTGGAAGTGGTGCAATAATGTGTGGCTCTGGATTATTCCCCTTTTGGAAAGAGAGTGAACATGTTTTTGGTTGTTAATGAAATGATTGGACTATGTTTTGTGCTTCTTTAATCAAATAGTTTCGAAGTATGAAAAATTCTGTATACCAAAGTATAGACTCTATAAGGAATATTGAACACCTACTCGACTACAACTTCTCAGCTCTTAAGAAACAAAATATTAAAAATATAATTGAAGCCATTTCTTCCTCTTCCTCCCAATGTAATTTTGAGACCTGCAGAGCTTTCCACGGGTAACAATTCTGTCCAAACCTTGAGACTTGACCAAAGTCGAACATGGTTTCTAGCAACTTAATGCCATGCCCCTAGGAGGACTCTAGCCCCCCATGGAAACCCAGCTCCTCATTAAAATGCCCGATTTAGAAAGTTCAACTGCCAAGAGAATTTACTCTGTTCTAGCCAACCCTGATGATGGATTCCTGACCTCTCTTTCTTAGAGCATTTATTAGAAAGAGCTTAGAATTTTCTCTTATGACTTAGAAGTGTCCTTCTCAAGGACCTGAGAGTCATTACTTTGAAATGTAATCATCAGGAAGGATAGGGCCACTGTCTCTCAGCGTCTGTGGGAGGATAGAATCCTAACTACAAAAATTGCCAGCTAGCAGACACAGCTGGCTCAATCACAATCACACTGGCTAACTCTGTAATTTTTCACTTCTCTGACTCTAATGAGCCCCCATTCTCTCCACTCCCTTATTCTCCCTTTAAAACCTCTAATCACCTCTGCGCCAATTGGAATGGAGCTCTGCTCTTTCCCCTATTGTCAGTAGTTTCTGGATAAAACCTGTTTTCCCCGCTTTAACTAATGTCTGGCTGTGTAAGAACTGCCATTCCATTTTTTAAATCATTTCCCTTTATTTTTTTAAAGCACTTATGCACCTATTCACAAATAATATATTGTCTTGCCTATTTTTACCACCAAATATAAATGAAACCATACTATACCTATCCTTCTGCAATCTCTCGTTCATTTAACATATTTTTCAGATTTATTCATACTGTTACCTGCTTCTCTACTTCATCAGTGTTGGTTCTACGGCTTGCAAAAGCATTTCCCTACGTCCATCCTCCCGAGCCTGTGCACACCAGGAATGGTCAAGGGGAGACAAAAGGCTAGTGCTTTGATGGTGTGTGGTGGTGGTAGTGATGTGGACCGAGCTTGGATGTGGAGGCCAAAGTGCCCGTAGATGTGGAGCAAACAAGAAGTAGGGTGGGAAGAGAAGAAACGTGGCAGCTCGGTTTGGAACTCCAAGATTTCTAGAAATCTAAACTTGGATTTGACCTTCCAGGTTATTAGGAAGATTGTGTGTGTGTTTGTGTGTGTGTGTGTGTGTATACACACACGATACACACACACACACACATATATATATATATATATATATATATATATATATATATATATATATAAAGGCGGGAGGTTGGAGCATATTTCCTTTACTTTTTAGCGCCTTTTTTCCCCCCAAACAACTTTCAAGCGTTCAGAAAAAGTAGGGGACTTCCATTTGTGCTTCTGACCGCGCCCTACAAATAGGGGTGGGCGGTGACCTTTCCTTACATCCAACTGTTTCCTCAAATCCAGTTGTTAGTTGGAAATGACTGAAATGTGGCTCTCCTCCTACTCCCACCTTCCCTATGGAATTCCCCCCTCCCCTACTCTCTCCATTAGTTAGGACTCCCAATTCTGATTTTAAGTACGACGCCAAGATGCAATGAAGAAGCAAGCCAAACGGACGCTAAGAAACGACGCTCACAAGGACCTTTTACCAGGTCACGCTCCCTCATCAAGCTCCACCCACTCCATCCGCCCAGTCCCCGCGGCATGCTGGGACATGTAGTCTTTGAAGGGGCAGCTGCTTTGGCCGAGTCTCCTCCCCCAAGCTGCCTTTCGCCGTCGGGACGTCGGGACGTCGCGTTGCTCCCGTCTCTTGCCTCCTCCCTCTTTCTTTTCCTCTCCAGAAGCTCACTCCCAGACTTCCGAGAACCTTTTACGACATTGGGTCTCAGAGTCGGTCCGGGCGCCAGGTCCACTTTTCGGCAAAGTGACGTGGACGTCAACAGCAATGGCGGAAGGAGAAGAGGTCCTGCCACAGCCAACGTCGAGCGGTGACGGCTGGTGAGTGAAAGCCTAGGGCTGATTCTTTCTGCTTCTCTATTCTTTCTTCTCACCATCCTGCCTGTCCCTGAGGCACCAGCAGGTTCCGACCTGGAACGGGAAGACCCGTCCTGGGCAAAGTCCAGCGCCCTGCCCCGCCCCCTCTGCTGGCCCGCTCCTCTCAGCCGGCTCCATCAAATCGAAGGGTCTAAGGCCGGACTCCAAATGATAGAAGTGTCGTCCAGGTATTGGGCCTCAGTGAGGTCCTCCTGTTTCGTTCACCGGTGTCTAAAACGTGCTGGAGAGGGTGGCTTTAGGGCTGGGTTTGGCAGGAGTCCCTGACCCGGGGCGTTAGAGTAGGTTGGTAGGGAACGAAGTTAGAGCTGAGGCACTAGAATACCATTTGAAGAAGACACTTGAAATTACCACCGCAACGTTTGCCGGAGAGGTTGAGAGATACACCCAGGGAGGATCCCTCCCACAGAGTTGAGATATTTTTTATATTCTAGTTTTTATTTCTCATTTTGCGTTTCAACCGTTTCTACCATTCGTCTCGCACAAGTCGACTTTTTTTTTTTTTTCTTGTCTCTTTCTTTCTACCGCTCAATCTACACAGCTTTTGGACGTTTTGTGGATATTGCTCTTGCTGCTCCCAAGCGTTTGCATGCTTACCTGACTTATACTCGGAGCTGTGGAGGGGGCGGGGACCTCCAATAATTTTTTGGTAGACTTTAGTCATTTAGTATCGTTAATCTTTGGGAAAGGCTCCTACTTTTGAAATAGTTAATCTTTACAATACATTTTTAAGACAAAAATATATGGAACCTTTAGAAGCTTGTTGAGTTTGTATATTTAACCTAAGTATATCGACCACATGCATTAGTTTTAGATTTGCTCTTTCATCATCTGACATGTATGTAGCTCATGTAATAAGTTGTTTGCCTAAAAATAATACAGGACATTTTACACATGGACCTTAATACTTGAGAAAGAAATGAAAATCATTGAAAGGGATAGGTAATATAATAGTTGAGAAAATCAGCTCTCAGCAGACGTCTGGCATCACCTAAGTTCATGCATGTACTCTCCAAGGTGTAGTAGGAAAACTCACTGGTGACCTAGATGGAGTTTCTTTTCTCAATTTGCTTATGTTGGAGCTGTGACAGGTAAACTCAGTAACAAAGTAAAATTGATCCAGTTCTTTGGGAATGTGAAGGTGTTATGGGATTTCAGGGGACAGAAACCACTTCCACTTGCAGTCATTAGAGAAGGCTTCATGGAAGCAAAGGTGTTTGAATTAGGCCTTGAAGAATCAATAGGTTTTAGACTAGTGCTGTCACTAGAAATATAACGTGTATGTAATTTAAAATTTTCTCTTTTTTCCCCCTAAGATTTTTATTTATTTATTTATTTTTGTAATTTTTTTTAAAATTTATTTTTGAGACAGAGAGAGACAGAGCACGAGCAGGGGAGGGGCAGAGAGAGAGGGAGACATAGAATCCCAAGCAGGCTCCAGGCTCTGAGCTGTCAGCACAGAGCCCAACGCAGGGCTCAAACTCACGGATTGTGAGATCGTGACCTGAGCTGAAGTCGGACGCTTAACCCACTGAGCCACCCAGGCGCCCCTTCCCTAGGATTTTTAAAGTAATTTCTACACCCAACATGGGGCTCGAACTCACACTCCCCAGATCAAGAGTTGCATGCTCCATTGACTGAGCCAGCCAGTTGCCCCTGAAGTGTAAAATTTTCTAGTAGCCACATTAAAAACTAAAAAGAAACAGTTTAAATTCTTTGATTTATATCTGAAACATTATTTTAACATAGGATTGTTCAAAAAAAGCCAGTTAGATAGTTTTACATCTTTTTTTTATACGAAGACTTCAAACTTTCACGTGTTCCTTACCTTTACCCTACATCTCATTTGGATCTAGCCACATTTCAAATGTTAAATAGCCACACATGGCTAGTGGCTAACATGTTGGATAGTGCATTCAGATTAACAGATGGGAAAGGCCTTTGAATGGAGTAATAGCATGACCATGACTTGGGCAAGAAAATGAAATGATTGTTTGAAGAGTAATGACTAGCACTTCATGAAAGTGGCTGTCTTGAAAGTGTGTATTGTATCTAACTGGCTCTGATCAGCTTATTGGAGGTCATGAGGAGAAGTGTTTCTAGAGTTAAGGTATCTTTGAGGAGTTCTTAGGATTGTGAACAGGAGTCTGTTCACAGAGGCAAGGAACATGGAATTAATGGTTGTTAAAGGGTAGCATTTGTTCTCTTCTAGGGTTGCTCTGTCTTTTGTGTGACTTTCTATTTTTGTTGTTTTTATTTTCATGAATGGAGGAACCCTGAGGTGTTCAATGATTTCTCCTCTCCTTCTGTTCTCATGTAATCTTTGTCCATTTTCTATGCTCACTGCACTCAGTGGTGCCCTGTAGGAGTGAGTTTGAATGTAGAGAAGACATTGGATTTGGAGCCATAGATTTGGTACAGCCTCTGTTCTAAGACTAGTGAATGGGTTGTTATGGAATGGGAAGGATTTACTGTTTTAAAAAAGTCATGGGGCGCTTGGGTGGCTCAGTCGGTTGAGCGGCCGACTTCGGCTCAGGTCATGATCTCTCGGTCCGTGAGTTCGAGCCCTGCGTCCGGCTCTGTGCTGACAGCTCAGAGCCTGGAGCCTGTTTCAGATTCTGTGTCTCCCTCTCTCTGACCCTCCCCTGTTCATGCTCTGTCTCTCCCTGTCTCAAAAATAAATAAAACATTAAAAAATTAATTAATTAATTAATTAAAAAGTCATATTTTTATTGTAACTTTTTCAGCTGGAAATGTTTCTGAAATATGTTATATATCCGATTGCCTAACCTGAACTTATCTCAGTGACTTAGAGCCATTCAGTTTACAGATATAAGTGTATAAGAATAAAACTAGGTCCCTGTCCTCAAGGAATTTGTGGTCTAGTTAGAGGAGGCACATTTAAGAATGTCAGTTACTGTTATACTTCTGTAGTATAGTGAGACCTATCTAGGCAGATAGGGTAGATTGTTGCTATGTTAAATGGACCCAAAAGCCTTCTCTTTTTGAAATTGCTTTTTATTTTATTCCCTGTTTTCTTTCTTTGTTGTTAGTGGTATTTCCCAGTGTTTTGTTTTGTTTTGTTTTGTTTTAATCTGTGAAACTGGGTAGCTGACCACATTAAAATTATGTATCAATTTGCAAAAAGGCTCGGGGTGGGGACTGAAGATCTTGAAAGTATGAGATGACACTTATTTACTGATCTTCAGTTATGTTCTAGGTTAGTGCTTCTCAAAATTTAAATGTGCATTGGAATTACCTGAGGATCTTGTTAAAATGTAGATTCTGATTCAGTACATTTGCTTGGGACCTGAAATTCTGTATTTCTTTTTTTTTTTTTAATGATTTTTATATTTATTTTTTAATTTACATCCAAATTAGTTAGCCTATAGTGCAACAATGATTTCAAGAGTAGATTCCTTAGTACCCCTTACCCATTTAGCCCATCCCCCCTCCCACAACCCCTCCAGTAACCCTCTGTTTGTTGTTCATATTTATGAGTCTCTTCTGTTTTGTCCCCCTCCCTGTTTTTATATTATTTTTGTTTCCCTTCCCTTATGTTCATCTGTTTTGTCTCTTAAAGTCCTCATATGAGTGAAGTCATATGATATTTTTCTTTCTCTGACTGACTAATTTTGCTTAGCATAATACCCTCCAGTTCCATCCACATAGTCGCAAATGGCAAAATTTCATTATTTTTGATTGCCGATTAATACTCCATTGTATATATATACCACATCTTCTTTATCCATTCATCCATCGATGGACATTTGGGCTCTTTCCATACTTTGGCTATTGTTGGTAGTGTTGCTATAAACATGGGGGTGCATGTGCCTCTTCAAAACAGCATACCTGTATCCCTTGGATAAATACCTGGTAGTGCAATTGCTAGGTCATAAGGTAGTTCTATTTTTAGTTTTTTGAGGAACCTCCATATTGTTTTCCAGAGTGGCTGCACCAGCTTGCATCCCCAGAGATTCTGTATTTCTGACTGACTAGCTTCTAGGTTATGGCAATTCTGCTGGTTCATGGACCACATTCTTCAGTAAGGTTCTGGATGATGTGTAACTCAAAATGAGTTGGCCAGAGGAATGTATCTCTATATGTTATATAATCTGTTATATTTTGTCACCTAACACATTATGCTATAATTTATTTGATTACATGTTTTATCATTGCTATTTACATAGTGAACTTCTAAAGTGCAGTGGCTGATAGCAGGTGGCTCAGTAAATGTTTATTGTCTGCATGACTTTTGTCAAATCATGTGCAATAACATACCAAGCTGTCATTTCATATACATTTTCTAACTTCATTGTTTTTGTGAACTGTGTAATGCTCTGCTTGTATAATGTTCAACTTTTATGGAAAACCATGGATTTCAAAAAATACTCAGCTCACTTTCTGAACCTGCAGCCACATTAGCTCAGAGCATATGGAGAAATCCTTTAAAAATATTTACAACGAGTTTGAAATTATATAAATTTAAACAAGCTACAGATTTGTAAAAATTAACCATGTTAAATTTTTATAGTTCAAAGATTGATAATTACTCTTCTCGGTATTGAAGAAATTGGCCTTGGATTTGAACATGTTTCTCGTTTTCTGAGGCTTTCTTCCTGACATAATGCTTAAAGATCTAGTCATGATTTAAAAAATGTTTTCTGGGGGTGCCTGGGAGACTCAGTCAGTTAAGTGTCTGACTCTTGAATTTGGTTCAGGTCATGATCTCACAGTTGTATGATTGAGCTCTGCGTCAGACTCTGTGCTGGGAGTGGAGCCTTCTTAAGATATTCTCTCTCTCTCTCTCTCTCTCTCTCTGTCTCTCCCCTCCACTCTCTCTCTTTGAGTGTGCACACACACATTCTCTCTCTCCCTCTCTCTCCCTCTCTCTCTCAAAAATAAGTAAAACATTTTTTTGTATAGATATTAATTTTACAACAACTGTTGGTATTCTGAGTTTGTTTAGTTTAAAATTTTTGTACAATATCCACGTTAAAGTTGTGATTTTAATTTATTGCTAAACTCTTCTTAAAATTATAAAATACCAGTTCATAAAGAAGCTTCTGTTCTTAATTTGAAATGTGAATAGAATTGTTTTGAGAATAATAGGGTCTTTTTCAAAGTTTTGTGCACTTTGTATATAGTGCTTTCAGTGCTTCCCATTTCATAGGCATTGAAATATGAGGAAAGATTTAAAGAGTAGGTGATTGCAATTTCAAAAATGATATAATCAGTAAAGAAATACATTTAATATGAAAGAGAATAGAACTCATTTAAGGTGAATATTGACAGCTTGTGGTTCTGGGCAGACTAGATACTATCTTACAAAAAATGAAGAGGAAGAAAAACCTCGTCTTGAATTAGGTGTTTGGTTTTTTTTGATGTTTGTTTATTTTTGAGAGAGAGAGAGAAATCGCACAAGCGGGGGAGGGGCAGAAAGAGAGAGGGAGACACAAAATCCGAAGCAGGCTCCAGGCTCTGAGTGGTCAGCACAGAGCCTGACACGGGGCTCGAACTCACAAACTGTGAGATCATGCCCTGAGCCAAAGTTGGACGCTTCACTGACTGAGGCACCCAGGTGCCCTGAATTAGGTGTTTTTAAATAACAACTATTTGATTTGGTAAGCTGTAAGTATAGTGCAGGAAACAATTAGAAATTAAGAAGACTTAACTTGCTTATACTATTTACATTCATGTTTTTCTTATAATTCAGATTTTACTGTTTTTAAAGGTAATTCCTAAAGAATAATTAACTTCTAGGATTTTGTGTCTGTGGATGTTTTAATATCTACAGGTAAGAGTTAATAATTGGTTTTTGAATGCCAAAAAAATGGATCCAATATCATTTAGTTTTGCTGTAGAGAGTACAGGTGCCTTCCCCATCTTGGAGGCAACTTAGGTAATTCTGACACACCAAGTTAAGTGTACTGCAATATGCACACAGCCAACTTCTGTCTCCTGAACAGAGTTGATAAAATATGCTTGGCAAATCATTTCTGGTGCTTATGCTAAACTGTGGATTCTACTTGGTATAAACCTTAAACAGTGGCTTCCCTCATGTATCAAAAAGCAAAATAGAGTTTAGCAAAGCAGTTATAAGGCATTCAGCAAACATTAACTAAATACTGGTTATATTCAAGCTACTGTGTAGCGTTTTAGGAAAAAACTGAGACAGATTTAAAACCAGAGTTTGCAGTGTTCTGTCTTGCTTGGGCACTTCAATGTTTTCATCTTTTTAGCCATAGTATTCAAATAATATGTGAAGATATCTTCTAAAGATACCTAAATATTGGTGTTTTGGGAAGTTATACACTCTAGCAGAGTAGAATAGGATTATACAGCTTGAAAAGGGACAGTGCTTGAAGTGACTTAGATATTGAGAATTATAAGTGGAAGATAAATCAGTCCCTTATGTTAGGCTTACAAGAGAAATTGTTTCTTGTGGAAATGCAAGAGCAGTAAGTTAGGAGTCAATGTTAAGAAACTTATTTCCTGAAATTTGATGTACATTTATTTGTTTTTAAGAGTCTGTCTAACCTTTGACCCGAGCTGAGAAAATGATCAGTAATTAAATCACTTGTTTCAAGTCTTCTTTCTTTTTCTTGAGGGTTAAAGGAGTTTTTCTTATTCGTAAGCTGACACGGCATTCCATAGTTGGGTGGGAATGCTGTAGTTTGTGTTTTTCTTGATTTAAAGCAATTGTTACATAAACTAATTGGTATGGTGATATTTAATAATTTTAGCAAGAAGACATAAGAAAATATTATATGTTTGTGTAGGGCTTTATCTTGTATGTATTGCTTATATATGCTGTCTCATTTGGCTCTTAAGACAATTCTATGAGAAGTGGAAGTTATGGATTATTGTAGTTTTCTTGTTAGAGATGAGAAGGCAGGCTTAGGGTGGTCAGGTGACAAACCCAGTTAGTAGAACTTATATCTCTTTAAGCCCTGTGCTCTTTCTAAAGTTGAATGCATATATGTTATGTATTTCACATATAGTTGAACAGACACCTAGAAAGAGCCCAATTAAAAATATGGTATTCCTATATTCAATCAGTCTTGTGTTTTGAAAGCCACAATATTCCAAGATGTACATTGTTGAACATATATATTTGTTACCTGTGGCACCTATAAAGCTGTAAGGATATGCATACCTTGTCTGTGTTATATACACAAGAAGGGACAATTCATGATTGATATGGTGGGAAGTGATACAGAACATTATATACTATAGCTTTGCACCTTAGTTTTCATAATGTGTTCTCATAGCCTTGCCAAAAATAGATTAGTTTTTTGAACTTGAAATATTATGGTTATATAGTACACCTAGATAATATATACTTGTATAATATATGTTGTATATTTAAATGTATTTGTATAATAAATTATATGTTAAATATATATTATTATATAAGTAATATAATTATATTACATATATCTAAGTCATATATAAAATGGAATTATTATTCATAGTTTGTGAGACTATGGTAGTGATATTTACTTAGAAAACATAAGTAATTATACAGCTTAGTAACTTTATTAGCTCAGTAATTTTTCTGTTGTTTTTATTCAGGGATATTGGAGAAATAAGAAACTTAGTTTTAAAATAACTCTCTGTGGTTACTTTCCCTTTTTGGGAATTTCTAGCCTTTGTTTTGAAGTATAAAAGTGACCCATAGAAGAATGTATTTATTTCATATAGGTGTGTAATTAAATACCAGAAATTCTTGAGCTTTGTGTTGTAGATTCTATTTACATGTAACCACTGACATGAAAGTAAATGAGACTCTCTTTAGTCAAATAAATTATCATTGATGGTTGGAATCCAGGCTTTAAAAAAATCTGTTATGTATTTCCTTGCCAAATTAATCTTCATTGGTAAAGCACCCTTGGAAAGACTTGCCAAATGATGTAAAGTGTTGTCACCTCACTTGTAGTAGTGTTCCTTTATTTTCTAAAATGATAGTTTCCTGTTGGAATGAGCATTGGGTGTTGTATGGAAACCAATTTGACAATAAGTTATATTTAATATATTAAAATAAATAAAATGATGGTTTCAGGGAAAGGAATATTGGTAGTGTTTCTTCTCTCATTACATTTTGGATAAATTGGAAATTTGTGATAGGAACAGGTAATGTGCTGTTTTGTGTTGACTTGTGCTGCTTTCATCCCGTTCTTTCTCTTGGGCAAAGGACATACTCTATTTTCCAAATAAACCACTGCTTCGATTGGGGGAAAATAATCTGGTGCTTTTCTTTGTGCATTGAAAGCGCTGGAAAGTCACCTCATGTGTATAGAAAAGAACAGTATGTTAGGAACTTTTTATTTTGAGGAAGCATGAAAGAGGAAAGGATTTAGAGCACTCTGTAAAGTCAGCTTCTCATTAGTAGAGAAGATGTTCTTCCATTTTGTAAGCAAAGTCTTACAGCAAATGCATTGCAACATTACACATCTAAAGTAAAGTTATGACAAACAGCTTCTTCCTCCTGCTCCCCCTCCCCCTCCCCCTCCTGCTCCCCGTCCCCCTCCTCCTCCTCCTCCTCCTCTTCCTCTTCTTCTTCTTCTTCTTTTTTTTTTTTTTTTTTTTTTTTTTTTTTTTGGCTGAGGCAAAAATTCCTGAGTTTTTTCTTAGCAAAAGGGGCACACACCATAGGTACCATTGGTGCAATTTGATCTACATGGATTATGGATCAAAAATAAGTCTGAAGATTTAAAGCATCTGTTCCATTTGTAGTTAATTTTAGTAGTTTACAGAGCAGCGTTCTGTGATCTGTCTCCTTTGCCTGTTGCACAGTGCTAAAATACTGTAGATACAATTTTTTGTTTGGCTTATCAAGCATAGAGGACTAAATTTACACTTTCTTTATTTGGCACAAGATCCCGCTTAAACAAATTCTGGAGAGGATTGCATTATTTGATAAGGAAATCTCCTAAAACTGCTTTTGTGGATCTGATCCTGATACAAAGTTTCACTAATTTTTTTAAAGCTGGTGAATGAGATGTTTTTTCCCTTGGCATTCAAATATACAACTTGTTAAAATGCTGTAAAAAGTATGTTGATTCTGACAAAAATCCAGAACTTCAAGATTTCACAGTTACCAGATTGTGCTCTCAGATTGTAAGGCGTTGTGGTCATTTCTTAATGTGTCTCATACTATTTGTTGTTAGAAAGTTTTGATGGGTTGAGATTGGTATTCATTTATTTATTTTTTAATTTTTTTAATGTTTATTTATTTTTGAGAGACAGAGCACGAGCTGGGGAGGAGCAGAGAGGGAGGGAGACAGAATCTGAAACAGGCTCCAGGTTCTGAGCTGTTAGCACAGAGCCTGATGTGGGGCTCAAACTCATGAGCCATGAGATCATGACCTGAGCCGAATTCGGATGCTTAACCGACTGAGCCACCCAGGCGCCCCGAGATTGGTATTTAGAAATAAGTTACATGTGAAGCACCAGGCTGGCTCATTTGGTAGAGCATGTGATTCTTGATCTCAGGGTCATGATTCAAGCCCTGCATAGAGCTTACTTAAAAAAAATAAGTCAGAGAAAGATAAATACCACATGATTTCACTCATATGTTGAATTTAAGAAACAAAACAGATGAACATAGAGGAAGGGAAGGAAAAATAAGATAAAAAAAAAAGAGAAGGAGGCAAACCATATGAGACTCTTAAATACAGAGAACAAACTGAGGGTTGCTGGAGGGGTGTTGGGTGGGGGGGATGGGCTAAACAGGTGATGAGCATTAAGGAGGGCACTTGTTGGGATGAGCACTGGGTGTTCTATGTAAGTGATGAATCACTAAATTCTCCTGAAATCATTATTACTCTATATGTAACTAACTTGGATTTAAATATATTAAAAAAATGAAAAAAAAATAAAAATAAGTTATGCAGTTACAAGTTATGCATACCTTATGGTCACTGAACTTCATCTGTATATCTACTGTACAAGTGAATGTGTAACAAAGTTGTGTTATTTCTATTTCTAACAAATGTCACAAAATATTTAGGAACTAATTAAGGAGTATTGGTATGGTAGTAATTTGTAACCAGTGTGCCAACAATAGCAAAATAAGTTCAGACAAAGCTTTTGATGCTGATGTCTCATGAGCTGGGCATTAAGAAATAACACAAAGTAAGTCATGAAACCACAACTTAATATGTGCAACTTGACACTGTTACACAGTCTGTTGGTGGTCATTTTTGAGTTTTAAGTAACTGATCAGAGGTTTGTGCCAAACAAATTCCAACAGACTACACTTCAGAAGGAGCTGCTTTTGATGAGTGGGTTTTAGATAATAGGACTTGTGATAAAACCTTGGAGTAGCCAGCTAGAATGTAGGCTATATGAAGCATGACTTTTTAAAGAAAAAAAATTTGTTTTCATGTTTATTTTTGAGAGAGAGAAACAGAACATGAGCGAGGGAGGGACAGGGAGAGAGGGAGGCACAGAGTCTGAAGCATGTTACAAGCTTTGAGCTGTCAGCACAGAGCCCAATGTGGGGCTCGAACCCATGAGTAGTGACCTGAGCCAAAGTCAGACGCTCAACCAGCTGAGCCACGCAGGCACCCTGAGAGCAGGACTTTTTGTTCACTGCTAGATCTCCAGTGCCTCACACAGTCGCCAGCAGGTAGTGGTGCTCAATGTAATTTATTGAAGGTTTGAAGAAAAGAGTACTTTTGGCAAGGAAGGAAAGAATTCAGAACAAGGGTTAGAGAGAGATATAGGAAAGTTACTGGGAACTGAAGGGGAGTGTTTTAAGGAGAGAATCTAACTTTGCAGATATGTAAAGAGGACAAGGACTGAGATGACTGATGACTTTTTGGAGCAGTTTCAGTAGAGGGATAAAGGGTTTAAGTGAATGGGGAGAGAGTAAGTTAGAGATGAATGATGACTACTGTTTTCAGGAAATTGAATTGTAAAAGGAAGGAGAGAGTTAACTGTTTGCTTTCAAGTTTATTTATTTTGAGAGAGAGAGTGTAAGGAGGGTAGGGGCAGAGAGAGGGAGAGAGAGAGAGAATCCCAACCAGGCCCCTCTCTGTCAGTGTGGAGCCTGATGCAGGGCTCGAACCCATGAACTATGAGATCATGACCCAAGCTGAAACCAACAGTCGGATGCTTAACCACTGAGCCACCCAGGTGCCCCGAGAGATGACTTTTTGAAAGGGAGTAGGTCATGTATAGGGCCTGTTGAATAAACAAATGTGGTGAAAATGTTTGAGGAAAGGAGAATAATCATCACAGGCTATATTGTTCTTTACATCTGTGAATGCAAGAAGTTCTGAGTCCATTTTATCTCTTGGCTCTGTTTAATAATGCTACTAGACTCAGAAGTTTGAGTAATATCCTATGCAGTAGAAATAGCATGTTTAGGATGTTTACATAGCAGGCTTTGGGTTTTTAATGATTTCCTCAGTAGTGCAGCTTTTAAATTTTTATTTTTATCAAACAATAATATATCTTAGACCATTAAAAAAATTTTTTTTGGCCCCTCAAAAAAAAGGTTTTTTTTTTAATGTTTATTTTTGAGAGAGAGAGACAGAGTGTAAAAGGGGGAGAGGCAGAGAGAGAGGGAGACACAGAATTGGAAGTAGGCTCCAGGCTTTGAGCTGTCAGCACAGAGCCTGATGCGGGGCTCGAACTCACAAACCAGACCATGAGATCATGACCTGAGCTGAAGTCAGACACTTAACCAACTGAGCCACCCAAGCATCCCTTATTATTTTTTAAATAGTTTCCCCGTGTGTGTGGGAAAGAGTGGGTGGGGAGTAGGAATAGTGTACTATTTCTTTTGAATATATATGCTGTATGTTAATTTTAATGTTTTTATTTATTTTTGAGACAGAGAGAGACAGAGCATGAGCAGGGGAGGGGCAGAGAGAGGGGGAAACACAGAATCTGAAGCGGGCTCCAGGCTCCGAGCTGTCAGCACAGAGCCTGACGCGGGGCTCGAACTCACGGAGTGTGAGATCACGACCTTAGCTGAAGTCGGATGCTCAACCGACTGAGCCACCCAGGCGCCCCCTGTATGTTAATTTTAAAACTGCCCTTAGTTTTAAACTTTACACTTTACACTGTGGTTAATATGTTGAACATTTTCCATGTCATTAATTGTTTTTCAGCATTTTAAATTGTTGCCTGGTATTCCATCTACTGATTTAAATCAGTTCCTCATTTTAAGAGAGCTACGTTGTTTTCATGGTTATAGTAAGCACTGCTTTGAACATGCTTTTAGCTGAATCATTTTACTCATTCTCAATTTTTGTTGACTGCAAGAGTATAAATGTTAAAAAGGAATCCATAAGTATTTAAGTTATTCAACACTACAAATATAATCAATACGATATTGATACAAATATAATCAATATTATAAATATACTCAAGCTTGGGGCACCTGGGTGGCTCAATGGTTAAGCTTCTGACTCTTGACTTCAGCTCAGGTCTTGATCTCATGGTTCGTGGGTTTGAGCCCTGCGTTGAGCTCTGCGTTGACAGTGCAAAGCCTGCTTGGGATTTTCTCTCTCTCTCCCTCTCTCTCTGCCCCTCCCCTGTTCTCTCTGTCTCTCTGTTTCAAAATAAATAAGCCTAATATATACATATACGTATGTATATACTAACTAATGCTTTACTGACTAATGCTATGTGCAAAGTAAATGTCCTTCCCATCTCATTTCTCTGAAGTAGCCACCTTTCACAATTTTGTTTCTTTTTCTAATGGATATTGCCATACCCCGGACCCACTTCCGGTCCCTAACAACTACTGTTTTTTTTCTGTCTCTGTGATTTTGTATTCTAAATACCTCAAATAAGTACAGTATTTGTGTTTTTGTGACCGGCTTATTTCACTTAGCATAAAGTATGCAAGATTTATCCATGTTGTAGATGTGGCAGAATTTCTTTCCTTTCTGAGACTGAATAATATTCCTCTGTGTGTGTGTGTGTGTGTGTGTGTGTGTGTGTGTGTGTATCCCATTTCATTTATCCACTGAAGGATATTTGTGTGTGTGTGTGTGTGTGTGTGTGTGTGTGTGTGTGTGTGTGTTTGTGTGTATCCCATTTCATTTATCCACTGAAGGATATTTGTGTTCGCTCCACCTTTGGGTACTATGAAAAATGCTGTTATGAATGTGGGTCCACAAATATCTGTTTGAGTCCCTGCTTTTACTTCTTTTGGGTATATAACCGGAAGTGGAATTGCTGGATCATACAGTATTTTTATATTTTATGGGGGAATTTTGGGGGAATAGGCATACTGTTTTCCATAGTGGCTACACCATTTTACATTCCCACCAATAGTGCCCAAGGTTTCACTTTCTCCACATTGTCACCAACACTTTTCTTTTCTTTTCTTTTCTTTTCTTTTCTTTTCTTTTCTTTTCTTTTCTTTTCTTTTCTTTTCTTTTCTCTTTTCTCTTTCTTTCTTTCTTTCTTTCTTTCTTTCTTTCTTTCTTTCTTTCTTTCTTTCTTTCTTTCTTTCTTTGATAATAGCCATTCTAATAGATGTGAAGTTTTAATCTCCATGTATTTGGGGGTTTTTCTATTTTTTTCTTGTGGTTGATTTCAAGTTTCATAACATTGTGATCTGAAAATATGCATGATATGATCTCAATCTTTTTGTACCTGTTGAGGGCTGTTTTGTAACCCAGTATGTGATCTACTTTGGAGAATGTTCCATATGCACTCTATAAGAGTGTGTATTATGTTGCTTTAGGATGAAATGTTCTGAATATACCTGTTAAGTCCATCTGGTCCAATGTGTCATTCAGAGTCATTGTTTTCTTATTGATTTTCTGCCTAGATAATCTGTCCATTGTTGTGAGTGGAGTATTAAAGTCTCCTGCAATTATTTTATTATTATCAATGTTTGCTTATGTTTGTGACTAATTGATTTTTATATTTGAGTGCTTCTATGTTGGGGGCATAAATATTTATAATTGTTAGCTCTTCTTGATGGATAGACCCCTTAATTATGATTTAATACCTTTCTTCATCTCTTGTTACAGTCTTTATTTTAAAATCTAGTTTGTCTGATACAAATATGGCTACTCTGGCTTTCTTTTGATATCCATTAGCATGATAGATTGTTCTCCATCCCCTCACTTTTTTTTTTAATGTTTATTTATTATTAAGAGACAGAGAGAGACAGAGCATGAGCATGGGAGGGGCAGAGAGAGGAGGAGACACAGAATCCAAAGCAGGCTCCAGGCTCCGAGCTGTCAGCACAGAGTGCAACACAGGTCTCGAACTCATAAACCGCGAGATCACGACCTGAGCCAAAGTTGGATGCTTAACTAACTGAGCCACCCAGCCCTCCCCCCCCTTTCAATCTGCAGGTGTCCTTAGGTCTAAAATGAGTCTCCTATAGGCAGCATAGAGATAGATCTTACTTTTTTTATCCATTCTGATATCTGTGTCTTTTGATTGGGACATTTAATCCATTTACATTCAGAGTGATTATTGAAAGATACAAATTCATTGCCATTGTGTTACCTGTAGATTTCATGTTTGTTGTGATGCCTCTGGTCCTTTGTAGTCTTTGCTGTTTCCACTCACAGAGTCCCCCTTAGGATCTCCTGCAGGGCTAGTTTAGTGATCATGAACTCCTTTAGTTTTTGTTTGTCTGGGAAAGCTTTTATCTCTCCTTCTACTCTGAATGACAGCCTTGCTGGATAAAGGATTCTTGGCTGCACACTTTTCCTATTCAGCACATTGAATATTTCCTGCCACTCCCTTCTGGCCTGCCAAGTTTCAGTGGGCAGATCTGCTACTAACCTTATGTGTCTACTCTTGAAGGTTAAGAACCTTTTGTACCTAGCTGCTTTCAGAATTCTCTTTTTATCTATGTATTTTGCCAATTTCATTATGATACGTCATGGTGTTGACCTGTTTTTGTGGATTTGGAAGGGAGTTCACTGTACCTCTTGGATTTGGATGCCTGTTTCCTTCCCCAGATTAGGGAAGTTCTCAGCTATAATTTGTTCAAATAAACCTTCTGCCCCTTTCTCTTGCTCTTCTTCTCCTGGGGCTCCTATGATATGGATATTGTTTCGTTTCATGGAATTACTTAGTTCTCTAATTCTCCTCTCATGATCTGGTAATTTCCTTTCCCTCTTTTTTTCAGCTTCATTATTTTCCATGGTTTTATCTTCTGTTTTACCTATTATCTCCTCTGCTTTTTCCATCCTCACTGTCACTGTATCTAGTTTATTTTGGATCTCAGTTATAACATTTTAAAATTCATCCTGACTAGTTCTTAGGTCTTTGATCTCCACAGCAAGAGTTTCTCTGGTGTCTTCTATGCTTTTTTTCAAGCCCGGTTATTAATCTTATGACTGTTCTTCTAATGTATGTTCACATATATTGTTTATATCTGTTTTGGGTAATGTTCTGGCTTTGATTTCTTCTTGACCTTTCTTCTGGGGAGAATTCCTCCATTTTGTCATTGTGGCTGTTTCTGTTTTTTGTGTGTTTTAAGAGCTTATTATGTGTCTTGCACCTTTGAGTACTACTATATTTAAAAGGCGTCATATGCTGCCTGGGGCCTGACACTCCAGGAAGTGTTTTTGGCATATGTTGCATGTACTCTTTTGTTGCATTTGGCTGCTCTGTCCCACTGGTCAGTCCTCTGCAGAGCTCCTCCTAGCTTGTAATGGTGAGTGTTTGGACCTTTAACTAGGTGTGCTTTGATTTGTTGTTGAAGTAACTCTGGGGAAAAAAAGCGGGGGGGGGGGGGGGAGGGAGCCTAATTCCATAAAAAGAAAAATGAAGGGGGGAAAAGAAAACCAAATAGAGAATCAAAAAACTATAAGGCTAATTCCAGAGAAAGAGGAAGGAAAATAAAGAAGAAGACAAAAGAGAAAATATGATAAAAGAATAGAATAAAAATGCCTAATAAAAAAATATATATATTATATATAAATAAATTATTATATAATAAGTAATATAAATATAATTAAATAATTAAAAATGTATAAAATAAGAATTCATATATATTTATAAATATATATAAATATAAAAATATATATTTATAAATAAATATATATATATGGATGTATGTATGTATGGTTTGACCATAACAAATCAGAAACTATAAGCCTGATTCTAAAAGAAAAAAGAAGAAGAGGGAGGAAAGAAGAAGAAAAGGAAAGAAAAAGAAACAGATGTCTGTTGGTGCCTGGGACAGGTGGCTGTGCTGGTCTGGAGGAGAGGCCAGCTGCTTTGGTCAGCCAGTCTTGCTCCAATAAACAAACAGTTACCAGGCACAGAGGGGCGGGGTTTGGTGTAAGCGTGTCCTGCTTCCACTGGGGGCTGCTGTGCTGCTCTCTGAAGTCCCACCATGTTGGTGTTGGGGGGAAAATGGAAACACGCCAATCTTTCCTCCCCGGCCCAGGTGTCTCAACCCACGCTGTTCAGGCAGCCCTCAGAATAGCGAGGGCAGTCAGTTTTCCCTGCTCTACAGTTCTCCTGCTCCTTCTAGGCACTCAGCTGGGATTCAAAACTTCGAATCTTAAAGGACCCAGCTCTGTGTGGCTCCTCTCCCCTGTTCCAGAGTAGGGCCTCATGGTCTTGCTGATAAAAGGCTTTTTGGCTGGTACCCTCAGGGTCTTTTGTCCTGGGGAGGCAATAAACCCTCTTCCCAGAGCACTCTGGAAGAGGGGACTATTCTCTCCTAGCGTGCCCTGAGATCGCTACACCGGGCTGTGCACTTCGGCCGGCTCCCTTCTCCCCAGGAGCGTGTGCTAGGGCTCCTGGCTCCGCTCCAGAGAAAGTCAGTCACTTATGAAACCTCCAAATTTCAGCTCCAAAGGCTGTTTGCAAACAAACAAACAAACAAACAAAACCCTCAAAAAACTGGTACTCTTGTATATCTCTTTCCCTTGTCCAGGGTCCAGAGAGGTTTTTCCTTTTGTGCTAACTGGATGCTGCACTTTCACAACCCCTCTTTCTTTCTCTCCCTTTTGTCTCTCCACAGAAAGTGTTCTTTCCCCTCCGTGCCTATGCCATTTTATCTCCCCCAGTTCACATACACGCACCTTGATTCTGCCAGGCTCTCTCCCTCCAACTGTGCAGATGCTTCTGCCACTCCGAGGTGTGAAGTTTTAATAGAATTGATTTTTAAATTCTTCCAGACCTTCTTAAAGAGAATAAATAGTAAATGATGCATATGCATCATACACTTAAGTAGTTTAACTGTTGATACATATTTTCAAAATTAGGAGACAGTCATATAGCTAAAAAGTTAAAACAACTCTAATGTTTATTAACTGATGAATGGATAAATAAAATGTAGTATAACATGCAGTGGAATATTATTTGGCAATAAAAAACATGTACTGATACATGCTATAACATAGATAGACTTTGAAAACATTATGCTAAGAAACCAGACACAAAGACTGCATAAATAAAATTCCATATATAAACTGTCCAGAATTGGGGCACCTAACTGGCTCAGTTAGGAGAGCATGAGACTCTTGATCTTGAGGTTGTGAATTTGAGCCCCACATTGGGTGTAGAGATTACTTAAAAATAAATAAACTTTAAAAAATAAAATGTCCAGAATAGGTAAGTGTGTATGGAAAGAAAGTAAATCAGTGGTTGCCAGAGGCTGGGAGTAGGGTGGGGAGGAGTGGAGAACGGCTGATAATGGATGTAGAGTTTAAGTGCAGAAAGACACATGTAAAAAAAAATAAGAGATAAACTAAGCGTTGTTTTCACCTCCTGTTTGGAGTGTGTACAGCTAAAGTTTTAATAAATTTTGAGATTATAGGGAAAAGAAGATTTTTAGAATGTGGTTATGGGCAAAACAATTTAGAAAAAAGTGAAATAAACAGTTTTTTTTGTTTCGGTGGCAGATTTTCTCTGACTTTTTGACTTTTAGGAACACAACATGCATAATCCTAGTTGCTTTTAAAAATGATAATTTTGAATGGATTCAATATATTTAGAAAATAATTATGTACAAAAATTTAAATTGAATTTATTAATCCTAGAAGCATTTAGAAATCTGTATTTAATTTGGTAGTGCTTAAAAATTCATGTTCCCCCCCATCATACCCCTTTAACTTGCATTGTGCAAATGCTTCCATATGCTAGAAGTTACTCACCATTTGGTTGAAGAAGAAAAATTCAGTTGCTAGTTTGAATAAACATTAACTTCATATGAACTTAGTGACATTGTTTGCCTTGCTATAATTCTAAAGCAACTTGGGTTACAGTGTTTAGGTGATGTTGCCACAAACCATCAGGTGAGGGGAAATTCTGTTGTTTTATTTAGGCTTTGAAAATGTGTCCTTGATAGGTCATCAACAATAACCTGTAGCGTCGTACTAACAAATAGTATGGTTTTCAATGTCATAGAGTTAGGAAGAGATGCATTTCTGTTACTTGGCAACCCCAAAGCTTTGGATTTGCTTTGTGTTGAATCTTCTAGCAAAGTAGACAGTTACTTATTTTCCAGATTTAACTAGGATAAATGGACAAGACCTATACTTTCCTATTTTAAGAGCTATCTGAATCCCCAGTACGTTTCTACCAACCTTTGGCTTGTGAGGTTAGTAAGAAGCCACCATAATCAAAGAAGATTGATTGATTGATTGATTGATTGATTTATTATGAAATTTGTTGTCAGCTGGTTTCCATACAACACCCAGTGTTCATCCCAACAGCTGCCCTCCTCAATGCCCATCACCCACTTTCCCCTCCCTCCCCCCCCCCCATCAACCCTCAGTTTATTCTGTTTTTAAGAGTCTCTTAGGGTTTGCCTCCTTCCCTCTCTGTAACTTTTTTTTCCCCCTTCCCCTCCCCCATGGTCTTCTGTTAAGTTTCTCAGGATCCACATTAGAGTGAAAACATATGGTATCTGTCTTTCTCTGTATGACTTATTCACTTAACATAACACTCTCCAGTTCCATCCACGTTGCTACCAAAGGCCATATTTCATTCTTTCTCATTGCCAAGTAGTATTCCATTGTTTATATAAACCACAACTTCTATATCCATTCATCAGTTGATGGACATTTAGTCTTTTTCCATAATTTGGCTATTGTTGAAAGTGCTGCTATAAACATTGGGGTACAGGTGCCCCTATGCATCAGCACTCCTGTATCCCTTGGGTAAATTCCTAGCAGTGCTATTGCTGGGTTATAGGGTAGATCTATTTTTAATTTTTTGAGGAACCTCCACCCTGTTTTCCAAAGTGGCTGCACCAGTTTGCATTCCCACCAACAGTGCAAGAGGGTTCCTGTTTCTCCACATCCTCTCCAGCGTCTATAGTGTCCTAATTTGTTCATTGTAGCCACTCTGACTTTGAATATTCTCACCTCAAAGAAGATTTAAAAAACCATAAACTCCCCCCCACCATCATATCCCCCCAGACATGTGTCTTGATTTTGAATGTTAGGTATTGCTTGCTCAAAAGTAGAAGGAAACTTGGTTTAGGGGGAAGGAAAGTTCTATTTGAGAGCTAAGTGCCATAGAGTTCCTATCTCTCGATAGGAACTTGACCCTTACGTGAATTATTTAACTTCACTATTTTCAGCTGTTTTGCTACTTTTTACAAGTGCATTTGTAATGTTGAAGGTCTGATAACTGAACTTTTGAATACTTTGTTCAGAAGATAACATTAATTTAGTTTGTGAGAGATGCCTTTTACTACTTAAGTTGGAGCGTATTCTGGTTTCTTGCTCATGGTTGTACTGTTGGAGACCATGTTTGTGGTTCCCTGGGGGCAGCATCAAAGACTACAACAGCAGCTGTATCAACAGGGATGTGCTTGTACATTATTATGATTTAAAAAGTATGTCGAGGGTTGGGCATTTTGCCCTAGAATACCGACTTTGTTGTCTGGAATAGTAAGGGATTTGGCAAAGTTACTTCAAAAAGAAACCAAGGATTTTTGCCCTGAAAAATAGAAAAATTCTAGTTCTTCATTTATTTGGTAGAAGAATTCTATCTCATATGATGGTATTTACAGTTCATTTACATATTTAATCATTAAAAATATGGTATTTATTTCTCAAAGATCACATTAAATTTTCTTTGTTTTATGGTTACAAACAACCTTTCACATTCTAACAGGCTCTCTTGTACATTTTGACCAGATGAGAAGAGATAAACCCCATTCTTTATCAACTATAGGCCTGAAGCATTTCTGAACAGTAGACTTGAAATCTTTTTCCCTCACTTTCTTGTCCAACACTTTGGTGACCACATAGCAAAAGGAAAAAAAAATGTTTCTTGCGTGGTTACTAGTTATATTCTTGTTCTTATGAATTTGTAGTAGCTAAAATTTGATCACTACTTTTTTTTTTTTTAATTTTTTTTTTCAAAGTTTATTTATTTTTGGGACAGAGAGACAGAGCATGAATGGGGGAGGGACAGAGAGAAAGGGAGACACAGAATCGGAAAGAGGCTCCAGGCTCTGAGCCATCAGCCCAGAGCCCGACGCGGGGCTCGAACTCACGGACCGCAAGATCGTGACCTGGCTGAAGTCGGACGCTTAACCGACTGTGCCACCCAGGCGCCCCTTGATCACTACTTTTGTTTTGAATATGATCCCAAGTGATTATATATATTTCATTTAATTCCATTCCATTAAGAGGGTAACACTTTAGTAAATTTACCCATTTAAACTAATATTCTTGGAATCCTGTCAGTAGGGGAGATTTACATTATCTTATTAAGAGAATGTGAAATGGTAGTAAATTATTTTCCTCAAAATCATCTTCCCACCCCCCCCCCCCACCCCCACCCCCAGTGTGACAAAATCTTGGTTTCCTGATTGTAGTGGGAGACTCTTTCAGGCTGCTTCAAAGATTTTTAGAAATTGTCTGGCTGAGTTATGGATTTTTATTTATATAGATTTCTTATGTTTTGTACATTAAAATTATAAACAATGACTAAAACTCAGCTTTTGAGAATTCTGAGAGAATTACGTATTTTAAGTGGTTATTTCATGGCTAAAAAACAATTCATAATGTTTGTGAAAGTTTTTGAAAAATATATTCTTTTTAACCGTATACAAACAAAAATAAAATTTATTTCATGTTTAATTTTCTCCTTAAACCTAGCAGACTGTACATAACTGCTTGCTGATGCACTCAATGATGTATTCTTTTTCTTTAAAAAAATATATATATTATATATATATATATTTAATATATAAAATGGTGATGCCATTAGAACTTTTTTTGTTCATCTGACATTTATTGGACACTTACTGTAAGCTAGGCACAGCTCTAGGCATGATACCTGTGTGAGTTATGTACTAAGTATTCCCATACAGCACTGAATTCTTGGCAGAATTTTATGATTTCTCCTCTTTGCCACTATTTAGCATAATATCAGGAGCATAAATTCTGGAACCAGACTGTTAAAATTGGAATCTTGGCTAGAATACTTACTAGATGAGTGTTCATAAACTATATAACCCCTCTTTGCTTCAACTTTTGCATATGTAAACTGGGGCCAGTGATGATTGTGGTTATTTCATAGGGTTGTTGTGAGAATCAAAATAACACCTGGACAGTATTTGGAACACTGCCTGGCACAAAGATAGTGCTCTATAAAGTGTGAGTCAGTACTACTACCATGAATAGTAATATTATTGTGACTTTTAAGTGCTGTCATCCTGCTTGTGCTGTCGTCTCTTTTTAAATTTCTTTAATTTTAGAAAACATAACTGAGCTTGTTAGAACTAAGTGCAAAATAAGAGTAAATTGCATGAAACCCTAGATTCCCTTCCAAGGAAACAAAATGCTGTGTATGCCTTGGCATTACATTTTGGCTACTGAGAACCTTTTCTTCGTAGACACACACAGCCTTTAATAGGCCATGGTTATAAATTAATCTTCAATAAGAAAAAAATAAGTAGAATTGATCTATTAAGGACTTGTTTTTTAGGGAAAAAGATCTTGCGGAAGCTCTGGAAGCAGGAGGTTGTGATCTTGAAACTTTGAGAAATATAATTCAGGGAAGACCACTACCTGCTAATCTGAGGGCCAAAGTTTGGAAGGTAAAGTAACTGAAAACTAAAGCAAAATGTCATCACTTAAGAATAACATTTGAGAATTTTTATGTTCATTTGTCTAAGTTGCAGAAAACTTTATCATCTTCTGACCATGTTGCATCTAGAGAATTTATCAAACAGAGCAACTTAAATGGTGTGTTTCTGTCATGTTTGGTTATTTAATAATATAGGTTTTGAAGGGCAATGCTTTTTCTTTTGTAGTCATTACAAATGATGTTTATAAAGATTGTTTAATGAAATGAGAAAATGCAACCAATGAGTAAAATAGGATTTATAATTGCAGACATGGAATTATCTCAGCTATATTAAAGACAAGGTGGGGAGAGGACATAGGTCTCTCTGTGTGTTGGAATTATAGGACATTTTACTTTGCTTTATTTTCCTCTTCATCTGTTCTGTAGTGCATGTGTCACTTTTTAATTTTAAATTAAGATTTTGTTATGATTACAAAAGAAATACTGTTTGTTAAAACATACAAGCAGCAGATAAGATAAAAACTATCTACTGCCTATCACCTATGGATAAAACACATAATAATGTCTTGGTATATATCTTTTTATTTTTTCTTCTCTGCACATATATCTGTAACAGAAATGGAATAATAATTGTACATAGCATTCTGAATGTTTTATTGTAGAAATTTAAAACACATACAAAAGTAGACTTACATAATGAACCCCCATGACCCATCACTTAGTTTTAACTGTTAATATTTGGCCAGTCTTGTGTGATTAGTATCTCTATGCTTTCCTCCCTGTCTCACCCACTGGATTATTTTAAAGCAAATC
The DNA here is from genome assembly GCF_018350175.1 of Felis catus. NCBI lineage: Eukaryota > Metazoa > Chordata > Mammalia > Carnivora > Felidae > Felis > Felis catus. Next base: position 48,035,645 of record NC_058376.1, read on the forward strand.
CTTGGTAGCACACTAAAATACTTCAGTACGAAAGTCTAAAAGATAAAGACTTTTAAAATAAGCATAATACCATTAAACTAAAAAAAATAATAATTCCTTAATGTGTCCTCACATGGCTGAAGGGATAGGGGCTCTCTGGGGTCTCTTTTATGAAGGCACTAATTCCATTATGAGGGCTCCACCCTCATGACCTAATCACCTCCCAAAGGCCTCACCTCTAAATAACATCGCATTGGGGATTAGGTTTCAACATCTGAATTTTGTGGGAGGACACAAACATTCAGTCTATAATATTGATGATGTTTGCTGAAATAAATTTGTGTATGCTATTCACTGGATTGACATGAAGTAGTAAAATTTAATGTAAGGAGGTTTAAAATAATTGTGGTCATTATGATATGACTGAAGGGATCAGCATTTGGTGGAGTGTAAATACATTACTTTGTAATCTTTGAAGTATGTATTATTATTTCAAAATTCAGGACTTTCCATTATTACAGTATATTTTCTAAAAATGAGACATGACATACAAAGCTAATTGCTTTTATCTTTCTTCCAGATTGCTCTAAATGTTGCAGGAAAAGGTGATAGTTTGGCATCATGGGATGGTATTTTAGACTTGCCAGAACAGAATGCCATTCACAAAGATTGTGTAGAGTTTATCGGTAAGTTTAATAATTGTTTTCAAACTGAAAAATTTTGAAAATAATATTGTGAGGTAGAAGAGTTACTCTTTAATAGAATCATCTTGTTACAGTTTGGGATATGTTAAATTTGTGAACGGCTAGTAAACAGTTGTAGGACTTCTCTTTGGAAATTCTTATGAAGTAATATCTAGTATTTATAAGAAAGAGAGCCCAATTTTTAGTGTAGGGTTTTTTTTGTTTTTTTTTTTGTTTTTTGGCTTATATGTTCAGTTCTTCTGGTACCTTTATAGTTTTGTTGCAGTTTTAAAATTGTTTTTTTTGTGAAAAGGTCTGTATGATCTTTAGTCTTCACATTAAAGGGGTCTGTGTTCTAAAAGTTTACCTATAAACTTTTGCAGATCATAGGTAATGATCTGTAATAAAAAAAAAACCCACAAAACTATTTTAAGTCATGGATGAAAAGGTTTCCTGTCACTCCACAAGGTCTTTTCAAGCTTAAATGAATTTAGTTTGTATTTTTAAATTCATCTATAGTCCTTAGTGTCTTTTTGTTTTTCTTTTTATTACAATTTAGTTAAATTTTATTAGATAGGCTTTTGTGTACTAACCACAACAGAAACATTATTGCTAGTGTATTCAAAGGAAAGGGAATTTATTGGTAGGGAATTAATAACCTTCTCTGACAAAGCTATAGTGACAGCTGCCCATCATTGGGTAGATGATAATCTTTTGTTTAGAAAACACCTTTTTGCTTTCCAGGAATATGGGTTAAACATCTTTCCTACCTCTCTACCTCGGATTGCCCATTTTTATGTTTAACATATATATAGGTCAAGTATTATTGAGTTAAATACTGAATAGCTAGTAAATACTAAATAAAAGGAAACATGCTTTTGCGTAGTTTTCTTTTGCCCTTGTCATGCTCTGAGTACACTAAGGAAGTATTGTGTGTTTGAAAACAAGTGTTACTTGCAATAACTGAGTCTCTAACAGGCCCTTGGTAACTTAATTTTGACACTTATTTTCTAGAACAGCTTTCAGTGCCACAAGAGAAAGCAACAGAATTACTTTTGGATATTGAATCCGTAATCACCTTTTACTGTAAATCACGTAACATTAACTACAGCACATCCCTCAGCTGGATACATCTACTGAAACCATTGGTGCATCTTCAGTTGCCACGCAGCGATTTATACAACTGCTTTTATGCTATCATGAATAAGTACATCCCCAGGTAAAACACGTTTTAGTAATAATAGTTATAAATGAATAAAAGTCTGATTTGTTTTGAACTAAAGTTAGATTTACTTTGGTGGTAAAGTAAAAGGTTCAAGTATTTGAATCTTAACTGTTATTTGACTTTATTTCTGTGGTTGTAAACATTTTTTAAAGGGTTCTTTGGTTAAGAATTTATGCCTGTAAAGTTGGTACAATCTTTTGGTAGTATCCCTATTATAATTTCTTTCCTTATAAAAATAACATTATAGTGTCTATACGAAAAGTAAAATTTTTGTAGTGCTGCCTTAAGTGAGGTGCTAGCATTACAGCTTGAAATGTAATCCTATATATGCAGGCACTGAACGAGTAATTAGGAGTGTGCTGAGTATTAGGAAGATGAAATATAGAATGCTAAAGGCATATTCAGTGGGGGCGACCTAACTTGTCCTGGAGGTCAGAGATGATTTCCCTGGGCAAGTGACCCTTGGGCTAAGACTAGATAGGTAGATGTTTAGATGGTTGCAGGTGTGGAGGGCCAGAGGAGAGGTAGTGCAGGGGCTGCATCCATGAGGCCGGAAAGAATTCTTGTAGTTCCCCGTGCTACCGATTAGGTAGTCAGGATTTCAGAGCGAAGAGGAACTTTTGACATAATCTGCACAGGGAATTTTGGATGCACACTGGAGTCCTTGAGGGAGCTCTTAAAAAATCCTGATGCGTATTTTTATATCTGACTATCAAATCTCTGAGAAGGGCACCCAGGCATCATTGTTTTTTTTAGAGCTTCTCAGTTGACTGCAATGTGCAGCCAAAGTAGAGAACTCTACTATTCTGGAGCTCGGTAGTTAAATGACTACCATTCTTTACTGCTTTCTGTGATACACACTATACTAAATGCAGGTGTTTTGTGTGTTTTCTTATTTAAACTGTGACTGCTAAAGGGTAGGTATCTCTGATATACAAGTACAAAAACTGAGGCAAAGAAAGAGATTAAAGACTTACTCATGATTACATGTCTGGTGTATGTCTGAGTCAAGATTTGAACCTAAGTTTGGATGGCCACCTGTGTTTTAACTAATACAGTTATCCACCCTGGTTGCTTGTTAGAAACCACTGAATAACTTTTTCTTTAATAGCTCAAGATACCATTTTCAGATCATAAAATTTATCCTTTTAGTGTGTGTATAGCTCATTGTTTTTTAGTATAGTCACAGGATTGTGCAGCCATAACCACAAAACTTTTTAGAACATTTTCATCTCCAAGAAGGAATCCTGTACCCATTAGTAGTCAACTCTCCATTTTCCCCCAACACTGTCAGCCCTAAGCAACCACTTCCTGAGGCAATCTTTCTGTGTCTGTGAATTTACATGCATTGCATGGCTATATCACATTTTATTTACTCATTCAACAGTTGGACATTTGGATTATTTTCACATTTTGGTTATGAATAATGCTGCTATGAACATTTGTGTACAAGTTTTTGTGTAGACATGTATTTCATTTCTCTTGGGTATGTACCTAGAAGTGAAATTGCTGAGTTATATTGTGACTCTATGTTTAACCTTTTGAGGAATTGCCAGCCTTTTCCATAAGTATATCATTTTGCATTTCCACCAGTAGTGAATGAAGATCCCACTTTTTCCACTGTCAACATTAAAAAAAAAATTATTATAGCCAAACTAATGAGTGTGAAGTGATATCTCATTATGGTTTTGCTTTGCATTTCTGTGATAGTGATGTTTAGCATCTTTCATGTGCTTTCTGGCAGTGTGTGTATCTTCTTTGGGGAAATGTCTGTTTAGCCCAAGAACTTTTAAAACATGTGGGTCCTTGAAGTTTCAACTATAAGTGCACTAGGTAGAGCCTAGGCATATTTTTTAAAAACTCCCCAGGGTAGAGAACCTCTTTGCTACCTTGAAGCCACAGTGCTTCATATACATAAAACAGACCCAGAGATGCCGGGAATCAGGATTGTGGTCGTGGTAGAGCAAGACTGGAATTCATACTTACGAATCATTCAGTTGCACTAGGTTTCTCAACTGCTTGTATTTTACCACTGCTCGGTGTAACAGAGCTAGTGATGGCAAGGGACATGATGCTCCAACTTTTTCTCTAGAGACTATGTTGGTAGTGGCAGTTAGTAATAGTAGGGGAGGGGGCTTTACCCTGAGTTGTATAGTACACTATCTTGTTAGGTTCCTCCAGGTACTGTTTCTATGAGTTCCACATGTAATACAGCACTCCAGGCAGGGTCAGCATTAATGCCTCTGGATAGAACACAGCCCCACAAAATGCTGCTAGAAGAATTCCATTGTAATGTATCTTCTCATTACAGATCCAGTGTAACATGGGTAGAATCCTGTCAAGTCAAGCACAGTGCCTTGCAGTGGAGAGTAGCTTTGCAGTACAGAGCTATTAAATGAATAGATGCTGTTGCAGTAGCTGACTCCCTGAGATGTCCTGCTAGGGACACATACTAGGCAATGGTTCCTACAATTTTATGTCCCTACTCTAAGGTTTCCGTGTCTTGCCTTAACAGTCAATTGCCTTGCATTTATTAGAGTGGGGAAAGTATTCAGGTGAAGGAAGAGGTAATCTTGCCAGTATGAATCCAGTTCTGTCTCTGGGCTTCTGAATTAACAGCCTAGGGCCTTCTCTACAAAATTTCCCTGTTATCTACAATATAAAAAAAAAAAGTAGATAGAGAGTCATACCAAATCCTGGCATTGATCTCAGATCTTGGTTTTGCAGAAATTGTTTTTCATTGTTCCTACTTAAATAGCATTTGACAATATTCTTTATCAGTGCTTTTATGTTAAAACTGTGACATTCATTTCATTAGCTTTTTCACATGAAGCCTTTTGCTTCATTTCAATTTCTTTACAATTTGCTTTTTTGGAGACTGTGCTTCTACCAAAATACCGCTTGTTGAAATACTGAATTATATATAGAGAAGAGTCGCATGGCATAATAGTTTAATGCACAGTTTTTGTGTACAGCTCTTAGCTGACTTTTTAAACTATGTGACCTTGGGTGAGTTACTTGCCCACAGCTAAGCTTCAGTTTTCTCATCTGTAAAATGAGGAGAATAATAGTAACTGTTTCATAGGGTTGCTTGTCAAGATAAAATTAGATAACTTTGTAAAGTGCCTGTTACAGTGTCTGGCATGTGATATTTTCTCAGTAAATATTGACTTTTATTGAGATCACCTGTCCTTGAGCTGTTTACATTTTTATTGATTCATTAGACACAAGGGAAGAAGGCAAGAAGTAGTACACTTGTTTAATAAAGTGTTTTGTACCTCTTGGGATTCATTCTGAGCACTAGTACCCAGGCCACTTCAACTAAGGCTCTTGATCCAGTATTTTGTTACCTGTGGCCATTTCAGACTTTTACCTCTGCTAAAGGACATTCCTAATTGAGTATGTTAACTACTATGGAGCTAACCTAAAGCCTTCCTAGGTGTTTCCTTGTATTTGGAGGGGAAGAAGAGAGCTGGACCTTTTTTTTTTTTTTTTTTTTTTTAGACCTCTGTAGTTCTCCTCTTGGGATGTAGAACTTGTCAAAATAACCTAAATGGTCCTGCTCTTTCCAGTGGTCCCTGTAGTTCTTTCTTTTGAGTGCTGCCTGGGTTGAGCTGGAGAGAATCTCCTTAGAGTTGGCTGTAGACCTGCTGTTTCTACAAACTTTCTGTCAAATCAGGGATATTAGGTGTTAGCAAGAGATTTCTGGCTGATGTATCAGGTAGGCTTGCTGTGAATGCTGTGGTGTTCAGGCATTTTGGGGGGTGGGGAGAAGGAGGTGGGTGTTGCAGGAGGACTAGTTACTGATATGATCATTTCTGATCCATTAATGCAAAAACCTTGCTTCTCTTGTCTTTTAGGGATTGTTCTCTGAAGGGAAGACCATTTCATCTTTTCCGATTACTCATCCAATACCATGAGCCTGAGCTTTGTTCTTTTCTTGATACAAAGAAAATTACTCCAGACTCCTATGCACTCAACTGGGTAATAAAGTGAAAGTAGGAACACTTAATGAAAAATAGCTTTCTATAAAACTATAGTTAGGTTTATTTTCCCCCAAGGAAGAGAAAGAAAAGTACTAAATTATAGACCGTTACTACTTAAACCAAAGGAGTAAAATTATTGGTACTTCCAAAATAGGTTTTTTAGTTCTTGACCATGTTAGTTCAGATTATTTAAAATGAAGTTTAGCCTTTTGTTTTACATGTATCTCATATTGCATAGATAGTACATTCATATGTAATACTTGTGAGATATATGTATGCAATATGTGCTAATATGGGCGTGTAATATATGTAAATATGTGGTATGTATCAGTTCACTTTAAAACTTTGTGTGATTAAATTGTTGATGGTGTGTATAAGAATTGATATCCAAACATGAGAAAAATGACTTAAGATTATATTGATCATTAAGAAATGATCAATATAAAGAAATACAAAGTACATCTCATTGCTCTGTTATTCTATATATTTTGAATGGGAAGTTTTATTATTCTGGGTCAGTGGTTCTCAGACCCTTTGGTGTCAGGACTTTTTATACCCCATGTTTATTGAGGATCTCTAGTTTATACAGATTATGATGGTTAGAAATTAAAACTAAGAAATTTAAATATTCATTTGGAAGTAGTGATAAATCCATTACATGTTAACATTAATAGCCTATTTTTGTAATGCAAAATAACTGTATTTTCCAAAAGAAAATTAGAATAGTGACATTGTTTTATATTTTTGCAAATCTCAATATTCAGCTGGATCACAAATAGGTAGATTCTCATACCTGCTTCTTTATTCAGTCTGTGATGGTACCACAATTCATGTAGCCTTTGGAAAAGTATTGTTCACTTGTGAGAGAACGAGTATGAAAAAGGCAATTAAAGTTCACGTGTTATTATGAAAATAGTTTGACCTTGTGGACTCCCCTGTAAAAAATACTCTTGGGGACGTCTAGGGCTCCTCAGACTACACTTTGAGAACTGCTCTTCTCAATTAACTTGAAGATCTTTCTAAAACAGTGATTGAGTCCTAGAAGATTATATATTCAGAAATTCATAAAACACCTATAAAATTGTAGTTTCACTGAGATTCATATATTGCCATTCATACTTATTTGTATTCAAGTAAAAAACTGAGCATTCTGATGCCTTATAGAGGTCTCTGCTGTCACATCATGCCTCAGAAATGCTCTTTCTGTTGCCACAACTCTGAATTAGTCCTCAGTTCCAGTAGTAGATTTTACCAAGTACTAAAACAACTGGTTTCTCTTCAGTCAATGCCCCAACTAGTTCTTGCTATTAGTATCATGTCTATGGAATGCAGTCTTTTTTTTTTTTTTTTTTTTTAATCATGAGATGAAACCGTTAAAGCTAATTCTTAAACCTTGAGGGACCTACAACTGTGAGCAATGCAATGATAGCTGTAGTTTGGCTATGTGACTTTAATGATGGCCATATATTGCATGTATGCATATATTGCAGTTCTATTTGTATTTACATCTTTGGGATTTGTAATAGTAACCTTTTTTTCTTTCAAAGTTTACTTATTTTTGAGAGAGAGAATGAGTGGGGAAGGGGCCGGTGGTGGGGGGGGGGACGGGGACAGAGGATCTGAAGCAGGCTCTGTGCTGACAGCAGAGCAGAGACCCCGATGGGGGACTTGAACTCACAAACTGCAAGACCATAACCTGAACCAAAGTCGGACACTTAACCGACTGACTGAGCCACCTAAGTGCCCCTGGTATTTGTAATAGTAATCTTATTTGTAATAGTAATTTTTAAAACAACAAAAAAACATTAGTAACATTTTCTACTTAAAAGCTTTGTGGTGAAGTGTAATGGCAGTTAGCTTGGGCTGTGGAATCTCAGGTCATTTTTCTAGTGTAAATACTGCCACTCACTATCTCTTTGAGCTTGGGAAGGTTGTTTAACACCAGTTTATTTCCTCACATGTAAAATGGGGAGAAAAATGTCAACGTTGAAGGACTGTTGTGAGACTATTTTAAATAAGAGATAATAAAGGATATGTGACAGTAGTTTAGTACTGGCACAAAATATGCACCAATATATATGTTCCCATTAGCCATTAAAAATGTTTTCAATTTAAACCCCTAAATGGAATTGTTTCTGTAGCTAATGAAAATTGAATAAACAGATCACTGAGTTTATGCAGTTTAAAACACAGGCTCTAGAGAAACTTATTAAACAGCTCTTTTATTTAAGAGAGAAGACCACAGAGCTCCTGAAACACAGGGATATAAATGTCTCATGTATTTCAGATGTTGGACATGTAAGCTTTGGCAGCAAGTCACCTTGCTTGTCATTGAAAGTTGACTCTGTGTTCTTAACTAACCACGTTTGATCCTTACAGTTACCTTGTAGGTGAAGAACCATAATAATTATGCTGGGTACCCTTATAGTGGTAGTTATGCCAGTTATTATGTTATGGCATATATGTATTAGTGACTTTAGATACTCTAGGTTAATTATCTCTCCACAACAATGGTAGAAGAAAGGTAGCAGTATTCTCCCCCCTCCCCCTTTTTAAGTAGAAATGGGAGTTTTAGTTAGAGGTTAAGTAATATGCCCTAAGTCACACAGCTAGTAAGTGGTGTCATTATGCCTTGAATCTACATATTCTGCCTTTGCATTACATACATTAAAATTAAGCTACACATTAAGTATCAGGTGCAGATAATTGGATATAATGTTACACATTTGTTTTCATACTTTTAAAAGAACAGGTCATTTCCAGTGGTTTATGTCTCATTTCATTTCCTGATTACAGCTTGGAAGCCTTTTTGCATGTTACTGTTCCATTGAAGTCACTCAGGCAATATGGGATGGATATCTACAACAAGCAGATCCATTTTTTATTTATTTCTTAATGTTAATAATCCTTGTTAATGCAAAGTAAGTATCAAGTTGCTTAGATTTTCTTTGCCTTTCTAGTCTCAGGATGTTCTGTTAATATTTAACTCAAATTCATTTGTTTCTCTTTTACAGAGAAGTTATTTTAGCACAGGAGTCTGATAGCAAAGAAGAAGTTATCCGTAAGTAACTTACTGTAGAGAAAATATTTCACGTCACTTAATTTTCTAAAACTCAGTTTTCTCATCTGTATATTTCAGAGATTAGTCTACAGAACTCTGAGGTTTCATTCAACTCATATACACTCTGTAGGTACAGACCTTAAGGCCTATTTTCCCTTGATTTTGCCATCCTCATTCATTTCTTCCATGTTTTTTTTAGTCTTTCAGTTCCTTTTCATATACTGTTTCTTACGTTTCATTGTTCATACCAGATGCCCTCCTCTTTCTCCCCTCTTCCTTCTTAATTTACCTTTGAATACTCAGATTTCATAATTACTTTCATTGTGGAAATTTGGTACTTTTTTTGGGTTTTTGCCATTCTAGCCCCCACACAGATTTAGTTATTACTTCCTCTTTGTACTGCCACTTTGTATTATTTGTATCATAATGTTTATCTCACAACATTATAGTGGTTAATTTTCACATTTCTCACACAAGACAGAATTCCTTAAGTCAGGAATTATTTCTTAGTCACTTTTTGTTTCCAGGGGCCCTGGCACTTAACATGTGTTTGTTAAATAAATCACAGTGCTGCAATCAAGGCTAATGAATATGATTTGATTTCCTGAAACAATGTTTCACTAACAGCAGAATTGCATTAATAGTGTCAGCTCCTTTGGGAAACTCCACTGCTCCTCAAGCAGTTTTAAAGGCTTCACTATTGACATTCCATTTATGTAGTTTTTATTATGTTGAAGATATTCTAGCTTTGCTACATAAATAATGTTCATGATTGTATTTTCCACAATTTTTAAAAATGTTCTCATATCTGTAATTGTTTTTCAGAGTTCTTAGAAAATACTCCATCCAGTTTGAATCTAGAAGATATAGAAGACCTTTTCTCTCTGGCTCAGTATTATTGCAGTAAAACACCAGCTTCATTTAGGAAGGTATAAGACAAATTACCAGCTTCAGTATTTCACATTTTGTACATTGTTTTATTGTTCATGTTGTGTCCACTTCAGTTAAAATACTCTAGATTGTCATTCTTTTTTTTTTTTTTTTTAATATTTATTTTGAGAGAGAGAGAGAGAGAGAGAGAGAGCATGCATGAGCAGGGAAGGGCAGAGAGAGAGAGGGAGAGAGAGAATCCCAAGCTGGCTCTGTTCTGTCAGTGTGGAGCCCTAGGTGGGGCTTGATCTCATGAACATTGAAATCATGACCTGAGCCGAAATCAAGAGTTGGGCACTTAACCGACTAGGCCACCTAGGTGCCCCTCTTTTCTGTCGTCTGTGTTGCAGTTTTATGTGATTTTTCACTATAAATACTTGCCCCAGTGGAGGGACAGATTGAAAAGAGAGCATACACATATGCTAGGAACCATTTCACCTCACTCTGATTATTAATTATTTCTGATCATGAGAAAATGGAGAGATTTCTTATGCTAGTGCTTTCTTGACTTTAAATATTACAGAAATCTGATGGAGGATGTATAATTATGTCTCCTTTATCTGGAGTTCAACTTTGCACAATTTTAATGATGCAGAGTTGTGACCAAAAGGTCCTTTAGTCACATAGAGACTTAGAACCTTTCTCAGGCCAGACAAATGCTTTCAAATGAAAGGACACCAGATTAGAAACACAAGTGGTGTGAGTCCTAGAAAGTAAAACTCCAAGAAGCAAAAGCTAATAGTGGAAGAGGCACAGAATTACCATTTATAAAATAAGCAGATTTGTCTATGACCTCAGGTGCCCGTGAGAGCAGTATTGTCTTTTATTTATTTGTTTTTAGGCATTCTATAATAATAATTGCTAGTTGGTGGTCATGTCGCTGAAATAGCAAGATGAGGTTAAATTATGTTCAGTATAATATGTGTCAAAAGGCAGAAAAGAAATATCTTTTAAGAACATTTCCCCTGAAACTAATTAATTAAAAAAGAGATTTGTTTCTAGGGACTAATTTCAGCTATTTTAATAATTGCCTTATGTAGACCACCTCAGCTCCTAACAAAGTGGGACAAGTCAGATGATGGGATAGTGGTTTAGGATGCTGGATGAAAAAGAAGTTTTACTCTTTTCAGTCTTGTAAGAGGAACAGCTTTTATTCTTCAGACCTAGTAAATAATCTGCACTAGCAGTTGCTAATTAAACCAGGCTGTAGATCAGTATATTGCATAATTTATGCCTTATTTTTGTTTTTATTATGTTAAAATATGAAAAGTTGTAACCATTTAAAAATTTAATATTTTTAGATAGTTTATAGGTGATATTAAATAGTTTAATAGTATATAGGTGATATTGTAGGAAACAACTACGTAGAATGTTTTAGTTTTTCATCGCCTTTTATTTTGTATGAACTCTGACAAGGACTTTTTCTATATAGTCTTTTTGTAGCCATTAGCCTATAAGATTTGAGATGATACAATATTAAATTTTAAAAATCACATGACTCAAGGGTATTATATAATTATTTTCTTTTCATCATGGTTTATTAAGAATATTTTTTGAAAGAAAGATTGATTTTGTTTTTTCTTCATAATGTTTTAAAAATTTTTCTACAAACAGGATAATCACCATCTATTTGGTAGTAGTTTGTTGGGAATTAAGGATGACGATGCAGACCTGAGTCAGGCTCTTTGTCTGGCCATCTCGGTGTCAGAGATCCTTCAAGCAAATCAGCTTCAAGGGGTAAATAAAGAAAACCCACAGTTTGTTGGAGGAATGTCCCTTTTAAATGCAAAAACCAACATTTCCTCCCTGTTTGTTGTGAGTGATTAATGTGCTTAATCTTCTGTCCACGTGTTCATTTTTTAAAGTTTTTACTTGAGAGAGAGAGAGAGAGAGAGAGGGTGTGCGCATTACTTGGTAGTAGGGGCAGAAGGAAGAGAGATTCAAGCAGGCTCCACGCTCAGCACGGAGCCCAACATGGGGCTCAATCCATGACCCTGGGATCGTGACTTGAGCTGGAATCGAGAGTCAGACACTCAACTGACTGAGCCATCCAGGTGCTCCCACATGCTTATTTTAAAACTGCCAGCTTGTGTGTGATTTTAATTGTCAATAATGAATTATTCTTGACAACTGTTTTCGTAAATTGCCAAATCTTTTGCTTTTAGCAAAGCAACAGAATATTGTATAAAGTACTTAAAAGGGTGAATTTAGCATTTATTAGTTAAATTCTGGGTAATTATACAGCTAATTGAATTACATGGTCTAATGCCATAAAGCATCTGACAAAGAATTGAGGATATACCATAATTTTCTGTCTCCTATCTTCATAAAAATCTAATGAGCCAGTTTTTTTCAATATGTGTATTACTAGTAGTGCAACAGTTAACCATGAGTATGTGTATTTGGAAGGTGGGGTGTATTTCAAAGATGGAGGAAAGAAGAACAGCCATGGAAAGACAGGTGTTTTACAATAGATCTTTTGAAAACAAACATTTCACGTTTTTCTTATTAGAACTAGTATTAAAAACAAATGAAAACCTGTAATCCAGTTTAAAGATCCTCATGTGAACTTCCTCAGTTCAAACTGGCATTCCAGAACCTCCTCTCACCCCCAAAAGATGTTCTTATATGAATTTAATTGTTGGCAACTTTGTAAACTTATTTGCAGAAATAGGAATTATATCTATGTCTGTGTTTATAACTACATAGTTTTAAAATATACGTTTAACATACACATTAAAATTTTAAATTCCAGTATAGTATTATAGCTCAAAATGACATTCTCCTGCTACATATTTTAAGACTTTCTAGTCAGGAACGGTATATACAAAGTGTTCAAAACAAATATAGTTATTTAAAGATCTTGAGGTTATTTTCCTGTATCTCTGCTAATTGGGTCCTCCTAATTCTGTGAGATCCATTTTTTTAATAAACCTATTCCCTCTTCTTTGCTTAATTGTAATACTATATTGTGTCAAATGTAACCCTCATGGCAAATTGCAGTATGTCACATGTTGTTTTCTCTTAGGAAGGAGTCCGGTTCTTTGTGGTGGATTGCCGTCCTGCAGAACAGTATAATGCCGGGCATTTGTCAACTGCTTTCCACTTAGATTCAGATCTGGTTAGTATAAATGCTAGTTAAAATTTTTTAATAAAGTAAGAGAATAAATAGGTTTTTCTTCCTTAGCTCAGAAATAAATATACATGTACTAGATTGGGGACATTTTCTTTCTGCTTAAGGAGGGAGTCTCTGCCCTTATAACAAAAGTGTTCTCGGGTTTCCTTTTCACCCAGGACACTCTTTTGGTATGATGAGGGTAGATGCAAACACTGTTAGGTATGGCTTACTATTGCTTACCATTGTTATGTCAGTAAATTCTAAACTTCTTACTGTGAATTGTCTGATGTAGCACTTAGCATAGTGCCTTGCATCTAGTAAGTACTCTATAAATATAAGCTCTTTCTATAACTGGGTAATTATTCTAGAAATTTTTACTATAAGCCTTTTTTTTCCATCATGAGTACTTAAGCATAAACTAATATTTAATAAGGATAGTATGTGGCATACAGGTGCTCACTTGTTAAAATTTTTATACAAGGGTCACTTTACTTACAGGAGAAGATGAAGTAAATAATTAAATATTGTCAGAAATACTTAGAGCAGTTGGTAGAAGTAGGACTGACATCATTTAAACCATTCTGGTTATAAGAGCCTCAGAGATTAGGGAAGACAGAAAAGGGAGTAAGCCCTTTTGCTAACTATGCAGTCTGCCTTTCATCCAGCTCATCTGAAAAAGGTGATGCTAAGGCCTGAAAAGGCATGGAGGGGAATTTAGGTGGTATTGAGAGGAAGCTTAGGGAATATAGAGGTAGAACAACTCAGAGAGTTTTGGGTGCATTAAGGAAGGTAATCCAAGCTTGTTTGCATCCTGAAAGTGAACCTGAGCCTTTCTCATCCTTGGTTTGCCTAGGAGGGCCTAGTTTTTCTTTTATGCTTATTTAAGAATTTGCTCAAGTGATTCATGAAAACTTGATTTTTTTCTTCAGAAAACTCAAAGAATGTCTCCAGAGCTAAGTATTATCAGCTTGTTTAAGCTTCCAGACCTTTAGTATATATTTATATATTTCTTGCTTCCTTTTTCTTTTTACTTGATTTTTCAGTTAACAGTTCACTTATTTTTTCACCAAACTGTTTCTTAGAGATCTTTCCATTCAGTACATTCTTTTTTTAATATCCCCGCTTTATTTATTTATTTATTTTTAAGTAAGCTCCAACGTGGGGCTTGAATTCATGACCCCAAGATCAAGAGTTGCATGCTCTACTGACTGAATCAGCCAATTGCTCCTAAGTGCATTCTTTTTAATGACTGTATAGTGGACCATGGTACAGGTATACCATAATTTATTGCCCAATTGATGTACATTTGGGTTATTTTCAGTTTTCTTGTAATGAACAATGCTGCAGTTAGATCCTTATACATGTTTTGTGAACTTGTACAAATACTTCTATAAAATAGACTACTAAAAGTAGAACTGTTGGTTTGAGGGTTGAGTATATAAAACGTTACTAGAAATGCTTTATCACCCTTTAAAGAGACTGACCCAGCTTACACTTTATAACTAAGTGAGAATGTTTCAACATCGCATTTTATAGCACATTTTATTTTACAGTGAGAATGTTTACAACATTAAGAATGTTTCATCATTGCATTATAGTACATTTTATTTTACAGTAATGATGGGTGAAAAACCATCATTGAGGTTAGTAATTACAAGGTGGTAATTACTAATAATGTTGAGCGTCTTTTTGCAAGTACACTGTTTACTTTGTTTTGTTTTTTGTTTTTACAAATTGCTTTTCTGTGGTTTGTCGGTTTTTCTCTCGGATTTTCACTGTATTTTTTTTTTGTTTATTTATTTTTGAGAGAGAGAGAGCGGGAGGAGCAGAGAGAGGGGGACAGAGGATCCAAAGTGGGCTCTGCACTGACAGCAGAGAGCCCAGTGTGGGGCTGAAACCCGTGAACTATGAGATCATGACCCAAACCGAAGTCAGACACCTAACTGACAAGTCGCTCAGGAGCAGCGTCACTGTGCTTTTTATGTAGCCCTGTTGTAACATTGTAACAAATTTTTGAAGTTATTGGCATATCTGTTCCTTGAAGGAAAGAAATTAACTTTTTTTGTCCTTTTAACTCATGTACCTAGAGTAGTGCTAATAAATAAATTGGCTTCTACTATTTCTGACTGCCTTCTAAGAAGTATATCATTTGCCATATAAGTGGAAACTAAAAAATATACCTTGTTTCAATGTATTGTTTTTAGCTATGGACCCTTTCACTCAGTGTTAAACTTTTCTTGTCATGATACCTAATGACACCATAGCTTGTTTAAGAAACCAGATTTTTTTCTTAGCATATTTTCTTTGCGTGTTTCATCTTTCTCTGAATCTTCAACTTTTGTTCTAATGTATTATAGGTACATTTATATGCATTTATCTTCTCTTATCCCAGGGATTTTATTTACAAGAGCCTTTTTCCCTTTTTTTTTTAATTTTATTTTTTATTTTTTAAAATTTACATCCAAATTAGTTAGCATATAGTGAAGCAATGATTTCAGGAGTAGATTCCTTAATGCCCCTTACCCATTTAGCCCATCACGCCTCCCACAACCCCTCTAGCAACCCTCAGTTTGTTCTCCATATTTATGAGTCTCTTCTGTTTTGTCCCCCTCCCTGTTTTTATATTCTTTTTGTTTCCTTTCCCTTATGTTCATCTGTTTTGTCTCTTAAAGTCCTCATATGAGTGAATTCATATGATTTTTGTCTTTCTCTGACTAATTTCGCTTAGCATAATTACCTCCAGTTCCATCCACATAGTTGCAAATGGCAAGATTTCATTCTTTTTGATTGCCTAGTAATATTCCATTGTGTGTATGTGTGTATATATATATACACACACCGCATCTTTATCCATTCACCCGTCGATGGACATTTGGGCTCTTTCCATACTTTGGCTATTGTTGATGGTGCTGCTATAAACATGGGGGTGCATGTGTCCCTTTGAAACAGCACACCTGTATCCCGTGGATAAATGACTAGTAGTGACATTGCTGGGTTGTAGGGTAGTTCTATTTTTAGTTTTTTCAGGAACCTCCATACTGTTTCCCAGAGTGGGGGCACCAGCTTGCATTCCTACCAGCATTGCCAAAGAGATCCTCTTTCTTCGCATCCTCGCCAACATCTGTTGTTGCCTGAGTTGTTAATGTTAGCCATTCTGACAGGTGTGAGGTGGTATCTCATTGTGGTTTTGATTTGTATTTCCCTGATGATGAGTGATGTTGAGCATTTTTTCATGTGTCGGTTGGCCATCTGGATGTCTTCTTTGGAGAAGTGTCTATTCATGTCTTTTGTCCATTTCTTCACTGGATTCTTTGTTTTCTGGGTGTTGAGTTTGATAAGTTCTTTATAGATTTTGGATACTAACCCTTTATCTGATATGTCATTTGCAAATATCTTCTCCCATTCTGTCGGTTGCCTTTTAGTTTTGCTGATTGTTTCCAAGCCTTTTTTTCCTTTGTTTTCATGGTAGCTATGTAAATATTTTCTGTCTGGAAGAATATTTCGAATTTGGAAATGTATGTGAAACACAAGTTTACCACATTTTTAGTTTTTAAAAATTGTCTAGATGCTCCAGAATCCATCTGAGTTTGCACAGTCAGTAAAATCTTTGCTGGAAGCACAGAAGCAGTCCATCGAATCCGGCTCCATTGCTGGTGGGGAGCACCTCTGTTTTATGGGCAGTGGTAGAGAGGAAGAAGACATGTACATGAACATGGTCCTGGCACACTTTTTACAGGTATGTTGACAGATTATTTCAGTTTTGCTTGGTTATTGCTGTCATCTTCAGGAAGTTCTCATAGGTTAATTTGTACTGTTATCTATATTGTCAAATTTATATGAAGTTTTTCTTTACAGCTTACAAGTTTTCTGTCTTGCCAAGAAAGGACTTCTTGAGATTTTTCTTACATGTTTCTATGATTTACTTTTTATGCTTAAGTGTTGAATCGTCTGGAATTTATTTTTGTGTAATAAGTGAGGTAGGAATAAAAAAAATAAAATCTTTTCCCAGATAGCTAACCAGTTGTGCTATCACTTTGAAATAGCACCTTAAAAAAATTTTTTTAACGTTTATTTTTGAGAGAGAGAGAGAGACAGAGACAGAGACAGAACACAAGTGGGGGAGGGGCAGAGAGAGAGGGAGACACAGAATCCAAAGCAGGCTCCAGGCTCTGAGCTGTGAGCACAGAGCCCGACATGGGGCTCGAACTCATGAACCATGCAATCATGATCTGAGCCGAAATTGGATGCTTAACTGACTGAGCCACCCACCCAGGCGCCCCGAAATACCACCTTTTTAATTCCTCAGTGCACAGGCGCCCCGAAATACCACCTTTTTAATTCCTCAGTGCATCAGGATCTATTTCTGGATTATTCTGTTGGGTTGCTGTTTATGTCTGTTCATTCCCTAGTACTTTTTACAGTAACTGCATAATTCAGTTTAATATATTTACTTTGAAATAGAATAAATATACATGTATATTCATTATACTTGGCCATCTTTCCTTTTTGTGTTTGAATGTTGTCTAATTTGTATCAGTGATTTTATGCAGCCTGTTCCTCTATGTTCTCTACAAAACCTCTCTCAGTGATGGCTCTTTCTTCATAAAAATAATTGTTAGGTATTCTTTGGTATTTTATACATTAAAGTCTTCATTTTATATGACCCTGACTTACGTAATTAGCAAGACCATAGGCATGGTGTTGCACTAGTTACTAAATTTGGATCCATTTCTGTTCATGTTGTACTTTACTGGCAATCTGCTTTGAGAAAGTAAGTCTAAAGGAAAGAATCCTTAAAAGACAAAACACGAGAAGGAACAAGGTATATGGGGGAAGGGTTGTAAGATAATTTTATACCTTATTAAAGGAGAGATTTTAGAAACTTACACAAAATAACAAAAATAGGGTCTCAGATTCATTTTACTTACAAATTAATTGGCCTATTTTAAAAATGCTCTGGTGTAAACTATAGATTGTGAACATTAACATACCACATGGCAAGAATTTGAAATATTGTGAACTTATTTTTTATAACTCAAGTTCTTGATGTGGTTTTAGAAAGTTTTCCCCCAACTTTTATCATGGAAATTTTCAAACAAAATCAAGAGTACATAGAGTTGAACCATATAAACTCTTTATAAAGACATAAAACCACATTGTCGTTATACTTTATTATAAAAAAACCTAACTATTGTTCAAGTTTCTCTGATTTTCCCAGGATCCAAAACAAGACATTCTGCTTGGTTGACATCCTTTAAATCTCTTTTAATGTATAGGTTCCCTTTCCTAATTTTTTTTCCTTGCAGATATTTGTTGGAAAAACTGGGTACGTTATCTTATAGTGGGTCCCCCACCTACTAGATTTTGCTAATTGCATTCACATGGTGGTGTTTATCAGATTCTGTCCCTGGTATTTCCTCTAAGTTGGTAATTAGATCTAGAGACTTGATCAGATTACTTTTTTGGGAGGGGGGGCGGACAGGAAGTCCTGGGTGGTGTGAACTTTGGTCAGGAGGTATGTACTGCCCATATCTTTCTTTTTTGTCTCTTTCTCTGTCAGTGCACATTAGATCCATTAATTTTTATAGTAGTTTGTAAAATGGTAACATTCTATTATTTCTTATTCATAATTAGCTAGAATAATTGTTTTTATATTTCCTTTTTATAAAAGATACAACATATTTTGAAATCTTTTAAAAATCACTCTAATTATATCTAAAAATACAATTAACTGATTTTAGTTTGACTTGTTATTATATTATTGGAACTATAATACAGATAAAATCACAGTCTTGATAGGAGCCATGAGGTTGTCTCCTTCTTTCCACCAAGCGCCAGACCTTACAGTATACAAGGTAAATGTATGTATCTCTCTATACCAGAGTCCCAGATGTCAAAGAAAACAAAAAGTCCAGAAACTTAATATATAACTATGTATAACATGTGTCAGTGTTTATAGGGCTATAGAGGTTTTGATTAAATTGCATTTTGGAATAATTTAAATTCTATTTTTGCTACAGAAAAACAAAGAATATGTAAGCATTGCCAGTGGAGGCTTTATGGGTAAGGATTTAATTTATTTGTTGCTTTGCTTCCATTTCTCAGAGGAAATTATATCACCAGAGCTGATTGGGAGTGACCAGATTAGTTAGTGGATAAACTCTCTCTTCAGACATTCTGTATGTTCGAAAAGGGAAAGCCAGCAGGACATATAGATAACAGATAAACATAATAGACAATTGAAATGAGCAAATATTTAATGGAAGACTAATTCAGTAGATATGTTTAATGAGCTTGTATTTGTAAAAAGTATTTTTGTAAAGAGGCATGAAAAACTGTCTACATGGTTTGTCTTTGTGGAGAAGGTGCAATAGATAGGACTGGGAAATGGGTAAGAGGAATACTTTTCATACTCTTTGCTTGTTTCATTGTTATTTTGTTTTTGAAATACTTGAAAGTATTAGCTGCTAAAAAAATATTGGCTGAATGGAATAAAACAAATAAGCTGATGTTTTCAAATCTTCAGACCAATATCTGACAATCCAGGATGGTAAAATAACAGAAAATCTCTGCAAGCAAGTATTTGAGAATTTATGAAGGATTAGGTCAGGATAAAAAGATTTAAAAATAGCCTGTCTTTTTTGCAAATTGTATTTTTTAAGGGTACAAACTTGTGACTAAAAGATGAGTAAGTCCTAGAGTACTGTAAGTGTAGTGAACGTAGACAACAGTATTATCATAACCAAACTTGCAAAGAGACTAAATCTTAATTATTCCCACCATGAAGAAATGGTAATTATGTGATCTGATAGAGGTACTAACTGTTGCTGAAATGGAAATTATGTTACAGTATGTAAATCAACATGTTAAACACCTTAAGTTTACATAGTGTTATAGGTCAAATATATTTCAATCAAGAAATAAAGAGCCTTTAATAATAAAATCAAATTAATATTTGTTGAGTAATAGAATTGAGTTTGAATCATGAGAGTCTCATAAGGATTAAGTTCTGACCTAATATAATCTTCTTGTTTTATAACTTAGAATTTTTACAGATTAGGATCTTTTTCCTCTTTGTCGATATTAACAAGGATTATGATGATTTCCTATATATCATGGCCTGATAACTCACAATCTTTGGGGCTCATACCCAGAGTGATCTACAAATGGGGTTGTTTTAATAGTGTTAAGCAAGTATTGGCCTTTAAGCCCAGTGTTTATTAGGAATTTTGACAATGATACAGAACTTGGTTATTAAACTTACTATCAAAAGTGTCTGAAAAGCAGTCTTTTATGGTATAGTCTAGGTTCCAGAAGCTTTTTTCTAATTATGAATTATTTCTTTTCCAAGAATAACCTCTCTTTTCATAGCAGCTAATGCCTTCTTTATTATGGGAAAGATTAATTGATATCTCTTTATGGTAAAACAAAAGCCACCATAGGTTTTAATTTTTTATATCATAAAAATGTTGCTGAGATTATCTCTTAATACTTCCAGAGAGGAAAGCGTCAAATTTATATATAGTTATTGTCAATTAAGAAAAACTGTAGTTGTGCAGAGGGCTTTAGAAGGAGAAGAAGGCGGCTTTCTGTAGCTTAGAGTCCTTCATTACTGAAGTGCAGAAAAAAATACCTGTAATTACATCTTTGTATCCTCTTTCATTCAGCCATGACATGTTTATTATATTCTCTGGTAACGAATCTTTCCAAAGGGGGTTGATATGTGAGTTGTTTTTTTCCCCTTCTTGTTTATTTTAAGCACTGCAACAGCACCTGGCGGATATTAATGTGGATGGACCAGAAAATGGATATGGCCATTGGATTGCTAGTACCTCAGGCTCAAGAAGCAGTATCAATTCTTCTGTTGATGTAAGTGTATGTGTAGAATGTGTCACCATATTTGGATAAATGCCCAGAAAATGTGACTATTAAGCTCACTGTAACAGAAATGGAGTCAAAATATTTCAAACACAGGGGCGCCTGGGTGGCGCAGTCGGTTAAGCGTCCGACTTCAGCCAGGTCACGATCTCGCGGTCCGTGAGTTCGAGCCCCGCGTCAGGCTCTGGGCTGATGGCTCAGAGCCTGGAGCCTGTTTCTGATTCTGTGTCTCCCTCTCTCTCTGCCCCTCCCCCGTTCATGCTCTGTCTCTCTCTGTCCCAAAAATAAATAAACGTTGAAAAAAAAAAAATTAAAAAAAAAAAAAATTTCAAACACATATAGTGAGGAGTCGTGTTATTGCATGGTTAATGTTATATGGAACAGGCCTGCACAGCTAAACTAGCCAGGAGTTCTGGAGGTCCACTTGCTGAATTCAAATTTCTCCCTGTCCAGCTGCAGTTAGGTGTCATCTAGTGACAGTTTTCTGCCCCAGCTTAAATATCAATGGAGATAATACTGAGTCCTATGACTAGCTGGGATTCTCAAGTGATCTCATTCTAGGAATCTCCCAATTAATATGAGCCAGAAGAATACTGAGGCTTACAGTCACATCTCCTGCAGACCATGTCTATACCCCTCCCTACCAGAAATGTACATGATCATAACTTCAGTCCATGCATATTTGAGAATGGGCCAGGCAGAAGAAGACAGGAACTGATTGCCAATCCCATTATATTTGATTTTTAGTTAAAGAGATGTATGTTACTGCAAGGTTTTGCTGTAGTTGGTAAATTCACTTTTCTGTGCTGCTTTGGAAATAATTGGGCAATAAGTCTTTTGTGCTTTTTCAAGAATATTTTATGTCAGTTGAATTAAATGTCATCAAATCATTTTCTTAACAAGTAAGGGTCCACATCTACCTAATGATCATTCTTTAAAACAGAAATAGAAGGAAACTATAGTACAGGTCATTGTTATTACTAGCTTAGGTTTACCGGTCTGGCTTAATGGTATTCAGGTTTTATCTCTACAACCTAACTTTTGTCATGATCTTCAGTAAGACCTTTTCAGCTCTGGTTTCTCCATCTGTACAACAGAGATGATAATAACAGAACTTTGTTCACAGTGATGTGAGGATTAAATGTGCAAGTATATGTATAGTATTGTACCTGTCACATATTTAATAGCAGTTATTATAAAATTGTAATTCATTAGATGATTACAGTTTATCTTCAGCCACATAAGTCAAAGCATATTGTCAAATTATCAGCACATAAGACTTCTCTAAGAAGTAGGTTTTCAATTTAATCTTCTTGGTATCTAAGAGCTCTTCATGTGAGATCACTATTTAATAAACATTTGCAGTATTTTTATTTTGAATAGCTAACTAGTATTCCACTGTATGGATATATTATAATTTATTCAATTTCCTGTTGTTGAA
Organism: Felis catus; assembly: GCF_018350175.1. NCBI lineage: Eukaryota > Metazoa > Chordata > Mammalia > Carnivora > Felidae > Felis > Felis catus. The sequence continues at coordinate 48,057,946 of NC_058376.1, forward strand.
TATTTTCATTGCCTTTATTTGTCTTTTTTGTGTTGTAAACATTATCTTTTTCTGATTAATTTTTGTAGTTATATATGTACATATGCCATGATTATTTGGCCCCAGAAGTACAATAACTTGATCAAAAGATTACATATCAGGATTCTTGAATTCTGCATTATTATCAAATGGCCCTTAAAAACAACATTCTTCTAATTTATATTGCCACCCACAATGTAGAAAGTAATTCTGTTCAAGTTTCTTTCTTCAGATTTAAAAAACAATGATTGAGGCTGTTAAAGAAACTGTCTTACAGATGTGTTATATTGAAAAATACCAAATTAATTTCTATATTCAGTTTAAGTTGATTTCAAATTTGGATATGGAAATAGAAATGTGGTTTTTGTGTTAATGATTTATTTCACTTAAAAATGAAAATGACATGTTTATTTTAGCATCATATGTAAGTATGAAAGATCTAAGAAAACAACTGCTATTCATATTTTCATACTTTGAAATATTTCCTTCAAATATTTTTAATGCATATGTATTTTAGTGTTTTATTTTAAAAATGGTGATCAGAGTGTACATATAGATTTATTTTCTGCTTTTTCTCACCGCTTTTTCTAACATTTTAAAATGCTTTAAAAGAAAAGGTAATGGAGATTAAGGAATACACTTGTCATGATGTGCACTGGGTGTTGTATGGGAAGTATTGAATCACTGTATTGTCCACCAGAATCTAATATTACACTATATGTTAACTAACTAGAAGTAAAATAAAAACTTAAAAAAAATTTTTAAAGCATTTTTTAAAAATTTATATAAATTTCCATCCAACAGTACTGAAGTCCTAGAGTGCTTTCTAAGTATTTCTTTCTCTTAAGTTCTGAAGAGGAATTAATGGGCAAAAGATAGGCATACTTTTTGGGGCGCCTGGGTGGCTCAGTTGGTTAAGCATCTGACTCTTGATCTTGGCTCAGGTCATCATCTCACCATTCTGATGTCAAGCCCTGCATTGAGCTCTGCACTAACAGCCCAGAGCCTGCTTGGATTTCTCTCTCTCCTCTGTACCCCTCCCCCGCTCAAATGGGTGCACTCTCTTTCTCTCTAAAAGTATAAGTAAAAAAATATATAGGCACACTTTTAAACTGACACCTATTGCCAGTTTGCCCTCTAACGAATATGGGAGCAATTCCATGAAACATTTTAAGAATTATACTCATATCTGTTATATTAGGTACATAAGGATAGTTTTCTTGAGAAAATTAAAGGTCTAAGTGAAAATATTTAAACAGCAAAATTTTACAAGGAATAAATGTTTAAAAATTTAGCTACATGAATGATATTCTGATTATACATTTGCTGATTTACATTTTATGATTGAAATTAAGAAAAGGTCAGTAACTTAATTTTTTATTGAGTAAGGAAGGTATTTTCAGACTTTACACATTTGTATGTACAACATACATCCGCATTTTTCATTTCTAACTCCCATCCCTAAAATGGTTTTACCTAGTATATTGGTTGGTTAAGGCTGCCATAACGAAATACAACCAAGTAGTTGGCTTAAATCACAGAGGTCTATTTTGTTTAGTTCTGGAGGCTGCAGATCTGGAATCACAGGGTTGGCAGGTTGGATTATGTATCCTCAGGCCTCTCTCTTTGGCTTGCAGATGCCTGCCTTTTTGGTCTGTCTGGATATACATGGTCCTGTGTATGTGGTCTCCTTCTCTTCTTGTAAGGACACCGGTCATACTGGATTAGGGCCCACCTGTATGACCTCAGCCTTAGTTTAATATCTCTGAGTACAGTCTTTATCTGAGGTGAACTAGGAGTTAGAACTTTAACATATGGACACAATTCAGTCCATAACCTCTAGATAACCTTTAGCAGTAGTGTGTCTAACAGTCATTAGGAGAACAGTTAATTCATTAGTAAGTTCTTTTTTTTTTGTTTGTTTTTTTTAGGGTGAATCTTCTAACGGCTCAAATGATAGAGGAATGAAATCACTAGTAAATAAAATGACTGTTGCTTTGAAGACGAAATCTGTTAATGTCAGGGAAAAAGTTATCAGTTTTATTGAGAACACATCAACTCCTGTGGACCGGTGAGTTGCTTATATGGTATGAGTTTATGATGGGTAACTAAAGACATGTGTCTTAATAGTAAATGATAGTTGAATTGAATATGTTCTAGAAAAGAATCAAAGTACATTTTTTAATTGGATAATTTCAGTTTTCATTGTAATTGCAAAGATGTCCTTTATTGCTATAACACTTGACTGCAAAGATTTCTCTTCCCCTACTGCTCAGAATAAAAATCAAATAATGATTCTGCCCTTTTATGCCATTCATTAAAAAAAATATTAAGATGCCATTATATGCATTATTCTTCATATAGTAGCTGTTTCCCACATGTCAAATGGATGGGAATCATCTACTAAATGCAGTAATCTCAAAGCAGGAAACTCTTCTCCTCCTCCAGGAATTTATAACCTAGAAAATTTGTTCATGCTAAATAAAGCAGAAACCTATTTTCTTTCTTTCTTTTTTAAAATTAATCAATTAATTCATTTTTAAAGTAATCTCTACACCCAACATGGGGCTCGAACTCACAACCTGGATGCTTGCTCCACTGACTGAGCCAGCCAGTTGCCCCAGAAACCCATTTTCTTAAATTTAAGAGTTTAGCTCTTCATAGAATTTTGTCCACAGAATATAAGTGACATCTGTTTTCCCACGAATTACAAATGAAGGACACAGTTTGATAAATTTAAGAATGTCTGCTACAGTGTTTCTTATTGGAACTGAGAGTCCATAATGTTTTCTCCTCCACATATTAGTCTAATTCATCTTTCTTGTTGTACAGTTCAAAACTAATGTAATAATTCCAGCATAAAACTTATTTCTAAGAAGATCTGGTCTTGAAAATGTGTGATATTAATTTCACTTTCTTATTTTGCAGTATCCTAGGAAAGTTGAAATATTTGACTTTAAGAATTGAATGTTAGGATTTTACTGTTGTTACTTTATTAGTTATAGTACCTATGCATACAAAAGTACATTTCCCCCCATTTAGTAAATAGCAAGGAAGAATGGATTATTTTCACAAATCCAAAAAATTTGTACCTGTCTAAAATGGTCAACTCATAAATAATATTAAAGTGTTTTATCAAGCCTGAAAGTCTTCTTTGCTCATTAAAATTATGTCTGTTCTCAAAAGCCTATAACTTTTTTACTTTCAGTACATTCTGGGTTAGAGTACTATTGCTACATTTGGTAGCATGAACATTTAACATTTTATTTTAAAATGAACAAGTGATAACTCTGACTTTAAACTGGCTTTTCTTCATTTTTCTTTGTACTTGGGATGATCAAAACATTTTCTTTATAATGTATGCTCTGGGTTAGAAAAAGTGATTATACTATATTTTTGTTTTAAAGCTGTTGTATTTTTAATAATCATTTTGTTCTGTCCTCTACCTCAATTTGCTATAGAATGTCTTTCAATCTTCCTTGGCCAGACAGAGCATGTACAGAGCGGTAAGCCAATGAGTAGAGCAGCTTTACGGGACCATCCTTTTCTTTAGCATGCCTCATGCTGTCTATAAGCCTCACACTGTCTTGGCTTAAATTTGATGCAGCTGTTTTCAAATGCTGAATTTTTCTTATTCTGCTTTTAGGAATGTGTGATATTGATTGAGCTGTATTTGTTTTTTGGCTTGATCATTTTAATTTTTTTTTCCTTGCATGCTTCTTTATATTTCCCATTCCTCAGATGAAAATCAAGTACATTCAAATCCAAGAACTTCATAAAACCTGCAGTTTTTATTCTGAAAGAGAGGAGTGAAACAAAGAAAATAATTAGTCTCAGAGTTGGCAGAGTGTTAGCATTGGAGATCATGTATTTCTATTTCCTGCCCTAAGAGTATAGAGTATTATCGCACCTAACAAAGGGCATTGTTCATAGTTCAAAATTGTTGTTAATTCAAGTATATTATGTAATTTTATGATTTTTCTAAAAGATTTTTCTTAATTAGATTTGTATATTTAGGTTGGTGACTTCACATATTTAAATCAGTTCCAAAGAACCACAATTCTTTAGTTTTCCATGAAAGAAATTAGGTCATGGTGGACATGTTAATGTATAATCCATCCCTTCTCTGTCCCTAGTAACATGTGGTACTTGTCATTAGATTATAGAAGTCTAAAGTTTAAAAATCTACTGAACCTTCAATTAGGGTGCACAGAAGAACTCTACTAACTTAATACCTTTATATAGCTTTGTAGTTTTTATACCTACAGCATTTTTCTGCAGTTTATTTTGTTTTTAACTTTATTCTGAAAGAGAGAGAGAGAGAGAGAGAGAGAGAGAGAGAGAGAGAGAGAGAGAGAGAGAGAGAGAGAATCCCAAGCAGGCTCCATGCCATCAGTGCAGAGCCCAACATGGGGCTCAATCCCAAGAACCATGAGATCATGACCTGAGCCAAATCAAGAATCAGACACCTAACCAACTGAGCGACCAAAGTGCCCCATTAAGCAGTTTAAATTAGAATATCAATTACAGCAATATCTATGGAGATTTTAAAAGAAATTCTAGTTGTATTTTAAATATAAATTAAGCTTTGAAATTATGGAGTTGAATTTTTCTTTAGTCATTTCAACGTTTTCAGTGACTAGAAGTAACATTTTTAAAAGCACTAGTTCACTGTTAACTTAGTGGTAAGAGTTTTTATTTACTGTAACTATTCCTGCACAATGCCAATTACAGAGCTTCTATTACAATTTTACCTGAGACTATTTTAAAGGCATTTGCTTGTTTTAAAATTATAATCTGTTTGTGAATCATCTTTCTACCTTTTCTTGTTATAGGACCATTGAATTAGTCTAATTTTAACTCCCAGGTTTTCTCCCAAATTCTTAAATTTATAAAAATTTAACTTATTTTATCTGATCTACAGGTAAATATATCTATTTTGAAAATAGAATTTAGTGAAAAGTTAGAATTGGGTTTCTTTCTGAGCTCAGTAAATAAATTAGAACCTGGTCAAAATATGTTATAGATGTTTCTGTTGTTACTTCAACTAAAAAAGTATAAATACACTGCTTTTTAAAAAGAGTCCAGACAGTGAATTTCATTAATTTTTAAATTGTTCTAAATGTTTAATTTTGAGAGAGAGAGAGAGAGAGACCGAGTACAAGTGGGGGAGAGGCAGAGAGAGAGAGGGAGACACAGAATCCAAAGCAGGCTCCAGGCTCCTAGCTGTCAGCACAGAGCCTGAAATGGGGCTTGAACCCCATGAACTGCCAGATCATGACCTGAGCTGAAGTTGGCGCTTAACGGACTGAGCCACCCAGGCGCCCCAAATTTCATTAATTTTTAGCCAATATTTAAGAAGTAATAACCCAGTAATCTTTAGCAATCTTTATAAAAACTGCCTTGTATTATAAATGTAGATCAATAATGATTAGTTTTTTTAAAACTTTTCACTTTGCATACTTGAATTCTGGTTCATGCATTTACTATAAACATTATCCTTGTTACTTTCGACATTACATCGGTTTAATTATGCTTTAATGTCAGGAGAGAACCAATAATTTAATCATAAATTTTTATAATCTAGATGGCACTAAAGTATTTTTAGACAAAGCTGTATTATCTTTGTCTTTTATAAGTAGGCTGATTCTGAGTTTCATAGGTATTTGAATTATTTATTTCACTTTATCTAATGAGTATAGTTTGATAGTTTACTGGATAACTTTACATTAGATATGTTTTAACATAAAATAAAATGATTTTATGATTTAACTTAAACTGTAAATTATGTATTGATTAGTTTCTAATTCCCAAAGAATGTTATACATTTAGCTCTCATTGTTTTTTCTAGTAAGTGTTCCATTGAGGAATGTTTTGGGAGAAGTAAGGATTTAAGTAAGCCTCATTGAACAAAATTAGGTTATGATAAGATTTTGATTGATGATATGTATTATTTAAAATACATATTTTATCTCTATATTCTGGAAAGATTGAATTTAAGATTAAAGACGTGTAACCCCAATTTTTTCCATGTTGGACTATCTCTTGATATATGATCAATCAATCAATAAATAAAAATAAGCCAGTTTTTCTTCATTGTAGATAATCTTGATGGGACTTTTATCTTACAAATATACAGTGCTTTTCCCACAAAAACATGTATTTTGTTGAAATATTTTAATTTTTCTTCTTGGTTTGTTTGAGATTACCTGGAAAGTACTGAGGTATAAATTTTTATAGTAAAAAGAGGTTATACTTCCTGCAAGAACTAATCAGGTTTATTGTTTATGCTTCTGCCACTTGAAAAAGAAAGGCAGATTAATTTTCATGGTTTATTTACATTTATGTAAAAGAACTAGTAGCATGTTAGTTTCTATTAAAGCAAAAGTAATAGTAAAAAAAAAGAGGATTATAATGTGAGCATTGGGTAATATATAGAATTGTTGAATCATATTGTACAACTGAAACTCTGATTTAAAAAAATGGGAGGAAAAATCCCATTTTATATCCCCCCAAAACCCCCCAAAAATATTTGCCCCATATAAGAAAACCTTAACACCCCTCCTAGAATTGGAGTATTCAGTTCCATAGTCTATTTTACCTAACAGACATGTGCATAGTACTAGCTAGATGCCAGGCATTGTTCTAAGAGCTTTACAAAATATTAACTAATTTAATTCTCACAGTAACCTTGAAGGGTAGGTACTGTTGTTAACTACCACTTTACAGATATGAAAATAGAATCACAGAGAGGTTAAATGACTTCCCTAAAGCTACACAGATCTAAGCACTAGTTCTAATATGAATAATAAAATTGTTTTAAAACTTAATTTTTACAGATTGAAAACATTCAGCCTGTCAAGACATTATGCCACTTTTGCTAACATAATTTCCTATCTTGTTACAGTTTCCTTAACATAGATAGCTATTCTAAAGCTGGGTGGTATATGGGGGTGAGGAACAAAGAATGTATACATTTTGTATAAATATTCAAATGATACTTGGTAAAAATCTTCGGTTAACTTCTTAAGTGATAATTTCCCCTCTAAAATTCTTTGAATATAGGCATGTGAGCAGCAGTGACAGAGTGGGCAAGCCTTACCGTGGTGTAAAGCCTGTTTTCAGCATTGGGGATGAAGAAGAATACGACACAGGTGTAGTAATACACTTATCTGTAGATGCTTTCCTTAGGCACCAGGAATGACTATAGAGATCATTCTGAGACTAGCTGAACTTAAAAAAAAAAAAAAGACACAATGAAATTCTGTAGATGAGATTGGAGAGTCTGTTCTTTTTTCCTAAGAGTTTTTTCTAGTTTTTTTCCTAAGAGTTTGGTTTTAGACCTCTTAAGTTATGCCTGTTAGAATTCAAGCAGAAATGCTGAGTAGGCATTTGATTATAGGAGTCTTTAGATGAAGAGAGACGGTCTAATAACGTGGTGCTGATCTGGGAATTATCCGTGTTGAAATAGTATTTAAATCCATGGGATTTTATTTAAATCCCCTTGATCCACCCACCTGGGAGATTGAGAGCTGTGGGACTAAAGTTCAGGGAATTCCAAAATGGAGACATCTGGAAAGAGCTTTTTTAAATTCGAGGTAATATCCTAAAAGGCCACAAGGTGGGGATATTGTACCAGGCAAATTGTATCATCGTCTATGGTTGTCTTTATATTTTTAAAAATGATTTATTACTTTGCTTCATAATGCTGCTGCCAAGATTACCCTGGTTAAGTAATAATAACGAATGTTAATCTGTGTATTGGGTTAGAAAAAATAAAGCAGTAAATCAATGTAGCAAATAAAAGAAAAAAACCTTCCCAAATTTCTCCTTGTTTTTTCTACTTAGTAATACATGCTGTATATTTTCCATCTCAGCCCATATTCCACCTTAGTTCTCTTTCTATCACATAAACACACCATAATTTATTTAATCAGTCTTTCAAAATTCACACTGGTAGTTTTTCAGGTTTTTTGTTTGTTTCAAATGGCAATAGATATTTTTATACATAACTATCTGAACTTTTGTAAGTACACACAGAGGCTGTATTCTTAGCAGTAAGATTAATACATTATAGGGAGCCACATTTGACATTTTAATAAATATTTACAAAATCACCTTCCTAAAAACTTGCATTGAGGTAAATGAAATTTTCTGTGTGCTATTTCTCATTGTTTCTTTTTCTCCTCTCCCTTCTATTTTTGTTGCTATCTTCCTGTTATTTATCAGTCTGTCCCTGAATATTTCGGCTCCTTTCTTTAATAACTTTCATTTCAACTCTTTTAATTCCCAAGATGCAAATGGATGGATAAATTATAGTATACATACATGTGCCATATATTTATGCATATATTTGTATTTGGGAAATTGTACAGTAATGAAAATGAGAACACTAGAGCTATGTGTATCAACATGTATAAATTTTACAGTGTTCAGAGTGAAGAAGCAGTTGCAGAAGAATACAGTTGAAAGGTCTACTATTTATATAAATGTTACTGCTACTGTAGAGATTTTTACTTATTTATCCAAGGATGGATTTTTGTTGTTTTTCTTAAAGTCAAAAAGCAGCAAGAGAAAAAGAACTCTAACATCTTTGCCCTCAAGATAGATGCTTATTATTGGACAATTTAGCCATCTTTCTATAGTCTAGAGATTAGAGTCCTGTTACATAAAGCAAAAAAGTTGAAATTCCTCAGGCAGTGTAGTCTTTAAAAAATTTATTTACATTATTTATTTTTTGTTTTATTTTTTTAAATCTTTGACAGGGAGAGAGAGACAGAGCATGAGCAGGGGAGGGGCAGAGAGAGAGAGAGAGAGAGGGAGACACAGAATCCAAAGCAGGCTCCAGGCTCTGGGCTGTCAGCACAGAGCCCGACGTGGGGCTCCAACTAACGGACTGTGAGATCATGATCTGAGCTGAAGTCGGGTGCTTAACTGACGGAGCCATCTAGGCACAGTTACTTACTTACTTACTTTATTTATTATTTAAATTTTTTTTTTAAATATTTATTTTCGAGAAAGAGAGAGACAGAGCATGAGCAGGGGAGGGGCAGAAAGAGAGGGAGATGCAGAATCTGAAGCAGGCTCCAGGCTCAAGCTGCCAGCACAGAGCCCAACGTGGGGCCCGAACTGACAAACCATGTGATCATGACCTAAGCTGAAGTTGGATGCTTAACTGACTGAGCCACCCAGGCTCCCCTATTTATTTTTTATTTAAGTATAGTTGACACACAGTGTTACAGGGTATTCTTAGTATTTTCACCTGACTTTCTTCCCGTGTAGCCTAATGCTTCATAATATTTCTGTATTATGCCAGTGGCATAAGGAAACATAGTAACAGGATTTGAATTGTTTTTTTCTTTTCCCCCAACCTGTATGCTTAAAATACTCAATTTTTTTTTCCTGGCTATTAAGGAATGTCTCATTTTTAAAGTTGGTAATTCCCACTTTTAACCTTTAAACTCTTTCAGATGAAATTGACAGCTCTTCAATGTCAGATGATGACAGAAAAGAGGTTGTAAACATTCAGACTTGGATAAACAAGCCAGACGTCAAGCATCATTTTCCTTGTAAAGAAGTGAAAGAAAGTGGACACATGTTTCCTAGGTACTTTTTTAAATGCCTTCTTCAGAAGTAAAATTAAATTTGGGGAATAAAAAACTTAACCACAGGAGAAATTTTCTTTAAGTACAATAAGATATAATTTTCCTTTGTCAACTTGTATTATGTGTCTTGATTTTTAAAATATTTTTAATGTAATTTTTTATTTTGAAATACTCTAAAAAGTTGAAGAAACAGTACATTGAACATCTTTATAAGCCTCTCTCAATTCACGATTTTAATTTCTTTTTGTTTTTCCAATCTATTTATATATCTAGTTATAGACACACATACACATACAGTTCTCTCTTTTCAAGCCATTCAGAAGAATCTTACAGATATGACCCTTAACCCCCCAAAATGCTTTAGTGTAAATCTCCCAAGAACATGAGCATTCTCTTATACAACTTCAATAGCATTATGACTTTTTTTAAAATAGCATTATCACTCTTTAAAAACTTTAAAATGAACATCATTCAACATACATGTCACACTCAGATTTTTCATAGTGCCCCCAAAGTATTATTTATAGTCGTTTTTTTCCTTTTTGATCCAATAGCTAGTCAGGGTTCCCGCATTGTATTTGCCTGTCAATCTATTTAGTTTCAGCCGGTGTGCAACACTACTTCTGCCTTTACCACCATCTCCCCTTTTCTGCATGATGAATGAATCTTTTGAGGCTAGGCTGTGTATTCTGCAGAGTGTCCTGCATTTTGGACTTTTATAGTTTTACTGCACAGTAAAACCTTGGTTTGCGAGCATAATTTGTTCTGCAAACAAGTTTGTAATCCAGAGCACTCGTGTATCAAAGCGAATTTCAGGAACCATTGGCTCAGTTGTGATCATGTGATGTTTGGCATCATGTACTACTCGTAAGACATCGCTCATTTATCAAGTTACGATGTATTAGAAAGGTTTGCTCGTCTTCTGGGACACTCACTGAACAAGTTACAATCCAAGATTTTACTGTATTACACAAAAGTGTATGAGTATATCATTGCATTACATTAAAAGTGAGCTAAGACACAGGGAGGGGGTGTGTTAATAACACCATGCCCATTTTACCTTCAAGATCCAGTTACAGAATATTATAAAATATGTAAGACAGCCCAACTATTGCTTAGTGGTCTTTGATGTAAAGTATACACTATGGTATAATGACTGAGAGTAGTTTATGAATATAGGCAGTATTGTGAAAAAGTTTCAAAAGGACTGTATTCCATATACCATATAGAATAGATTCTAAAAATATTATTTTAATGATTTCTAATAGTATTGTACTTTTTATTACATAAAATAGAAACTTTGCTCTTAAACAGTTACAGGATTTCCTATTAATAAAATGTTAATTTTCCATACAACTAAAGGAAAATTAAGAACTTTTATTGGGTAGTTTATTTGTTTATAGATGATTCATTTTAATTCAAAAGTAATTTCATCTGGAGTTGAATATTTTTTTGGTTGAAGTAACAGCTGTTTTGCATGACGTGTCTAAAATTCTTTTTGTTGTTTAATGTGTTTTTTTTTTTTGCCTCTTAAGTCATCTGTTGGTTACTGCAACACACATGTACTGTTTAAGGGAGATTCTTTCACGGAAAGGATTGGCTTATATACAGTCTCGACAAGCACTAAATTCCGTAGTTAAAATTACATCTAAAAAAAAAGCATCCTGAGCTAATTACTTTCAAGTATGGAAATAGCAGTGCTTCAGGAATAGAAATCTTGGCAATTGAAAGGTAAGATTTTCTTAGAATGGTATTATCTGAATTATTGAATTAGTTCATTATTAAACACAGTTTGTTTCTCTCTTTTGGAGAATAGATGGTGGCATAGGCTACTTGAGCCACTTTTAATTAGTATTCTTTGCTTATCTTTTTCTTCCATACCCTTAATCATATGTCAATTAGTTATTAACACATGGTTTCAGTAAGTTTCATAGCTAATTTCATTAACTTTTTGACAGAAGGGTCCTTATACTATTGCTGCACTAAATGCTGGTTTATCAAATAAGAAGCTTGTCTCAGAATATAAGTCAGTGTTTCTACTTCCGTTCATCAAAAAATTCTTCTTTTGAAAAAGTATCCGTGAAGTAAGCAACGTGCTGAGTGTTATATTTAATTTACAATCTGGCACAAACTCCTTATCTTATTGTGGACCCGTGACAAAACAGTTCATGGATGGGCATCAAGGGCCATAGGACCTCACTTATCTGGAAACTAAACCATCTTTATAATCCTATAAAAATGTGAAGCCCAGAGGAGTTGAATGACTTCCAAATCCTCACACCTTGCTTGTGACAGGACCAAATGGAGCTGTCCTGACTCCAGATCTCTGGTTCCTTCCATTTGGCTATGAAGAGTCATCAGCTTGCACACTTAGATTTTCTTTCTTTCAAAATATGCTTTCATGTATTGAAATAAGTTATGGGGAGTAAATATGAGGGTATGTCTGCTGGCTTTGTAGGTTAGGGGAAGCTTTGCATTGGAAGTGTCACCTAAGCTGAGGCCTGAAGGGAAAACAATTTATGTTAATATATATGTATATTTTTCCCCCCTTAGGTATTTGATTCCAAATGCAGGAGATGCTACTAAAGCCATTAAACAACAGATCATGAAAGTTTTGGATGCTTTGGAAAGTTAATATAAGAGAGAATTATTTCAAAAGAAATTAAGGCAACCAAGAGAAAGAAACATGGACATACTTTCCGGATTGCGTACTAACAGAAGACCTTTCATTTGCTCATGGGGGTGCTTGAATTGCAGGTCTAAGTGTAAATTATTATAATCAATTTCTAGACAGTTAAAATTTTACTTAAATTTTCTTTTGCATTTTCGGTTTTGTAAAATGATTTATAAAGGTCAGTTATTAAATGACTTTGAGGTAACTGACCCTCTACCCTTGTGAACTAAGGGTACAGAATGCAGTTCTGTTTTGAAGAGCTGTGTTTTAAAAGGGAATATGCATCACTTTCAGATTTAAAAACATCCATGCACATATATACTTGCAATGTCTTCACTGAAAATTAGAGATAGAGTTAGTTGAAGAGACCCCTTTAATTGCTACATTTAGTTTTATCCACTTGGCAGTATCAGAAACTGAAAGTATTACATAGATTAATAATTAGCTTGCTGTTCCTGTTCTTAAAAAATGTGAAATGTTTTTAACGAAGCAGATAAAGATTCCAGCCAACCCAGAAATGCAGTCCAGCTAGTGAAATGTTGGAGTATCAGTTTCTAAATCATCTTTTCCCATTAGCTAATGATTTGAACACTGAGTGCTTCAGATCTTAAACTTCATCCTACTGGTTTCTAAGGAACGGTTAAAATTATAAGTAGGTAGGCGTATTAAGATTAAAATAAACATTTGGGGGACAGAGTTGTATCTATAAAAATGTCATTGGTCTTTATTACAAGTGGAATATTTGATTTGGGATATTTCAGAACAGCTGTTGTGCACACATTGATTTATCCTTACTGAGATTATGGTCTGTGACCACAGCGAATATCCACTTAAATAAAAGCCAAATAATCAGAGAGCTATATAAACTACAATTGTTTTATCAGCTCTTTCTGAAATTTCTTACTCTTCTTTGGTTTTTGTGTTCTGTTCCAGTGGTTCGAAACTATTTTTATGTTCTTAATCTGACAGAACTAAAAGGTGATCTGCTTTACTTTGCAGCTTTCTCAATTTAATTTATTGAGGTCTATATAAGACACATCTGGTGAGAGAAATCGGGAACATGTTTGGGGCTATGGAAGGACTCCTTATAAAGTCTTTTTGGGAAGTAGCAAATCCTAACAATCTGCTATGTCCTAAAACGCAATGGATTATCTCTAAGGGGTTTATAGGAAAAAATATTTAGATGTACACTGTTTATAGCCAGTTATTTTAATTTACTTAATGGAAATCAAGCGAATAACAGGCAACATAGTTCAAGATATTTTATTCTAATATCTAAATAAAAGCAGTTTCTTGAGTGGTTGAAGACATTTGCGTGAAATTGCACCTGGTGCATACTATATTTATGACTTTACCCACAACGGTTGTGTTGCTTTCTTTTTCTTTTCTTTTTTTCTTTCTTTTTGGTGCCCCCTTTACAAATGCCGTGAAGTCTCCATTTTTTGCCCATTTCAGCCATGGGACTTTTTTCATAATATTAATGTAAAGATGTTTGTGTTACTGTTTATAAAATTACAATTGTAAATAAACCAATACAATTTGCTCAGAACTTTGTTCTTAATGACAATCTCTCTCCCTCTCCCTCCCTCCCCCCGCCCCCATTTGCAAATCTGTGTAGATAACACAAAATTAGAAATTTGAGGACTATCCTTCAGTGGAATTTAATGTTCAGGTTTTAAGTTTGAAAGTATTAGATTCCTGTTTGTGTTCATCTGTATAGGGAGGGGGAAAGAGTTAGTTTAAAACTAATGACATTAAATTCCACATGAATAAATTACTACCTTTAACCACTTAAATTCTCAGAACTTTAGTTTCTTCTTCTGAAATAACATCACAGTTACTAATCATGAGTATGAAATAAAAATACATTTTGTTGATTGTACTAGGCACTTACAAGGCTGCTCATCCTTCCTTAACTGGCCCACTAAGTACAGAACTAGAATTCACTATGGGATACTCACCTCTTACTGACTCTCAAGGATTGCAGAGTTTGCAACATTATGAGATTGTTACTATTTTCTGTGTTTCCAAGATTAGAAAACCAAGGCTGAAAGAAATTGAGTTAATGAAAGGGAAGGTATCCCCTCTTCCCTCCCTACTCCCTGAGAATTATCACCTAAGATAACGAATCACTTCAGGGCACCTGGGTGGCTCAGTCAGTTAAGTGTCTGACTTTGGCTCAGGTCATGACCTCACGGTTCACAAGTTCCGAGTCCTGCATCGGACTTTCTGCTGACAGCTCAGAGCCTGCTTCAGATTCTGTATCTCCCTCTCTCTCTCTCTGTCCCTCCCCCACTTGCTAGTGTGCTCTCTTTCAAAAAGAAATAAACATTAAAAAATTGTTGAAATATAACCTACATACCATAAAGTTCACCTTTTTGAAGGGTCTACAAAGTGCTTTTTAGCAAATTCAGAGTTGTGCAATCATCACAACTATTTAATTTCAGAACATTTGGTTGCTCAAAAAAGAAACTCCTACCCATTAGCAGTTACTCCCCTTTTCCCTCCAGTCCTTGGCAGCTGCTAATTTCCTGTCTGTCTTTGTGGATTTGCCTCTTCTGGACATTTCATGATAAAAGGAATCATTACAACAAGTAGCTTTTGTGTCTGGCTTATTTCACTTAGCATGATGTTTTCAAGCATCATCCATGTTGTAGCATGTGTCAGAATTTCGTTCCTTTTTAAGGCTGAAGAATATTCCATTGTATGGATATATCACATTTTATTTATCCATTCATCACTCGATGGACACTTGTGCAAAGCTCTAAGCCCAATTTGGTAATTCCCAAGTTTGATCTTTTGTTTGGAGTACCATACATTCCTCTAAGATCTCATCCACTTTGACAGTTTCTGTTCTTATTGTGGAGATGATTCCAATTCTAATTTTCAGCCCTTCATCTATATTAGTCATTTGTATAACTACCTCACCCTGAAAAATTGAACTTAGCCCCCCCCCCCCGACTGCTATATGAAGAGTGATTGGAGGATAAGATGCTGAGGGAAAGGAGGCCAGTTAAGTTGCCTAAAAGCAGTCTCCCCAAAATGAGAAAGACCTAGCCATGAATGGTGGTCACAAGGACAGAAAAGGAGGCAGCAATCAAGGGGTACTGCAGGAAAGTAAGAAGGGCCCTGTTCTTAACCAGAGATGGAGGAGAAAAGACTTGAATGATACAGAAGTGATTTAGATTTTCCAGGGGAGGGCATGAGGCGTTAGGAGAATTGGAAAACAGCATAAATGGTGATGCCTATATGTAAGAGGAAAGCTGGGAGAAGCTCTTTTATTTTTTAATTTTTTTCTAATTTTATTTGTGAGAGACAGAGACAGCATGAGTGGGGGAGGAGCAGAGAGAGAGGGAGACACAGAATCCGAGGCAGGCTCCAGGCTCCGAGCTGTCAGCACAGAGCCTGACGTGGGGCTTGAAGTCACAGATTCTGAGATCATGACCTGAGCCGAAGTCAGAGGCCTAACCGACTGATCCACCCAGTTGCCCCTGGGAGAAGCTCTTTTAGAGATGATAAAATTAGTTTCAGATGGTTGAGTTTAAATTGATGTCAAGACGTGTAAACAGATGGCTTTCGGGCAGCTGGAGATGCTGGAAGAGATCCTCTGGAGTAAAAGTAGAAATCTGATCAGTACCAGCCTGGCAATGGTTATTAAAACTGTGAGACATGGTTGGCACTTCCAGCTTTTGATCTGGGCTCTGGAGATTCATTTAGTGTAGTCGTTTAATTCTTTGGCTACTTTTCAAGTGGCAGATAAAAGGGAATATGGAAACGTGAAGACAGAGCTGTGTGGTTGAAGAGTCAGAGTGAAGTGACAGGAGGACTGTGCAAACTCGGTCATCCAGCCTCTCACCTTCTGCCTCTGAATCCTCTTGTGTTACAGATGATGAAAAGGTCCTGAGAACGAGATGATTTGCCTTAGGTATTAACATCACATCAGTGTCAGAGCCAGAACTGGAACCGTGACTAGTGGTTCCATTATGCCCAGAAAGTTCTAAAGGAAAGTTCAAGAACAGCTTGTATTATTTCTTACCGTTCCCTCCCTAGAATCCAAGTCACTGGCTTCCCTGCATGCGACATAGGGAAGACAGTGCCCACAGACTCTTGGTCTTGAAGTCCCTTTCTCTCCTGGTTTTCCTACCTCTCAGGTGGCCCCTTATCAGGTTTCACAGGCCCCTCTTACACCTGTGCCTTTCATAGTCCACTTGCAACTTGTCACCCATATTGAGTTTTGTCTTAGTTTAAATTGCTGATGACTCCTAAATCAGCCTCCAGCCTGCATATGGGAGTTTGAGGCTTAGGACTAACTCCCTACTGGATGTCTCTGCTTCGATGTTCCAATAACATGCCCAGCCATGTTTGGTACCACTGTTACATACAACTTTATGCCAATGAACTTGCAAATCTAAATGAAATGGGTGACCTTTTTTTTTTGACAGGTTGTGAGTGGCCAGTATTGACGCAGGAATCTCAGCGGGCTAATTAAACATAGCAGAAATTAACAGATTATTATCTTCTTGCTACAAATCCAGGTCCAGATTGTTGAATCTTCAAAAAAAATAAAACCCGTAATTGCTATGTATTTCCTCCCAGCTTAAGAAAGTTTTAAAAACTTTTAAAAACGTCTTAAAGTAGTACACGAACAGCTATATTTTCTCCTGTTAGATTTAATTTGCCACCTTTGCTTTGTCTCTGTATAAGCACATATTTTCTTTTTACGTACCATTTTCAAGTCAGATATTCTGACACTTCACCCTTAAATACTTCAGCAAATACTTCTCCTCAGAGTAAAGATACTGTCTGGCATAATGACAATGTCATCATCACACAGAATTCATTAAAGCATCAAATATCCAGTTCATAAATAGCCCCAATTATTCCAAAAATGTTTTAAGGGTATCCTTTTATTTATTTTTGAGAGACAGAGAAAACAGGGAAGAGGGGCAGAGGGAGAGAGAATCCCAAGCAGGCAGCCCGCAGGCCGACCTCATAAACTGTGAGATCATGACCCAAGCCTAAATCAAGAGTGGGAAATTCAACCGACTGAGCTACTCAGGCGCCTCTAGAGTATCCTTTTAAAAACCAGGACAGAGCATTAAAGAAAAAAAGAAAAAGATGGCAAGATTTTATTAGTTTTGTGATTTTTGATCCCCAAACCTGACAACAAAAACCACAAAGACATGAGACACACACACACACACACACACACACACAATCCTAAAAAATACAAATGCAAAAGTCCTCACACAATATTAGCATATTTCAGTATGTAAGAGGTCTGAATTTTTGAGGAAACAATGTTTGTCGCTCTTTTCTTCTCCATGACCTAGCAGCCTTCTAGTCAGATCCCACTGATGTCTTGCGTGACTAAACCATCGTAGGTCATTCCATCCCATTCCATCCCCAGTCGTCAGAGCGACTTGTTCAAGGAGCCCAAGGCAATCAGCATATACAGTATTATTGCCGGCTAGAGGTGCTCTAACCAGCAAGAGGTTCAATCCTTTCGCTGGCCAATTGTTGAACACCACTCCAATGTACCCCTTTGCCTTGCATTCCTTTTACTGGAGCGTGTTGTTATTCGTCGCTTCTCCTTGGTCCATGGTTTGCTCCTTGGTGGCGCCAACAGCGGACACCTAAACAGGTGTTGGAGCGCGGGAAAGACCACACGCTCTCCCCGGAGCCGCGGCACCGGGAGGCGGTCCGGAGGCGGAGCCTCGGCCGCACCAAGTCCTGCGTGCAGCTCTGCGCCGCCTCTCGCCGGGCCGCCGCTCTCCGCCCAGGGAACCGGGTCAGGCCGCGCCGCCCATGGTGCTGCTCGAGAGAGCCATGGCCAGTAAGTAGTGCAGCGGCCCGGGGGAGGGATCGCCGGCTCAGCCCCTCGCCTCCGCCTGTGTCCCCGCCGCGTCCCGGGCCTTCCCTGACCCGGCGCCCGCGGGGTTGAGGTCTCGGGCGGCGGAGCGCGGCCCCGCGCACTCCCGGGGAGTCCAGGCTTTCGGGAGCGCCAGGCCTCGCGACCGGAAGGGCCCGCGTCTTGCTCACTGCAGGGCTCCTCCTGAGTCCCGTGGCTCTAGCTGCGTTTCGGCACCGCCGGCTGCAAATTCACCTGCGGCGGAAGAGGAGGGAGACGGGTGCACACAAGTTCCGCGCCCTCTTCTCCCCGCCCCGACCGGAAGACTGCACCTTCAGTAATTAGGAGACTTATTCGAGTGTGGGAACCTCTGCCTTGTGGGATTCTTGGAGGCTGTTAGGTTTTGCATGAGAAAGCGAGACTATCCAGGGGGTGTCGCGTTCACTGTATTCACCTTAGATTGATTTTTTAACTTGAGTTTTGCAAAAGCATGTATCCTAATTATTTGTGTTTTGAACCCCGTCATATGAAAATGAAGCATCGTTTTTCTCTGATTTGGGCTGTATGGTAAGAGGCCTGATTAACTTGCCCCATGTTGCACCGCCCGTCACACCCAGTGGAGAATGCCCTCTTCCCAAACAGAAAAAACTGGACAAGCTGTTTCTGCACCTGGACATTGAGCTTTCGGGTTAGGTATTACATGTTACACAAGTCTATCCTGGATCAGCCCCAGGGGGCGTTTCCAGCCATCTTTCTTTGTTCCCAGGTCTTTGCCCGATCCTTTCACATGAGGCTTTGGAGTGTCCTGGACCCCTAGTCTGGAAACCTGGATTAATACAGTTTTGCCTCAGTCTGTGGCAACAGGTCATTTAATCTTTCTGAACCTCAGTTTCCTGGCCTGTAAAATGGACATCAACTGCCCCTCCTGAGGTCTTGCGAGGCCCCCACTAGATGCTAAGGTTTGTGCAAGTGCTCTGGTTTTCATTTTAACCTGCCAGTGCTCGGAGCAAGTCAGTGGCTGACTGAATGTGGGGTATGGAAGTCCTTTTACACACCTGCCTCTGGATGTGCCTGCTGTCTCTGAAGAGCCAGGACGAGACTGAGGCTGGTGGGCTTGAGAGGTGTGGCTCGTGATGGTGTTGAGGATGGTGTCTGATTTCCTTGAGGAGTGTTTTCAAGTTACATGACCTCTCCCCGGCCCACCCAGAAACAAACAAATGCGGTTCCTGTCCTGCTTTACAGTTCCAGATTTTGGCTTGGATTGTCTCACTGACTTTGTTCACTGATTTTGCGCAGCTTCCCTCCCCCCCTGCAATTTCCTCATCTACCAAATAGTGTTAATGACGCTTCACAGATGTTTGCATGTATAGAGGGCCTGGCACATTCCGTATGCTTTTCCCACATTGGTCCCTTCACTTTACTATGTTTTATCCTTTTTTTTTTTTTTTTTTTTTACCCCCTTTGGTAAGTCTTTCATTGTTAGATGATGATGAATATTAGGGCAGCCAGGAACCTTAAAAGTCATTGTAATTTTCACTTTACAGCTGAGGAGATGAATTGACTAGTATTGTTTTCCACATCAAGAAACTTCCCGATGGTAGCCTTTCTGTGTCTCAGCCCCTGTGTGGAGTGGGTAATCTGCAGAATGTCAGACAGTCCCAAGCCTGGATCAGGACTCTCTGGATAGGATGAGGGAGAGAGGAAACTCTCAGCATAGCCATGGTGGATTCATCTTTTAATCCCTCCAGAGCAGAGACAAAGCCCAGCTCCTGAATTACCGTGGAGACTTTTAGTAGGTCTGTGTGATGTTCTGGTGACAGCTAAAGTTTGCTCCAAAGTTATCCCAGCTTTCGTTTCTTGTTTTAGATTCCTTTGTATTCATTCAGATTCTGAAACTATTCAACAAGCTACATTCAGGGTTACATTTAGCTCTTCTCACTGTTTTTAAGATACACCAAGGAATGGAGCATCTGAGTTTTCCTACTTTTAGGGTTCACAGTGGGCCAAACAGGCCATCAGAGATCGGGGTCTGTCGGTGTTGACTCTTCTGGGGACATTTGCACCAGTACAGCAGATACCCAGAGGGAGAACTCTAATGGTTTTCAGGTTCTAGAGCTTAGTTTTCTAGAGCAGCGGTGGGGGAGGGAAGCTAGGGAAGGCCTTTACTGAAGATTCCTGAAGTTTTGCAGAGCTTCATAGCTTGCCACGTGTTTTTGATCCTTTAATGTCGCCTCCCGTCAGACCAGGAGCAAAAACTGCGTCAATCAGGGTCCAGGCAAGACGTAGAAACCACACCAGTCACTTGAACACGGGAAATTGTATATAAAAAATTATTAACCAGTGGGTGATGACTATAAGAGTTACAAGAGAACTCTAGAGAATATAGGAAAAGCACATATAGGGTGTGGTTATTAGCTCAAAGAAGGAATAAGCCTGGAAGAACCCCTGACCTTCTTGGCTGACAGCAAATCTTGTTGGCTCTGTGGGACTCAGTCCCTGATAAAAATATGGAGCCTCTTACTCGAGTAACAGGAAAAAGCACTGTTAGGTTTTTCTAACAGTCTCCCTTGCAACCTCTCGTGGTGTTATTTGCCACTTAATGTTGTGCTCTTTGGGGGCACAGGAATATTCATGGGGCCAGAGCAAAACCTCACAGGTGGCCAGGGGCCCTGCCCCGTGACTAAGCACATGTGCAGCTCCTTAGCCGCCAGGCTTCCCTCCCTCCAGCGGCTGGACCTTTGCTCCCTGCCCCAGCTGGTGGTGGGGAGGTGGAGGCGGGCAATTCCCCTTCCATTGGGCTGACCGCCCCAGGTCACAGTGATTGGGTAGTTTCCAAGGGATTTCACCTGCACTAAGATGCACTCCGTATCTGGAACAGGGGTAGCTTGAGTCCCAAGAGCAAACTGTAAGGGACAGTTCCATCTTCAAGTTCATTCTTCCTTCAAGCCGTGTTCTCAGTAGTATGTAAGAAGGTGGCCCTGCCTGCTTCGCTTGAGGCTCTTGTGCTGGCGTGGGGCCTCGCCCAGAGGTGTTGCTCTGTCCCCAGGTTTCTCAGCCTCCACATCATTCACATTGTGGGTTGGATAATTCTTTGTTGTGAAGGACTGTTGTGTACGGTGGCGTGTTTAGCAATGTCCCTGAAGCCTACGCACCAGCAGCTACTGGCACCCCAACAGTGGTGACGTTGTCAGATGTCTTGGGGAGGGGGTGCAGAACCTGTCTCTGGTTGAGAGTTGCTTTGATCCAGGAGTCAGGTCTTCTGACAGCTGTTTTCTTGTATCTTCGTCCTCAGCTTTCCGCTTGGCCCTCATCCAACTTCAGGTTTCGTCCGTCAAATCAGATAACCTCACTCGAGCTTGTGGCCTCGTGCGGGAGGCAGCAACACAAGGAGCCAAAATAGTTTCTCTGCCAGTAAGTATGGAGGCGGAGGTGGCCGCTGCCCTCTGGGAACTTCTGATCCAGTAGAATACTGGCTGCTACCTCTCGTTGTCTTCTTGTGTCCTGGGGTCCAGCAGGGTCTTATGGGTCCCCAGGATTGTTCCATGTTTAAGGGTCTTTGTGATAGGATGTGCCAGCGTGTTTACAGCTCTTTGGGATCATCTGTCGTGTTCAGAATCCTGGTAAGTTGTGTGGCTTACTTAAAGATAGAATACTCAGTGCCTTGGATACTTACCTTCTTTCCTTGTATAAGTAAGTCTTTCCAGGACCATGGCACACATAACTGATTGTAGTGCTAAGGCTCCAACATTTTTAGCAAATGGTTGAAAACTGGAAATTACTAGAGACATTTAGGAAGCCTGCAGTATCTTCCTAAATATGGTAGCCTGTAGTAAGCCAGTAGGGCTCTGCATGTATTTCCTAGGTGATTGCTTTTAGAACAGAACCAGGTAAAGGTTGCACCACATTTGCTTGTCAGCAGGTGTAGTGTTGGCCCAGAGCTGGGTTCTGCTCATGCTAAGACATGCCTATACTGCATTTTGGGGCAAAGGACTACTGGGATCAGTGGTTGAACTATTCCAGGCAGCCCCCTCTTCCTCTCTCCCTTTTGCGCTGTGGGGAGGAGGTGGCCCTTTGTAAACCCTGCTTAGATTGACTAGAGAATTTTCAGGGCCACCTTATGTTTTAGGCTCCAGTCCATCACAGATGTGGCCAGTGAGTCAGAATCTTTAACAAGGGAGCTTGAGATCTTAATGTGAATCCAGTCTTCCTTATGGCCACAGTTATGGGACTCGCCTGTACCCTGATCACGGTCACTTGTTGCTTTAAGTTGCCAGGAGCGAGAATGAAAGCACCTAATTCTGCATGTGCCCTCTCTAACGTGTGTTGTGTAAGCTGATGATCCTCAGGTTTGAGTTTGCTAGCACAGTGCCTGGTGCACAGTCTCAGTGAATGATGAATTAGAATCAAAGTCTAGTTTTTGCTTTTCTTTTCTCACAGAGCTGTGGCAGATAGCATATCCTGGAGAATGAGAGATTTCTATATTTTTTCAAACACAGGCTTTATTGCTTTACGTAGTTAATAATATAGTTTTGAGCCAATGGATTCATTCTAACACCCGAAGTCCTATGATTAAAACCAATTGTCATGGGGCTCAGGTGCCCAGGGTGGGAACTCAGAGTTCTGCGGACACCGAGGGAGAGGCGGATTTGCTGGGGTGACAGGGATCTGAGAGAGCACACATGACTTGTGTCCTCTGGCCCAACCTGAGCCAGCTGTCAAGTTCGGCTCGGGGCCACAGGCTAGGATGCCAGTGTTTTTCTTATCGGCTGTGTTTTACCCTTTTGAGAGCAGGGCTAAAAGAGGCAGCTGTGTCTTCTGAGTTTAAGTTTAAAATGGGTGGGCTATTTTCACGGTTTCCCCCCCCCCCCTTTTCTCTGCCAACATTATTCTAGGAATGCTTTAATTGTCCATATGGCACGAAATATTTTCCCCAATATGCTGAGAAAATTCCTGGTGAATCTACACAGAAGCTTTCTGAAGTAGCAAAGGAGTGCAGCATATATCTCATTGGAGGTAACTTCCTACCCTCAAGGTATAATGACCTAAACATGAGAAACATCCAAATAATTTTTGTTTCATTTAAGCAATCAAATACAAAGCATGTAAGTCAGACATTGAAAGAATGAGGTGGATCTTACGTAATCATGTGGAAAAATGTTCAAGACACAGGTATGTGGAAGAAGCACGTTCCGTATGATATGAACAGGCACTCTCAGATTAATCCCTGCCACGAAAGGTTATATATTTTCATATGTGTTTGTATATATAGCACATAGTAAGTATGGTATAAAGACGCACCAAACTGATAATGATGACTTTTCCCTGGAGAAGGAATGGGAATACAGGGCAGGTGGAAATGTGGAAAGAAAACACTGTATTGGAGTGTCTTTCATTATACTAATACAACGTTAGGAAATTTTGTTTTCTCATAAAGAGGCCACATATATCAAGGTAGCTTTAGAAGTATGGTTTTGAAATAAATGTGGTTTCAAAATAAATTTTTAAAATGTATTTGCTTAAATAAAAATCAGTACAGTAAAGCTGTTCAATAGATCTAGCAAACAATTATTCTCTGTTATGACATGTTAAAAGAATTAGAAACAGATGAGAGGTGAAGAAAAGACAAGCAAGAAAAAAGAAATGCGGGAACTACATTCAGTGATGGCAGGATTGGCTTCCATTCCCATCATGAGGCCTAATGGGGATACAATTACTTTGCAGGACCTGGTGATTTGAAGTTGAGCAACAGTGAATCCTCTGTGTTTCTCTAGTGTTATAGATTAACAGATCTTGTAGCTCAAGATCAAAGCAGAATTCAGAAACAGTTTGGTTATTTTTGAACCTGTCTTTGGCATCTGACTTAATTACATTTCATCTCTACTCTGGAGTTTGTTTCTGAAACATCATATTAAAGAAGACAAAAAAGAACATAATTAAATAACCCTTAGAACATAGTATGCTTTATTGTTGGACCCAAGTGACAGTTTGTCAAGTGTTTGTCTTGTTATCATACAAGAGTGCTTTATTCAGAATATTTTCTTTGCTCCTGTGTTTCTCTTCTCAATGAAAGGTTCTGTTCCTGAAGAGGATGCTGGGAAATTCTATAACACCTGTGCTGTGTTTGGGCCTGATGGAACTTTACTGATAAAATATAGAAAGGTAAGTAGGGAATGTGGCAAGCCTCATTACCTCTTGAGAATTTGCTGTGAAATCCCCTAGTTCCTCTCATCAAATTTTACACATGTGGGGCGTTTGACTAGTTGGTATAGTCAACTTGTCGAATCTTGCCTGTTGGCATTTTGATATAAATTTTAGACTTAGCCTGTCAGTTTCAGCAAAGGAAAAATCTGTAGGAACTTTGATTAGAATTGCCCAGTGTTTATAGTGCACTATTGACAATAGCCAAAGTATGGAAAGAGCCCGAATGTCTATCGACTAATGAATGGGTAAAGAAGATGTGGTATATGTGTATATATCAATATATTTATATCTATATCTGTATCTATATATATGTGTATATATATATATATATACACACACACACATATATATATACACATGTGTATATATATACATATGTATACACACATACATACAATGTAATATTACTCAGTGATCAAAAAGAATGAAATCTTGCCATTTGCAACAATGTGGATGGAACTAGGGTGTATGATGCTAAGCAAAATAAGTCAGAGAAAAACAAACATATGACTTCATTTGTATGTGGAATTTAAGATACAAAACAGATGAACATAAGAGAAGGGAAGCGAAAATAAGATAAAAACAGAGAGGAAGACAAACCATAAGAGACTCTTAAATACAGAGAACAAACTAAGGGTTGCTGGAGGGGAGGTTGGTGGGGGATGGCTAAATGGGTGATGGGCATTAAGGAGGGCACTTGTTGGGGTAAGCACTAGGTATTATATGTAAGTGATGAATCACTAAATTCTATTCCTGAAATCGTAATTACACTAAATGTTAACTAACTTGGATTTAAATTAAAAATAAATAAATAAAGCAAATACTTAGAATGATAAAAAAAAAAAAAAAAAGAATTGCACTGAAAATAGAGATCACTTTGGGAACGTTGACATTTGGTAAATGCAAATACATTGAGAAGATTGTTAAATACTTTGGCTATTGATCCTTTTATTGTTGTGAAATCCCTTTCTTTCTCACAATAATCTTTGTCTTGAAGTTTATCTCTGATATTGCCATGGCCATTCTAATCTTATACTTACTGTTGTATGGTACATTTTTTTTCTAATTCCTTACTTTCAACCTGAATGTATCTTTGTATTTTATTTATTTATTTATTTATTTAGGCAGGTGTATTTAATTTATTTTTTTAATTTACATCCAAGTTAGTTAGCATATAGTACAACAGTGATTTCAGGGGTAGATTCCTTAATGCCTCTTACCCATTTAGCCCATCCCCCCTCCTGCAACCCTTTCAGTAACCCTCTGTTCTCCATATTTGAGTCTCTTCTGTTTTGTCCCCCTCCCTGTTTTTATATTATTTTTGCTTCCCTTCCCTTATGTTCATTTGTTTTGTATCTTAAAAGTCATCACATGAGTAAAGTCATATGATACTTGTCTTTCTCTGACTAATTTCGCTTAGCATAATACCCTCTAGTTCCATCCATGTAGTTGCAAATGACAAGATTTCATTCTTTTTGATTGCCGAATAATACTCCATTGTATATATATACACACACCACTTCTACTTTATCCATTCATCAGTCGATGGACATTTGGGCTCTTTCCATACTTTGGCTATTGTTGATAGTTTTGCTATAAACGTTGGGGTGCATGTGTCCCTTCAAAACAGCACACCCGTATCCCTTGGATAAATACCTAGTAGTGCAATTGCTGGGTCATAGGGTAGTTCTATTTTTAATGTTTTGAGGAACCTCCATACTGTTTTCCAGAGTGGCTGCACCAGTTTGCATTCCCACCAGCAGTGCCAAAGAGGTCCTCTTTCTCCACATCCTTGCCAACATCTGTTGTTGCCTGAGTTGTTAATGTTAGCCAGTTGGACAGGTGTGAGGTGGTATCTCATTGTGGTTTTGATTTGTATTTCCCTGATGATGAGTGATGTTGAGCATTTTTTCATGTGTTGGTTGGCCATCTGGATGTCTTTTGAGAAGTGTCTATTCGTGTCTTTTGCCCATTTCTTCACTGGATTCTTTGTTTTTTGGGTGTTGAGTTTGATAAGTTCTTTTTTTTTTTTCAACTTTTTTTTTTTTTTTTTTTAATTTTTGGGACAGAGAGAGACAGAGCATGAACAGGGGAGGGGCAGAGAGAGAGGGAGACACAGTATCGGAAACAGGCTCCAGGCTCCGAGCCATCAGCCCAGAGCCTGACGCGGGGCTCGAACTCACGGACCGCGAGATCGTGACCCGGCTGAAGTCGGACGCTTAACCGACTGCGCCACCCAGGCGCCCCGAGTTTGATAAGTTCTTTATAGATTTTGGATACTAACCCTTTATCTGATATGTCATCTGCAAATATCTTCTCCCATTCTGTCAGTTGCCTTTTAGTTTTGCTGATTGTTTCCTTTGTATTTTGATGAAGTCCCAATAGTTCATTTTTGCTTTTGTTTCCCTTGCCTCTGGGGACATGTTGAGTAAGAAGTTGCTGTGGCCAAGGTCAAAGAGGTTTTTGTGTGCTTTCTCCTTGAGGATTTTGATGGCTTCCTGTCTTACATTTAGGTCTTTCATCCGTTTTGAGTTTATTTTTGTGTATGGTGTAAGAAAGTGGCCCAGGTTCATTTTTCTGCATGTCGCTGTCCAGTTTTCCCAGCACCACTTGCTGAAGAGCTGTCTTGATTCCATTGAATATTCTTTCCTGCTTTTGTCAAAGATTAGTTGGCCATACATTTGTGGGTCCATTTCTTGGTTCTCTATTCTGTTCCATTGATCTGAGTTTCTGATTTTGTGCCAGTACCATACTGTCTTGATGATTACAGCTTTGTAATACAGCTTGAAGTCCCGTGTATCTTTATAATTAAAATGATTCTCTTGTAGCTAGCATACAGTTGGGTCTTGTTTTATTCATTTTGACAATTTCTGCCTCTTAGCTGGAGCACTGACTTCACTTATATTTAATGTAATTATTGATATGGTTTGATTTAGGCATTAGACATTTTAGTGGTTTTTTTCTTTGTTCCTCTTTCCAGCATTCTTTTGGTTTAGTTGAGTATTATTTAGAATTCCATTTTAATTTAACTATTGGCTTTTAGTTATACCTCTTTGCTTTTTTTTTAAGTTGTCCTGAGGATTACCATACACACCCTATCTTTTCATAGTCTACTTAGAATTAATATCCTCCTATTTCATATGAAATTTAAGAACGTCACAATTATATAGATCAATTTCCTTCCTTCTCCCCTCTTTCTGTTATAGTTGTCATACGTATTGCATAATAAATCCCACAAAACACTAAGTTTTTAAGTAATCATTTGTATGTAAAGAAATTCAGATAAAATTATTTTGTTTGCTGAAATATTTAGCTTCTTTGTATTTTTCTTTCTAAAGATCCTAGTTCTGTCTGGTATCTGCCTTCAAACAGAAAGATCTCCTTTAGAATTTTTGTAGTGAGGATCTGGTAGGTAGGAATGCTCTTAGTTTTGGTTTATGAATATATCTTTATTTTGTCTTCATTCTTGAAAGATATTTTTGGTGGAATAGAATTCTGGGTTGACAGTTTTCTTTTCTCTCTTAGAAATTTGAGCAATGTTTTTCATGTATTTCCTAGCCTCTTTTTAAGCATTTTTCTGATAAGAATTCGGTGGTGATTTGTATTGTTGTTCTGTATGTAATTCGTGGTGTTTTTCTGTCTGCCTTCAAAATGTTTTCCATAATCTTTAGTTCTCAGTGTTTTGACTCTGATGTGCCTATGTAGATATAGTTTTCTTTTTATTTCTCTTGCTTTGTGCTTATTTATTATTTTTTAAAAAATTTTTTAAACTTATTTTTGAGAGAGAGAGAGATAGTGTGAGCAGGTGAGGGGCAGAGAGAGAGGGAGACACAGAATCTGAAGCAGGCTCCGGGCTCTGAGCTGTCAGCACAGAGCCCGATGTTGGGCTCAAACTCATAAACTGTGAGATCATGACCTGAGCCTGAAGTCAGACGCCCAACTGACTGAGCCACCCAGAGCCCTGCTTTGTGCTTCTTTAATCTGTAAATTTAACTCTTTCGTCCCGTTGGGGCATTATTTTTTTAAATGCCTTTCTGTTCCATTCTCTTCTTATTGGACTTCAATTTTGATACTGTTCTACCAAACCAGGTTTCCAAGACTCCAGTTTTTTGTTTTTCCAACCTTTTTCCTCTATCTTCTTTAGCTTGGACAGTTTCCATTCATCTGTCTTGAAGTTCTCAGAGTCTTTCTTCTGTAATCCCTAGTCTCCTCTGTGCCATCCCAGTGAAATCTTTTAAAATTTCAGATAAACTTTTATTTCTCTACTAATTATATCCTCTTTGTCTATTCATTAAGAGCATATTTCTCCTTATAACCTTGAGCCTAGTTTAATAGCTCCTTTTTGGTAATTATCACATCTGACTCAGGCTGGGGTCTGCTTCATTGATTATTATGTTTTCTTTAAAGTTAGGTAACATTTTCTTATTTGTGTGTCTAGTAATTTTGGATTGCATATTGGATTCTATGTTGTTGAGATTCTAGCTTCTATTATATTACTCTGAAAAGGGTTGAATTTTTTTGTTTTAGTAAGTAGTTAACTTCATTGTACTCAAACACCATACTGTTTTTCCTTTGTGAGGTAGGCAGTAACTTCAGATTCTCCATTCTTTTTTTTTTTTTAATGTTTATTTACTTTTGAGAGAGAGCACGTGTGCACGCATGAGTGAGGGAGGGGCAGAGAGAGAAGGAGACACAAAATCCAAATCCAAACAGGTTCCAGGCTCTGAGCTGTCAGCACAGAGCCCAACATGGGGCTCACCACAAGATCATGATCTGAGCTGAAGTCCGGTGCTTAACCGACTGAGCCACCCAGGCACCCCTCAGCTCCTCTGTTCTATCTAAAGTTGTTTAGCTTTGGGGCTAAACAACTAGCTATTTGTGCTTGTAACCTCACTGTTTGAAGTGCATATTTTTAGTATTGAGTTTTCCAGTCCATGAATGTGTATATCCCACCATTTATTCAAGCTTTTAAAAATTTCTCTTGAATTGTTTTTATAGTGCTTTGGGTACAGTCTTGTATATCACTTGCTAGATTTATTCCTAATTGGTGGTTTTTGATGCCTTTTCATTTTCTGTTTCTTGCTAGTATATAGAAGTACAACTAATTTTAAAAGTACTGACCTTGTATGTTGTAACCTTGCTAAACTCCTTAATTTCAGCTGTAGATTTCTTTTGGAGTTTGTAGGTACATTGTTATATCATCTGAGAATAATTACAGAGTTAATTTTATCTTTCTCATCCTCATGGTTTTTATTCCTTTCTGTTGCCTTGTTGCTTGGGTTAGGATCTCTGAGATCCTCTGAATAGGAGGAGTCCTTGTCTTGTTCCTGATCTCAGTATGAAAAGGCTTTTAATGTTTCACTGTTAAGTATGATGTTCCTTCCTTTTTTACTTTTGCAGATGCTATGTCAGAGTAAGGGAATACCCTTCCCAGAAGAGTTTTTTTCTTTTGTTTTGAAAATATGAATGGATTTAGAAGTTTGCCAAATGCTCATTATGTACCTCTTAAGATGTTCATATGACTTTTCTCCTTTATT
This sequence comes from Felis catus, assembly GCF_018350175.1. Classification (NCBI taxonomy): domain Eukaryota; kingdom Metazoa; phylum Chordata; class Mammalia; order Carnivora; family Felidae; genus Felis; species Felis catus. The sequence goes on from NC_058376.1 coordinate 48,087,832, forward strand.
TTGTTAGCTATTTGTAGTAAATTACATTGATTTCCTCATGTTAACACGTGCTTTCCTTGAATAAATCCAATTTCAGATGATGTGTTGCACTTTTTATATATTGTTGCATTTAGTTGGGAAAATTGTACCGATTTTTAAGTACCCACTCTCCACCTCTCCTGCCAATGTGTCAGTTTGATTATGATTCTGTGATGAAGACTACTTCAGTAGCATTTATACTGAATAAGAAAGTAACACATTAGCTGCCTTCCGTAAGAAACCTAGATATCACCTTGCATACTACATAGGAAAGAAGTGTCATAAAACTACCGCTTTGTGGATTTTTTCCAGTTTTGTATATTAGAGCTCATTTTGATAAGATGTCAGCTTGTGGGTTGGGTTGTGGGCAGGTTGGGGTTACTATTTGTATAGTTGATCTTAGAGCATCCCTATTTCTGGGCATGGAAGGATGTTTGTAAATTGCTGCCGTGAACCCTGCGGGAAAAGAGGTAACCAAATCCGTTACTTGTGATGCAGCTCCATCTGTTTGATATTGACGTTCCGGGGAAAATTACATTTCACGAATCTGAAACATTGAGTCCCGGTGATAGTTTCTCCACATTTGATACTCGTAAGTACTAAGTTCACCTGTTTCAGCAGTCTCAGTAGACGAGGGTCAGGCGTTCTTTTTTTTTTTTTTTTCTCTTATGTTCCTCCCCGACTTCTTTACATACCCTGACTATAAGACCAGAAATGAGAAGGGTATAGAATGGCCAGAGATCTAGAAATAGTGGGCTGAATGGAGAACTACGGGTTTGTCATGATTTTGCTCTGCCATTTGGTCACAGACTATTCGTATGATCACTTCCAGAGTTTATCTGTCAGGCTGTGATTGAATACTTCCCACATAGACAGTAAGCATTCAATTACAATGAACTTCTTATTTCTAATCTGCTGACATAAATGATGTCTTCGTGAGGGAAAATCCAAGCAGGCATAGCTTGTACATTTTCTCCATCCATGGGCCCTGGGTAATGTATTACCTTCATTGTTTGGTGATCTCAAATGGAGGCTTTACCCTGCCACGCCATGTTGCAAAAGAGGTTAACTTTTCATTTGTGCATTTTCTGTTTGAAAAACAGCTTACTGTAGAGTGGGCCTGGGCATTTGCTACGACATCCGCTTTGCAGAGCTCGCACAAATCTACGCGCAGAGAGGTGAGATCACCGAGGTTGTGCTGTGGAGGTGCTTCCAGGTTTGGTTCCGGCCTGGTCTTCGTGGGTAGAGGGAGGGAGCCCTTGGTCAGAAAAACCGGAGGCGAAGCCTTACTCTGTCCACCCTCATCCGGCTGCTCAGACGTTGCTGCACATGGACAGCACAGCTGTTTGGAGGTTGCATTTCAGCACACCGTGGAGCTAAGCAGGAGCCATGCTCCTAAATCTTCTCTGCCCCTCGAACCCTTCTTGCTACTGTATTTGGAAAGAGTAGCTTGGAGCCCGCTAGAAGTGAGGATATGGTCTATGGTGCCTGTCATGATTTCACACTCAGTGGTCCTGCATGTTGGGCACAGTACAAATGTAGTCAGTGACATTCTGGTCCAGAGAACAAGTGTCCTTGCTGTCCTGGAAGAGCATGGAGCCAAGTCACGAGATCTGGGTTCTGGTTCCAGCTCTTTCCCTTAATGGACGTGATACTTTGAGTAAATTATTTAATCTTTACAGCAGCGTGGATCTCCATTTTTTCATAGGCATGGGGTGGAGACTAAGGAAGGAGAGCTTAGAAAGCTCTTCTTGTGGTAGTCAACAAATAGGAGCATCCCACTAGACTGTCCAAGCTACTCTGATTTGGACTTGACTGTCACTTCAAGTGAAATGGGTGCAGGCGTTGTGACTGCCTGGTCAGCAAACAGGTGGGGGGTGCACAGGCTCTGCGTTGGCGGTCTCTGTGTACTTCTGTCAGTGTTAGAGCACCTACTCTGCCCCTCATTTCATTTGAAAAGCATTACAAAATGTGGTCCTTGGCCACGCAGAGCTGGCCATATGGTGCTGACAGAAATCTGTGAAGTCACATACCGTGGTTTCGGTCATCAATAGCACTGTTCTTCTGTGTCTGTGTGCAGTGTGTATGTGTCCCCAAAGGAATCCTACCTTGGCGGACATCTTTTTTTTTAGGTTTGGGAGAGTTTGAGTTTGTTCCCCACTGGGTAAGGACCAAAATGGGGACTGAGTGTGGGGTGGTGTCAACCTGCACCCATTCTTCTCTGGCCGTTCTGTCTCAAGGCTGCCAGCTGTTGGTATATCCTGGAGCTTTTAATTTGACCACTGGACCAGCCCACTGGGAGTTGCTTCAACGAGGCCGGTAAGAAAGCATCTCAGGCACACCTTCAAGTGTCAGTGTTGCCTTGTTGCAGAGATTTCCAGTTTGGGGGAAGAACTAACCTTCCTGATACAGGATGCTGCCCCTGATTCAGGTGCCCTGACATCCAGATGCAGTGGGAAAGGATGAATCACTCGTTGACTATGTTGCTTGGATCGTGATGCTTCTCCTACCCCAGCCCTTACCTCATTCTGCTAGTCCTAGAATACCCTGCCAAGACACTGTTTTTCTATTCTGCGAATCCCAGGCATTGCACAGTGTCTTTGGCATGTCACAGTAGCTGTTACCTGGGTCCCTGAGGCTGAGGAGTGAGTGGTGAAGGGCAGATGGCTGAGGTGGATGTAATATGGAAGGAGAAAGGAGTGTGACTTGTGTGTCTGTGTAAAGTGTGCTGAAAACCATGAAATACTGGTCAGAGACACTGGCTCTCTCCATTACAGTTCTGTTAGTTGAGGTATCCTATACTTAGAGGAAAGTACACTGATTTTAAGTCTGTAGGTTGGGGAGTTTTTACATGTGTATGCACCTCTGGCCGCGGTCAATATAGAACACTTGCGGATCTCTAGAATGTTCCCCTTTGCCCCTTCCGTCTGCCCTCTCCTTTGCCCAGATGTGGCCACTATTCTCACTTCTAAAGAGGATGGCAATTTTTATTGGAGGAGGAAGCAGAGGTGTTTGGTTGGTTGCTTGGTGGAAGATGGGGTAGGGCTGTCTGATACTGTGAATATTAATTAATGCAGTCTTGTAGGGAGCAGGAAAAGCTTGGGAGATAGCGGAATGGCCTGGCATGGACCTGTTGGTTGAGCCCAGGATGCTCCCAGGTGAGGTGGCTTGATGTACCCAGCCTACCACCTGAAATTCTTACCTAATTTGAGATGATAGGGCTGCGGCCACTGGGGGCATGGAGATGCCACGCAGCCCTGCAAAGTGTTTGGCCCCAGCAAGTTCAGTCCAGTCTCTCTGGCCACCTTGACTTGATTAACCAGAGAAGATCTCGTTTATATGTTAAAAAGTTGGCTCAGGCCAGGATCTCAACTGTGGCAGTATTAACATTTTAGACTAGCTCATTCTCTGTTATAGGGGCTGTTCTGTGCACTGTAGGATGTTTAGTAGCATCCCCGACCTCTACCCTCCGGGTGCCAATAGCAGCCCCCATCATGAAAGTCAAAAAGTCAGAGTCAGTGTCTTCAGACATTGGCAAATGGCCCTACTGGGCAAAATCACTCCCAGTTGAGAAGTGGCGTATGCATTAAATATACTTTTAGAAGAGAGGGTTTCATGTCTTCGTTTGTTCCCTTCCATGTCTGAGCCAGCCTATCCTGTCCCAGTTTTTATTTTATTTTATTTTATTTTATTTTATTTTATTTTATTTTATTTTATTTTATTTATTTAAAAGAATTTTTTTTAATGTTTATTTTTCAGAGAGAGAGAAAGCATGCGTGCGTGAGCAGGGGAGGGGCAGACAGGGAGACACAGAATCTGAAGCAGCCTCCAGGCTGTGAGCTGTCAGCACAGAGTCCAGCACGGGGCTCAAACTCAGAAACTGAGAGCATGACCTGAGCCGAAGCCCGACACTTAACGAACTGAGCCACCCAGGCACCCCCCACTCCGTCCCAGTTTTTAAAAGAAGGATCTGTACCCTTGGGATAGAAAAATGTTGCCAATCTATAATATATGAATTACCTCTTTTCTGTCTGTTGACAACAGGGCTGTTGATAATCAGGTATATGTGGCCACGGCATCTCCTGCCCGGGATGATCAGGCCTCCTATGTTGCCTGGGGACACAGCACTGTTGTGAGTCCTTGGTGAGTTGGCTAAGCAGGGAAAGACTCTCCAGGAGCTTGGGAGAGATTGCACTGGGGGGGTGGGTTGTCTGATTCCCCACCAGCCCTGCCCCTTCCCAACCCCCCATCCTCACATGCCTCCTTGGTCTCCACTTTGTCTGAGAGAGACACTTGCACTTGGAAACCACGTGAGAAAGAATCGGGCCTGCTGTCTTTCTTGATTGAGCATTTGACCTTAGCCCTCTTCTGAGCTTCTGAGTAGATTTTGTTGTCAGTCAGACTTGGATCACATGGGGGAAGCATGGCAGCAGTCATGGGTGGGTGATTTTAGTAAAAGAGGCTCTCAGATTGTTGGCTTTTGGTTAAAATTTAAGCTAGGTGATTCGTTCTAGAGCAGAAATGGGTTATAGGGTGAGGATTTTGCTCCCTGCATAATGATTAGAAGATGGGGGAGGATGGGTTCATTTAACCAAAACTGTGACCTTGTCCTCTGTGAGAGTGTAAAGCATTGTCTTAGAGAAGCCAGCATGGGAGTTCTCCCACCTGCACACCCAGTTGTATGTTACTGTACGTAACTCATGGTCTGTACTTGAATGGTTTCCACAGCACTTTCACACACATGGCCTCCATGTGAACGAGACTTTTCCTATGTTAAGCTCAGTTTATAGATGGTAGAATTGAAGTTCGTGGGATAAAGTAGTCAGAACTGGTGTTTAGATTCAGGACTTCTGACTTTAGAACTCTGATTTATTCCATACCACTCACACATCTGTATGATTACACACATACTGCTGTGTATTTACATAATTTCAGGATAAATATGCCAGTAACAAGGCCGAGAAGGGTTATATATCACTAGGGTATGTCTGAAATTCTCTCTTCTGACCTTCTAGGCCCCAAAGATGAAAGAATGTGATAGGGGAAGGCCTTGGAAGATAAGACCAGTGAGAGATTCCAGGGAGCCTCCTGCATATTAGGATTTGGAAGGCACTGGCAGACTGGAAGGATTAAGTTGTCTTGAACATTTTCTTAAACTTGGTTCAAGTTCCTCTGTTCATTTGTTAGTGACAGGCTTCCTGGCCTTCTGGGCAGCTCTGCTTCCCTGCTAGGGTTTTCCTGATGAACTTCATTGCTGATCAGGCTGGCTGCTTCTGACACAAAGTAGTTGTACTTTATTCTTTTCAGAATTCTATCTGTAGGACTTGGGGGCCCTCGGTCTTATATTGACATCAGGAATGGCTGCCTGGGGTTAACCCAGAGAGGGAGATCTTTGAATACCAGAGCAAATGGGGAAGAAATAGAAAAGAATAAAAATGAATTCAGTTAAGTGGCATTAATGATGATGTTTGTAGCTCATTTGTGCCAAAAATTTGTTTGTGGCCATCTGGGAAACGGAACCAATTACTGTATCAGATTGTTTGTTAGGTCAGATTACTTTATTTTGTGCTTTGGAGAAATTTCATTTCACTAGATGTTTTTGAAGCCCTGCTTTGGGCCAAGAGACTCAGCACTGGAATCTTTTCCACATCAGCCTTTCCCCAGATTTGGGAGGGAGTGTTCCTGTTTCTAAGTGTGAGGCTCCTCTCCTATTGGGGTGTGCTTTACACACCACTTCTATCCAGACCCCAGGCTGAAACCTTTCCTTCAAAAACTGAAACCCAATAACATAGGGACCCAGGGACCACAGGCACAAGGAGGTCCAGGCACCACAGGGCTGTGCTCAGACCCAACCTTACCATCCCCAGCCTCGGAAAGCATGAAGGAGCAGAGCCAGACCACCCTCCCGAAAGGGTTCTTTCTGATCTGCACTCAGGAAGGGACGGGACAGAGCTTCCCGCTGTTTACAGGTAGCTCTGTTTTCAGAGGTTTGTAATCATGGAGGAACTACCGTTTCCTAGCAGCTGGCAGTTTACAGAACATACTCTGTAATCTAAGTCCTCACAGAGCTCTGATTTCCACTTTATAGACTAGGAAATGGAGAGTGCAGGTGACTTAGCACAAGGCCAAATGGCTACTTAAATGGTGGAACAGGAATTTATGTCCCTCCTTTCTTGTCTTTAATCTCAGATTCCTTCCCCTGAGGCCTGAGGTGGGACAAAATAGGGATCCTGATACCCACAAACATTAGTGACCTACTCCCTTCCGAATCTCTTTCAGGGGAGATGTCCTTGCCAAGGCTGGCACTGAAGAGACCATCGTGTATTCAGACATAGGTAAGATCTGCTGCGGCACGGTTGAGGTCTCTGGCGTCCCCATTGGTCTGAGGTGATTCCTAGCTGTGAAGCTCCTGTCGCTTGGAGGGGCTCCCTTGTGCCACCTTCTCGTTTATCTTTGGTTCTCTGGCCAAACCCTGGGGGCTATAATTCCGGTTGAGTTTTCTTGATTTGGTTTGAAATAACTCCAGCGGGACCACCAGGTCACCGGGTGCCTTTGGACAAGGCCTCTATATTCCTGAGTTACTTGCCGAGAGTCTGGTGGTTTTTATACTGTTTGGGGAAGAAATTCTCATTGGTTAGTGAGGAGTTACATCCTATTAATAGTACACTTTCCTGTTTTTGCAGACCTGAAGAGGTTGGCTGAAATACGCCAGCAAATCCCCATTTTTAGCCAGAAGCGATCAGACCTTTACGCAGTGGAGGCGAAAAAGCCCTAAGGTTTATGCTTCTAACATGTCATGAAAAACAGGATGATGTTTCTGCAATGTAATCAACTCCCTGTTGAATTCTTTAAGGAGATTTTTTTTTTTTTTCTAATTTCAGACTTTTCCTTTGTTGGGAACTCTCTATTGAGATGATGGAGCATCAACACATGATATTTTTCACACCATATTAGATAGTTAAAAAGGGCTCAGGCTAGCCTTGCGAGCAGAAGGAAAAGGAGATGGCCATAACTCCCATTCTAAGTTGCTTCATAGCAGTTGGTGAAAGTATCAGATCTTGGTATCCTGGTGGTTGCTTCACCTGGTACCGATAGATTTATGTCACATACCGCTTATCTCACTGCTGGGGTTAGAATCCATTACGTAGAAGATTTGGTCTGGTGCCACTCTCTCTTGAGTAGGATGTTGAAGTTTATATTTTTAGTCTGTGAGTAGCTATGGAAAGCAAAGTTATGGACCCTTGGTGTTTGCTAGAGGAAATGGCAGCCCCATCCCTTCCCGGCAGCCTTGGGGCTCTTCAAATTCAAGAAGGAGCCAGTGAATCAACCCCAGACCCTCCTGGTCTTAGAGAAAAGGTAGTATCAACAGGGAGTCCTGTGGAAGAATGGCAGCAGTGGCATTTGGTCAAGGCAACTAAAGTATGAGTCTCTGTAAAAGATTTTCTTGATGGGGTGAGTGTCTGAAAATATCTTTGTCTTTTTGCTTTTCTCCCTAGTAACACTTTCTAGCTTGATGAAGGCAAGCTAGTGGTTTTAGCCTAGTGGTTTTCAGAATCCTTTCGCACAATTAAAAATTAAGGATTCCAATGAACTTTGTTTTTATGTATGTTACAGTTGGTGGTGGGCTAATAAACATTTAACAACCAGCTGTCCAAAAAAAAAAAAAAAAAAAAAAGGCCCTGATTTTGATTTTGCAGTAGTTGCAGTAGTATTTGCCAATTTCCTTGGTATAAATACTTTCACTGTGGCCAAGTACAGACTATCAACATGACCCCTCTAAACACAGAGTTGGAAATAGATGCACAGTGGGCACTTGTGAGCTGGTGTAATCCTGCTCTAGCACACCACTGTTTACATATGTAGAGATATTTATCATCCTGGAAAATAAAACAAAACCTTACAATAATACACAAGCACACATTCTGTTAGCTATAAGAGTGATGATATCGTCATGTGTCATTTAACCCTTGGGAACCGGCATTGTATACCCAGAGGAGTACAGGAGTGAAAAAGGCAAATGACGTTTTAAAATTAAGTCTACAATTTGGTAAAATTTGACACATGTATACATCCATGAAAGCGCTCTCATCAAGATAATGAACCCTCCCCTGGTGTTTTCTTAAGCTGTTATGTAATCCCTTCAGCCACTCTTCTCCTCCCCAGGCAATCACTGATCAGCTTTGTCACTGTAGATTAGTTTGAATTTTCTATAACCCAAAAGTGGAATCATGCCATATGTATACTTTTTTACATCTTCTTTCACTCATCGTAATTACTAGGGGACTCATTCCTGTGTGTATCACTCATTTCTTTTTTATTGCTGAATGGTAGTCCACTGTATTTATCTGTTCACCTGTTGATAGACATTCGACTTTTTAGTTTTTGGCTATTAGAAATAAAGCTGCTAGAAAACATTTTGTACAAATTGTTCATTTTTCTTGAGTATCTAGGGGTGGAATGGCAGGGGCCTATGTGTATTTCACTGCCAAACTATTTTCCAGAGTGACTGTGCCATTTTATTTCTTGCCATCCGTCTGTCAGTGTCCCGGTTGCTCCGCATCCTCACCAGTATTTGGTGTGATAATTTGATTTTAGCTCTTTTAATGTGCATGTGATGTGATTTCATTGTGGTTTTACTTTGTATTCTCCTGATGATTAATAGTGCTGATCATCTTTTCCTGTGCTTTTCCTGTATCCTTTTCAGTGAGGTGTCCCTTCATATCTTTTCCCCCTGTTTTGATTCAGTTATTTATCCTTGTATTGATCAGTAAGAGTTCTTTATATACTCTAGTTAAAAACCATCTGTCGCGTGTCATGTTTTACAAATATATTCTCCAAGTCTGAGAAAAAAAAGTCTTCATTTTTTTTAAAAAGTATTGTTTACAGAGCAAAAGTTTTTAATTACCAGTGAAGGCTGGTTAATTACTTTTTCTTCTTTTGAAGTTTGTCTTTTTTATGTTGAGAAAACAGAAGGCCATGGGGGAAGGGAAGAGGAAAAAATAGTTACAAACAGAGAAGGAGGGAAGCAAACCATAAGAGACTCTTAAATACAGAGACCAAACTGAAGATTGGTGGCGGTGGGAGGGGGGGAGGAGAGGCGTAAATTGACTGATGGGCATTGAGGACGGCACTTGTTGGGATGAGCACTGGGTGTTGTATGTAAGCGATGAATCACAGGAATCTACCCCTGAAACCAAGAGCACGCTGTTTACACTGTATGTTAGCTAACTTGACAATAAATTATTTAAAAAAAATGTTGTATTTAAGAAATTGCCAAACTAGATGTCACTAACTTCCTATGTTTTCTTTTGAAAGTTTTATACTTTTAGCTCTTATATTTGGGCCTATGATCCATTTTTTTAAGTTTATTTTGAGAGACAGCACAAATGGGGGAAGGGCAGAGAGAGGGGAGAGAGAATATCAAGCAGGTTTCTGTACCGCCAGCACAGAGCCCGACTTGGGGCTCGATCCCATTAACCAGAGACCCTGATCTGAGCTGAAATCAAGAGTTGGTCACTTAATCAACTGAGCCACCCAGGCGTCCTATGATCCATTTTGAATAGTTAGTTTTCTATATATGGCGTGAGTGAAGAGTCAAGATTCTTTTCTTTCTTTCCCGTCCCTCCCCACCCCTCACCCCCCGCCCCCGACTATCCAGCTGGTCCAGCACCATTTGTTGAAAAGATTATTTTATTCTCATTGAATTGCCTTGGCAGCTTTATGGAAAAAGAATTGGCTGTATTTATCTTGATCTACTTCTGTGTTCTCCTGTTCCATCAATCTATTCATCTATTTTTACACAAATAACTGTTGATTATTGTAGCTTTATAATAAATATTAAAGTCTGGAAGTGTTGGTCTTCCAGCTCTTTTTTTGTTTTGACTATTTTAAGTCTTTTACATTCCCATATAAATTTCAGAATGAGAGTGTAAATTTCTACAGAAGAAAAGCTTGTTGGCATCTTGATTGGGATTATGTTGAATCCATAGAACAGTTTTGTGGAAAATTTACATCTTAATATCAACCCATGAACGTGAGCTATATTCTCCCTTATTTAGGCCTTTAATTTGTCTTAGCAATGATTGTTTGTTTCAGTGTAAAGGTAATATATATCTTTTGTCAGATTTATCCATAGGGACTACATATTTTTGATGCTGTAGTATTGTTTTAGAAACTTCAATTTCCAATTTTTCATAGCTAGTAAAAATATAATTTATTCCTGTATTTGATCTTACATCTTGCAACCTCACTAAACTCACTCTAGCAACATTTTGGGGGTAGATTTTGCATTTTTTTTTTTTTTTTACATAGATGATCATGTCTGCAAATGAAGACAGTTTGTAAAATAAATAGGCTTGTTCCTTTCCAATCTGGTTCCTATTTATTCATTCATTCATTCATTTATATATTTATTTATTCATTAAATAATTAATTTATTCATGTATTCATTCTTTCATTCATTTAATTATGGCCTATGGCATTGGCTAGAAGTTCCAGAACAATGTTGAGTAGAAGTAGTGAGTGGACATAAGTTGTATTGGTCCTGAAAACATGTAACCTTTCATAGATGCCATCTATCAGGTTGGGGAAATTCCCTTTTATTGCTATGTGCAGAGAGTTTTTATCAGGATAGGATGCTGGAATTTTTTAAATGCCTTTCCAGTCTTCATTGAGACAAACATGTCTTTTTTTTCTTCTTTAGACTGTTTATATTGTGAATTACGTTGATTGATTTTGAAGGTGTAAAACCTTCCATTCTTTGCATAAACTTCACTTGACCATAATGAATTAAAGTCCTTTGTTATATATTGTTGAATTTAATTTGCTAATGTTTTAAGAAGTTTTGCATCTCTGTTCATAGGGAGTTTGGTCTCTTGTTTTCTTGTAATACCTCTTTCTGGTTTATGTACCAGGGTCTGCTGGCCTCATAAAATGACTTGAGAAGTATTTCCTTCTCTTTAGTGGTCTAAGAATTGTGTGATAATATGCACCTTGTCTCTTAATTTTGATTATTCTGATTGGAGGTTTATCAATTTTATTGATCTTTTCATAGAACCATTTTTTGATTCCATTGATTTGTTTTTTATAATTTTTTTAATGTTTATTTTTGAGAGAGAGAGAGACAGAGCACGAGCAGGGGAGGGCAGAGAGAGAGAGGCAGACACAGAATCTGAGCAGCCTCCAGGCTCCAAGCTGTCAGCAGAGAGCCCATTGTGGGGCTCGAACTCATGAACTGTGAGATCATGACCTGAGCCGAAGTTGGATGTTTAACTGACTGACTGAGCCACCCAGCTGCCCTGATTCCATTGATTTTTTTAACCTTTTTTTTTTCAGATTTGATATCATCGCTTTCTGCTCATTTATTTTCTTCTGCTTACTTTTGGTTTCATTTGCTCTTATTTTTCTACTTTCTTAAAGTGTGTGCTGAGTATCTTTGATTGGAGACCTTTCCTTCTTTCCAATATAGGTTAGTTTAGTGCTATAAATGGCCCAGGATTGCTTTAATTGCATGCCCAACCTTTGATATGTTGTGTTTTCATTGTCATTCAATTTAAAATATTAACCTCTAGGGGTGCCTGGGTGGCTCAGTTGGTTAGGCATTGGACTTCAGCTCAGGTTATGATCTCACAGCTGCGGAGTTCAGGACCCATGTCTGGCTCTGTGCTGACAGCTCAGAGCCTGGAGCCTAGTTCAGATACTGTGTCTCCTTCTCTCTCTCCGCCCCTCCCCTGCTCATTCTCTCGTGTTCTCTCTCTCTCTCTCTCTCTCTCTCTCTCTCTCTCTCTCTCAAAAATAAACATGAAAACAATTATAAAAAAATACTGACTTTTCTTAGTCATCTTCTGTGATCCAAGGGTTGTTTGTGTTATTTAGTTTTTATCTTTTTTTTTTTTTTAATGTTTATTCATTTTTGAGTGAGAGGGAGAGAAAGAGCACATGAGCAGGGGAGAAGAAGAGAGAGAGGGAGACACAGAATTCCAAGCAGGCTCTAAGCTCTGAACTGTCAGCACAGAGCCCAATGTGGGGCTTGAACTCAGGAACGGTGAGATCATGACTTGAGTCAAAGTCGGACGCTTAACCAACTGAGCCACCCAGGCACCCCAATGTGTTATGTAGTTTATAAAGATTTGGGGATTTTCCAAATCTTTCTGTTACTGATTTCTAATTTGATCCCACTGTGGCCAGATAACATACTTTGTATAATTTGAATCCTTTTAAATTTATTGAGACTGTTTTATGGGCCAGAGTATGCTTTATCTTAGTAAATGTTCCATGTGAAGTTGAAAAGAATGTATGTTGGGGCAGCTGGGTAGCTCAGTCAGTTAAGCGACTTCAGCTCAGGTCATGATCTCACAGTTTATGAGTTTGATCCCTGCATTGGTCTCTGTGCTGACAGCTCAGAGCCTGGAGCCTGCTTCAGATTCTGTGTCTCTCTCTCTCTGTCTACCCCTACCTCTCCCCTGCTCATGCTCTGTCTCTCTCAAAAATAAATTAAAAAAAATTAAAAAAGATTGTATATTTTAATTTTAGGTTTAGAGTATTCTATAAATGTCAATTAAATCACATTGGTTGATAATGTGACATAGTCTTCTCTGTCTATACTGATTTTCTAATTTTTGTATCAACAGAGGTGTTGATATTTCAGTATAATTATGGATTTGTCTATTTTTATACTTCTATCAGTTTTTGTTTCATGTTTTTTTGAAGCTCTCTTATTAGGTGCATAAATATTTAGGGCTGTTATATCATCTTGCTGAATTGACCCTTTTTCCATTTGAAGTATCTGTTTTTTGCCCATTTTACCTTTTAATTTTAACCTATTTGTGTCTTCATGTTTAAAGTGAGTTTCTGTTAAGCAGCATATAGCTGGGCCATGCATTTTTATCCAGTTTGACAATCCCTGCCTTTTAATTGGGGGTATTTAGGCCATTTATATTTGTTATGATTATTGATATGGTTGTATTTAAATCTACCATCTTTTTTATTTTGTATCCCATTTGTTCTTTTTCCTCCTATTCTTCTTCCTCTTGGATTAAATAAATATTGTTCTGTGATTCACTTTATCTCCTTTGTTGGATTACAAGTTATAATTCTTTGTTATGTTATTTTACTTGTTGCTCTGTGGTTTATAGTGTACATTTTTAACATCACAATCAACATTTATACAGTAATATGCCACTTGATATGTAAGAATCTTAAAGTACTATACTTCATTTTACTCCCCCTTTGTATTGTCATACATTGTACTTCAACATGTATGAATCCCACAATGCATTGCTATTTTTGTTTTACATACCCAGTAATTATTGAAGATACTTAAAAAGCACATAAACATCTTTTGTTTACCAACATATTTACCATTTCTGATATTCTTCCTTAACGTAGATCCATTTTCTTTCTGCTTGAAGCACTTTAACATTTTCGGTAGTGTAGCTCTGCTGGTGATTTATTCTTTTAGCTTTTGTGTGTCTGAAAAGTTCTTATTTTGCTTTCATTTTTTTAAAGATTTTTTTAAAGTTTATTTTTGAGAGAGAGCACAAGACGGGGAGAGACAGAGAGAAAGGGAGATACAGAATCCAAACCAGGCTCCAGGCTCTGAACTGTCAGCACAGAGCCCGATGCAGAGCTTGAACTCAGAAACTACAAGATCATGACCTGAGCTGAAGTGGATGATTCAGTTGCTGAGCCACCCAGGTGCCCCTGCTTTCATTTTTTAAAATATAGTTTTGCTGATAATAGAATTCACCATTTCCCCCCCCCCTTTGAATGCTTTAAATTTGCTTCTACACTGTTTTCTGGCTTGCATTCTAGAGGCAAAGTGTACTGTCATTATTATCCTTTCTCCTTCTCTATAATGCCTTTTTTTCCTCTGCTTTGAAGATTTTTCTCTTCATCACTAATTTTATAGAACTTTTTGTGATGTGCTTTAGTGCATTTTTTGTTGTTGTTATCTTCTACTTAGAAGTACTTTACTATTCTTACATCCTTGGTTTTATAATTTTCATCCAATTTAGAACATCAGCTATGATTTCTTAAAATATTAGGAACCCTTCTTAATTATGCATACATCAGGGTTCTTGGAACTGTCCCATCAACAATGATGCTATTGTTCCCTTCCTCTCTGCCCCCCCACCACCCAGTCTTTTTCCTGATACTTCCTTTTGGCTAATTTCTGGGTCTTCAGTGTATTTTTTTCTTTATTGGTGTCTGATATATCAGTATCTGTCTTTTCTTTGTTACTGTTAAGTGGTTCCTGCCTGTGCTTCAGGTAGTTTCCTCATATCCATGTGCTGATCAGTACTTAGCTGAAGATGTGAACACAGCTCTCTGCAGATCTCTTGAACCTCTTTATGCAACTCTCTCCTCTCCAGTACCTCTGCCCTGTGAACTGTTACCATCTTTGCTTCCTAAGGCTGCCAACTTTCCCTCCTCAACTCAGGGAAACTGTTAACCTCCAGCCATGTTCCCTGTGCTACAACCTGGAAACTTCATAAGCTAGAGCAATTAGAGGGTTCACTTCTTTTGTTTACCTTCTCTTAGGATCACTGTCCTGAGGTCTGATGTCTGAAAACTACTGTTTCATACATAGTCTTTTTTTTTTTTTAGCTATTTTGGAGGGGAGGGTAAATCTGATCCCTGTAACTCCATCTTGGCCTGAAGTAGAAGTTCCCAAATAACTTCATAATATTATAAAAAATACTTTAAAAGGCTTACTTAAAGTATTTTTAAATACTTTAAAAGATTCTTTTAAAGGATGTCAAAACTTTCAGGTAACTGTGAGCTACACTTTGAGAATCACTGCTGTGTATCCTGGTAGGCCCACAGACAAATATTTAAACTTTATAGTTTTAGGGGCGCCTGGGTGGCTCAGTCGGTTAAGTGTCTGACTTCAGCTCAAGTCATGATCTCACAGTTCGTGAGTTTGAGCCCAACATTGGGCTGTCTGCTCTCAGCACGGAGCCAGCTTCAAATCCTCTATCCTCCTCTCTGCCCCTCCCACCCTCTCTCTCAAAAATAAATAAACATTAAAAAAATGTAAACATTATAATTTTAGTGTGATCAATTTTTTATTTTATTTTTAAAATTTTTTAAAGTTTGAGAGAGCATGAGTGCGTGAGCAAGGGAGGGGCATAGAGGGAGAGAGAATGTTAAGCAGCCTCCACAGAGCCCGACTCAGGCCTCAAGCTCATGAATCAGTGAGTTGAAATCTAGAGTCGGATGCTTAACTGAACCACCCAGGTGGCCCTGAAACAGTTTTTTAATAGAAAATCTTGCAGTAAACCTTATATCTGTAACAATGAAAGAATGATCTGGCTGATGTGGGTGTGGAGAGTCTAGGAGCCCTCTGCCTTGGATTCCTTTAGTCCCCAAAAAACACCTTATGGTATTTCCTCCAAAGAGCTCAGAATAGTTTGGAAACCAGTGGACAAGCCAACTTAACTATCTAGTTGAAGCTCTAGAAGGAAGGACACTTTATCTTTATGTAGCATTCCTATATCAGATAAAGCACATGGATACTAGAACTTGTTTTTGTATTTCATTAAATGCAAGTCATCTTGTCCTTTTGGTGTTATATTGGGTGATCCTGCCTTCTGGTGCATTTGAAGACTGTGAAGTAAATGAATAAAGTAGGCATCTACATTAGTGTGTTACATTTTATTCTCATACAGTATGTGGTGACATGGCCCCAGATTCTACCTTTAATAAAGTAATACTGATCAAAATGAACCCAGGATTTGGTCTGCTTGAAACAGTAGAACACTGCAATTCAAGGCCATGAAAATGTTCTGTTCAAAGGTCACTCCCTGTAATCCCTCACTTTTTGTTGAGTTAGGCAATGATACTTTTTTTGCATAATACTTTGAAGTCTGTTATCATATGTTGCAGTCTTTCTCCTGCAGTTTATTTTTTTAAAGTTTGCAATTCAGTGGTTTTAGTATATTCATAGAATCGTGTGCCGATCACCACAGTCAATTTTCGAACATTTTAATCACACCAAAGAGAAATTGCATACACATTAGTAGTCATTCTCCATTTCCTGGCAATTTTCCTAGGCTGTCTCTTCTGCAGTTTAGATAAGGCAACACACTTAACTAATCGAAGTGACTCCCTTACAAAAATTATGTCCTTGTTTGAAATAAGCCAGGATATACTGGTAGTCATGAAAGTGGCCCTAAACATTGGCCTAGCTTTTTAAAGTTGAGGGCTAACAGAGAATGGGTTTTGCATTGGTTGCAAATGAGTAAATTACTAACATTACAGGGTTTAAACTGACTACTAGTCAGATTGTGACATCAAGTGGGTGTTTAGGGAAAGACTTCTTGCTGCCACCAAGAATTAGGTCTGTGCAAAGTCTACCAAGTGAAAAAAGGTTTAGACAAAGAGTTGAGGTTTCAGGATCAATGATCTGCTCTACTGACAGTAGTTTTTATGTCTTTTATGTTGCCTCCTAAGCACTGTGGGGTGTGTTTTGGTAGTAAATGGGTCTGATGAAGCCAGGGGATGGCACGGGAAAAGCTGTGTTCTGTGATGTCTCCACTGGCCAAACATAATTGCCAGGGTAGCAGGTTTCATATGGGCTTTTTTCCTTTATGCCTTATAACCACTTTTGTGTTGCAGTTTCATATTTCTTGTCAAGTTATTATCTTGATTCAGCTCTGTATCTTTTTGATCAAAGATTGAAGGATAAATAAAAGCTAGTTAGTTGGAAGAAAGAATGTGCTTTCGGATAAAATGGTCTTGTTAAAATCAGAAATTAAAAAGTTAAGCCACATGGGCCCCTGGCTGGCTTAGTTGGTGGAACGTGCAACTCTTGATCTTGGGGTTGTGAGTTTAGGCCCCATGTTGGGTGTAGAGATTACTTAAAAAAAAAAAAAAGAAAGAAAGAAAGAAACTTAAGTTCTAGATCTACCATCAAATACCAAAACTCAAACGTGTGAGGACATTACTTCTTGTTCACTGATTACTTCACAGCTGGCTCATAATTCACCAAGTGAACATGAATCTGGAAAAATGGAGCATGGTGGACAAGGTGTAGTAATATTCTAAGTGTTGTGATGCCTAGCTCTTCTTGAAATATTTTAAACCTACAAATGTGTTCCTTTGTGCTCAACTATTATTACTATTGTATCTGTAAAGTCATTCTCCCTTAAAACTATACCATCCTATAAAAAAAAAACTCCCATTTTTTAACTACATTTCTTTTTATTATTACTAATTTATCAAAATGTTACAGTATTTTCAGGTGTACAACATAATGAGTCAGTAAGTCGTACATTATGCTGTGCTCACCTCAAGGGTGACTACCTCTGTCACCACACAGCACTACTACAATATTGTTGACTATATTCCTTCTACTGTACCTTTCATCCCTATGACTTACTCATTCCATAACTGTAAGTCTGTGTCTTCTACTTTCTTTCACCCATTCTGCACACTCCACCTCCCTCCACACCCCTGCAACCATCAGTTGTCTGTATTTATGAACCTCTTTCTGCTTTTTGTTTATTCATTTGGTTTTTAGATTCAACATATAAGTGAAATCATATGGTATTTGTCTTTCTCTGATTTATTTAGCATAATACTCTTTAGGTCCACGCATGTTGTCTCAGAGGCAAGTTCTCATCCATTTTATGGCTAATATTCCATTGTACATATAGATCATATCTTTATGCATTCCTCTATGGACGTTTGGGTTGCTTGCATTTTTTTGGTTATTATAAATGCTGTAGTAAACATAGAGGTGTATATAACTTTTTGAATTAGTGCTTTTGTGGTTGTGTGTGTGTGTGTGTGTGTGTGTGTAAATACCCAATAGTGGAATTACTCGGTTATATGGAATTTCTATTTTTAATTTTTTAGAGGAACCTCCATACCATTTTTCACAGTGCCTGCACTAATTTGCATTCCACCAGTATTCACAAGCTTCTTTTTTCTCCACATTCTCACCAACACTTGTTATTTCTTGTCTTTTTGATTCTACCAATTCTGACAGGTATAAGATACCTCATTATAGTTTTGGTTTGCATTTTCCTGATGATTAGTGATGTTGACCATCTTTTCATGTATCTATTGGACATCTGTATCTGTATGTCTTTGGAAAAGTGTCTATTTAGGTCCCTTGCCCATTTTTTAATTGGGCTATTTGTATTTTGGGAGTTAAGGTGTATAAGTTCTTTGTATATTTTGGATATTAACCTCTTATTGGATATATCATTTGTGAATATCTTCTCTCATTTAGTAGTTTGCCTTTTTGTTTTGTTGACAGTATGCTTCACTGTGTAAAAACTTTTTATTTTGATGTAGTCACAAGTTTAATTTTGCTTTTGTTTCCCTTGCCCGAGGAGATAGATCTAGAAAAATAGTGCTGTGGCTGATGTCAGAGAAATTACTGCCTATGTTTTCTTCTAGGACTTTTGTGGTTTCAGGTCTCATATTTAGGTCTCTAATCCATTTTGAGTTTATTTTTATGTATGGTATAAGAAAGTGGTTCAGTTTCATTCTTTTGCATGTAGCTGTCCAGTTTTCCCAGCTCCATTTATTGATAAGACTGTTTTTCTC
Source organism: Felis catus (assembly GCF_018350175.1). Lineage (NCBI taxonomy): Eukaryota > Metazoa > Chordata > Mammalia > Carnivora > Felidae > Felis > Felis catus. The sequence goes on from NC_058376.1 coordinate 48,106,411, forward strand.
TGTTGTATGTTCTTGTCTCCTTTGTCATAGATTAATTGACCATATAAGCGTGGTTTTATTTCTGGGATGTCTATTCTGTTCCATTGATCTATGTATCTTCTTTTGTGTGTGTGTGTGTGTGCCAGTACCATATTGTTTTGATTACTGTATCTTAAGATCTGGGATTGTGATACTTCCAGCTTTGTTTTTGTTCTTTGAGGTTGCTTTGGCTTTTTGAGATCTTTTGTGATTCCTTACAAATTTTAGTATTATCCTACTACAGTGACAAATGCTTTGGTATATTCATAGGGATTGCATTGAATCTGTAGTTTACTTTGGGTAGAATGGACATTTTAACAAGATTGGTTCTTCCAATCGTGAGCATAGGAAATCTTTACATTTGTGTCATTTTCAATGTCTTTCATCATTGTTTTATAGTCTTCAGAATACACATCTTTCACCACGTTGGTTAAGTTTATTTCTAGGTATTCTTTAAAAAAAATTTTTTTTAATCTTTATTTTTGAGAGAGACAGAGTGGGAGTGGGAGAGGAACAGAGAGGGAGGGAGACACAGAATCCAAAGCAGGTTCCAGGCTCTGAGCCGTCAGCACAGAACCCAGTGCGGGGCTTGAGCTCATGAACTGTGAGATCACGGCCTGAGCCGAAGTCAGACACTTAACCGACTGAGCCACCCAGGCGCCCCAAGGTATTGTATTCTTTTTGATGCAATTGTAAATTAAATTTTTTTCTTAATTTCTCTAATTTCTTAATTTCTTAATTTCTCTTTCTGCTACTTCATTATTAGTGTATAGAAGCTCAGCTGATTTGTGTTAAATTTTTTTTTGTTTTTTTTTTGATTTGTGTTAATTTTGTATTCATTATTCCTAATAGTTTTTTTGGTGGAGTCTTTAGGGTTTCCTCTGTCTAGTATGTCTCTGCAAATAGTGACATTTTAACTACTTCTTTACCAATTTGGATGTCTTTTATTCCTTTTTTCTTGTCTGATTCCTGTGACTAGGACTAGGACTTCCAGTAGTAATGTTGAATAAAAGTGGTGAGGCTATCAGATATCTTTGTCTTGTGTCTGGTCTTAGAGGAAAACTTCTAGGTTTTTACCTTTGAATATGATGTCAGCTGTGGTTTTTTTCACATACGGCCTTTATTATGTTGATATGATTCCTCAAAATCCACTTTATTGAGAGTTTGTATCATGAATGGGTGTTTAATTTTGTCAGATGCTTTTTCTTCATCTGAGATGATATGATTCATATCCTTCATTTTGTTCATGTGGTGTTATGTTGATTGATTTGCAAATAGCCATCCTTGCATCCCTGGAATAAATACCACTTGATTGCAATGAATTATCCTTTTAATGTATTGTTGAATGTAGTTTGCTAATATTTTGTTGAGGAGTTTTGCATCTGTGTTCAGAGATATTGGACTGTAGTTTTCTTCCTTAGTAGTGCCTTTGTCTAGTTTTGATACCAAGGTAATGCTAGCCTTGAAAATGTACTTGGAAGCTTTCCTTCCTCTTCTATTTTAGAATAATTGAGGGGAGTAGGTATTATCTCTTGTTTAAATATTTGGTTGAATTCACCTGTGAATTCATCTGGTCCTGGACTTTCCTTTGTCAGTTTTTTGATTACTAATTCAATTTTGTTACTGGTCTGTTCAGATTTTCTATTTCTTTGTGATTCAGTTTTTTTTCCTATTTATTTGTTTATTTATTTATTTACTTAAATTTATATCCAAGTTAGCATATAGTGCAACAGTGATTTCAGGAGTAGATTCCTTAATGCCCCTTACCCATTTAGCCCATCCTGCCTCCCACAACCCCTCCAGTAACCCTCTGTTTTCCATATTTAACAGTCTCTTATGTTTTGTCCTCCTCCCTGTTTTTATATATTTTTTTGCTTCCCCTCCATTATGTTCATCTGTTTTGTATCTTAAAAGTCCTCATGTGAGTGAAGTCATAGGATATTTGCGTTTCTCTGACTAATTTTGCTTGGCATAATATACTCTAGTTCCATCCACATAGTTGCAAATGGCAAGATTTCATTCTTTTTGATTGCTGAGTAATACTCCATTGTATGTATGTATGTAATTCATTTTTTAAAGACATATGTTTCTAGGAATTTATCCATTTCTTCAGGGTTGTCCAGTTTGCTGCTAATTTTTTTTATTGTAATCCTTTGCATTTCTGTGGGTGTTGTCACTTTTCCTCTTTCACTTCTGATTTTATTTTTGTCCTTTTTTTAAATCTGACTGAAGATTTATCAATATTTATTTATTCAGAGAACTGACTCTTGGTTTCATTGATCTTTTCTTTTTCAGTCTCTATTTCATGTATTTCTGCCCTGACCTATATTATTTTCTTCCTTCTCCTAACCTTGAGATTTTATTTTCTTCTTTTTCTAGTTCTTTTAGGTGTAAGTTTACATTGTTAATTTGAGATTTTTCTCAAAGATTTTGGACTGCTGTGTTTTCATTTTCATTTTTCTATGTGTAGTTTTTTTTTTTTTATTTTCTCTTTGATTTCTTTGTAACTCATGGGTTGTGTAGTTGCATATGGTTTAGTTTCTATGTTTATATTTTTACTGGTTTTGTTCTTGTGATTGATTTCTGGTTTCATATCATTGTTGGAAATAATGCATGATATGCCTTTAACCTTCTTAAACTTACTGAGATTTGGATTGTTGGAGTGATCCCTTTATTATGTAGTGGTCTTCTTTTTGTCTTGTTATAGTCTTTGTTTTAAAGTCTATTTTGTCTAACTATTGCTACCTGGCTTTCCCCTGTTCCCCCCACTTCTATTTGCATGGTATATCTTTTTCTAGCCTTTCATTTTCAGTCTGTATGTGTCTTTAGGACTGAAGTGAGTCTCTTGTAGACACCATATAGATGGCTTTTGTCCCCATCCCTTCTGCCACTCTGTCTTTTGATTGGATATTTAGACCATTTACATTTAAAGTAATTATTGATATGTACTTATTGCCATTTTGTTAGTTTCCTGGATGTTTTTGTATTTTTTTGTTTCTTCTCTTGCTTTTTCCTTGTGATTGATGACTTTCTATAGTGTTAGGCTTGGCTTTCTTTCTCTTTATTTTTGTGTATCTGTTAGAGGTTTTGGGTTTGTGGTTACTATGAAGTTCATATATAGGATTCTAACTATCTGGCAAACTATATCAAGTTGGTGGTCATTTAAGTTTGAACACATTCTTCTTTTTTACTCCTGCGTGTTTTAGGTGTATGTTGTCATATTTTACATCTTTTTAATTCATAATTTTTTTACTTCAACTTATGGCCTTACCCCACCTCCCCCATCTCCCTCAATTAAGTACCTTTAACATTTCGTGTAGACCAGAACTCCTTTTACTTTTGTTTGGGAAACTCTTTATCTCTCCTTCAATTCTAAATGATAACCTTGACTAGTGGAGTATTCCTGATTGTAGTTCTTTGAATATATCATGCCACCTCCTTCTGGTCTATTAAGTTTCTGCTGAAAAATCATCTGATAGCCTTATGGAGTTCCCCTTATATATAACTTTTGCTTCTCTTTTACAACTTCTAAAATTCTTTTTATCTTTAAACTTTGCCATTTTAATTATTATGTGTTTTGGCGTAGACCTCCTGAGGTTCATTTAGTTTAGAACTGCCCTTTTTTTCTTTTTTTTTTTTTAAACACATTTCTTAAAGGAGTCATTTCGGCTTACTAGTCCATTCTGATCTTTCAGTTACTTTTCAGAGCCTGGCAGCCAGAGTCTGCCCTCACCATTCCAATGACACTTACCTGACGAAGATTACTGATGATCTATTTGTAGACTTGTTCATTTGGCCTCTCTGAAACCTAACACCATCAATGTGACCTTGGTCTCACTGTGGTAAGTGGTCTGACCACTTTTTCATTGCCACCTTTTTCCCTTAGATGTTAATGTTTCCAAAAGTTTTATTTTTAGCCCATTTTAATTTTCTCCTGAAGTAAGCTCATCTACATGTTGTCTTAAATATATGCTGATAATTCTCAAACATGTAGCTACACTATTGGCATCTTCTCACCAGTTTTGAAACACAAAAGCTTCATCTTGCTGGACTCAGAGGCTTATTTCAACTCATACTCATAATGTCTCTTCACTTAGGTTTTATTTTTAAATTCTGGTGGTTTCCCCATCTTTTAGGAAGCTCTTTACCCAAATACTATTTATCCCTCAAGTCTTAGCAGAATTCGTTACTGTTGTGTTTCCATACCACATTGTATAGAACTTTATGGCACCAATTTTGTCATATTAGTTTTGGAGTTCCTCAAGGCCTTTATGCCCTTTACGTGGCTAGTCCTCACCATGATGGGTGCTCAGTAAAAACAAGTTGAATTGGAGTGACTTTTTTTCCTACAGATTGCACTAATACATGTACAAGTTTTCTGGCTAAATAAGTTTTCTATGTTTGCTGGAATCATTTCTTTACCCTAAAGGATTCTAATTGGGTAAGATCTGGGACATGGTATAACTTCATGTAACTTAGAGCTGGGTGGGACCTTCATTTACTTAAGATAATGCAACTGGTGGAAAGCAACGTTAGTTAGAACTTAAGTCACTTCATGCTGAGGCCATTAATACTTTTCCCTGCACCATGCTATCGTCCCAGATAGACAGCATCATCCTCTGAACTGGTGAAAGATTAAGCTTGAGGTGAATAGAAGGTAAAAACATGTAGAGATGGGTAATCATTTCTCAGTGAGTCTCTTAAGTTTCTGCCTGTCTTGTGAACAGAGGCATTTCTTCCAGACTGTCCTTTCAAAGAAGTGTGAAAGTTTTGGAATATAGAGACTGTCTCTTTCTGGAGCTTAGGACAGGTTTATTTACAAACCAGTATAATAAAAATGTTTTCCTCTGCTGCCAAAGTCAGGCAGCTTTGCTTGCAATCAGCCCATTAAGATTTGCGTTTCCTATGTTCAGAGTCTCTCATCTGTGACACAGTCCCACTGCCCATGCAGCATCCACTTAGATTATTTCAGATCATCTCCATAGTATCTGGGGTACAAGGGAAGCAAAGCGAACATGAAGCTTTCTGTTCTTAATTAAGTCCATGTCTCTGACCTAGGATCTCAAGTCCTAGGTAAAATCTTAGATCCTTCACAATTCTTGACATAAGGCAGACACTCGGAGATAAAATTGGGTACAAGTTGTTTAATACAGCAGTTCATTGATAATTTAGACAATGGGACATCTCTGCAGAGAATCTTACGTACTTTGTCCAGTCCCCCGTACTTTAAACTTTTCATGATGCCCAGATGTTAGTTTTAGTCATAGTCTTTCCCCCCTACACTTGCTCTGGAAGCCTTTTGTATCTGTTGAGCCCTCCCATGGCTTCTAGGACAATGCTTGCACAGAGTTCTGTTTTCTTCCAGTGCCAACAAAAGAACTGGCAAGATTAAGTGCTCTGCACTCTGAAAGGCAGTAGTCATGTTGGTCCTTAGTGTGTTCCCACCTTTAGCTTCCTCCTTTGGTTGGTGACAGGCACCACTGCCATTTCTGTCCCAGTGATCAGCAGGACCTTAAATACCCTCTAGCATGAAGACCATCTAGAAAGAATACTAGCTGTCAATCCCCAATAGAATTTGTGCTCTGTCACCTTAAAGTACACCAGAGTGTAGTTATTTTTCATATTGTCTAATTTCAACACTTAAAACATACTTGGAAATAGTGTCATCCTTTCATGTTTCTTTTATATATTGGCAGAGGCATCTCCACTTTTTCTTTATTAACATAGTGTTATGTTAGTTTCAGGCACGAGTGTAATGATTTAACAACTCTATATGTTAGTCCTCATTATGGTATGTGTACTCTTAATCCCCTTCACCTATTTCAATTATCCCTCCCTTCCCTCTGGTGACCATTTGGTGTATAGAAATGTGGTTTGTCTCTTTTTTCTTTGTTGTTTCTTAAATTCTACATGAGTGCAATCATATGGTATTTTTCTAATGTATCTCACTTAGCATTATACCCTCTAGATCCATCCATGTTGTTACAAATGGCATGATTTCATTCTGTTTTATGGCTAATATACCACTATATGTGTGTGTTATATCTACCTATCTATACATATATATATACATATATATACATAATACATACATATACATAATATATATGATATATATATGTATATCACATTTTTTCTTAAAAAAATTTTTTTAATGTTTATTTTTGAGAGAGCGAGCGTGCACATGCAAGCAGGGGAGAGGCAGAGAGAGAGAGAGAGCCACAATCCAAAGCAGGTTCCAGGCTCTTAACTGTCAACACAGAGCCCTATGTGGGGCTGGAACTCACAAACTGTGGGATCATGACCTGAGCTGAAGTCAGATGCTTAACCAATTGAGTCACCCAGGTGCCCCCACCTTTTTTTTTTTTTTTTTTTAAGTTTGTTTATTTTGAGCAAGCACGTGTGTGAGCTGGGAAGGAAGCAGAGAGAGAATCCCAAGAAGGATCCATTCTGTCAGTGCAGAGCCAAGGCTCAATCCCACAAACCATGAGATCATGACCTGAGTCAAGATCAAGAGTTGGATGCCCAACCGAGCCACCCACGCGCCTTGACACCACATTTTCTTTATCCATTCATCTATCAATGAACACTTAGTCTGCTTCCATAACTTAGCTAAATAATGCTGTAGTAAACATAGGGGTGCATATATCTTTTCAAATTAGTGTATTTCCTATTTGGCAAATAGCCCATAGTGAAATTACTAGGTCATCTGGTAATTCTAATTTTTTGAGGAACCTCCATATTGTTTTCCACAGTGGCTACACCAATTTGCCTTCCCACCAATGGGCAGGACGGTTCCTTTTTCTCCATATCCTTGTCAGCACTTGTTATTTCGTCTTTTTTATTTGAGACATTCTGATTTGATTTGAGCCATTCATTTTGGTTTTGATTTGCATTTCCCTTATAAGTGATGTTGAGTATCTTTTCATGTGTATGTTGGCCATCTGTATGTCTTTTTTGAAAAAATGTCTATTCAGGTACTTTGCCCATTTTTTAAGTGAATTATTTGTTTTGGGGGGGGATTGAGTTGTAGAAGTTCTTTATGTTTTTTACATTAACCCTTTATTGGATATATCTTTTGTGAATTTCTCCTCCCATTCAGTAGGTTGCCTTTTTGTTTTGTTGATGGTTTGCCTTCATTGTGCAAAAGCGTTTTATTTTGATGTGGTCCTAGCAATTTAATTTTGCTTTGGCTTCCCTTGGCTGAGACAGATCTTGAAAAATGTGACAGCTGATGTCTAAGAAATTACTGTTTTCTTTTGCAGGTTTTATAGTTTCAGGTCTCACCTTTAATCCATTTTGAGTTTATTATTGTGTATGGCATTAGAAAGTGGTCTAGTTTTCCCAGCACCATTTATTGAAGGGTCTGTCATTTCCCTGTTATGTTCTAGCCTCCTTTGTCATAGGTTAATTGAGCATATAAGCATGGTTTTATTTCTGGGGATGTCTATTCTGTTCCATTGATCTATGGGTCCTTTAACATGCTACTACCATACTGTTTTGATTACTACAGTTGTGTAATTTGTAATCTGGGATAGTGATACATCTCTAATTTGTTCTTCTCAAGATTGCGTTGGCTATTCGGAGTCTTTTTGGGTTCCACACAAATTTTAGAATTTTTCTAGTTCTGTGGAAAATGTTGGTATTTTGACAGGTATTACATTAAACCTGTAGGTTGCTCTGGGTAGTATGCAGTTTAACAAGATTGGTTCCTCCATTCCATGACCATGGTATCTTTTTATTCCATTTTGAGTTTGTTTCATCATGGTTTTATAGTTTTCAGAGTACATGTCTTTCACCTCCTTGGTTAAGGTTCATCCTAAAGTTTATTCTTTTTGATGCAATTGTAAATAAGACTTTCTTAATTTTTCTTTCTGCTACATTATTAGTCTGTAGAAATGTAACAGATATATGTTACATAATCTGTTACATAATGTCGATTTGTATCCTGCAACTTTACTGAATTCATTTATTAGTGCTAGTAGTTTTTTGGTGGAGTCTTTAGGATTTTCTGTATATAGCATTGTGCTATCCACAAAAGTTTTACGTCTTTCCAGTTTGGATATCTTTTGTTTTTTTGCTTGTCTGATTGCTGTGGCTCGGCTTCCAGGTAAGTGTTGAGTGGACACGTGTGTGTTTCTGATCTTAGAAGTAAAGCTTTCACCATTGAGTATGTTAGTATACTATAGGTTTTTTCATATGTCGTTTTTAATACGTTGAGATGTTTCCTCTAAACCTACTTTGAGAGAATGCATGTTGTACTTGTCATGTGCTTTTTCTGCATCCATTGAGACGATAATATCTTTTTATCTTTCATTAATGTGATATAGTACATTGATTTGCAAATTTTGAATCTCCATGGATTAAATCCTACTTGACTGGGGTAAATGACTTTTTTTAATGTATGATTTAGTGTGGTAATATTTTGTTGAATTTTGCATCTATATTCATCGGAGATTGGTGTGTCAACTTTTGCCTCATAACTGAAGGAGCAGCCTTTTGGTCTGGTTGAGTGTACCATGATCACATGTATTTTACATCACAAATGTTCCAGCTCTTGATTAAACCTCCACACTGTGGCCTGGGTATACATTCATTGCCTAAACCACTTTTTGCCAAAATTTAAGTGTACATGAAGACGTGCTGGACTTTGAGATACCTAAAAGAATTCCTTTAAATTGTAAGCCACGTGTACACAATAGATGGGAGGAGTGTATGTTAGTTTCCTATCAGTCCTGTAACCAAGTTGCCACAAATTTAGTGGCAGGGCCAACATCTGCTTTAAGGCAGAATCTATTTCTTGCTTTTCCAGCTTCTGGTGGCTGCCAGCATTCCTTGGTTTGTGGCCACGTCACTCTACTCTCTCCCTGTAGTCACATAATCTCCTGTCTGCAATTTCCCTCTTACAAACACACTTGGGATTACATTTGGGGTTTACTCAGATAATCCAGCATAATCCTCCCATGTCAAGATCATTAACAATCATATCTACCAAGTTCATTTTTGCTATATAAATTAACATTCACAGATTCCATGGATCAAGATGTGGGTATATTTTGGGGGACCATTATTCAATCAGTGTGTTAAGGCTTGAAAATAGATCAAGTTAAAGTTCTATCACTTTATTCACAAATCAGTTTTAAAGAGGACTGAGTTTAGGATTAATTACTCCCCCCTCCTTGTATGTTATTTTCTTATATATACAAATAGCAAAGAGCCCAGTGTACCCAGAACAGGCTTAAATAATTATTACTTTTATACTCAGAAGTTTCCTGGTTTGCTTAAATCATATGGTCCTCCTGTTTATAAGCAGCCTTGAGTTCCCAGAGACCTGAAAGTTCTACCAGAATTGTTTTAAAACCAAATTTTGTACTGTTGTTTTGGGATATATTCCTATTTATACCTCAGTTACTAGACAGATAATGTCAGGCATCCTTTCTGAAAGACTAGAGTGGTTGCAAACTGTGACTAAAACTTGGTGAAACCAGTTCGAAGATCATGTTAGACACAAGGCTCAGGTCTGGTTGGCAGACTTCTAGGCTGCCATGCAAGCATAGGTAAGGGCAGGTATAGGTAGCAATAAAGGAAGCTGGCTCTGGTAGCCCTTCTTGGAGCTTTGTTTCTCCAACAGGAAGGACAGATGTTCTCAGGAACCTCCACAATTCACACCAAAAATTTAATTTGCTTCATATACTAATGAGACCTATTTTCAGTTAGTTTAAGCCCATAAGAGAATGATTATGGTTTTACTCAATACTATGATAAATAAAGTACCTATCTTTTTATTTAAAGGACAGATAGAAAAGCTTGAATGTAATATTTATTTGGTGAATTTACATGTGAGGTCATTTACAAAAGAAAAGATACAGACAAATGCAGCTTTCAGTGCAGTTTCAAATTTTTCAGAACAAGCAATAGTCCATGAGGATTTGGAATGATAGTATTGAATGGCACATGCTTCAGTTTCCTTCGTGTCTTTTTCTACCCAACCCCAAAGGGTAGGAAGGGAGAAGAGAAGAAAATACCAGTGTTAATATAAATATAGCCATGCAAATAAAAACTTTAAGTCCGAGGTTATTCAGATATGTAGAACACTTCTGTATTCAGGGATCATGATAATTGGTACATAGTTTAAGAACTAAAATGCACAGCTCTCAAACTTTCCATTATCCAGGCCATCTTCAGTTATGTTAAACTGTCCCCACTAGAGGCCTCCTCAGTGTCTTCCAGACTGACTTTGGAAGGGGTCATTTCTCATAGTTTCTAAAAAAGTAGCACTTGTAGACAGAATCTTTTTGACTTCATTAGGATAAAGCACCCTCTTACAGGGGGATACAATGCTCCTTTACTCCCAAAAATGTAAACCAATTAGAATTCATTTCCAGAGTGTAACCAAAGGCTTGCTTGCTTTTTTATTATACTCAGACTTAAATAAACCTCTCCCAACTCCAAATATCTCAAAACGAGACACTTTAAGAACACAACCTCTCTCCCACCAGAAAAATCCAGCATATAAACAAAAGGATGGTCTAGAAAAGTGACAATTGGAAAACAAGAACAAATTTTTTTTTTTTTTTCAGTAAGAAGGTGAAATAAAGATAAAACTGTCAGTGTCCCTAGTAAAGATCTAGGCATGGGCAGTCAGGCACTAGAGAGCAAGGTTAGCTCCAAACAAAAAGCATTCCACATTTCTTCAGCACTTCTGAAAATACTGGCTTAAAATTCTTTAAGCACACATAGCCATAGTTAAAACACTAAACTTACCACCTTAGGAAATACTATGCTTCTGACTCCAAAACATATCCTTTTGGAACCTTTAGCCACATTTCTGCACTACAAATTTTAAGCTAATTAAACACTCCCATGTATTACACTTCATCTTTATACACACAACCAACCTGAATTTTCTTTCAAAAGTACACTATTAAATAGTGTGCCTAATATAAAAAGTAGCCACAGGCAATTAAAACCCATTTCTATTTCATCTTACCTCTTGCCTGGTTCACTCACCCATTAATTTTCAGTCTTCCAGCATATATACCAGAATATTTGGTTCTGTGTGATTTACTGTATGAAAGCCAGTTGCTATAGACTTTAGGAACAATGTACATTATCCATTGGAGTTGAATGGGGTCAAAAGGCTTAAGTTGCCACTGAATCTAACAATTCTGCAGAATCAGAGGCATTGTGCACGCTGACAGTGGTTTAAAGGGTCTCAGTTTTGCTGCCTTCAAAACAAAATCCCCATTTAAGCTTTGTTTCCTTAAATAAAAAACTAAAGGGATTAACTGAATCAAAGAAACTAGTTTTACAGCACTTACTATATGAATTTAAAAACCAACATGCTGTAAAATATATTACGTACGTGCACACTCACACACACACACACACACAAATCATCCAGAACATAACCATCGCCCCCCATCCCCCGCCTCAAAAAAAAAAAAGCCAAATCAACAAATCAAAGTTTTTATTTGCATGGCTAATTATCATCTGTACTCTTTGCAGCTTTCATATCCCTTTAACAGGTTCTAAGCTTTTGTTGCACAGGGAATAAAAGCTGCAACACTGCAAACTTCCTTCAACAGCCACTCCCACAACACCTAGACATGAAACCTGTAATGAATGACAATAGCACAAACAGAAATACTAAGTTCCACCATTCAACACAGTTCATGACAGTGTCTTTAGGGTTCAGTTGAAAAGGGAGTAAACTTCTAAAAAGAGGGTCATTCTCTTTCCCCCTATTTTATAATGTTGGTGGTTTTAATCCGTATTTCTTTGCAACTTCTGTCTGGGCATGAGCAGCATCACACAGTGAGTACAGATGAGCCATCTCCATCTCCGATTTGGCCAGGTTAATAGCTTTGTTGAACATGTCAATGGCTTTCTCCATGTTTCCTCTAAAAGAACAAAATTTTAAATGTTTCACATCCTATAGGAATTTTACAGAATACAGTGAAGTTTCTGACCACTAAGGTTCAACTATGATCCTAATAAATTCTTTGTTCCTTTATAAGAAACAAAATAGTGCCTAGCACAAAGAAAGCACTCAATGTTAGCTACTATTATAAATACTATGTGCTTACATTATACCTCTGTAGTCTCTGTTTACAGATAAGAACAGTGAGACTAGAAATTAAATGACTTACTCAAAATTATAATCCCGTCTGGCTCCTAAATTCATTGTGTTTCTGTACTAAATCATAAGGCTCCTTTAGAAAGCAGTGACATGGGGCGGTTGAGTGTCCAGCTTCAGCTCATGTCATGATCTCGCAGTTTGTGAGTTTGAGCCCCACGTAGGGCTCGCTGCTGTCAGCCTGTCAGTGCTGAACCTGCTTCAGATCCTGTCGCCCTCACCCTGCCCCTCCCCTGCTTGCATTCTCCCCCCACCCCCCAAAGATAGATTTAAAAAAAAAAAAAAGGCAGTGACGTAACCTCAGAGAACAATAGTATCCAGGGGCCTTAAAGAGTGACTTTTAAATTGAAAAAGTAATGAAACAAGGCAAATCAAAGTTGTATACTTTTAAGGGAAGCTTGCTTCATTTTTTTTTTTTTTTTTCGTTTTATTTTATTTTTGGGACAGAGAGAGACAGAGCATGAACGGGGGAGGGGCAGAGAGAGAGGGAGACACAGAATCAGAAACAGGCTCCAGGCTCTGAGCCATCAGCCCAGAGCCTGACGCGGGGCTCGAACTCACGGACCGCGAGATCGTGACCTGGCTGAAGTCGGACGCTTAACCGACTGCGCCACCCAGGCGCCCCAAGGGAAGCTTGCTTCAAAAGGCATGACATATTAAGACTTAATGGATATGGACAATAACATATCTGTAATGAGAAGAATGAAAAGATAAGTATCTATGGAGCTGCCTTAAATTTTCTAACATACTGTAGGAGTTACCTTTGCACTTCAATAGTTCCCATGGTTTCATATGCAAAATCACATTTATTGTCAATTTCAATAGCCTTGCTGATGAGCTCCAAACCTCTATCCAGATCTTGCTTCCACTGAAGCTGAAGTAAACTGCAAATGCAACAAGGCAGTCAGATGGGACGATGGCACAGTATCATTAGGATAAGTACGTGACTCAATTTCCGACCTCAATGAATTTACAAGGAAAACCCAACTAAAACCATAATCAGCATTAATTCCCCCCCCTCAATTTTATATTGGTTTTATAGTCCAAATTCCTTATTATGAAAAAAGTGTCCAAAGGTCTAGGCTCTACTACTGACTTACCTTGCATGGCCTATTTTCTTACTTTGTATAATTTAAGTTTTTTTCTTAATGATAATTCAAGTACACAAGGACTGAAAAAACTTACTTTGATACAGGTAATATTTGACAGGATGTTCAGAACTGAAATCTTTATGCTAGTACATTAATTGCTGTGTAAAAATGAAATGTAAGTACAATTTCAAAAATTAATAAAGCATCCACACAGCATTAGGAAATTTGTCAGTTAACTCACTGACACTCTCTATCACAGTCCCCCACTTCCTTTCTTAAGGACTAGAAGAAATCCATCTTATTACTATGCAGGAAATACAGTTTCTTACAGAAACAAAGAGAACCACAAATATACATACCCTTTATGAACATATGTTGTGGCATTATCTGGTTCCAAATCAATACATTTATCATACATATCATCAGCTTTACCAAACTGTTGTTGATCTGTTAATGCCTATATGAGGAGATACTTCAGTTATATTAAGGTAACTGTCAACCTAAACAATTAAAAGTATATTGTTTACTAATTATTAAAATTTACTTAATTTATCCATTCATTACCAAATTCTGTTTTGGGGATATAAACTTATTTAAAAATGTTACATCTTAGTATTATTTTTTTTTTTTACAAAGCATTCTTATAAATATGAAATATTAACTTTTCTTTCTTTTTGGCAAGTGGTTAGTGATATTACAAGAACAGATGATCTGGTACACTGTAGAGAAAATCCCACTCTTGGTGCCAGTTCTTATTTTGTTTTTTTAATGTTCATTTATGTATTTTTAAAACAGAGAACAGGGGAGGAGCAGAGAGAGGGAAACAGAGAATCCCAAGCAGGCTTCATACTGTCAGCACAGACCCCGACACCGGGCTTGATCTCATGGACTCCGAGATCATGACCTGAGCCGAGATCAACAGTTGGGTACTCAACCAACTGAGCCACTCGTTTGGAAGAATAAATTCAATTAGGTGTTAACTGTTACCAAAGTGATTCCTTAAAAATGACTGATAAAAGAAAAAAAAAAAAGCAGCTACAGTCAACTATTTTAGGGCAAATCCCATGGCAGAAATGGAAGGCTTGGTTACATGGATATCAGTTCACACTGAAACTATTGAGAGCTGGCTAGCATCTAAGCTCAAGCTTGAGAGTTAAAAAGGTTACACTATGTAACCACATCTATTTGTGTATAAAGTAACATATATATTATATGTGAAGTAAAAAGCAGAAGAGGGGTCAAAGGATACTTATTTTAGTGCAAACAGACTAGTAATGTTAGGGCTGATAAGAAGATAGCCCGAGTAAGCCACAGCTGTTCTGAAGATGGCATAGAGACAGGGCATGTGCAATAAGGAAAACTCTGAAGACCCGTACCTAGTATGAGTTTCCTTTAAAGCTATGCAGTGGCCTTTGTTCTTTTAGCTGCCTATAGAAATCTGTGCTAAAAAAAATCCTTTTGAATTTCATTTCCGTGATGAGAATAGGGTGGTACTGTCGTCTTCTGGTTTGTTCCTAATCAAACCTAATCAAACCCAAGTGTACCTTTCAATAAAAATGTCATACAATTATAATGTGTGTTTGTCCTATTTTAACTTATATAATACATTTTATAAAATTTTATCTTATACATGCTTTCACAATTAAATACTGTGCGTAATCAGCAATGTTTCATCATCCTGTCTAGAAATTCTAAGGAGAGATAAGATCATTTCAAACTCAATTCATTTAAAAAAAAAAAAAGGTTTTTAAATGTTTTTATTTTTGAGAGAGAGAGAGACAATGAGTGAGTGCTAGTGGGGAGGGGTAGAGAGACAAGGAGGGAGAGAATCCCAAGCAGGCTCCATGCTATCAGTGCAGAGCAGGATGCAGGGCTCAGACCCCATGAGATCATAAAGTGAGCCGAAACTATAAGTCGGTCACTCAAACAACTGAGCCACCAGGTGCTCCTACTTTTTTTTTTTTTTTAAATGTTTACTTTTCAGAGACAGCGCAAGCAAGCAGGAAAGGGGCAAAGAGAGGGGGAGACAGAGAATCTCAAGCAGGCTCTGCTCTGTCAGCACAGAACCCAATGTGGGGCTCAAACTCATAAACCTGTGAGATCATGACCTGGGCTGAGATCAAGAGTTTGACGCTTAACTGACTGAGCCACCCAGGCACTCCTCACACTCAATTTAAAGAATTTCTGGGTTGTACTTCATATCCTGAATCTCAGTTCCTAACAATGCAGTGATATTAGGACTTTTAAAGAACAGAGCTAACACGAGTCCATCTTGTCATCATCCCACTCACAAAAAAAAAAAAAAAAAAAAAAAAAAAAAAGTTATGGCCTGTGGCACTTACAACTTGACTAAAGGTAGCATGAAAGACAATAAAAACAAAAACAACCTTCAGAAAGGTTTGGAGGTAGGAATCTACCATAGATGGTCATTTTTTAAAAAAAAAAAAGTTTACTTTTGAGACAAAGATTGCACGAGCGAGCAGAGGAGGGACAGAGAGAGAGCGAGGGAGAATCCCAAGCAGATTCCACGCTCAGGGCATACCCTGACATGGGGCTCGATCTCACAACAGTGAGATCATGACATGAGCTGAAATCAAGAGTCAGACACACAACTGAATGAGCCACCCAGGCGCCCCCAGAGATGGTCATTTTTAAATGTTTCCTATTTCTGTGATGTTTGGGTCAGGGGGAAAACATTTATTTAGAATAAAAAAGAGTAAGAGAAGATATTATACAGTGTATTGAGATGTCTGGTTTATGAATATATCAAAAGCAAATTTCAACTTAAAGACTAAGAAAGAAAACAGCCATTCCAAGATCATTTAGTTGCAGGAAAAAGTCTAACTGTGGCTATAAGAAGCTAACCATTTTCATTTAAATGGATGACTGAAAATTAGTAATTTCTCAGAGACTTCAGACTACAATTAAAAAGTGAAAAAAATTCAAATGTACATCCCACTTTCCACACCTTCAATCCTAAAGCAAGGAAAGCTCAAGAGTTGGCAAACCATAGAGAAATAAAATAAGCTGTTACAGCCTATCTAGCCATTTAAAAGAACAATGATCAAAGAGGAAGAAAAACCTTTCCTTGGACATTCTTCTCACCAATTGCACAGGGTAAATTTTCCTAAAGGAATTAATTTTGCGAACCCAATCCAAATGAACACTTCAGGGAAATGCTCTACTTCAGACTCCCCATGTTAGGAGTTTAGGGCCAGGGTTTTCAAACTGTATTAACATAAGAGCCACTCCTGAGGTGATTCAAGACCATTTTGGTGCCAGGAAAATCAAAACAGGAACAGAGCTATTTGTATTCATAGAAGCTGCAACAGGGAAGCACAGTTTTCGGATTTCCATATGGAATTCAGCATATGAATGCAGTTCTTTAAAAGGACTGGTAATTGGGGGTACCTGGTTGGCTGGCTCAGTCAGTGGAGCATGTAACTCTCCATCTAGGGGTTCTGGGCACCTGGGTGGCTCAGTAGGCTAAGTGTCCGACTTCAGCTCAGGTCATTATCTCACAGTTCGTGAGTTTAAGCCGTGTCGGGCTCTGGGCTGACCGCTCTGAGCTCGGAGTCTACGGCCTGCTTTGGATTATGTGTCTCCCTTTCTCTCTCTCTCTCAAAAAATAAACATACATACATAAAATCTTAAAAGAAAAAAGAAAAAAAAAAAAAGACTGCCCACTAAAAAAATATGAAAAATCACATTTACCTGAGCATACAGTGCATAGCCTTCAGCACACCTTGGGAATTTCTTTATAACCTCTTCAAAACCTTTCATAGCTGCTTGGATTTGTGAAGAATTGTTTCCTGTATATGCCTGGCGATACTGTGGAAATAAATCAAAAGAGGCCTGTCAAATCAAGAACTCAAAAACTCATGGAATTTAACATATTACAAAAGTCACACAAAAATCACAAAATTATTTCCAGAAAAGCAGGTGATTTGCTAACCTAATTTGCTGCATCTAAAAGGGTTGCAAGAAACTATCTCTGGATATATCTCCATTTGCTATGTACAACTATGACTTCATTGCCATTATACAATTTCAAGATGTTTAATAATCTAGAAGAAGGCATACTAACGTATAAGTTACCACTGCATATAAATGAGGGCTTTTAGAAGTCCAGTACGCTCTCCATTTTGTAAATGGTGGCTTCTAAATATAATTTATTATCACCTTACTACAGGTGTTATAAAGCTTCATCTAGTAACATTTTTCATCCATAATATAAATGTGCTTGTGACCCAATTTCTTTAAGAAAAACTCTTTTAGGACTCAGACTTTAAGGGCTAACTGGAAGTACCTCATTTCACTAGAAATGGACTTATTTTACCTGATTTTTAGCTTCATGTTTCTGAGTATTAACAGCTTTACAAAGGCGAGATGAGAAAGCAGTTATGTGGTATGACTGAAGAGTACTTCCTCAAAATGCTTTTGTTTTTTGTGCTAGTTTATGGTAGAAAAGTAAGAAGAACGGTGCTGTTTAGGGGAGGATGAAATCAGGGACAAACATCTATCAAGATAAACTCAAAACATCCAGAGAAATATAGGAGCAAAACCTCAATTAGCAACTATACTTCCATTTCCCTAAACCAACAGTTTTTCTCTTGTAGTCTTCCTTTGGCAGAAAAATAGGTGATGGTTTTGTAGACAATGAAACACTTATTTTTGTTAACAATGGGAAATAAAAATGATGTTTAGGAAAATACAAAAGAAAGTAGAACCCACCAATGCAAAACATTTCTGAGCTTGTGCCAGGGCTGACTCAGGTCTTAATCTAATACATTCATCGAAATCTGCCACTGCTTCCTCAACTTGATCAAGCAATATTTTCAGCTAAGGAAGAAAAAAAAAACAATTATCTATACAGTGTCTCTTACCACAAT
This sequence comes from Felis catus, assembly GCF_018350175.1. Taxonomy (NCBI): domain Eukaryota; kingdom Metazoa; phylum Chordata; class Mammalia; order Carnivora; family Felidae; genus Felis; species Felis catus. The sequence goes on from NC_058376.1 coordinate 48,124,551, forward strand.
TTAGCATAATGCTAAGCATGTAGTATTCAATACAAAATTACTTTCTAGAAACCATGAACTAGAAAATCCTATCATTTAAAGGAAAGATTCTAAAAACTAGTGTCCAGTTTTTTCAAAAACATTAAATACTATTAAACCCACCATTTTTGTACTGCAGTTTTGGTCACTCTTAAGCAAGAAACCTGTTCTCCTAGAAGACTAAAACATCCCTACTTTCAAATATCAAACATATCAGACAAGAGTAATTATCTTTCAAATTAATCTTAAGACACTACCAGTAAGGATCAAAATGTCAAGAATTTTAAGAGATTATCTTAACATCTCTTAACAGCCTTCAGATAGAAGTATTAGGTAAAATTTTCCTACATTAGAAAGAACTTCAGCTTTTCTGTTGTATGGAAATGTAGCCTATACATTCCACCCTAATGTAGTCCAAGAAGCCATCCATGTTAAACGGGTTATAAAGACATGTTTTCCCCAGATAAGGGTGGAATTGGAAATGATTTCCTTCACTGTGTATTTTTACTAAAAACCAAGTTTTTACTAAAAAACCAAATACTATAAAACTCCATTCAGAAGAGATTTTTTTTGTACTGTTTGGATAGTTTAGGATGCTATTTCCTTACAGCAAGCCCACAGAAATCATCCTGTTGATTCTAGCATTAACCTAAAATATTCAATAAATGCTTTTAATGTTTTACTCACTGAAAGCCTAAAAGCCAGAAATACGTGAAAAACAAACTCAAACCGGCAAGCCAGTAATTGTAGCCTTCTGTTTCTTTTTTTATAAAGGACAAATATTCAAGACAGGACTACATAAACGCCCACCCAGACTGTGAAATACTTTGATACTTTGTTCACGCTATCAGAAGTGACACAAGAAAACTTTTGACAACCTTCTCAAAACTAGTATCCTATTCCTTAGTACAAAGGTCAGAACTCTTGATAAGAAAAGTACCTGTCCTCGGTGGTGATAAACGTCTGCATTCTGAGGATCAATGTCAGCAGCCATGTTAAAATCCTGAGTAGACAGCAAAGGCTGCTGCTGTTGCATGTACATGCTGCCTCTTTTGATGAGAGCATTTGCGCGAAGCTACATAACCAAAATGAGAAAAGAAAAGGTCTTTTTTTTTCTTTTGAGAGAGAGAGAGAGAGAACACCACATTTTGACATTTTGAGTGAATCTTTGTACAGGGTATATGATAAGCATCATTACTACTTGCCATTAAAACAAAAAGTTATAGTCATGAAGGAAGAAATAGGTTTCTTCTCCAAAAAAATTTTTTTGAGGTAAAAGTACATGTAAATTTTCTTTCGATGAAATAAGAACACCCCCACAATTTTAACAAAAACAGAACATATTTGTGATCACTAGGAAATAAAAATAAAGATCATGTTATTAGTGTATCTTCAATTTGAAAACTTCATTTTAAAAGGAACTTTTTTTTTTTTTAAATATAATTTATTGTCAAATTGGCTAACATACAGTGTGTAAAGCGTGCTCTTGGTTTTTGGGGTAGATTCCCGTGGTTCATCGCTTACACACAACACCCAGTGCTCATCCCAACAAGTGCCCTCCTCAATGCCCATCACCCATTTTCCCCTCTCCCCCACCCTCCCATCCACCCTCTGTTCTCTGTATTTAAGAGTCTCTTATGGTTTGCTTCCTTCCCTCTCTGTAACTATTTTTTTCCCCTTCCCTTCCCCCATGGTCTTCTGTTAAGTTTCTCAAGATCCACATGAGTGAAAACATAGTATCTTTTTCTGACTGACTTTTTTCACTCAGCATAATACCTTCCAGTTCCATCCATGTTGCTGCAAATGGCATGATTTCATTCTTGCTCATTGCCAAGTAGTATTCCATTGTATATATAAACCACATCTTCTTTATCCATTCATCAGTTGATGGACATTTAGGCCCTTTCCATAATTTGGCTATTGTTCAAAGCACTGCTATAAACATTGGGGTACATGTGCCCCTATGAATCAGCACTCCTGTATTCCCTGGGTAAATTCCTAGTAGTGCTATTGCTGGGTCGTAGGGTAGTTCTAAAAGGAACTTTTAATAATACTTAGTTGTAATTATTTTTGTTTATAAGAAGTTAAGATAGTTTGTTAAAAATTCAGGCCTTGAAAATAACTTTTATATTCCACAAAATACATGAATGAATTATCTGGAGGTGAAAAAAGACAGAATTCACTTAATTCACTGAGCAAACAGGCCGAACAAATGTAACAAACTAGTAAGAAATTTTAGTTAATTGGTAGCTAAGCTTTGTCTTGTTAACACTGAGTAGAAGACTCATATAATTCAACAGGTCCCCCTAAATCTTAATTATGAAAATAATTATGTACACATAAGAATACCTGGAAGATAAAAAGCTGTTCCAACTACGCAACTACAAAAACTTTTGGTATATTTCAATATATCTCTGTATATTTTTAGAACCTATTTTTTAATTCATGTAACAAAAATCTTTCAGATTAAATGTGTTTATTTTATTGAATGCATTTTATAATCTTGTGTTCCCTATTGTATTTTTATTTACAGTATTACCTATAGCACTGCTATATCACCCTTACCCCTATCCAAATATAGTCTAATACAGTAAGCAGTGGCTATAACGGGAAGCTCAAGTTAACAGATGCCATAGAAAAAAGAAAAAAAAATCCTTTCCTAGCTAAAGATAAACATCACTCATATTTATGTTTCAGTTTCACCATACTGACCCAATCATCATTAGGGGTAGTTCCTTCCAAAATAAAAACAGCCTTTTGGAGAATAGCAACTAAAATTTGAAAATTTGGGAAAACCTGTAAGTCCCTTTTTTTAATCAATTTTTACACACACACACATTTTTAAATGTACCTTCACATTAGCTTCTTTCAAACTGATGACCTTATCTAAATCTGGTTTGGCCGCATTGGCATTGCCAATAAGCAGGTAGAAGGTGGCTCGTAGTAATAATGCTTCTGCCATGTATTTGCCTTGAGCATCTATTTCTTTTGAGCATTCACTTATGATTTTATCGTAGTTTTCTTCTTCCATATACTGTTTGGCCCTTAGATATCCAGAACTGAAAATAAAAATGAACACAGGAAATTATTTACTAAGGAAGGATCAAATGCTGAAACTTCAACATTTCATATGCTAGAGTTAATCAACTATCTACTTCCCCTTAACATTCCAGTATAGGACTGGAATGGGGTGGTGTGGTGGTGGAGGAATAACGGACTAGGATTTCTGATGTGGACTGGGATTTTTCTCGATGTCTTGGAGACTAGGAAAAAAAAGTAAACAGCAGAGTCAACAGCAGAAACCGAGGGTTACTGCCCAGGCTTCGACATTTATATATGTTAAAGGATGAGCTAATGACTGACTGATCTGCATCATGGATAAGGATCCAGTCTTATTCACCTTCACACCTGTGGCATACTGATGTCACTCAACAGTTATTTTATGCCTAACAGAAAGAACAGAGAATTAGGAGATAATTAAGTTTAGGTCACTAAGCCAAGGGAAGAGACGTGACCTGATCTCTGCTTGGTAGAGAACACTCTGGCTATGTTGTAGAAAATGCACTGTCAAGGAGCAATACTGGAGGCAAAGAATTATCTGAAGGACTCTCACCCAGAAGTTGTGTTGTTTACAAAACAGACCTAGAATGAATAGGTGGAAATATCAAAGAAGCAAATTTAAGGGAAGATTCTTCTATTAAGTAGGACTTTAAAAAAAATCACCGTTCCCTAAATTTTTAAAATACAGTGACATCAGTATTCTTCTAAGATGACTAGCTGACCTTTAAGGGGTCTTACAAATATAAGTCTCTGTAAGTTAAAATACATTTCTCATTTCCTTCATTATATATCCTGAGTAGAGAAAACTGGCAAGTAACTTATCAGTCAAAATCTTGTAAATCTGCTAACTTCTCCTATAATTACATGGTAATATTCCCTGCACTCTAACTTCACTGCAATTTTTCTAGCAAGGAATGTTCCCTAACCTGAAGAGGAAATTATTGGCATGGTCTTCAACATTTACTGCTGTACTACAATTTTCTGAAAAGACTGTGTATCAACTACAATTATACATGGTATCCTCCCTTAAAAGGTGGCCAACATTGGTTGAAAAATTAGGGACATACAAATAAAAAGCAATGTTTCCTCAAACTTTCCAATATTCCATGGACACAAAATTATGCTCTGCTACTAGAACAAATATTCCCTTTTCTTCCCAACTCATTAAAAAATGTCATGTTGGTAATAATATTATACCTTCTCTTAGAAAGGAGAGCTAACCTTAACAGCAAAACACAATACTGATAAATATAAATGGATGAGCAGACTAGGTGACTTCTATACATACATGACTTGATCCTCAGTTGTAAACACAGCATCTTGTACTTTGGTTTCAGTTTTCTACAGAAACAGACACAAGAAGCCCAAAGAATGGCTAGGCAAGCAGGAAAAACTTGGAAGAAAGTCACTCTATGGGGCACTCCTAAGCATCTCACAGTTATAAATTATAAACTTCCCTGCACTAAAACATCTGTATGTTGAGCTACATGATAATTTTCAAGTTAGTGCCCCTATTCAAATACAGTCAGCTATTCGACTCACTGGGAATCCTCTTGAGAGTATCATGTGGTACTACGTAGACACTACAGTTGATAAACTTACTTTTCTTTAACTTCTGAGGCCTCTCCTTCCTTGTCTTTATCTTCATCAGACTTCTCTCCTTTAAGCATGGGCTGAGAAATTATATCATCCGTGAAAGAACTGAAGTAAGATTTGATAAACTGTGGAGATGGCATCAGAGGTTCACGATTCTGAAATTCAATCACATTTAAATATTTCAAAATGAGAAAACACCGACCGAAGAAGCAGGTACATTTGTACAATACTGAGAATGACTGCTGTAAAAACTAGGATCTCATTCTCAAATAACTGAAGAATATCAGACTGCAAACCACAGGACAAGAGACAGTAGAACTGGTAAAGCTACTCATCCCAGTTGTTCAAAGCAGGTTTTAAATGACACCTCTCCTCTCCAAAGATGTAAAATATCCAGACCTCCTAGGACTACATGTTAAAGTCCAAGAAAGGGAAATCTCAAACACAGGAGGCAAATAACTGCCAAGTTAAAAATTATTTCCTGGGGCACCTGGCTGGCTCAGCTGGCAGAGCATGCAACTCTTGGGGCTGGTAAGTTTGAGCCCCACCTTGGGTATAGACATTACTTAAAAATGAATTTTTAAAAAATGTAATAAAAAATAAAAATTATCTCCTTCTGGTCTCTGTTCTAGATCAGCATCTTAATTTACCACTCAAGACCACATCTTACACAGGTGCTATAATGTTAAGTCCATTTACCATGGGCTTTCATCTGACCTCCAGCTGTACTGCATCTGAAGATCTCCATTACAGTAAATGCCACTGAAAGTCTGAATGAAATCACATTTCTTGTTTTCATTACTTTTTGGCATGGCAATGTGATTCACCATTATAGAATTATTTCCTTTTAGTCCAATTAGGATAAAATCTTCAAGAGGGTACAGGGAATAACATAACCATAGGGCCCTTATATTTTGGATCCTTTATCTTGAAAATCTAACCCAAAGATTTTTAAGTTGAAATACGGTATTTTAAATTGTATGCATAATAAATACCATTCCTGTTTTTTTGGTAGATTCAATGCCTTTGTATTTGAAGAAGGACAAAAAGGAATTTGGCTTTTTTCTTTATTAAGTTTATTTATTCTGAGAGAGCGAGTGAGAGAGAGAGAGGAGAAGACAGAGCAAGCACAAGCAGGGGAGGGCAGAGAGAGGGAGAGAGAATCCTAAACAGGCTCAATCCCACTAACCATGAGATCATGACCTGAACTGAAAGCAGGAATTGGAGGCTTAACCTACTGAGCCACCCCAGCACCCCAAGGGAATTTGGCTTTGTAAGTAAATTATCGAATCTAGAATAGATGAGATTGGGAAAGAAGACAAAGGAAATCTTAGGGAAAGCCCTACTTTTATGGGAGAAATTCAATGTCTTCATTTAGGATTATACAGGTTAATACTGTAAATCAATTGGTCACCCATCAAATGACAAGTATGCTTAACTTCAGTATTTCACTAAAGATTGTATAGGAATATATAGTGGCAATCATTTGCCACTTTAAATAGCAGTTGCTGAAGACAGACTAAATCGTTACTTTTAGTTTACTATTTCAGCTTGGAAAAGGTATCTTCCTGCCTTCCACACAGAATTACACATTTAAAATAAATACAATGGAAGTGATGGACTTAAGTAACAAAGGAATAAGATACAAGTTCCAGCTGTGCCACTAATTAGCCATGTGACCCTGCACATGTCACTTTCAGTTTTCTTATCTGTAAAATGGCAACAAATATACTTGCCTTATTTTTCTCATAGGGCTGTTGTAGAAATAAAAACAATAACATGAAAAGTATTTTGTAATTTACAAAGGTAGCATATGAGCAGTGGAGAGGCTCCTGGCTGTCTCAGTCACAAGAGCAAACGACTCTTGATCTCGGGGTTGTGAGTTCAAGCTCCATAATGGGTGTAAAGATTACTTAAATAAAAACTTCAAAGAAAATATAAGTGGAAACTAATTTGGAACCTATGTAAATGTGGGTTATCTTGTATTTTCTGAGCACCCTGAAGACCAACCAATATAATCACTCCACAATAACATTATAAATATACACAAGGAAATTAGGCTCCCTCAAGGTTGTGAGACTATTAAATGATATTTTACAGTGCTGTGAGGAATCCCAGTTCTAGGAAATGCTCAAGGGGAAAAAAAGAACAGTTTAAAGAGACCGAGAACAACTACAGCTATACTCCTCTCCAAGATTCACAACATATCCTAGCACATGAAAGTCCTGCAGTGAAGAAACCCATTTTAACTGTTTAACTCAGCTGATATTCAGGGGTGTAAAATTAAAAAAACACACAGCTTATTAAAATCAACTTAAGGGAAACATTATTCTTAAAGAAAAAAGGAACAATTGCCTTAATATTACTGAAGTTTAGCAGAAATTTTCCAGTGACAGATATTTAGTGATGCCTGTGGTAATCCCATGACACTACTTCTATCCCTCATGACACTTCCCCACATCATGCCTTTTATACTTATTAATGGTCTCTCTCACTAAACTGTAATTCTGTAAGGGCAAGGACCATTTATTTCTAAAATGGCCACCATGGAGTTTTGTTCAATAAGGCTTCTTGAATTAAATTATCTGTTACAGACTGCTTAAAACCAATGCCAATTTATACAGTATACACTTAAAAATATACCTTTAATGATATAGACAGGGCCTGGCAAATTGTTTCTATAAAAGACCAGGTAGTAAGTATTTTAGGCTTTACAGGCCATGCAGTCCCTGTCACAACCACCTCACTCTGCTGTTTTAGCTTAAAAGCAGCCAAAAATGATGGCTGAGTGCTGTGTTCCAATAAAATTTTATACAAACAGGTGGCAGACTGGATGCGGTCCATAGGCTTTGTTTGGCAACCTCTAATACAGATGAATTCTTTCAGTATTCTCCAGATACAATATTGCATATAGCCTACATTCTTCTTTTAAAAAGATAAGCCACAAAAGCCCAATATTACAGAAAAAGAAGTGTAACACAGATCTAATTTCAGTTGTTACCACTGCCATCATGCCCAAGTTCAAGCAGTGTAAATTAAAATGACTCTTCACAATGTATATCCCCTCTATTAACCAACTTAGATTTACCTTATATTTTTCTTTGGCTTTCTCTTTTCCAAGAAGTTTAAGAACTTTATCAGCTAACAGCATGCTTTGTTGATTTTGGAACCCTTCTAGTATACACACAGCAGTGACATCTAGAGATGATGGAAAAAACAAAAGTATAAAATTATTGCAAAGATGATTAGCAGCATCAAATGGGCACCATGTACCACAGAAAGCCAAACCAAATTGATGGCCTGATGTAGCTATCAATTCCATTTCCAATAATTTGCTTCTCAACACTTTAGTTTTATATACTCTATAACTCAAACTCGAAACTCAGAAATTCATTCCACTTCTCTGGTTATTCACTTTTCTCACCTGTGAAATCCAAGGAACTATCCTGTATGGTTTGTGATGTTTCTTACCACCCTCACATTCTACACAGTAAATAAATGAAGAATCCAGGAAGACTCCCTTGTGCCCAGCACCTAAAGGCCTTATCAATGTAATGTGGCTTTCTCATGTCTGATTCTTTTTATAGACCTCACAAGTTATTCCTTGTGTCCAAAGCCATCTTGCCAGGGAGCTCTCAATTAAATCTGCTTCAAAATACCATTTTCATCTGGTTATGCCATAGCTGAAGATAAAGTGGTTTGAAATTTAAAAGATCAGTGGTTCCTGAACCTCTCAACCTTTTAGAGTATTCAAGCATTGGCTGTTCCCACTCTTTCTGAATTCAATTTCTCAGAATTCCAAATCTTTGCTCCTCCAAACAAGTCAATCTGTCCATATGTTCCCCGGATAACCTGGCTAATGCCAAAGTCACTGTCTTTTTCCCATCTCAGTCCACCTATCTAAAATCCACTTAATCAGCTTTCTGCCAATTATTAACTGGTAATAACTTCAAGGGCTGGCTCAAAACTCAGAATTCTCTTTTTCCAAAGCAACAGTCCTTCTACCCATCACCAAAATACACACCACCACAAAACCTCAAATTTTTCTAAAATGTTCTCTAAACCACTCTCACTTGGTAATCCAGACTTTTAAAAATAAAATGGATTTTTCCTTTTAAATAATGTTATTTTACAAAGTAATTATGGCTAAATCTGATTATTGATGCTTTTAAAGCAGATTTAGCTTGTAGAAATCAGTTTGGTTTAGCTCCACGTCACCCACAAAAATGTACGTTAAAATAAGCCAGTAGCCTATATTCTAATTGGAGTTTTAGAAGCAGATATGGCCAATTAGAGGCTGCAGAATATTTACTTACAGAATTTACTCAGAATGGCAAATTCACCTGATGCTTTGTACCAAATACATAATTTCCAATTGGGTATAAAATAATGTTTGAAAATACCAAGCACAAAAATACAAATGTTTTCTTTAATGACTCATCTGAAAATTATTTCATGTTTATATAGGACATTAACTGAAAATATGTAGAATCTTAGCAACACTATCACTTACTAAAACCTCTTTTCTGATTTCTTTATCATGGAATTACACTGATGCTCATTAATTGCCAAGTTAAAAATGTATGGTATATAAACTTCAAATCTTAATACTAATTTAGTCCCATAATTGAGAACAGAAACAATACTCAAGTATCAGAAATCTCAATTTAAATTAGAAAACAAATTCTCAGTTGGGGAAGAATCTAACTTTTAAATACAAGTGATTTCTCTACTTCATATAAACTTACCAATGACTACAAAGCCTTATATAATTTTCATATGTAAACACAAAAATACCCTCACCTTCTAAACATTCCTTCTTATTGTCTAGCTTCTCGTGGGCTTTTGCACGTCTAAAGAGAGCTTTCACATATTTGGGATTAAGTTCAACAGCCTTTGTACAATCTTGTGCCACCTCTTTCCATTTTTGCTGTAATTGAAAGTATTAAAAAAAGTCACACTAAAGGAATCGCTGTTCAACAGAAATTACTTTTCGAAACTTAACAGGCTGAGTGTTAAGTCTCACAACACACAAAAATATTCCCAATACATAAAAAGAGTTAAGATCCACAATATATTACAACAGCTCTGTAAATACCTGTAAATAAAGAAAAGCAACCTGATTTTCAAAAAGAGGCAAAGGACATACTTAGGCCATCTCTCTACCACCAAATCTACAAACCTACCTGCATCTCTGTGCTCCTATCATCTCCTTCCCTCCTGTTAAAACTGAGGAAGCACCCCTCTTCATCAAAGGCCAATCCTCCACTTGTGAGCTGGATCCATACTCTCTCCACTTCAAAGACTTTACTTTGTTAGCTATTTCACCTCTACATCAATCTACATCTCTACTGAATCATTCCCATGAGCATATAAAAAAAAAACGAAAAAAACCACTTACTCTAGTTATTTTCCATCTTTTAAAAACCCTCCTTTGAGTCCATAATTCCCTGCAGCTACTACCCCATTTCTTGGTTCCTCTTTATTGCCAAACCTCCAAAGAACTGCCGCTCTAATTGATTTCTACCTACTTCACTGGCTGCTCCTTCTCAATTCCCTTTGCTAAATTCTTCCCCTCCACTTGAGTCCTCAAGGTCTCATCTCTTCTCTCACCCTAGGTGACCACATCTAACATCCTGGCATTATATAAAATAGAAAATTAGATGACTCCCAAAAGAGACATTTCTCAATTCAACTTCTACGTAGCTGTCTCACTCCTTCCCCATTCCACTATTATTTACATTCCTGCTTTTCTTCACCCTTCATATCCAATATAACAGCAACTTGTTGGTCTCAGCTTACTTCATGTTTCACATAGGCTGCCTCAGCAACATCCTTACTTGGTGTCCCCATCTCCACTCTTGCCTCCCTACAATATATTCTTGACAGAACATTGAAAGCAATTTTAGAGGATGTCCCTGCCTTACTTAAAACCCTTAAATATTTGCCATTACACTCAGAATCAAATCCAAATTCCTTACTGCTGTAGACTTTGTCTCATCTGCCCTCTGCTGCCTCTCCAATTGCATCTCTCTATACTCCAGGATCCTTTATAATTCTTTAATCACACCAAACTCTTTCCTGCCTCAGAGCAATTATACACACCGTTTCCTCTATTTGTAACACTGTCTCCTCTACTGTTTTATGCACCAATCCTATCTCTAGTCATTTTTTTATTACTGAATCATGTTAATTATTTAAAGCATTTGTGAAAATGTCATTTAAATAGTTCATTGTTTAGCTATTCTTGAGTTCTATGCATAATGATTTGCTTTTATAGACCCAGCCTGTACCATAGCAACCTTCCGTATAGGAAGATAGTCAGTAATATTTGGTTGAACAAAAAAATGCGGAGACTACAAATGCCCAATAACCGCAGAAAAGAATAGTGAACTTCAGCAACATTTCTAAAAGTGCAAATTAAAACAATGAGAAAAAATGGCAAATAATATTAAGACTGATAATATAGTCAGCGAGAGTAATGGAAAACAAGCATGCTCATATTGTTGGGAGTAGGTGCTGATGCTATCTCTTTAGATTTCCATTTCTAGAATTTTATCCTCCCGAAAGTATGCAAAAAAATACTTAATGAAAATATTTACTCAAATACTGAATGCAATAGGTAAAACAGGAAACAACCCAAATGTTCATCACTAGATGTTCTCCAGTATACAACCATGTAACAGCTACTACATATACCATTTCAGAAAGAATAAAACAAATCTGCATGTGCTAAGAAAAGCTGCACAAGATATAGTGGCAATTAAAGAATGTCACAAACAATTCTGTGTAATAAGTTTCGTCTCCCCGCATGCTACTATTAATATTTATGGAAACAAAAAATTGAAAAAAATAGCCTCAAACTGTTGAGAAGGATGGGGTTACCAGAAACTCCACTGTAGTTTCCTGTATTGTCTAATTTTATAGAACCTGATATATATAACCTTAGATTATATTTTTAACCAGCAAAACTCAAATCTGTTCTTAAAAAAGTTATGTAATTAAAAGATATGGAAACAAAAAGCCTGTAATTTCAAAACTTCAAAAAACTTATTAGGTTTGAGTGGTACTAACTGAAACATTATGCAAATAAAGAAAACAAAAAGAACAGGAAAAAAAAAAAAACCCCTAAGATACATACCAACTGTTCAAAGGCAGCAGCTCTGTTTTGATAAAATGTGGAAAGGTCAGCATTCTTCTCTATAGGGCACAAACTGATCGCCTCAGTATAGCACTGAATAGCTTGTTCATATTTTCCTGCTTTAAAATATTTGTTGCCTTTGTTCTTGGCTGCTTGCGCTCTATCAAGAGAGTTCTGAAATGAGAAGAAAGAACACTTATCAATACTCAGGAATAGATTAAGATCAGAGACTAAACAGTGATAAACTCACAGAAGAAAAATGGGTATGTAGAATAGCTGTTTATGATGTAAGTCACTTCATATAAATATCTTCATGGGATAAAGTCTCAGTAGTAGGATTGCTAAGCCAAAGGTTTATGTATTTTTAATTTCAAAAAAACTGCTGTAGTACTTTATATTTAAAATCCACTTTCCTGCCATTCCTGCCAGCAAGAGTTGTGATAGCTAATTTTTGCCAACCTAATGGGTTATCAGTCAGAAGTGACTACCAGTTAGGATGCATTTGACAATGTCTGGAGAAATTTCTGATTGTCACAACTGCAGGGGGTAGGTTTGGGTAGCTGCTACTGTTACCTAGTGGGTAGACATCAGGGATGCTGTTGACATTCTGCAATGCACAGGACAGCCCCCCAACACAAAGAATTATCAAATCCAAAATGTCAATAGTGCCAAGTTCATTGAAAAACCATGGTATAAAGTAATACTCCAATATTATTTTGATTTATTTTCCTCTATTAATGAATCTGAAAATCTTTTCATGTTTATTGGCCATGAGGCTTTTTTATTCTGAAAACCACTTATTCATGTGTGTTGCTATTTTTCTGTTGGGCTGTTTGTCAATAGTATAGAATAGATACTAGACACACTTTGTCATCTTCATTATAATTGTTATCCCAAATCTGTTGTTTGCTCATCAATAAATTTTCTGTACTCTTGTCTTAGTCTCAGAGTCTTCCTAGAGGACCCAACTTACATACTGTGTACAATAAGAAGAGTTCGTAGGTAGTACCCACTGAGGACAGTTGTGAATACTTCAGTCAACATTTGGGAAGCGTTCTGGAGACAATTCCAGTTATCCAGGTTCTAGCTGCTAAGTCCAAGAGCTTTGTGGCATGTCTTTACCCAAAACTTATTGTTTGTCAGCATCATCCAACTTTATTTTTTAATTTTTTTATGTTTATTTTTAAGAGAGAGAGACAGAGCGCAAGTGGGGGAGGGGCAGAGAGAGAGAGAGACAGAGAGAGACAGAGAGAGAGAGAGACAGAATCCGAAGCAGGCTCTAGGTTCTGAGCTGCCAGCACAGAGCCCAACATGGGGTTCGAACCCACAAACCGTGAGATCATGACTTGAACTGAAGTTGGACACTCAACCGACTGAGCCACCAGGCGCCCCAGCATCATCCAACTTTAACAAATATGTGATTATGAAAGAATACATAATGTCTGCAACAGGTAAGCACTGACAAAACAAAAGCAGAAGTAGTTGCCCTCACAAATAACTTACAGGAGCCGTGAAAGCCAAGTTGCTTATGGACCAGGGCATCTCACTCCTAAACAGAAAAGTGAAACACCAACCTTTTTTTGAATGTGCTCTTTTTCCCCCTTACTCTTGCTTCATTTTTCTTTGCTGCTTTCCCCCCACTATTTACCTTTTGTTTCCCTTCTCCTTTAATCCAAGTACTACTCTAATTATTTTTTTTTTTTTTAATTTTTTTTTCAACGTTTTTATTTTTATTTTTGGGACAGAGAGAGACAGAGCATGAACGGGGGAAGGGCAGAGAGAGAGGGAGACACAGAATCGGAAACAGGCTCCAGGCTCCGAGCCATCAGCCCAGAGCCCGACGCGGGGCTCGAACTCACGGACCGTGAGATCGTGACCTGGCTGAAGTCGGACGCTTAACCGACTATGCCACCCAGGCGCCCCTCTAATTATTTTTTAAAAGTATAGTGTGCAAAGATTTGTTGGAAACTCCTTTTATCTAAGTTCAGAATATTAAACAGCTAGTTTAAGCCAGCTAGTGTCAATAAGGAACATATTTTAAAACTAGGATGTAGGAGACCCAAATAAACCACAAATAAATTAAAAGATGAATATAAAATCTTCCATTTGTCAAAAGCCTCAATCATCTTCCAAACGCTTTGACAGTGAAAATCTTTAGCACAAAATATCCATAATAGACAATCAGGAATCTCTTATATATCTATAGACTATAGGAGGGTAACTATCAAGTTATTGCTGGAAAAGTGCATTTGAAGCAGCCCCTACAGTCCTCCCACTCCATTGAGAGGAGAAGTGAGCCCGGACTAGGGCTGTCATCCAGAAGGAGCGAGGATCCCCTACACCCAAGAGGTAAGTGATAGGCATACCTTGGCTGTCTTACAAGAGACCAAACTGCTGAGAACTGCTACCATAGAAAAAAATTTAATACCCTAAGAGAGAGGCACTCAACTCAAAAAGAAAAACTAGTATTTGAGAAAACAGGATAAACCAGGCAAACTGAAACTTTAACATCAGGGGAATAAGAGGCTATCACAGTCATTTTAAAAGGAGTCTGCTTTGAAAGAATACTAATTAGACATCTTGAAAATTAAAAAGGATTATTATAATCAACTCAACAGACGTTCTGGGATTGGGGCGCCTGGGTGGCTCTGTCGGTTAAGCATATGACGTTGGCTCAGGTCATGATCTCACATTTCATAGGTTTGAGCCCCACATCGGGCTCTGTGCTGACCGCTTGGACCCTGGAGCCTGCTTCAGATTCTGTGCCTTCCCTTCTCTCTGCCCACCCCTGCTTGAGATATCTCTCGCTCTCCCTCTCTCTCTCCCTCCCTGTCTCTCTCTCAAAAATAAACATTAAAAGAAAAAACTCAGTTTCTGCTGAGATCACCTTAATAGACAGTCTGGGACTATATATTAGAATGGGCATAACTGAGGAGCAAATTAACAAGTAGAAGATAGAGCCAAGGAAATCTGTCAGAATGCAATGAAAATAGAGGACAGGAAGATGAGACATTTGGAGGAAAACCTAAATGACATGGAATATAAATTCAGATGTTCCAACATCTACCTATCTGGAATTTAGAAGGAAAGGCACAGAATGGTGTGTTGAAGGAAATATTAGAAAAATTCCTGGAGGGGCCGCCGGCTAGCCCAGTCAGCAGAGCATGCAAGTCTTGATCAGGGTTGTGAGTTCAAGCCCCACATTGAGTGTGAGCCCTACTTAAAAAAAAAAAAAGAAAAAAAGAAAAGAAAAGAAAATTCCTGGAGCTGAAATAACACACATTTTTAGACACATCATGGTGAAATTTGCCAACAAAAATCCTAAAAGTTTTTAGGTAGAAAAAACAGATTATCCACAAAGGAAAAAGAACCAAAGTGGTATTAGAATATCACCAACATGGGGTACTAAAAAACAATGAAGTAACAACTTTAAAGTTCTGAAGAAAGATTATCTCCAATCTAGAATCTTATACCTAGCCAAACTAGTTTTTAAGGTTGACTGCAAGAACAGAAATAGAGGTAGTATAACTTCCTTATCACTAAAAATAGACCCAAAAGTAGGGCAAATTATCAATACAAGTAGAAAGGGGAGGATAAAGGAAGAAACAAAAAAGGTTACATATGGCAGGAATCATTAAACAGGTTAATAACAACAAATGTCAATAGGTTAAATCTCCATATTAAAAAAATTTCAAACTATGCTATCAGGCATGACCTAAAACAAAGCGACAGGTCAAAAAGACTATAAAAGTTAGAGAAGGCAAACACTAAGAAAAATAAGGCAGTATCAGACCAAAAAAACATTAAAAAGCCTCAGATGGAACACAAAAGGACAGCTTTACTGATAAAAGGCTCAATTTGCCAAGAACACATCATAATCAGGAATCTTTACGGGCTAATAAAACTTCAAAATAAGGAAAGTTACTTTTGATACTAAATATCAAGATAAACATTCTTCCAATTTTTGGCAAAACGTTTACAATGTTTCTAACTCATTTAGGACATGGCTAATACACATCCTTAAACACTAGGGACTGTTTATGTAGAAAATAATGTGGCATATTAAAAGCATGTGAGAAGTATATTTGACTACAGACCTACTGAAGACTGTTTTTAAAAGTTTATTTATTTATTTTGAGAGAGAGAAGGGGGGAAGGGGCAGAGAGAGAAGGAGAGAGAGAATTCCAAGCAGACCCTGCACTATCAGTGCAAAGCCCAACGAGGGACTAGATCCCACGATCCCACCAACTGTGAGATCATGACCTGAGCTGAAATCAAGAGTCAGATGCTCAACCGACTGAGCCACCCAGGTGCCCCAGTATTTTTTTTTTAACTTTTTAATTTTTTTAGAGAGAGAGAGAGAGAGAGAGAGAGAGAGAGCAAGCGAGAGCATGAGCTGGGGAGAGGGGCAGAGGGAGAGAGGGAGAATCTTACACAGGCTCCATGCATGGAGCCTGATTCGACCCTGGGATCATGACCTGAGCTGAAACCAGAAGTCGGGCACTCAATTGACTAAGCCACCCAGGTGCCCTTATTCAGTATTTTTAATAAAGATTTATAGATTAGATAAAAACATCTTCTGGACAGAGTAATGACCTTGTCTCCGCAGAAACAGGTAATGAACTCCTTCCTGTCTACTAGCAGTTTAAGGCTAAATAATATCATACAGAATACAAGAGGAGGCAGTTATAGCAAGGGCTAACAAGTTAAAAGAACAGACATATCTGGAGAGATGAGTACACAAGGCTTTCCTTTCTCTACTTAGAGGATGGATACTTATTTTTATCCAGCAAAGTCTAAATCAACTTAAAACCAACCAAGTGAATCTTTCAATTAGCTATTTTCCTCCATTAGTCGTTTTATAATAGCTCCTTTTAAAAGTTATTAAAAATTCTTTAACTCCAGGGCACCTGGCTGGCTCAGTTAGTAGAGCATGCGACTCTTGATCTCGGTGTTGTTGAGTTCAAGCCTCATGTTGGGCTTGAAAAGTCTTAAAAAAAAAAAAAAAATCTTTTAACTCTTAAGGCCAAAATTAGAATCTGATTAACGTTTTTTCCTTATTATACTGTAAAAAAAACAATGGTTTGAATGACACTGTGTGGAAAAGGATCAAATTACATAGGCAAATCACCAAGTGCAAATTTTTTTCAGTTGCTTCCACTGCCACTCCAGAAAGCAAACCAAACCACATTTCTGGAGAGCACAACCTTGGTTAACATCCCTATCACCCCAAGCCCACTGTCTGCCTCATTACTTTCTGTCCAACTATTTCCCTTCCTTAATAAAAAAGCAGACGGGGGGCCTGGGTGGGTTAAGCGTCCGACTTCAGCTCAGGTCATGATCTCGCAGCTTGTGAGTTCAAGCCCTGCACAGGGGCTCTGTACTGACAGCTCAGGGCCTGGAGCCTGCTTCAGATTCTTAGTCTCCCTCTCTTTCTCTGCCCCTCCCCTGCTTGTGCTCTCTTTCTCTCTAAAAAATAAATAAACATTAAAATATTTTTTTAATAAAAAAAATAAAAATGCAGAGAAAGAATGGCATTACAGCAAGGACAGTACAGAAAAACTAATCATTTTGGCCCACTGATGAAATGTAGGACAAAAAGCTGGTTAACACAATGCCAGACTTCCCCTACATCAGGAACTAGACCTTATTTTCACAAGCTTTGAGGCCAAAACCAGGCAGAAATTAAAATAAATGCACTGGACAAAAAAGTTTGTATTAGAGAACACATGACGAACAATTCTTTATGAGGGATTTTAATTCCATCCTACAAGAATCCTTCACACTGCTTTTCAGTAATCCCCACCTGCCGCCACCAGTCTACATTCTTGAGTTATAATAAGAACTTTCATAATTAAAGATTGGAGTTAGAAAACAAGCTCAAAGACAATTTTGAAAGCATATTTGATAAATGAGATGCAGACATACTGATCTAAAACATAATGGGAACATCCTGAAATGCCAGTTTATTTCATATGGTGTGTTTGCATATCTAAATGTACTCAGGTGGTTTAAAAGTCATTTAAAAACCATTTATGTTTAGAAGACATTTAAAAGCCATTTATGTTACTGGAAATCACTTTTGGTTTGGGTAGTTGTTTTCAGGTTCTGAACATTCCATAATATTTTACACTGAAGTTATGTGAAAATGCAGCTCTCTCTTCATTTATTACAACAAACTATTTTCTAATTGCTCTGAAAATTCTTTTTAACAAGTAAATTGTATCATGTCATTCCTTGCTCAAAACCTTCCAGGAACTTCCCACCACCAAGACCTACACACAAGACTCCAAACTTTCGTTACTCCACTTCAGCCACATACTCAATTTTCATACATGAGTGTAAATTTAAACTTCATCAATACTGGTTAGAATACAGAAGAACTATGAAAAAGATGTTGACATCTGCCTAGTATGTCACATAAAGTATGATTTAAAATGGTCTACTAGAAAACTTAGTTTTTTTCCCCCCATGCATGATTTGGGTAAGTTCCATCTCTTTCATAATGAATAACTGTTCAGCAGAGTTAACTCCATGATTCCATGTGATTCTGCTAAATGAATTCAATAAATATTTGAAGCCAAATCTCACAAGGAATCCTGAAGTTAATGCATTAAGTAAAAAGGGCACCTGGGTGGCTCAGTCCCTTAAGCACTGGACTTGGCTCAGGTCACGATCTTGTGGTTCTTGACTTCGAGCCCCACATCGGGCTCTCTGCTGTCAGCACAGAGCCTGCTTCAGATCCTCTGTCTCCCTCTCTCTGCCCCTCCCCTGCTCACTGTGTCTCTGTGAAAAATAAATAAACATTTAAAAAAATCAACTGTCAAAATTACTTTTGACAAATCTTTAGCAGAGCACCACACTGGAGATGCATGGTAGGTGCTATTACTATCCTCATTTTACATAAAGAGCAACTGAAGGCCAGACAGTCTGAGTAACTTGCTCAAGGCAGGATTCAAACTCTAGCAATTCCACTCCAGGTTGCCTAAACTTTACTTCTGTACTGCATGGATTGTCATCCACGTTTTATGAAGAATACTATTACAATCACATCCAGATTCACACTCTGGAACTGAAACAAAACAGATTCAGATATCCTATCTTGCTAACTACTAACTTTAGGGCAAAAGGTCTTTAAATGAAAAGACAAAGAGAGTCATCAGCACAATTAGATCTTTTTCTTTCTTTATGCCAAGGAAATATAACTGAATTCATTTTAATAAAAAGCACATCTGATGTGACTCCACAATCAACAGGATAGTCTTTACCCTGAAGGAACACTAGAGGCAGGTCAAGAAACAAGTAGACTGGCAGCTTCTCTAAAGAATCACCACTGATTAAAAAACCCGAAACCCCAATTCACATCGGGAAAATGTGATTAGGTAATTAGTAAACTGTGTAACTAATAACCAGAAAATTATTAGAATCAAAGTAGCAACTACATATAAATATACACACACATATCCAAAAGTATTTGGGTAAGACACAAGAATTAAAAACAAGTAACTCAGGTAATAAATCTAAAAGGAAACAATGAAAAACACAGTAAATATGTAGGTCTCCTCTCCATAAGCACTGTGCTAGAACTTGTCAAACAAGAGGCAAAACCTACAAATCTACCCTGTACCTTTTGCAGAGGCTAATCTACTCTGGAAAAAACAAGTAACATTTAAAGACCAAAGGAACAGATATTAAGGTATAATGCCAGTAAATTTAGTAGAATACAAAGTTGAAAAAAAAGTAATGGAGATTTGATAGTCAGTGAAGGTTACTTACAGGAATGTGCTCTGGAACAAAAATGACTAATAAAGAACAGCCAGGAAAATACTCCAAGGAGGAAAAACCACACACACACACACACACACACACACACACACACACACACACACACTTCAGACCAGAAAGGGTCCTTTAAAACAAGTCCTGCAATGGTAACATTGACTACATTATAGAAAGCTTTCAATGATAGACATTTGGCAATAAGGACTCACTGTAAATGCTCAGCAAATATTTACAAATTATTATTCTGATAATCACATATAGTTACTGTGAAAGGAAATGAGCTGGAATCAGGTAATCTATGTGTAAGAAAATAAAATGGGTATCACCATAATACACATTTACATATATCAAAATATAGACAAAGTGGTTTAACACTGTTTCTTTTCAATGGCTTCATTCTCTTAAATTTACCAAATTCCAAAAGCATATTTAAAAATTCGAATCCCAGCTTAACAGAAGTAGCAATCAACTGTGGAAAACTTGTAGCATGAGAAAGTCTTTTAAAAATACTTTTATATGAATAAAACCTATTATATGAATAACACCTGAGATAATAAGTCCTTTCCCGTATTATATCCCAATATTTCAAAAATCTACAACCAACCCCACCCACTGAATCATAATACAGAACACTCTTTACCTAAGAATTCATTTGTAAGAATGCAGGTTCTTTAGGATTATGGTTGTAGTTCATACAAAATCAAGTGATTTATAAAAAGAATGTCTAAGTAAGGTTTAAGACTGTTACACCAAGTTCTAGGTTGACTGGTGGAATAAAAATGAAAAGCTGAATTCTGAAAAAATATTCAACTTGTGGAGATGTGGACACACACACACACATGTCAAAGAATGAAGCTTCATTGGTACACTGACTCAACACCTGCTTTGTACAAGGCATTTATTAGGTTCTGAGAATAGTGAGATAGAGCCAGTCCCAGCCTTCACATATTCAAGAGTATAGTAGGAAAGATATGAATAAGCAACTCTAGTACCACGTGGTAAGTGCTATGGAAGGGAAAAGTTCAGTGTTATGTAATCACATAACCTATGCCCAGGTAAAGGGTTCAGAAAAGGTTAAATGATCCACATGTTGTGACTTGAAGGATGAGAAGGTAGAGTATTAGGCAGTGTTCACAGAATATCCAAAGCCAAGAAATAAGAGGAAATGTCAAGAGATAAAGTTGAAGAGGTAAACAGGATCAAGATCATGGAGGATCTTAAATGATGATGAGTTTGAACTTTATCTGTTGGGCAATGAACAGAACACCACTTAATGATTTTAAGCACATAACTGTCAGGATTTTATTCTGGTAGTGACAAATGGATTCAAGGAAGACAATGAGAGTAGCAGTTATTCAGTTGAGAAATAATGGCTGTGGGAATGTAGCAGTCAGGCTTAAAACTCTTCTGGATGTTTTTCTGGATTAGATGTGGAAAATATGCCAATAGTTAAAAGTTAAGGATGATACCCAAGTCTCTGGCTTAGGAAAGTAGTCTGATGAGGCACATTAGTTGGTATTCTCAAGAAAAACAGGAAGGAGTCTGGATGTGAAATAGCTGTAAGGTAATGAAGTGAGAATTCCCCCTTAAATTTGGGCCTCTTGAGAGGTGTAGGCTATACACAAGAAATTAGGAAGCTATCAGTATACGTGATAAGTTCCTGCACAGCAAGCAAGCATCCAGTGAAGGTGTGGAAAGTAAGAGAATGCTTATGATAGAACCATGAAGGTCACCAAAAGGAAAAGGTAGAGAAAAGAGCCTGGAAAGGAGACCAAGAACAATCAGCAAGGGAGGTATCAGGAATTTTTTAAAAGGCAAAGGAAACCAGAATACAATGTGTCAGAAGCCACAGGAGAAGTTATGAAATTAAGAGAAGACAATGTAAAACACTGCCAAGGATCAAGTTAAGATAAAGACTGAAAGGTGTTCACTGTACTTAGTTACATAGAAATGTCACTGGTGACCCTGGTTTTTCTTTAAAGTTTATTTGAGAGTGAACAAGTGGGGGAGGAGCAGAGAGAGGGAGAGAGAGAATCCCAGGCAGACACCGTGCTGTCAGCACAGAGCCTGATGTGGGGCTTGATCCCATAAACCATGAGATGACGACCTGAGCCAATACTAAGAGTCAGATGCTTAACTGAGCCACCCAGGTGCCCCAGTGACCCTGATTTTTAAAAAATGACTAGTTGGGGCGCCTGGGTGGCGCAGTCGGTTAAGCGTCCGACTTCAGCCAGGTCACGATCTCGCGGTCCGTGAGTTTGAGCCCCGCGTCGGGCTCTGGGCTGATGGCTCAGAGCTTGGAGCCTGTTTCCGATTCTGTGTCTCCCTCTCTCTCTGCCCCTCCCCCGTTCATGCTCTGTCTCTCTCTGTCCCAAAAATAAATAAACGTTGAAAAAAAAAATTTAAAAAATGACTAGAAACAGATCATTTGAGGGGAGAGAATTACTTCATTTCAAAGATGACTGAAAACACCAGGTCACTCAGTCTTTGCTCTCCTAATTAAAATGCTTAAGTACATTTCTCCTTTCCCATTCTAGAGGGCTGACTTAGATTAGTGGTTTCTAACCATTTCATGTGGGATAACTACTGTGTAACATTAAAAAAGCTTGAACACCAGAATAACTATTTTTTTTTATCAAATTAAAAAACAACAGGATAGAATGCTACTATAGCCAATCAAAGTTTTAAATAAATGCACCTTTCAAAAAATCCTGTTTGAAAAAAAAAAAAAAAACCTAAGACATCTGTGCAGCCAGAATACCATACTTGGTATATATGTGGGTGTGGTAGTCCCTTGTGATACCTCAGAGACTCAGAGATTGAGAAGCCATATGGATAAGATGATCTTCAAAGAATCTATCCAACTTTGGAAATCTGTAATTCTTCAAGTCTTTTTAAAAACATTACTGAAGCAAAATAGCACCTTGTGGTAGGTTTTCCAGTGCCCCCAAATGGAACATGATTTAATACTTGAAGTATTTCAATGTCAGATGCTATCAACTGTAATTAGATGCCTTTCTTTAGTGAAATCCTAAAATCCCCATTAATTAAACAGAAATATGAATTTCTGCTTTTACTTTCCGGTGTTTATTCCAGAAAAAAAGATAACTGGATACAGTCTACATTGTACACAAAAATCTCAAGCCAGCCAGTTTTATTAGTTCATTTTACATTAAGGCAAACATAGGCCAACAGACAAAAAACAATGCTTTTCTCTTTTATTCACTGAACCTTGAACAGACAGTATTTGTCCATTCCTTCATTCCCTTAAAAATTATAGCTATTGCTCAGGTGGAGAAAGAACACAGCATCAGGATTCTGCCAGTTTTTCCATCAGTTGAAACAAATGGCTTCCTTATTTACAAAACCCACTAAGGTTGCCAACTGAAAGGTGCTATTCAAATATAAAGCAATTTCTCCAACCACAGATAATAAATAAATTATAACTAGCGGTCAGTTATATTTAGATAAATCTAATAATAATTCTAAGGACCAGACTATAAAAAAGACAAAAAATAGTCTTTCAGTATTTATTGGTCCATCAGTAAAAACACAAATTTCCTTTACAAAAATGGAAAAGACATTCCTACTGTTGCTTTAGTGAAGAATCATTTAGTAATTCAAAGCAAGAATATAAGCCCACAAATTCCACAAGGTGAACAACCATATGTGTGTTTTGCTCAGTTTAAGGTCAAAAATAAATCATTTTCAAGTTACACAAAGAAGTCAATCTTAAAATCTAATTTTTAGCAGCAGTGAATTAATAAAAAATTATTCTGATAAAACGACAAAACACTCCAAAAATTTAAAAATCATCACCCTGTTATCCCAGGCAATGCTGAAAAACTAAAAATGGACTCAAGAAAATCTAAAATCTGTAAGACAGTTTGCTAAATTCTATACCAATGGTGTACTAAATTCAAACACCAAATGAGTGAGACAGAGAAGTTTTTGAAACTACAAAAAAATGTCAAAAAGTTTCATGTGTAAGAATTATTTTTTTTTAGTGATTATAGAACTAAAAGCTTTTATATATTTTTCATTCATTCATTATTCTTCCGTGATTAAAGTTAAACTAACAAATGAAATAAAAATGACCAGAGAATTTCAGATTTGTCATTAGCATTCAGAATCACCAATTTTCAGGGCTGGAAAAAATGAGACTGAAAGAAAGTATTTTAATTCTCTTATTGTATGGGATGACACTAAGATCAGAGTGATCAAATGACTTTCCCAAGGTAACTATGCTGGAGAGCCCACCATAGAGTGCACATTTCCTAGTTCTCACAGTCCATAGGTTCTTCCAGCTTACTACACTGCATTTTTCTACATTAAAAAAAAAAAAAAAAGCTAGGGTGAGGGGGCAATGTTTTACTCTGCCATTGCAAAGACTGTCTCTGGCTCTCTTCATGGCCTAGCACAATGTCTGACATATATTAGGCATGAAGTTATGGTAGTTCACTCCCACATAAAACTTCCTTTAAAGCTTATTTGACTACTTAGCAAAACTCTGTCTTTAACCTGAATAATGTAAGGTGGAAATGACTTGCAAATGTATTTAACTGGGAGTTTTTTGATCAAAGGTTTCAATGAACTCTGATTTACTCTGGAATTACCACTGTACAATCCGAGAGGCAGATAAAATCCTCCACCCCACCCTATCCCGGTATTGTTAAATGTAGCCAGGTCAATTGCCCACAGCTGTCAGATACCAAAAGGATTTAACAGTCTGTTCAACAAAACCATACAAAGTAGTTCAGCAGATACTCTGATGCGTGGCCTGACATCAAAGAACCTTTATCACGCAGGCCAGGCTTGGTCTGGTAATTTTTCAGGTAAAATTTAAAAACGAATTTAAGATGCTTCTACCCAGAAAGTTTAAAAACTCATTCCCATAGATAAAAAAGCAAATGCTACTCAACACCATTTCGCTTTGCCAACCAACAGTCACTGTATTTACCCATCCCATACCCTAAGACTTCAAATAACGGGGTGGCTCATTATTAAAGGTTATTATCTATCAAATTCTAGGCCTTGGAAATCACAATTCCTATCACAATGTACTACATTGTACCACAATGTACTAATCATTCATGGAATTTGGCTTCCCTCACTAGTTAAACACAATCATCCCATTTGCAAATATCCCCCGTACCCAAAACACCAGAGATAAATGCTGTGTCACTCACAAAAAACTAAAAACAACAACAACAACAAAAACCCCCACATATGTATTTTTCTGAAACTAAAAGGAAACTGTCAAAGAAGGCCGCTAACCTGTGCCCTCGGGCTATTCCAATCCCTACAAAAGCATCCAGAAATGTGCGTCCCTAACCTCATGTGCTTCCAGGCAGCTTTCGTCTGACGGGAAGCCCCCTGACCTGCACAACTCGTCAAGAAAAGGCTGCACCCGCTGGGTTCCACCTCCACGGCCCAGGGCTACTTCTCACCATTTCCAGGTGAGCACCGGAGCCGTCGGGATGTCCGCTGCCCGGGGCCGGACTGGCCCTACCCTCCGGGGTCTTCCGCTCGCTGTTGCGCTTTAAACCGCCGGCGTCTCC
This sequence comes from Felis catus, assembly GCF_018350175.1. Taxonomy (NCBI): domain Eukaryota; kingdom Metazoa; phylum Chordata; class Mammalia; order Carnivora; family Felidae; genus Felis; species Felis catus. The sequence goes on from NC_058376.1 coordinate 48,149,709, forward strand.
TCGGCCCCCAGCCTCCCGGCGCCGCCGCTGCCTGCTCCACAGGTACATGGCACCTGCACCTAGCAGCAGGGGAGCCCCGACTGCCAGCGCCAGCTGCCATCGCGGCAGGCCCCCAGTGCCGGGGCCTGCAGTCGCACCGCCGCCGCCCACCCCACTCCCGGAGCTAGGCGCAGCCGCTGCGACCACCGCCGCCTCCACAGGCTTAGAGGCGGCCATGACTGAGTGTCCTCCGCCACCGCCTCACTGCTGGTCGCGGGCGCCTCAGTCACCAGGTAGCGTGCGAAGGAAGACCAGAAGGAGGGAAGGGAGGCAATGAGCGAGCGAGCGAGCACGCTGGGAAGCAAGAGCGGACGACAGAAAAGGGCCAGAGGTCACCGGAAGCCCAGGGCATGCCGGGCCAGACCCTACCGTCCTTCTCCTCCCGTCTTAACCGTAGGCGGGAACGGAAATAGGGGAGAATTACTTCCGGGTTAGGGGGAACAGGGCGGGAGAGTCGTCGTAAGTGGCTCCTTCTCTTTCTTTAAGCCCCCTCGCTGTTTGTGACACTAGCTTCTGGAGTTTTCGGCCTCCAGTGGTAGCCAGTGTCGTCCTCTCCGTCTTCAGAGGGTCCTCTTATCTTGAGAAGCGGAGGAGGGGCGCATATAAGTCGGATCTACAGTGCGCAGGCGGTCAGTGGAGGATTTGCAGCAGCCCTACGAATGGGCGGGAGTGGCTGAAGAGTTGTGAATGTTATTGGCTGGCAGGAGCAGTGGGCGGGGCGTAGCCCAAATAGCCCAATTTATTGGTAGAATTTGGGCCTCGTTTACCCGTTTCAGCCACGTAGGCGCTTCTTAGATTCTCAGGTCCTGTAGCTTGGTTTTATGTCTTCATGTCTGTGAAGCCAGTGGATTAGAAGGACTTGTAAAGGTGTATGAAAGAAGAGCTCAAAGCTATAGGTAGTCACTGATTCTTTTATTTCTACTATGGCCAGATTTTAGTTTGGAGGCATTTAGATTGGGGGCAGATAGCAGAAATCAGAGTTGGGGGAAACGGGTAAATCTAAATTTGCTTCGGCCAAAACGGCTTAAGTCCCTATGGTTCACCGTCTGCACCAGTTACGAAAGCGATGATGATGTACGGGAACTGAGTGGGTAGAAATGCGAAGACCCAGAGTTCCCACCTACTAGCGGCTTTCCAGTACATATTTGTGCCTTGTGCTGGATTTCTCCTGACACACCAGCCCACATCGCGATCCCTGGAGCACCCGCGCCCTCCGCAGTGCTTGATCCGCCCGCTGCCTTGGGTGTTTTGCACTAGCTGTCTCAGATTTCTTGCTTCATTCCTAAACCGAAATGTCAATCCATAGCTTTCATATATCGAATGGCTTTGTCAAGTCCTTTCCCCGTGCTCTGGACCAGACATCTTAAAATACAAGCATTTCCCTTGCAAGGAATTTTTCGGAAGTCATAGTATTTTCAATTGGAAAAGGCAGGTATTACTAGAGAATCAATTCAGAGCTATGACTCCCTATTTCAAATACACTGGTCTGCAAACCCTTATATTAAAAATTTAGAAATGATCATTTTGCTTTGGGGCACAACAGAATTTTCAACATCACAGTAGAGCTACATAAAGATTGAAATACAATGTAGTAAGTGGCACCAAAATAGACGGATTAAATTAGAATGGGCTGATTTGAATGTTTCAGGATCATTGCTTTTCTCCCGCTTCATGTAGATTCCAGTTAGTAAATTGCTTTCAGGTAAAGGGATTCCTTAGTAACAGACTAAAAGATGAGCTAAAAATAATAGCAATTGGGGCGCCTGGGTGGCTCAGTCAGTTGGGCATCCGACTTCGGCTTAGGTCAGGATCTCACGGTCCCTGAGTTGGAGCCCCGCGTGGGGCTCTGTGCTGACAGCTCAGAGCCTGCAGCCTGCTTTGGATTCTGTGTCTCCCTCTCTCTCTGACCCTCCCCATTCATGCTCTGTCTCTGTCACACAAATAAATAAACGTTAAAAAAATTTAAAAATAATAGCAATAGAATTGAGTTGATCAAATAGTGGTTGGGGTAGGTAGTCCTCTTCCTTCTTGATTCCCAAACCTCAAAGGAAAGTCTTCTGACCCTTAATGTAATTTCACCCTTGCCTCTTCAGAATAGAATTAGTATTTTTCTTTCTTGAAATTTCCATTTTTCAGCAGCCTCGGGGGATTGTAGAATGCTAGTAATTACTATTGGCAGGAACTAAGTCATTTGAAGGTTTTTATTTTTAGCTGTTACTTATTTATCAGAATAGGTAACATTGTTATGGTTGCAATACAAGTTATAAAAGTTTTACTGTGAAAAATCTCCCTGTCCCCAGCCACCCAGGTCCCCTTTCCAAAGACATCAGTGTTAGAGTTTCTTGAAACACTTTTATATTTACCTAAAGGGCTGCTTTTGTTGGTTTGATTTTTAAGGTTGTCATCGGTAAATGAATTTGTTCTTGTTTCTTTTGTGATTTGTTAAACATAACATTTTCATTCCCTAGCCTATTCATCTTTTTTCCCACTTTCTCTATCATTTCCTAATTGATTATAATATAGAACTGCATGTCACTAGTTCTATGACCTTATTGACCTGATGCATAAATTTCTAAGCTGTGAAATAGCGAAAACACACCTCTCACACCTTTATATGAAAGATTTAACTAGATAATATTTAAGGTCTTCTTCGTATCTTGTTTGTTGCAAAATAGCAGACATTCACTGCTTAATTTTCTATTTCTAAAATTTGAAAGGCGAGAAGTAAAATAGTTTCTAAGAAAACTGAAGTTTTGTGTATGTGAACACAGACATTTTCTTTCTCTTGCTAGATTCATGGCACTCAATAGAAGATTTCTTTATCTCTTCTCTGGTCTGTATCTTAGGAGTCACTTGAATGAGGTAGAACATCTAATGGACTGGGATGCAAAAGACCTGAGTTTTGTTTTGTTTTAGGTAGGCTCTATACCCAACATAGGGCTTGAACCCATGATTGTGACATCAAGAGTTGCATCCTCTACTGCCAGAGCCAGCCAGGTGTCGCAAGACCCGAGTTCTCATTCTAGATTTTAATACTACTGAGCTGTGTGTGTGTGTGTGTGTGTGTGTGTGTGTGTGTGAGACTGTGAGCACCGATGTGACCAGTGGATTCGATGATTTCTTTTTTTAAAATGTTTATTATTTTTGAGAGAGAAAGCATGAGTGGGGGAGGGGCAGAGACAGAGGAAGAGAGAGAATCCTAAGCCAGTTCCGCACTCAGCCCGTGGGGACCCCTATCTGGGGCTCTAAGCAGCTGGATCTCAAGACAGTGAGAGCACAGCCTGAGCCATTATCAAGAGTCGGTCGCTTAACTGACTGAGCCACGCAGGTGCCCCAGATTAGATCATTTCTAAGGCTCCTCATAGCTTTAAAATTGTATAATTCTATGCCCTTAATTGTCATTGCTACCTGAAAGACTTTATTATTTGTAGAATTGGTAGATAGCTGCTTGATTGGTGTTCAAGCCTTCAGTGAGTCCACAGACCCTCTTTTCTCTATTTTATCTTTTCTGAATGCTGTATTAGGTTCCCAGCTTCCAGAACCTCTCTTCTATGTGTTACTCTGCACCTAGCGACTAGATTACTCTTTCCAAAGCATAATTCCAATTTCATTCTTGAGCTCAGAAACTTTTAGACCTTCTCTACTTCCTATAAGGTTAAATGCCTGCCCACCCCCACCTCCTTCCATACACTTCATCTATTTTATTGGTCAACACTCATAGCACTTGGCAGTATTTGAAATTATTTATTTATGTGACCCCTCATAGGACATAAACTCTACAAAAAGTTTGTTCATCTTGTACTCCAGAGCCCAGAAGATAGTGTAAGGGTTAATTTTATCTGGACAACTAGTCCACACGGTGCCCAGATATTTGGCCATATATTATTCTGGGTGTGTCTGTGAGGCTGCTTTTGGATGAGATTAACATTTAGGTAAAGCAGGTTGCTCTTCCTAATGTGAGTGGCCCTAATCAGTTGAAGGCTTGAAAGGAATAAAAAAGCTGATCTTCCCTCAGTAAGAGGGAGGTTCCACTGCTTGACTGCCTGTAGCTGGGACATTGTTTTTTTGGTTTTTTTTTTTTTGTTTTTTGTTTTTTTGTTTTTTTTGTTTGTTTGGTTTTCCTGCCTTTGGAATTAACTGAAGCATTGGCTCTTGGGTCTTGAATTTGCCAGCTTTCAGACTGCAATTTGCACCATCAGCTTTCTTGGGTGTCTCTCAACTACAGATCTTGAGACTTCTCAGCTTCCATAATTGCATGAGTCCCTTCCTTATAACAAATATCTTTATAAACATATATATCCAATAAATTGTTTCTCTGGAGCATGCTAAGTGATACAAATTTTGGTACTAGGAGTGGAGTGCTGCTGTGAGAAATATCTAAAAATGTGGATGTGGCTTTGGAGTTGTGATGGGTGGAGGCTGAGAGAGTTTTCAGTTATGTGCTAGAAAAAGCCAAGATTTCTGTGAAGGAACTATTGGTAGACAAAGACATTTAAGGCAATTCTGTTGAGGGCTCAGAAAGAAAAAAGTGAGAGATGGAGACCAAGCATCCATTTTCTTACTGAAATACATAAATAATCATGAACAGAATGTTGGTAGAAATATAGATGTTAAAGGCTCTTTCAGTGAGGTCTCAGAGTAAATGAGGAACAGGTTACTAGAAACTGGAGGAAAATGATCTTTGTTATAAAGTGCCAAAGAACTTGGCTGAATTGTGTCCTAGTGTTTTGTAGAAGGTAGAACTTATGAGTGATAAAATTGGATATGGAAGCTGTGGTCTGGGTCCTTCCTATCGCTTTCAGTAAAATGGAAGAGGAGAGAGATGTACCAAAGAAGAAACTGGTAAGTAAAAAGGAACTAAAAACTGGAGGTTGGAAAATTCTTAGCCTATCCATATTGCAAAAGATGAGAAAGCTTGTTCTCAAAGAAACACTAATGGTATGGCTGAACAACTGTTTGGTAGATCTTGAGTACAACTCATGAGCTTCATCAGCCATCTCAGCAGAGCCAGGAGTAATACCAGAAGAAACACTGCCAGCTGGGACTAAAGAGGACCAAAATGAAGGGGGAACGGCAGAATGAAGGAAGGCTATTGGACTTTTGTGATATATGAGACCGTCTGGGACCATAGAGCTACTCTGCTATAAGCATGCCTTATCTTTCAAAAGGGAACAATGACCCCAGAGGCTGTTCAAAAATGAAGACTGCCATTCCCACTACAGAGTCAGAGGGCAGGGCTGGTTCCTCCTCTATTTCAAAGGGTGGGCCCACCAGGTGCCTCAGAGGCAGTCACCCTTGTAGAAAGCTGCATGGACTGGGCTGTACCCCTCCCTCACTGAGGTGACCCTGCCACCCAATTGGGCCTGGAGGGCAGAGTATGGAAACAAAGAAAATTATTTTTGAGCCTTAAGATCTAATGGAATTTGCCTTACTAAATTTTGAACTTTTTTGGGACCCCTCAACCCTTCTTTCATATTTCTCCTTTTTGGAATGGAAATGTCTATAATCTGTCTGTCACATCATTGTATTTCAGAAGGAAGTAACATGTGTGGTTTCACAGGTTCATAGCTGGACAGGAATTTTGCCTCAGGATAAATCATAAGTCTCACTCAGTTTTTTTCTGTCATCCATGTTTGATTTGTATGATGTTGAAACAAGACTTTGGACTTTAGCTTTTAGAGTATATGCTGGAATGAGTAGTTGGGGGCTATTGAGATGAAATGAATGTATTTTACCTGTGAGGACATGAGTTTTGGGGGAATAGTGCCTCACTCACTGTGCCAAAATCTGTATTAGTCTCCTAGGGCTGCTATAACCAAATACCATAGACTGGGTGGCTTGGACAGCAGAAATTTATTTTTCACAGTTCTGGAAGCGGGGAAGTCCAAGATCAAGGTTCTGGCCAATTTGGTTTCTAGTGAAAGCTCTATTCCTGGCATGTCCTCACATGACCTCTCTTTTTTTTTTTTTGTGGTAACTAAGGGAGAGAGAGAGAGAGAGAGAGAGAGAGAGAGAGAGAGAGAGAGAGCATGTGAGAGTGAGTGCTTATGTGCACAAGTTCTTTAGTGCCTCTTCTTAGAAAGGCACTAATTGCATAGGACCAGGGCCCCACCCGCCTTCATGATATCATTTAATTCTAATTATCTCCCAAAGGCTCCATCTCTAAATACCATCACATTAGGGTTAAGAATTCAACCTAAGAATTTGGTATATGCAGGGGAGACACGAACATTCAGGCCAAAGCATATAGTCAGCACTCAATAGATACTGTTTTAAGGAAATGATATTTAAGGGTATCAAAAAAGGAAAAAAAATGACATTTAGGATAGAATAAATAGAATTTTCATTTACTTAAAATAGTCTATTTTAATAGTATATATAGTATATCTACTATATATGAGCCTTCCTTTAAACTCCCAAAATACTTCTCTGGAACTTTCTTAAAGCAGAACTCTTTTTACCTTGTTTTATAGAATTATACTTGTCCTGCCTCATCTATTAGACTATAATCATCCTAGATCAGAAGGTATATCTGATTCATCTTTTATCTTAAACAGTGCATAACACAATGTCTCCTGTAATGCTATATGTCAGAGCAAAGGGATATGCTTTCTCTTCCTGCATTGGACCTGCACAACAATATATATTTCCCCCTCACAACTCCTACATTGCCATAATTATTTGTTCTCATGTGCTACCCATATTCAATTCTGAGTCCTTGAGGGGTGGAAATAATGTTCTGGTCATTTTGTGCTCCTACATCTATTACGTGGCTGAGCACATAATAATTGTTTGTTAACATACTTATTTTATCCACCCAACATGATACCTGAAACGTGGTCAGTGCTGAATAAAGAGTTGGTGAAGCGTTTGTTGAACAATTCCCTGACTGCTGCTTCATTTCCATTACTGTTGCCAAAATTAATAATCTAATGCCACCATTGCTGTGCAACCACAGGTATCAGCTAAGAGACCAGCTCATGCTGTCACTGCTGCCATCACCAGAAATAGTCTGCTTCCCCACCATCCACCATCATCCTGTCTACTGGTTTCCAGTCCAAGCATGCTGTAGTCATTGTTACCATCTGCACCACTGAAGCTGCTTCCATTGGGACCTGACTGGTTTGTCCTTCATACCCTACTTATGATATATAGAAGTCCATGTTTCCTCTGAGCCCTCATGCTGTTAATTTTTCTCTAATTTTTCTCCTGATGGATTCCGCCTTATTAAACTTCCATCAAAGCATCAGTTAAGTGGGTGGTACTTCTTTGTTCTCAGGGGGAATGTCACTTTATGATTCAATCAAGTAGCTGCTCTTTTTGCTGTCAGAAGGAACCTCTGCATTTATCCTTAACCCTAGCTCCCTCTCCTTAGCTGTGACTGATCGTGCATGCATATACTTGATGCACGCATTTGCTACCTTTCTGCCCACTCACAGATTTGTTAAGATCTTTCTATCCTCATCAATTTAGTTCATCACCACCCACAAGAATTTGTGTCATTTGCACATGTGGAAATGTTGCCTTGCTTATACTTATAAAGATATTATATATAGGTTACATGAATTGTGCCCTACACAAGAAGGCTGGATCAAGTGGGGGCTAAGGTCCAGCCTGCATTTTGTTCCTCAGTCTGATATCAGGCTGTGTCTGCCTGGAGAAAGGTGCTCCTTTTTCTGAATTGCATGAAGATACTGTCCATCACTAAGTGATCAGCCTGCAGTGGAATATCCACCAAAAAAAGGGTACCATTTTCTAATTCATTCCTACTAGACTAGGAACCTTGGTTATACAAACTTGATCTTAGCCTTGATCTAGCATTGAACCTGAGGACCTCTAGGCTATACTTCCCCTATCTTTACCTTTTGTTGTTTTTCCAAGCCAGTGGAAACTAGCTTCAAATCCAGCAATGAGGAGGAGACTCAATTTTGCTAAATTATGAAAAAATGTAAAACCATAAAAGATAGTTTCTGTGTCTATGTTCTGGTTACCTATTGCTGCTTAACAACCTATCCCAAGTAGCAGTGGCTTAAAACAACTTAGTGGCTTTGAACAACCATTTTATTATATCTTAAAGTTTTATTGCTCAGGAGTTTGGGCAAGGCTTGATTGACTCTCCTGTTGGTGTCAATAGTTTATACTCCTGGCAGATGGCCTGATCTGGAGGGTTCCAGAAAGCTTCACTCAGTGCCTGACACCTTGGTGAAAATGGCTTGAAGACTGGATGCATTTCAGATTACTCAGGGAGACACCTTCTTGTGGCCTTTCCAGCATGGCAGTCAGGGCCATCTCAGGGTTCCTAGAGAGAATGTCCCAAGAGCCCTAGGAAGAAGCTGCATAGCTTTGTAAAGCCTTGTTCTGCCACATTTTATGGGTCAGACATGTTACTAGGGCCAGCACAGATTCATGGGGAGGTGAATTAGACTCCAACTTTCCATAGGAGAAGTAGCAAAAAAGTTGCAATTATTTTTACTCTACCACCATCTTCTACTAAGATTTAACCATTGTTACTATCTTGCCATAATTGCCCATGACACAATTATAAAAACATTTTTATTATGGAAGCTTTATAAAGATCATCTGGAAGTCTAAATAAATTATCATACCTAACAATGAAATGTTAGTACTTTTCTCTTTTTTAAGTCAAGAATCAGTCAGGGATTTCAGGTTCTATTACATAGTACTGAAGGTGTTAGACAAAATAATAAGACAAAAAAAGAAATAAAAGGAGATTGGAAAGGAAGAAGTAACTTTTCATTATCTATGAACAATCTGGTTGTCTCCATAGAACCCCCAAAAGTATAATTTACTAGAAATAATAAAATAATTTAGCAATGCTGGTGGATGAAAGATTAGCACTATTCTTAAACTGGTCCCTTATGTTTGCCAAACTATTGGCTATTTTGTGGTTCTCCTGTTCTCAGGTCTGGCAGATGCCCTGTTGCTTCCTTCTTTTTCCTCCTGCTTGGACAACTGTCCCAGGTCTTAGCTTTTGGTGGTTTGACTCACACTGTCCACTTGGGGGCGGAGCCCATTTTGTCATCAATATTTGCTGTAGAGTTGTCTATGGATATGTTCCTCTACAATTGTTCTACTGGCTTTTTTATGTGGGGATTCAGAGAAATTGAAAACCTATGCTGTCTTCATTATTGTCATCCCTGAATACCTCTAGCTCAACAGCATTTTGATCTTGTAGCTACCCATTTAGAGAAGTTTCTTTTTCTTAGTAGTACTCATTTTTCTTTTTACTTTTATTATGAAATAATTATGGATTCGCAGAAAGTTGCAAATAAATGCACACGGAGGTCCCATGTACCCTTCATGCCACTTCTTCCAGTATTGACAACTTGCATAACTATAGGACAATATCAAACCAGAAAATTGACATTGATACAATCTACAAAATTTATTCAGATTTCATTAGCCATACATGCACTCGTATGTGTGTGTTAAAATTCTGTGCAGTTTTCACACATGTTTCTTGTAACTACCATTGCAATCAAAATACAGAACTGTTCCATCATCACAAAGTTTTTCTCATGCTAAACTTTTATAGCCACAACCCCCTGCTCCCAATCCTTAACCCTTGGCAATCACTAATCTGTTCTTCATTTCTATGATTGTGTTATTTCAAGAATGTTGTATAAATAAAATTATATAGTATGAATTCTTTTAAGACTTTTCACTCAGCATAATTCTCTTGAGGACAATCTAAATTGTGTATATCAAATCTGTATATTCATTCACGTGTAGGTTTTAGCATGAACATAGGTTTTAATTCCTCAAGGGTAAATACCCAATAGTGCATTATACCCAATACTGATTTATTTTGAGAGAGAGAAAGAGAGAGAGCATGCATGTGCATGCCATGAGTCGGGGAAGGGCAGAGATAGGGAGACAGAGAATCCCAAGCAGGCTCCTCACTGTCAACACAGATTCCAATTTGGGGCTCGATCTCACAAACCATAAGATCATGACCTGAGCCAAAATCAACAGTCAGACACTTAAACAACTGAGCCACCCAGGAGCCCCACACTTTTAGTTTTAAAATGAACTAGCAAACTGTTTTCCAAAGTGACTGTACCACTTTTAAGTCCTACCAGCAAGGCAAGAATGAGTTAGCGTCTCTGCTGCATCTCTAGCATTTGGTGTTTACACTAGTCTTAATAAATTTTATCCATTCTGATAGGTGTTTAGAGTGATAACTGATTTTGTCTTTAATTTGCATTTACCTGATGGGTAATGATGCCGACACCTTTCCTTGTGCTTATTTGCTATCTATATGTCTTTTTCAATGAAGTGTCTTTCATGTCTTTTGCTCTTCTTTTAATGTTGAATTTTGACAGTTATATATATATATTCTAGAAACTAGTCCTTGTTGGATACATTGTTTGCAAATATTTTCTCCCAGTCTTTAGCCTTTCTTTTCATTTTCTTTTTTTTTTTTTTAAATTTTTTTTTCAATGTTTTTTATTTATTTTTGGGACAGAGAGAGACAGAGCATGAACGGGGGAGGGGCAGAGAGAGAGGGAGACACAGAATCGGAAACAGGCTCCAGGCTCTGAGCCATCAGCCCAGAGCCTGACGCGGGGCTCGAACTCACAGACTGCGAGATCGTGACCTGGCTGAAGTCGGATGCTTAACCGACTGCGCCACCCAGGCGCCCCTCTTTTCATTTTCTTAACAGGGTGATTTACAGAGCAAAAGTTCTTAATATGATGGAATCTAGCTAATCAGTTTTTCCTTTTATGAATTATATGTCTAGTGTCAAATCTAAGAACTCTTTGCTTTGTTATTTTTTATTTTTTTAAATTTTATTTTTAAAGATTTTTTAAAAATTTATTTATTTATTTTGAGAGAGAGTGTGTGTGTGAGTAGGAGAGAGGCAGAGAGAGAAGAGAGAATCCCAAGTAGACTCTGTACTGTCAGTGCAGAGCCTGATGTAGGGCTTGATCCCACAAACTGTGAGATGACAACCCTAGCCAAAATCAAGAGTTGGACACCCAACCCACTGATCCACCCAGGTGCCCCAAGATTTTATTTTTAAGTAATATCTACACCCAAACCTACAACCCTGAGATCACGAGTTACATGTTCCACCAACTGAGCCAGCCAGGCACCCCTCTTTACCTAGTTCTTGATCTCAAATATTGTCTCCATTTTGTTCCCTAGAAGCTTTATAACATCACAACTTATATTTAATTCTGTGATCCATTGTGAGTTAATTTTTGTATAAGATGTGAGACATAGGTCGAGATTCATTTTTTACTTTGTTTTTACTTTTTTTATTTTTTTAAACAGGGCAAACACACATGTATGTGCACTGCCAGATGGCTGCTGGAAGATTCAGTTTTTAAAATGTGAATGTCCAATTGTCCCAGCACCATTTGTTGAATAGATTGTTCCTTACTCCCCACCCCCACTCTGCCAAAAGTGCTTTTGCACTTTTGCAAAATCTAGTTTAAATATATATATTTATATCTGTTCCTGGATTCTCTGTTCTGTTCCATTGGTCCATGTGTGTCTTTCTCTATCAATAGAACATTCTTTATTATTGTAGCTATACAGTAAGACTTCACATTGTATAGCATGATTTTCCTACTTTATTTTTCATTTTCAGAACTGTTTTTAACTATTTCATGTCCTTTGAATTTCTATAAATTTTAGAGTAAGCTTTTCTATGTCTACAAACACCTTGATAGGCATTTATATTAAACCTAGAGGTCAGTATGGGGAGAAATGACATCTTTACTCTGTTGACTCTTCTAATTCATGAGTAAGCCTTTCTATTTATTTCATCTTCTTTGATTTCTTTTTATCAGCTTTTTGTCCTTTTCAGCATACAGTGTCTGTACATGTTTTGTTAGATTTGTATCTAGGTATTTCACTCTCTTTGGAGCAATTGTAAATGGTATTATAATTTTAATTTTATTTCTGTGTGTTCATTTTCAGTATGTAGAAAATGCAGTTAATTTTTCTTTGTATTGAGTCTGTATCTTGTAACATTGCTGAAACTCACTTCTAGGTTCTAGGAGTGTTTTTTGTATATCCCTTGGGATTTTATATAGAGACAATCATTATCACAAATAGAGACAATTTAATTTCTTTCTTTAAAATCTGTATGCCTTCCCTCACCTCACTTCCATTTTTCTTCCCTTATTGAACTGGATAGAACTTCTAGCGCTGTGTTGAATAAAAGTAGTGAGAGTGGGAATTCTTGCCTTTTTCCTTATCTCAGGGGGGAAGCTTTCAGTCTTTCCCCATTAAGTATGACATGCATGAGTTGTTTTAAAATAACATCTTTCAGGGCACCTGGGTGGCTCAGTTGTCAAGCCTCTGACTTTGGCTCAGGTCATGATCTCACAGTTCGTGAGTTAGAGCCCTGCATCAGGCTCTGTGCTGACAGCTCAGAGTCTGGAGCCTGCTTCAGAGTCTGTGTCTCCCTCTCTCTGTGCCCCTCCCCTGCTTGTGCTCTCTCTCTCTCTCTCTCTCTCTCTCTCAAAAATAAATAAACATTAAAAAATTTTAAAGTAGCATCTTTTCATGATTACAAAAGTGATGCATAATCACTTGAAGAATAGAAATAAGTATAAAGAACAAATAAAAATTATCTGAAATCCATGATTCATAGTTGATATTTGAGATCATACTAATGAATTGTATATATTAGGGTTCTCCAGAGAAACAAAACCAATAGGATATGTGTGTGTGTGTGTGTGTGTGTGTGTGTGTGTGTGTGTGTGTGTGTGTGTGTGTTATGGAGAGTGAGAGAGAGATTGAGAGAGAGATTTATTTTAAAGAATTGGCTCACATGATATGGAGGCTGGCAAGTCCAAAATTTGCAGAGTGGGCCAGCAGGCTAGAGACTCATGGGTAAGCAATATTGCAGTTGAAGTACAAAGGCAGTCTGTTGGTAGAATTCCCTGTTTTGGGGGTAGGTCAACCTTATTTTCTATTTAGGCTTATTTGATTAAATGAGGCTCACCTGCAGTATGGATGGCAATCTGCTTTACTCAAAGTCCACCAGTTGAAATATAAATCTCATCCAGAGATCTTGCCATTTGCAACAAACATGGATGGATCTAGGGGTCTTATGTTAAGTGAAATAAATCAGATTGAGAAAGACAATTAACATATGATTTCAATTATATGTGGAATCTACAAAATAAAACAAATGAATAAACAAAAAAAGAATTAGACCTATAAATAAAGAGACCAAAGTGATAGTTGCCAGAGGGATGGGCAAATGGATGAAGAGGAATGGGAGATACAGGCTTCTGGTTATGGAGTGAAGAAGGCATGGGAATAAAAGACACAGCATAGGGAACATAGTTGATGATATTGTAATGATGTTGTATGGTAGCAGACATAGCTACACTTGTGGTGAGCATAATATAACATATGAAGATGTGGAATCACTATGTTGTACACCTGAAACTAACGTACCATTGTGTGTCAACTATATTCAAATTTTTTTTGAAATTTTATTTGCCATAAATAAATAAATAACAATTTACACTTAAAAAATGTAAATCTCATCCAAAAACACCCTCACAAAAATATACAGGATAATGTTTGACCAAACATCTGGGTAACATGGCCCAGTCAAGTTGACAAATATTTTGAGAAGTTTTCTGTGTCATTAAATCCCTCGCTTTTTTATGATTGCACAGAATTCTGTTATATGAATATATCATGATTTATTAGCATGGTCTTCAATTGTCATATGTTTAAGATGTTTCCATATTTTTGCTATTTTAAATAATGTTATGATGAACAAATATCTTTTGTTGTACCTGTTTATATACCTATAATACTAAGAAGAGAAATTTCTGGATCAAAGAATATAAATATTTTTTAAAAATCTTCTTAATACATCTTGATATATTTCTTTCCAGAAAGACTATATTCATACTAACATTATATGGCATTTGATCCTCAGAAAATATTGTTCTGGAGCTTCATTAAAATTTTTATTTATAATAGTCTGAAGACCACCCATTGTTTATTGACTCAGACTTTCCAATTTCTTTTCCTAACTGTCATATTTTGTCACAGTTTCCTTTAAATGTTTGGTGGTCTACACCATTATTGTACATGCACAATTTTGCCCCTCTTAGAAGTGAGCTCAAAAGATTCTCTAATTCCTTCAGTTCTTTTCTGAGGCATTTCTTATGGGGAGGCTTGTAGACTCAGATTAAAAGAAAGTGCTGAGACATTACCCTTAGTTTCGGTGAAATTGTAATTAATGACTTGGAGGAAGCCTTTTCTGAAGTATAACACACTGATGAACTAAACTGATAAAGTTTTTTTTTTCTTTTACATATGGCAATTTTTTTTTCAACGTTTATTTATTTTTGGGACAGAGAGAGACAGAGCATGAACGGGGGAGGGGCAGAGAGACAGGGAGACACAGAATCGGAAACAGGCTCCAGGCTCTGAGCCATCAGCGCAGAGCCCGACGCGGGGCTCGAACTCACGGACCGCGAGATTGTGACCTGGCTGAAGTCGGACGCTTAACCGACTGCGCCACCCAGGCGCCCCATATATGGCAAATTTTAACAAATAGGATGTGCAATCTGTTTTAGAATAATAGCTGCTCAGGGATCAACAAGACCTTGAGAGACCATAAAATTAATAATACTACTGGAGGCAAAGCTAGACAGATTCCATCTCTGGCAGATGAGAATGAATGCCATGCTTAAAGTTCTCTGTGGAAGAGATGATGTATTGTCTTATAAAAACCTGTTCCAGCATCTAATGACTTTGACTATTATGAAACCCACCAGTAGCCCAAATCCTGCAGAACTTAATGATGCTTAATGCCAAAGTAACTAGATATTTATCTAACCAATATTTTTGTAGGCAAACCTTTTCCACCCTCATATACATACATTTTTAAAATTTATTTATATTGAGAAAGAGAGAGTACGCGTGTTTGCGAGTGATGGGGAGGCAGAAAGAGAGGAAGAGAGAGACTTCTCCAAGCAGACTCCGTGCTGCCAGCTCAGAGCCCATTGTAGGGCTCAAACTCACCAACTGTTAGATCATGACCTGAGAGAATGAGAGAATTGGAGGCTTAATGGACTGAGCCACCCAGGCGCCCATCCTCCTCATATATTTTTTTACATCAACAATAGTATATTTTAAAAATAGTTTTCATGATATAAGCTACATAACTTTTTAGAATAAGAAATAATGATGATCTGCCCTCAAATAATACATACTTTCAGACCCTTGGTTAAACACCAAGCAGTCGTGCCTTTGATGATCACTTCAACAGTGTAACCTGATACACTGCAAACTTCAGTGTAACTTGATAACAATCATGGAAATGGATGACTACATTATGACATGTTGCCTGCAAAAGAACATTCTAACAACCAGGACACTAAATATAACAGCACACAGTTTCAAATATTCAAGCACTCCTTTCTGGCAAGTAGAAACTGTATAAAAACCGCTGATGTATTTTGACTATACATAAATATATAAGGATGTAGCAGCTCAGTTCTCCCATACATAGCACCTCCTTTCTCGAATGAGACTGGCTCAGGAAAGCTTTAAAATAGTATGGGGAATAATTCTTCCCTTTAACTGCCAAGGAAGAAAATGAACTAAAAAATTAAATTACTATAACCATAGGGGCTATAGAGAATGAAATAAAGGGAATGCATTGCAGTAAATAAAGGGAAATAAATAAATGAGAGAATGAAATAAAGAGAAAATCATTTTTTCATGATAGTAATCTCCTGAAGCAGTGAATGTGAGAGGGGGCATCGAAAAGCCGCTTCATTTTCACATAGCCCAAGGATTATTCTCACTGATTCCCTGGGTACCCATGATGTCTGACTGCTTTATGAGAGCACACACACCACGAGCTTCCTACCCTCGAAGGGAAGGTAATTCCTTTCACATTAAGAATGATAAGAAAACACACATTTAAACTTTCTAGAAAATTTCAACTCTCTTGGCCCCTTTGACACTTTTGAGTACACACCGTGGGCCTGGCAAGGCAGAACATTAGAGCAGGGGCCAAAGGGCAGCTCCCTTTGGTCCAGTGCCCCTGGCACTGTCTCCTCAAGGCAGGTGTCCAGGGATCTGCCAGGGGAAGCTGGTGGCCAGGCTCCCAGGTTGGGACATGGCCTCCTCTTGTGTGAGGGATTCTAAGACAGACTGGAAGAGCAGTTCTCCGCCAGCTGCCAAGACCTGACAACTGCTGCTGCTGTCCCCTTGCTACTCCGGGTTTGTTATAAGGACCTTTGTTCAGGCAAATCAGGGAGCCATCTTTCTCATACCTTTAAGTAAATGAGCTAAAGTAGGAGAAAAAATGGAAGTGGACTGATTTTATATAATGTAGACCAAATTCTTTTTCATTTGGGGGGTAACTTCATAGCTTATTTCTTTGGGAGAATTTTTGGCCAAAGTTGTGAAGGGTTCCTTTTCCTTCCTGTATTGGGGAGTCCTGGAGACCAGCCTTAGGTGCAGTGACTCACAGGACTCACAGGGCTCAACATGCAGTTGATAAAATGATGCAAAGAAAAATCATCAAAGTAAAAAGACACATAAGTGAAGTCTGGAGGAAACCTGTCTCAAGCTTCCAAGAGCCCTTGGAATATAGAACATGCTTAATTCTTCCATTAATGAGAAGTGTTGTTTACCAGAGAAACTTACCGGGAACTCAGACCCCAGGCCTTTTATTGGATGATGGTCATGAGGCACACACTGTCTAGCATGTACAGAAATTCCAGACTTCCAGAAAAAAAAAACTAGTTGTTCAGCATAAACCAAAGTTTGGATAAGCTATTTAGACTACTCATTAATTAGGGTAAATTTTATAATACTAGGGAAAGTTAACCAGCCAGGTTCCCAGATGCCAGTCAAGGTCCAACCTTGCAGGAAGGCTTTTCTAAGGATATGTAGTCTCAGGCTACTATGCTAACTCTTTTCCACATAGTCTACCCCACTTGGCCAAGACATTTTTAGAGCAAAATTATCATCAGTAGAACCCCATGCGGCAGGGTGAAGGCAACTTGCTGTACTGACTCTCTTATGCCCTCCACAGTCCTGGATTTAGCCAATTAAAACAATCCCACTGGGACGCCTGGGTAGCTCAGTTGGTTAAGATTTAGGCTCAGGTCATGATCCCAGGGTCATGGGATTGAGACCTGAGTTGGCTTCTGTGCTGAGCATGGGGCCTGCTTAAGGTTCTCTCTTTCTCTCTCTCCCTCTCTCTCTCTCTCTCTGTCTCTCTCTCTCTCTCTCTCTGTCTCTCTCTCTGTCTCCTCTTCTGCCCCTATCCTCTGCTCGTGCTTTCTCTCTAAAAATAAATTTAAAAAATTAAAATTAAACAAACAAGTCCCATTAACAATAAAGGTCAGGGGCTCCTAAGGGGCTCAGGCAGTTAAGCGTCTGACTCTTGATTTCAGCTCAGGTCATGATCTCGCAGTTCATGACATGATCTTGTGCTGACATTGTGGAGCCTGCTTGGGATTCTCTCCCTTTCTTGCTCTGCGCCTCCCCCACCCATGGGCCCACAGGCACTCTCTCTCTCTCAAAATAAACTATATTTTCCTGTGGAGAATATTTCTCTTTCTGTTGTCTGCCTTTTCTCATAGGGTCCAACAGGCAAAAATCATAGCAAAAATAATTAGTTATGAAGATTTCAATATTCAGAAATTCAAAGAGTTTAAATTTTTAATCCATCCAAACAAGAAAGTTATGTTATATTAACACTTTTATTGGGAGACTTCACCAGATTAGAATAATCCTTCTAGCCTTTATGAAATTACAAGCATATATTTTTTAATCAT
This sequence comes from Felis catus, assembly GCF_018350175.1. Lineage (NCBI taxonomy): Eukaryota > Metazoa > Chordata > Mammalia > Carnivora > Felidae > Felis > Felis catus. Next base: position 48,167,561 of record NC_058376.1, read on the forward strand.
TAAAAAAATTATATACCCAGATGCAATAGCCATAAAACAAAAAATAAACACATTTTAGAAAGTTTCTTAATCTTTCTTTCTTTTCTTTTTCTTTTCTTTTCTTTCTTTCTTTTTTTTTTTTTTTTTTTGTTGCAAGTTTACTCAAACCTTAGCAGTAAATTCAACACTTTTAGGATTAACATTACAACTACTGAGAGATCCCAGCTGGAATGCAACAGGCTGCTGCACCAGTGGGTAGATTGTTATTTTTCCCCTCTTCTTCTCCCGCCCCCCCCCCATCTCTGTCTTTTTTTCCTAATTTGTGTAAAGTTTTCTCCAGCCTTGGAACTGACTTAATCTTATTTCCTCCCACTTGGGGGAGTGAACAATACAAACATACAACATTTTGGCTCACACAAAATGTTTTAAAGGAATGTTTGAACCCATTCTCCTCCCACCTGAAGGACAGAACAAAACCTAAAGATGTCACTCAGCCTGCACTTTTTATTTCCTTCACCTTAGCTACCATGGCCGAAAGCAGCCAATAAACCTAATTCTCCTAGGGTTGGATCTATCATTTTTAATTCCATAGGTAACCTTCACCTTTCACAAGAGACATCATCTCCGCTGCTGTTTCATACCACAGGTGACTAGGTGGCCATTGGGAGGTGAAGGTTCACAATTGTATCCCTTTCATACCTCCTTTCTCCAAACACTGTTTTAGCCATATTTTAGTGAGTCAGAGCTGTTTTTAATGAATCCCACTTCTGACACCAACTGGCACCCCAGTTTAAAGATTGCTAGAAAAATCCACAGCATATAGTTATACTTATGGATAAGATTTGTTACACTGAAAGGATACAATTTATAAAATCTAAAATGGTAAAGGGCATGTTGGGTGAAGTCTGAAGAAAGCCAGGCACAAGCTTCCAAAATATATATATATTTTTTCCATTGAAGCCTTATTATAGGATGTGTTTAATTTCTCCAGTAATGAGTTTTGGCAACACATGTGAAGTGTCTACATTCTCATTTGGGACTTAGTGCCCATGGTTTTTAATGGGTGCTGTTTATGTGGGACCCTGCTATGGGCTGTATGTTGTAATCCTACAAAATTCATATGTTGAAGCCTAAATATAATATGATGGTTTGTAGATAATGGCTTTGGGAGATAAATGAGAGAGTGGAGCCCTCATGAATGGGGTTAGTGCCTGTGATGGTTAATTTTATGTCAATTTTATGGGGTGCCCAGATTAAACACTATTTCTGGATGTGTCTGTAAGGGTGTTTTTAGATGAGATTAGCATTTGAATTGATGGGCTCAATAAAGTTGATTGTCCTCCCCAGTGTGGTGGGCCTCATCCAATCAGTTGAGGATCTGATTAGAACAAAGGACAGAAGGAGGAATTTGCCCTTTTTCCCCACCTCACTTCATAAATTGGGATATCTCATCTTCTCCTACCCTTGGGCTTGGATTTACACCATTGGCTCCCCTGGTTATCAGGTTTTTAGACTTGGACTGAATTACACCACTGGCTTTTCTGGGTCTCTAGTTTGCAGATGGTAGATTGTAAGGCTTATCAACCTCTATAATTGCATAAGCCAATTCCACATAATAAATCTCCATATTTATAACTTTATCTGCACATTTCCCAATATAAGAAGGGTTCAGAACTCCAAGACATAGATGTCACTCAAAGAGGTTTTTAAAATAATGTCCTATTTCTTTTCCTCAAAATACTTTTAAGCAATAATTAGGTATGACCTGTTCTGGTTTTTCAATCCTCTGGTCATAGATTTATTATTTTGTTTCAAAAATTGGAAGAAAAGACATTCCTGTCTTAAGAGGAATAGAAAAGAAGAGGTTTATCCATAGTTAAGTTTTGTGGACATACCTATCCTGCTTCCCCAATGAAGTTACCATGTTTCTTTCTTTAATAATAGAGACAACCAATAGTGGTTGCATACATTTATAGTTATAACTTTTCTCATCTGGGCCATTGAGAAGCAGGCTTTCTGCATTCTGTAATAAAAATATACAAAGTTACAAGCCTGTATCTCTCACTATTTAAAACAAGAAGTAAAAATGTTGCAAGCTATTTTATGCTTTGGTTATTTTCCCTTAGCAACTTAGAAATTGTGGTACCATGCTCTAGAAACACTGGTCACAATTATTAAGCGTGTCTTTTTGCAGCTCAAAGAGTTTTCATATGGGAAATGGCCAAGATACCTCTGTTTACAAATGCAAGATTTCTCAAAGTTTTCTTGGAATACTGGTGGAATGGTGGAGTCTGGACTTCATTATTCTACTCCTTGCTTCAAACTTGGCTATGCTGCTTAGTAGTAATTTAACCTTGAGCAAGTGATGATCTGTTTGAATCTCACTGTCCTTATCTATAAAATGTGATACAAATCTCCCAGGATACATTTAAAAATATGTACATTTACAAATATGTAAAATATTTGACTTCATACCTGGTACAAAGCAGGGGTTTAATAAATGTATTATTCCTGTTATCTCAAAAAATGCCCACTAAAAGGCAAGGTTATAGTGTTCATAGAAGCTTTTTATAATAGCCCTACCTGAACACAACCCAAATGACAGCCCAAAATGGCCATCAGTTAGTAGATTGAATTTTTTAAAATGTGGGATATTCATCCAATGCAGTACTATATAGCATGAACTACCATTACTACAAAAGTATGGATAAATCTCACCAATATAACATTGAATGATATGAAATAATACATTCTGTATAATACCATTGAAACAAAGTTCAAAAACAGGCAAAATTATAGAGTCAGCAGCCAGAAGTCACAACCTTTTGGAGGGAGGATGGATTGGAGGAAGGACAAAGGGAGCCAGCTGAGATGCTGGAAATGTTTTGTCTTCACCTGCATGGTGGTGATCATATATGGGTATATGCATGTAAAAAATTCATCAAACTGAACACTTAATATTTGTACATTATATACATACATGTATATAATTTACATTTATGCAGATATAAATGATACATCAGTAAAAAAAAATGCTCCCTTAATCCCAGGATTTTGTATCAATAGCAGTTTTATTTACTAGGAGTGTATCTAGCAGACAATATAACATGCCAAAAGCTGGCCATCTAGCAGGCTGTAGTCAGTCTGTCCCTTGTAAGTGGCCCCATTTCAGAACTAGCCTGGAGCTGACAGGCATATTATAAGGTCATGCTCCATCATCATTGACAGCTGGAGATGCCATCACATGCCATCGGCAGCAAAGCACAGGGAAAACCAGGCAGTGGACTGTGCTTCCCACCCTTAGGCTTGGAGGCACAAGCCCCAGCAATGGAAGGATTAAAAAGCCTCAATTTAAAAAGACAGGGGGAGGGGAGGGAATGTGGGCTGCACAATTTATAAATAGACATTCCCTGAGGCTGCCTGATGGTGAAGTGGTTGTTTAGTAAATCTTTCTCCCTTAAGAATCCCATTATCGGAGAGCATTTGAAAATACCAGTTTCATTTTGTCTTTTGGGGGAGATCCTGGGTTTCATCAAGTCAGCCCTGTTGGATGATATTGCTCTCTGTCAGATCTAGGGACAGGCCTTCAGTACCTTGAATCACCTATACATGGAGCACAAAGATGATGATGATGATGATGATGATGTGTCTTTTGCCAAATGGATGAGCAGCTTCTGGGGTCACAGCTGGATAGAAGAGAATGAGAGAGGACTCCGAGACCGTCATGGATCACAAGCTGCCAGTTACAGGAAAACCTCCCTGCCCTGCCCAGTGAGTTATTATCAGAGAACCAGGGGAGAGCTGGACTAGGGGAGGGGGGTTTCTATTGGATAATTTTTGAAGAGGCCTTTGGTATAAAATTTTCTTTGGTTAAAAAGCAGTACTTCTAAACCTTTTTATATCCACAAAAATCCCTTTTATTACTTTATCTTGTTCTCCAGGGGAACTGATGTTCATCTATTAGGTAAAGATTTCTTCATTTTTAGTAGTCTAAGATATCTTTAACTACGATTTGGAGCTACTGATAAACCTGAGACAATCCTTCTGAGGGTTAATAATATAATTCAAGCCAAAGGAAAGACACTTGATATTATAGTTTGTGCAGCATCGGCATGGGTCAATGTGTGATTTCCTATAGTCTTTTTAAAATACTGAAAATAAGCTCCACTATTTGATAACCTCTGAAGAATTGGTGATTCCACATAATAAATCACCACCTTTGAAAAAATTTGATATCCTTTTTCTTCTGGTTCCCCTTTGGTTTCCTGAGGGTAGAAGGAGCCACAATTGTCCTGCCCTCAGCAAGGCAAACACCCAATGTCTAGGGAACAAGATGCAAGCAGGAAAGCCCCTGATGGGGAGTGGGTGGGCCTGACCAGGTGAGGACTCCGCAGCAGGTGCAGACAGTGGTTCTCTTTGTTCAACTGTGGTGCTAGAAGACTCCACTGCAGACACACGTGTCCTCTGCTTCCCAGTTACACAACAATAATACAGCTTTTCTTTTTCATGAGTCACTTAGAATTCCAGCTGTAGAGAATACATTCTCAACCTTCTGCCTCTGTCAACCCCAGAAACAAGTAAGTTTTGGGGTAATGTTATTTTATTTCATTTTTATCCCTAGAGTTCTCAGATGCTTAATGCTTATAAGGGATATAAAAGTGTGTAAGGCAAAATCTCTTTTACTCCCACTGACCAGCAAGTTTTGAGGAATGTCTTTGAGGCACAAATATTTGAAAATAGGTTTCTTACCAAATGCATACTCAGGGACTAAGGGCAAGTTTCAACAGCTCTTTGAGCTTCAGGTACCTTAACTAAAAAAGAAGAGAGGCTGGACTGGATGATCCCTGGGAACCCTTCGAGTGCTAACTGTCCATGATTCTGTTGTAAATGAACACCTGCATATCACACTCTCGTTTTAATCTCTTATGTTCCACTTTGAGTGAGGTATTCACAATGTGTGAACCAGAAGTGTAATTAGTTTCCAGTTTCCAGATAGTGAGGACCAGGGAGAAACAAAGAGAAAAATTCTGATTTGCTACTTATCTCAACAGCCCTTTGGAGCCACTGAAAATAGGAAAACAAAAGAAGACACATGACTTTTAAAATACAGTTTTGTTGAATAAATTTTAGGATTTATTAGACTTTTAATACTGAGATAATCCACCCTTTTTAGAGAATCCATTTTTAGGTTTCAGTGCTGTTTGCCTTCAACTATCAGGGTGGAATTTGTTATGTATGACATTTCTAAAAGATGTCCATATATCTTTTCCTGCTCATACTAGCTTTGAGCATTTGCCTGAATTAACCTCTTCAGATTCTCTTAGTCAACAGTGACTTCCATAATTATCAGACTAACATGCAGAAAGTATGTGCTTATTTAAGGATGCAAAGCATGGAATAAATATGACCACACATTATTCAATAGAACAGCAAGAGCATAAGCACAGAACACAGAGCAGGGGACCCAGAGTGAGGTGAGCAGAGTCCTGGGAAATAGGGGTCTGAATCTCCACCTCTGGTCACATTATGCCACATATTTATGAAGAGAGCCTGTAGTTGGATACTTAACTGTTTGAATTCTAAAATGTACTCAGGTTTTTCTTACCTTAGAGATATGAGAACCATTAGGTTTTCATTTTTTGTGTGTGTGTTTTGCTTTGAGCTCAATGAATAACTTAAAAAGAAAAGCTTACTCTTAGCCTTATCTCTTTTCTTCTCTCCCCACTGCTCCAATCTAAGGCTCTTCCCTCTCACAACCTATTAGTAACCTGTATCCATCAATATTACATGCGTTGGAAGAGAAGAGTTTTCTCCTTCTTTCCCATTTGAATGTGGTTTCTAATATGGCTTTCAGCCTCATGATTTCCGCAAAACCATAGCGATGGAGCCTTGATTCATTGAACATATTTATTGAATACCTATTATGTGCCAGACATTATGCAAGCCTCTATAGGCTTATAGGGCACAAGAAGACAAACAAAATCTCTGAGCTTGTGGAACTTCCAGTCTAGTGGAAAATACAATTTGTCAGAAAGAACAAGGTAGACAAGGGGTAGAGCGTGGTCCTTTTTAGAGAACACTATTTTTTAACAAGCCTCAGTTTAATGATCTATGATTGCTGATTTAAAGTGAATTTAAAAATCTAACTTTACTGTCCTGATGTTCTTGGTGGAAAAAAATGAAGTGATATGAAGTCCCTTTCATTAACTGAACTGATGTGCCTTGTACCTCCAGCGCCACAAGTAAAAGTTTCTGTATTCCTTATTTATTCTGCTCTTTGAAAGCGGATTTTAAAGACTTTAGTCTATTCAGCTTTCTAGGCATCTTCTGTACCTTACCATGGTTCTCTTACCATCCTTTGGCACAGTTTGGGCCTATGGAAAGGGAGATTATGCTAAATGAAAGGAGTCTTCAAGGAAGAACCAAATTCCCTGGCCAAGGGCTTTGTTAATTCTATTTTTTAATTTATTTTTTAATGTTTATTTACTTTTGAGAGAGAGAGAGAAAGAGACAGAGTGTGAGTGGGGGAGAGGCAGAGAGAGAGAGGGAGACACAGAATCCCAATCAGGCCCCAGGCTCTGAGCTGTCAGCACAGAGCTGGTCAGTGGGGAGCTTGAACTCAGGAGCTATGAAATCATGACCCGAGCTCAAGTTGGGTGCATAACCAACTGAGCCACTCCGGCACCCCTAGCTTTGCTAATTCTAAATGCTTTCTCAGGACTTCCTCTATGCTCCAAGGTAGGCACAGTATATGCTTGCCCACATGGTATCATTTGAGGGGATATAAAAATAAGCCTCTACCTGTCTGCACCCAAGGGATTAAAAATTTTTTTTTCATGTTTATTCATTTTTGAGAGAGAGAGAGAGAGAGAGAGAGAGAGAGAGAGAGAGAGAGAGAGAGAGAGAACACAAGCAGGGGAGGGGCAGAAAGAAAGAAACTCCGAAGCAGGCTTCATGCTGTCAGCACAGAGTCCGAGGCAGGGCTTGAACCCATGAACCAAGAAATCATGACCTGAGCAGAGGCTGGATGCTCAACGGACTGAGCCACCTATGTGTCCCCATTTTTTTCTTTTTGAAAATAATCACCTTTAGGGCATCTGGGTGGCTCAGCTGGTTAAGCACCCGACTCTTGGTTTCAGCTCAGGTCATGATCTCCCAGTTTCTGAGTTCAAAACCTGTGTGGGGCTCTGTGCTGACATCCCAGAGCCTGCTTGGGATTCTTTCTGTCTGTCCCTCCCCCAGGCACACTGTCTCCCTCAAAATAAATAAATAAATAATCTCCTTTAACCATTTTTATATTCTCTCTTCATGGTCTCAATTTAAAGCAATAGAAGACACTTATAATTTTCATTTTTATCCTGACTGACCTGAGTATGGCTACACACTGTCACCATTACAGTATCTCACCATAGGGGTGGTTTGCCCGCGTTTGTTCACTACACGGAGCGGGCGGGGCATGGCCCCCTCAGAGGATTTTTCATAAACCTGAGGAGAAGGAATGCCCTAAAGTTACGTGAGTAACAGTGGTTTCTTGTTTTTCAGGTTAAATTTATATTTAATTTCAACAGGAGACAATGCCTTAATCCCAAAGATGAAACTAGTGATAGAGTTTCAGGCAACAGTGACAACTCTACGGTAGCACTTTTAGCATAACGCTCTATGGATTTGTTTTCTATTTTCTACTGGATGTAGAGGAGTCGCTGGAAGGGCAGCAGAGTAGAGAAGGAGGAAGGGAGGGCTCCAGAGGCAGCCACCCAGGGTCGGCCACTAGCAGCGTAACTGACTGAGTTACCTACGTCTCTCTGACCATATGTAAAGGTGACTGATGGGAACAGCATATGCCTCATAAGGGTGTAGGGAAGATTCAATAAGTAATTTATGTAATGTAATTAGGACATTGCCTGGTACCTAATGAGCACCTATGCTTCTTATTATTATGTGCTGGAAGTGTTGAAAATTGGGAATTTTTTTCCAGATGATGCTTTAGTTAAGTACTGCAAAAAGTTCTAGAGTCTTTCATTTTGCCTTTCCCTCATTGTCTCTAATGTTTCTCTTTCTCTCTTATATCACAATGGCAAGACAGTAGGTAATTTTATACTGGTGGTTGGCATTTGGCATATGTTCTGTTTATGGACTGATGTCGCCCCCTCCCCCTGCTAACCCTCCAAAATTCATATGCTGAAGTCCTAACCCCGAATGTGATGGTATTTAGAGATGAGGCCTTTGGAAGTAATTAGGTGTAGATGAGCTCATGAGGTGAGATGGGATTACTACTCTTATAAGAAGAGACACCATAAAGCTTGCCCTTTCTCTTTCTCTCCACCTGCATGCATAAGTCTTAGGCGAGACATTTAGCTGACCTAAGATTCATTTTCCTCATCTGTAAAAGGGAAGGATGATTCCCTCCCAGGATTTGTTCTGAGGTCAGAGGTCAAGGACATGGTCCCCAGAGAGTGTGGTACTCTGGTACTGTGCACTACGACTTAACATGGGTCTTATTATCCCAGCACCTGGAACTTTCTCCTCATTGTTTCTCATTTTGCTGTTAATGGGTGTCTCAGGGGCTTGTATTTACACAGAGAGCAGGAGGGGTACAAGTGAAGGGTGATTGCAATTAAAGCCAAGACAAAGAATATCAAGTAGTTAAGCTCTCCAGAGGAAAATTTTACATAACCAATGTCTTTTTATTTATTTATTATTATAATTTTTAAAGATTTTATTTTATTTTATTTTATTTATTTATTTAATTTTTTTTTTCAACGTTTATTTATTTTTGGGACAGAGAGAGACAGAGCATGAACGGGGGAGGGGCAGAGAGAGAGGGAGACACAGAATCGGAAACAGGCTCCAGGCTCCGAGCCATCAGCCCAGAGCCTGACGCGGGGCTCGAACTCACAGACCGCGAGATTGTGACCTGGCTGAAGTCGGACGCTTAACCGACTGTGCCACCCAGGCGCCCCTAAAGATTTTATTTTTAAGTAATCTCTCCACCCAACATGGGGCTCAAACTCACAATCCTGAGATCCAGAGTTACACGCTCCATGGACTGAGCCAGCCAGGTGCCCCACCGATTTCTTATTAATTAATTAATTAATTAAAGTGAGAACCTATGCCTTGGGTCAGAACTGGGAACTGGACAGTGACTGCTCTGAAGGCAGTGTCTGTACACGCTTTGTCACTCTGTCATCTGGGACCCCAGCTGGTGAGCTCAAAATGAAGGATCCCATCCCATGGGCAAGAGCCCACACTCACAGTGTGGGAGAGAAACCTCTAAGGCTAGTCCATGGCTGTGGAGGTGATATGTACGTACTTGGTAAAAATAAGCTACATAAAAATAAGCTAGGGCACTGTTTCATGTCTTTGCCAGGAAAATTACACTAGAAGGGCATATAAAATTCCAAAAGTAGAGCTTGCATGGTAAGTAAACATATTAAAAAATGGGAACTTCTCCCTGTAATAGATTAGATACCTCTTTTAAGCCTGTTTCCCACAAAGTCACACACAAAAACAAACAACTGGAAAAACCTATCTGATAGGAAATATTAAGTATATAATATTAAGTATATAACTCTTGCCATTCTTTTAGGCCCTTTGTGCAAACATCCTCATTTCATATCCAACCTCAAATTTAAAAATTATATTTATTTATTTATTTTAAATTTTTTTTTTAATGTTTATTTCTGAGGCAGAGGGAGACAGAGCGTTAGTGGGGGGCGGGGGGCGGGGCAGAGAGAGAGGGAGACAGAATCCAAAGCAGGCTCCAGGCTCCGAGCTGTCAGCACAGAGCCCCGTGCGAGGCTTGAACTCACAGACCACGGGATCATGACCTGAGCCGAAGTTGGACATTCAACCAACTGAGCCACCCAGGAGCCCCTAAAAATTTTATTTTTAAAATTTTATTGTGGCAAGAACACTTAATACTAGATCTACCATCTTAGCAGGTTTTTAAGTGTGCAATACAGTATTGTTAACTATAGGCCCAAGGCTGTACAGTAGATCTTTAGACCTCATTCATCTTTGCATAACTGGAACTTTATACCCATTGATTCGCCACTGCCTGTTTCCCCCTTCTCTCAAGTCCTGGCGACCACCACTCTATTCCTCGCTTCTATGGGTTTGAGGAATTTAGAGACCTCATGCAAGTGGAGTCATTTAGTATGTGTTCTTCTGTGTCTCAGTCTCAAGTTTTTAAAGTACCATTTTTTTCTCGATAATATAATACATGATCACTGCAGAAAACTTAGAAAATACTAAAAAAAAAAAAAAAAAAGTTCCATGGCACAAAGAAAACCTTTCAAAACATTCAGGTATGTTTTAAGGTTGTCCATCTTACAATGTTATCCTGGTTCAAGCCCTCCTCCCACCTCCCTCCTCCCAGGCGCTCCCGCTCAGCAAGCTTCTTTTCCTTCCAGCCGGCAAGCTCTTCTGTGGCACATATGGGGCTCATCCTCAGGCAGAAAAGTGTTCCCTGTTCCCTAATTAACCCTGCTCATCCTTCAGATTGTATCTTAATCATCACACCTTCACAAAAGTCTCCCCGATCCTCTTAGCCACTCCAGCACCCACACAAACATACATTATTTTACCCTATTATATCCTCTCAAGGCACCTTGAACTTTTCCTTTACAGCATTTGGCCAAGGTTGTAGGCATATGCCCTTTTTGTTTAGTGTCCTTCTCCTATGCAGACATCATCTCTCTGCAGGACACTGTGCCTGTTTAGCTCCCCAGTTTATCCAAAGCACCAAGTACTCTGTATTACCTATAATAAATGGAATAATATATACAAATTTACCTCATGTCTTTTTAGTAGCTTTACAATCTTGAACCACATTTTTGATTATTTTTTGAGAGAAAGTTTCTAGACATGTGTATTAGTTTTTTCGGGTGACTAGACTGGGTGACTGGGTGACTGGGTGACTGAAGCAGCAGGAATTTATTTTCTCACAGTTCTGGAGGTTAGTAGTCTGAGATAAAGGTGTGAGCAGGTTTGGTTTCTTCCAAAGCCTCTCTTCTCAGCTTGCAGATGGCCACTTTCTTGCTGTGTCTTCACGGTCCTTCCTCTGTGTGAGCCTATCTTTGGCATCGCTCCGTGTGTGTCCATATTTCTTTTTCTTATAATGGCACTTGTCAGACTGGAATGAGACCCACCATAATGGTCTTACCTTGACTTAATCTTTAAAGGCCCTATCTCCAAATGTAGTCATATTCTGAGCTACTCATATAAGGCTTCAACATATGAATTTGGGGCAGGGGGACACAATACAGCAAACAACAATGTGCAATGGATGGATCCAAGGAGGGGGATATTGTAAGCCCCCTGGCACATATTGCCAACAGCTTTCTGGGAAGGCTATCCACATTTGTGGTCCTACCAGCCTAGATCCCTGCACTCTTGATGGTATTGGTACCATTAGTAACATTTTTGTTTTAAAACTGAAAGGTAAGATTGTGTATTATTTCATTTTCCATAATCTTTGACTACTAATAAGCATAAACAATTTTTACCAGCTGGTATTTTGGTATTTATTTTTCATTCATTCTCTGTATATTTATTCATATATATATATAGAGAGAGAATGAAAGAATATATATGTGTATATATATATGTATATGCATATACATATATATATTTTAAGGTTTTATTTTTAAAAGGTTTAAGATTTTTAAAAAGGTAATCTCTACACCCAATGTGGGGCTCAGACTCACAACCCCAAGATTGAGAGTCTCATGCTCTTCGAACTGAGCCAGCCAGGTACCCCTCATCTAATATATATTTAATGAACTCATGCTGTGAATAAGGCAAAGTGCTGCATAGTGGGATTCTAGCAGAGGATGAAACATGGCTCTTGATGTGATGGAGCATATGGTCTAATGGAGAAGAGAGACGTGTAACAAAATTACCCCAAATATTGAGTATAGTTGTGATGAGTATCATACAGGAGAAGTACGAGATCCCAGGAAGGCATCTAACTGGGACCGGAACCAACCAGGGCAGTAGAGAAGGGTTTCTGTGGAAATGCAGAATGACTGAGTATGATTAGCCATTACCTGAGGTAATGTGGTGGGGTGGTGAGTGGTCATGAGCACAGAGGACCACCTGTGAAGGTGCCTGTGCCGGGTAGGAGCATGGGAGTTGGAGGAAGTGACTAACCAGTGAGACTGTCACCAAAAGGGCAAGTGGTACAAGATGAGGTGCAAAACGAAAAGTGATCAGTTGTGACTTGGTGGTTGTCCTCCCCACTCTTTCTGCTGCAGGAACAACAAAATAAATGAGTGCGTGGATATGGGACATCCACTATGAAGAGGCTGCTTCTGTAACCTGGCTGAAAGATGATCTGGGTGCCTTGAATTACAATAGTAACAGTGGTGCTAGAAAAGCATGGATAGTTTTTAGAGACATTTGAGAGGTGGAATCTGCTGACGTGGCAATTGAATGTGAAGAGTGGCTCCTGAGTTACTGGTCTGAGTAACTGAGTGCATGGTGGTGCCATCTTCTAAGTTAGGGGACACAGGAGGAGCAGGTTTGGGGAGGAGAGGTCATGAGTTCAGATTTGCACAAGTCAGATTGGGTGCTAGTGGGATACCATGAGGAAACTTGAGGGTGCAGAAACTCCAAGGAGATGTCTGCTCTAACAGTACACATTAGGAAATCATAATATAGCTAGAAACTGAAGCCCGAGGATGAGATATTTAGGGGGACAGTGTAGAGTGAGAAAGGAAAGGAAGGGAAGAAAGACTAGTTTAGAACCCAGAGGAACTCCAATAGTTGTAAGCTGCTAGAGGAACAAGGGAGTAGCAATGTCTAAAACACAATGCAGAAAGATCACCCTTGAGCTGCAGTGGTAGAAGACAAGGAAAGATTGTTTCCAGGGGAGCCACTTGTGCTACTGGATTGAATGCTACAAAATGATTAAAGAGCAAAGGTGCACAGAGTTTGGCAACATTGAGACCAATATCCTGACCAAAATCAGCCTTGCGTGCAAAAGCTAAATTGGAGTCGGTTGGGAAGTGAGAAAAATTGAGAGAACAGTTCTTTTTTTTTTTTTTAATTTTTTAATGTTTATTTATTTTTGAGAGAGAGAGAGAGAGAACGAGAGCCGGGGAGGGGCAGAGAGAGAGGGAGACACAGAATCTGAGGGAGGCTTCAGGCTCCGAGCTGTCAGCACAGAGCCTGACGCGGGGCCCAAACCCACAAACTGTGAGATCATGACTTGAGCCGAAACTGGACAACTGAGCCACCCAGGCATCCCTCTTTTTTTTTTTTTATATATATTTATTTATTTTTAAGAGAGAGTGAGCGAGTGGGGGAGGAGCAAAGAGAGAGGGAGACAGAGGATCCAAAATGGGCCCTGTGCTGACAGCAGAGAGCCCAATGAGGGGCTCAAATTCACAAACCTCAAGATCATGACCTGAGCTAAAGTCAGACCCTTAGCTGACTGAACCACCCAGGCGACCTAAGAGAATAGTTCTTTCAAGATTGGCTTCCCTGAACTGTCTGTCCTTTGATTGTTTTCTGATTATGACTTTAACATTGATACTATATATTATATGACTTGTATGTTTATATGTATGTGAGATAGTTCTTTTCAGGATATTATTATTAAACATTACTAAAATGTAGCAAATATTTTTAAAGTTTTTAAATCTACCATGAATTTTGTTATGTTGCTTGTGCTGCACATTAGCTTTATTTTTATGCAGTTAAATTAGTTTTTTCCTTTTGGCTTTTTCCATTGCTTTTGCTTAGAAATTCTTCCTAAATATAGCAATCATATAACTATTCACCTTTGCATTATTTCTTAAACATTTATAGCTTCTTTAAAGTTTTTTTTTTTTATTTCGGAATTTATTTTTACGTATCAATTTAGGGCCTGGAATGCTTCATTATATTGCCCTAATGGTGGAGGACGAACAAAGTTAGTCTTGGGATGTTCTACTTAATGTTTTAATCAATTGACTCTCCTTCATTGTAGAAGGAATGTCCTGCTAATCAAAAAGGTAAAATTTCAGTTCAACATGAGATTTGTTTAGTTGGTAATTTATGGATAATCTGTCCCTGTGCTAATATTGTACAGTCTCTTTATATTATAAAAATTTTTATTCTGTATTTCCAGTTTCCTGTGCTTCCCAGAATCACATCATCTGATAGCCATCCCAGAAGGCATTCTCATGAGGACCAGGGATTTCGATGCCATACCCACATGCGGGATTATAGAAAATGTTCAGCAGATGAGTCATTCAAGGAGCCACTGGAATCAAAAGGAAGATCCCATTCCAAAATTCAAGCATTCTCAGAGTCCTTTGAACAACAACTGTGCTTTAGAACCAGACGCTCTGTCTCTTTGGTATGTAACAGAGTTATTGAATATTTAACCACTTTAGAAAAGGAAACCCAAAGGGGTTCATCCTCCCCAAGTTTGAGGAGAACAACTCTTACTTCTTCATTTACAGTTTAGTGATGAGGTCTATGAAAAATGACACTCAGTTTTAGATAGCCCAGATGCATATTCATCTTTTAAATTATTTTTATTGGGGATTCCAATAAGTGTAAGAAGAATTTCTGGAGGACTATAGGTGGAATGTTTTTGTTACTGAGGTCCTCTGGTTCTTTGAGACTATTTTTGTCACTCTTATAAATAATCGTGACTTGTTCTTCTTTCACTATTTGAAGAAGGGAAAAACTACCCCAACTGTTCCTTTCGTATTTAATTCTGTAGCAGATAGTGTGTGACGGCAGTGTGTTCCCCTGCACTTCTAAAAAGCACACAGAAGGAGATCTCTGAACCCCATCTAGTGAGTGTCCAGGAGTAGGAGCTGTCCAGGCATTCAGAGGGCCTTGTGGGAGTCTATGTAAAACACGAAGGAGAGACAGGCATGAAATGGGCGAAACTAGAAACTCCAAATGCCAAACTTGATATATAAAGTAATAAACTAGAGACCTATTAATTTGGGGATAGTTTTTGAACTATGCAACATGTTTGCTGAGTGGCCTTGAGAAAAATAACTTCTTTTTTCTGTGTTTTGTTTGTTTTATTTTGCAAAACAGGAATAATAATATGTCTCTGCCATGCACCAGGCAGAAAAATAAGCAACTAGGCATATTGCCACCCGGTTTTTGAGCTATGTCCTATGAATGTACAGAGGAAGACTTGCGGGTGCTTCCTACCTCATTGTCCATGTGAACACAATGCCTTCTGGTTAGCAGTGATGGCTGTTGGGACCGTCACCATTCATCTTTGCCTTGCAGCTGGCACCTCACTTCTATCAGAGAGTGACCCTGGGTGTGATTGTCCTTCAGTAGGCTGCTCTCTCCACCTGATCATAAGAGGAGTAAGGAAGGAAGAATAGTGAGCAACTGTCACTTACCATACCTAAATATTATTAAGAGTTCCTGTTTTGTCTTTTCTTTATATCGTTTTTAATTTTTTTTAAATGTTTATTTATTATTGAGTGATAGAGACAGACAGAGCATGAGCATGGGAGGGACAGAGAGATGGGGAGACACAGAATCAGAAGCAGGTTCCAGGCTCTGAGCTGAAAGCACAAAGCCTGATGTGGGGCCCGAACTCACAAACTGTGAGATCATGACCTGAGTCGAAGTTGGACAGTTAACCTACTGAGCCACCCAGGCGCCCCTCTTTATATCATTTTTCAAAACACTACAGTTTCAGACTTAGAACAGTGCTGCAAGAATAGTATAAAAAATACACTCTTCATTCAGATTCCGTCCAAATGTTATTATGTTATATTTACTTGTATCTTTCTCCCCTTCCTCAATCCCAAACAAGGGCAGAACATTCTCTTAGAAAGACACAGTATAGGGGCGCCTGGGTGGCGCAGTCGGTTAAGCGTCCGACTTCAGCCAGGTCACGATCTCGCGGCCCGTGAGTTCGAGCCCCGCGTCGGGCTCTGGGCTGATGGCTCAGAGCCTGGAGCCTGTTTCCGATTCTGTGTCTCCCTCTCTCTCTGCCCCTCTCCCGTTCAATATCTGTCTCTCTCTGTCCCAAAAATAAATAAATGTTGAAAAAAAAAATTAAAAAAAAAAAAAAGAAAGACACAGTATAATAGTTAAACTCAGGAAATTAACACCAACACAATACTTTTATATCTAATTTATTGACCTTGTTCATATTTCGTCAGTTGCCCCATTAATATTCTCTATAGTGAAATTCCAGATCATGTATTGCAACCAATTTTCACATCCCCCCAATTGATTTTATTCTGGAACAGTTCCTCAGTCTTTCCTTGTCTTTCATGACCCTGACATGTGAAGAATACAGGCTTCTTTTTTAGACACCTTTTTAGAATGATGCTTAATTTCGGTTTATCTGATATTTCCTCATGGTTAGATTTAGATTATGAGCTTTCGGCAGGAATAAAACAGAAATGAAAGGATTCTTGTTTTAAAATTACATGTTAAAGTAATTCATTATATTAATTCAGGAGACATATCAGCCTTAATTTTTTTTTTTTCCAGAGCAAGTCACGGTATATTTTGAAAAAAAAAAAACAAAAAACCTTAATCTTAACAGTTCTTTGTTGATCTGATGTCCTCATGATCCACATCTTATATAACTGCTTATATGATATCATTTGCTAATATTATAAGTCCTAACAGTGTGCAAGCATGAAATCAGTTCTCCTATTTAAAAAGATACTCATCATATTATCCCTAAAATATTTGCTAATATTTCATTTCCCAAGGTCTTCCTTTTGAGTGTTGAGGCAATCAAGACAGCATTTTCAATTTTTTGACTCAAGAACTCTTTTCACGGCTATGTATAATAGCTAGAAACCTCCTAGGGATTCACAAAATCAGTTATTTTTTCATATTATATACATAAATGTATATAGGATAAATAATTTTATTGAATATTTTATTTTATATAAATTTTTAAAAGTTTCTTTATTTATTTTAAGAGAGAGAGAGAGTGTGTGAGCAGGGGAGGGGCAGAGAGAGAGAGAGAGAGAGAATGAATCCCAAGCAGGCTGTATACTTTCAGTGCAGAGTCTGATGCAGGGCTTGGACTCATGAACTGTGGAATCAACCAAGTGTTGGACGCTTAACCAACTGAGCCATCCAGATGCCCCTCTTTTATATCAATTTTTAAAGAGTATATACTTTAAAGTTTATCCTAATGTAAAATTAAAAATTTAGAACATATGTTTACTTTAAAACTTGTTCCTACTTAACAATTGACATACTTTTTTTTTTAATTTTTTTTTTCAACGTTTATTTATTTTTGGGACAGAGAGAGACAGAGCATGAACGGGGGAGGGGCAGAGAGAGAGGGAGACACAGAATCGGAAACAGGCTCCAGGCTCTGAGCCATCAGCCCAGAGCCCGACGCGGGGCTCGAACTCCTGGACCGCGAGATCGTGACCTGGCTGAAGTCGGACGCTTAACCGACTGCGCCACCCAGGCGCCCCTTGACATACTTTTCTAAAGCTAACTACACTAAAAAGTGTGGTTTCTTAGCAAATCTAAAAATGATATGTATTTTGGTTGGGAGCCAAATGTATAGTAACATGTAAATTAAAATTTTTTATCCTTCAGCATCAAAAAGAGCCACAAGCTAATTTTGTAACCTGATCATGACCAACAAAATTAAATTCTTTCATTTTGATATTGAAAAACTCAACTGGCTTATTTCGAAAATTTTTACATTTTGTTTTTAAATGAAATAAGAAAACAGATTTCAGTTCATTTTTTTTTTTACATTTATTTATTTTTGAGAAACAGAGTGAGACAAAGCATGAGTGGAGGAGGGGCAGGGAGAGAAGGAGACACAGAATCTGAAGCAGGCTCCAGGCTCTGAGCAAGCGGTCAGCACAGAGCCTGATGCGGGGCTTGAACCCACGATCTGTGAGATCATGACCTGAGCTGAATTGGGACACTCAACCAACTGAGCCACCCAGGCACCCTGATTTCAGTTCATTATTAATGAGTGTTGCTCAGAGAATCTTTATTCTCAATAAGGAAAAAGCCAGACTGAAAGTACTCATCACTGTATTTCCTCCTTTTTTGTACTGCTCTTATAAGTATTAGAGACATTCATGACTGCTTAGTATGAACTTTGATCAGCCTGATGGATCTAATATAGCTACCGGGTCTGACAAACACAATCTGGAGGCACATTTACAGACCTGGTACAATTTTTAGGTTTCTCTTAAGCTGCATCCCAGCTTCACCGTTTGTTTGGCTTTGTGGCTTTGACCCCTGGACCACTATAGTTAGAAATGAAGCCATGTAGGTGTGAAAACAACTCAGCACTGAAGAGTAGCTGACACCACTGCAGGAACCGGACACCCTCATAACTCAGCCTGCAGGACTGAGTCACGATCTTGCTCATCTGACTGCCTCTCATCACACTGACAGACACTCAGGCGTTCCCCCGCGTTTCCAGTTCATAGGGAGGCGGGGGGACAGTAATGATGTTATTTGGTTTTTTTTCTTAAAAATAGAAGTGTAAGTAGGCACCATCAGCACATTTATCAGTGCCATTCTTTAGTCAGTAATTCTTTTGAAAGATGCTCCTTGACCATGGAAACTGAAGAAACTTTCCCCTCCCCGCTCCACACTTCCCTATCATATCACCCTGTTTGCTCATCATCGTTGTACTTATCACTATCTGTTATATCGTTTGTTGCCTTTTAGGCTTATTGATTGCCTGTCACTGTCCACCTAGGTGTAATATTGAAGAAGTGGGCTTTAGCTAGTGCTGTTATCCCCTGATCTTAGAGCAGTAGTGTGTGTTCAGTGAATCAGTGAATGTGGACCCCTGGGCAACCTGTTGGGGAATGACAATGTGGTTGGATGTCATTCCTCAACACTCCATTCTTCACACATTAAAACTAATGCAAACCCTACTATTAATGTAATTTAAAAGAAGTGGACCCTGGGAAGTTAGAATCAGTCCATGTATGATTCACTTGTCATAGTCCTCTTCAGAAAAGCAACAGGAGACTATTAATCATATCGTACTGTGAGAACACATTTTTCTACATGTCAGAGGCAGACACAGGGTTGTGTACAGGCTGAGTTTCCTCCACAGTCTCTCTGCTGACACCCAAGGCTCATTCCCTTTATTTATGACTAAAACCTTTAGCAACACACTTAGGCTTATGCTAACTTATTATGAGAAACTAAGATGGGCAAGTCTACTACATGAGCAGGGCTTTCTTCATCTCTGATAGGAGAAATGTTGCACGTTGTTAGCTGTTAGTACATTCCTACCCTTTTCTGACCTTTCTCTTTCAGGGACCTGAGAGCAGAAAGGAGAGAAATGAAAGAGAATGTCTGAGGATGGAGATAAAATCTCGAAAGAAAATGGAGGAAAGAAGGAAATCTAGGAAGGAAGAACACAGAGAAGAATACACGCCCTCCTTGTTTGAAAAAGAGCCCAAATAGTATTTTGTCTCCACATCATGACTACAGATGCCACTGTGTTTTTCGGGTCCCCGAATGCCAGGCCAGGTGGAGGTAGCTGTAAGAGAGTGTCTGCGGGTGCTGAGTGACTGCAGCCGGCAGTGGGTGTGGCAGTCCCCCAAGGTGACTGGGCACCTGCTCCAGCTGCTTCTGGCCTCTTAGTTGAGAGTTGTTGTCCTTTTATGGGCACAAGGAGAATCAAAGGTATCTTAATAGAATAAGTAATTCTTAAAAATGTAAAGAGAGATATTTAAAGAACCACCCACCCATCTTCACAAACTCTTCTTCTTCCACATCAACCTTGCAAATAATTTCAAATAAAAGACATTGGTGTGACTCTAGGTTTACTTCTTTATTAGAAGTAATTATGTAAGTACATCTAATGGCTACCATTTAATGAGAACTGGTAATTAACATGCCAAGTACTGTGCCAGGTTCTTCAATGGCTCACCTAAAATAATCCTCACTACACTGGGATTGGAACTATTCTTTTCACTTGCTGGCTGAGGAAACTGAAGTTTAGACAAGTTCAGGAACTCACTGATGAGGTGGCAGGGTTAGGGCCAGAGCCCAGTTCATTCTGACTCATGCTCCTAACCTGAGGCAGGACCTTAATTTCCTTTTTATTTAAATTTTTTTTAATGTTTATTTTTGAGAGAGAGAGAGAGAGAGAGAGAGAGAGAGAGAGCAAGCAAGGGAGGAGCAGAGAGAGAAAGGGAGACACAGACTCCAAAGCAGGCTCCAGGTTCCGAGCTGTCAGCACAGAGCCTGACGTGGGACTTGAACTCCCAGACCGCGAAATCATAACCTGAGCCGAAGTTAGACGCTTAACCAACTGAGCCACCCAGATGCCCCTTGCACCTTAATTTCCTTTTAGTGCTGGCTCCTTACTTGGTGTGTGTGTGTGTGTGTGTGTGTGTGTGTGTGTGTGTGTGTGTGTGATGTGCATGGA
The DNA here is from genome assembly GCF_018350175.1 of Felis catus. Classification (NCBI taxonomy): domain Eukaryota; kingdom Metazoa; phylum Chordata; class Mammalia; order Carnivora; family Felidae; genus Felis; species Felis catus. The sequence goes on from NC_058376.1 coordinate 48,187,923, forward strand.
AATGAGTGGATATGAGAAAAGCAGGACCTGGCAATAGCTTATGATTTTGATCACATGGGTGGAGATTGATTTACTGAGGTCAGCTTTATGCTCTGGGTTTTAACTTTATGAGACCATATTCTTATTTATTTTTTTAATTTTATATTGAGACATAACTGACATATAACATTAGTTTCAAGTCTACAATATGATTTGATATTTTTAACCTTTTGTGAAATTATCACAATAAGTCTAATTAACATCCATTATCACACAAAGTTACAAAATATTTTTTCTTGTGATAAGAACTTTTAAGATCTCCTTTCTTAGCAACCTGCAAACATACAATACATTATTATTAACTGTAGTCACCATACTTACATTATATCCCATGACTTATTGAAAAGATATCGAACACTCCATTAATTTACATGTCAGCCTTGTTCAGGGGCCATGCCATTCCAATTTTAGTATATGTGTTGCTGGAGTGAGAACTTTTTTTTTTTTCTTAATTTTCACCTTTATTGACATATGATTGACAAATAAAATTGTATATTTTATTTATTTATAATTTTTTAAAGTTTATTTATTTTCAGAAAGAGAGAGCATGATCAGGAGAGGGGCAGAGAGAGACAGAGAATCCCAAGCAGGCTCTGCGCTGTCAGTGCAGAGACCGACATGGGGCTTGAACTCACGAACCCTGAGATCATGACCTGAACCAAACCCAAGAGTCAGACACTCAACTGACTGAGCCACCCAGGTGCCCCTAAAATTGTGTATTTTAAATAGTACAACATGATGATTTGACATGTGTATGCTTTGTGAAGTGATTACAACAATTGGGTTAATTAACACATTGAGGCCATATGGTTACCACAATTTTTCTTCTTTAGGAGAAAAGACATCAGAATTCTCTCTATTTAGTTTTTTTTATATTGAAGTATAATTGACATTTAATATTATATTAGTTGTAGGTGAATGACATAATGATTTTATTTTTGTATACATTGTGAGATGATCACCACAATAATGCTCATTAACATCCATCACCACACATAGTTACAAAATCTTTTTTTTCCTACAAGAACTTTTTTTTTTTTAACTTTTTTTTTTCAACGTTTATTTATTTTTGGGACAGAGAGAGACAGAGCATGAACGGAGGAAGGGCAGAGAGAGAGGGAGACACAGAATCGGAAACAGGCTCCAGGCTCTGAGCCATCAGCCCAGAGCCCGACGCGGGGCTCGAACTCACGGACCGCAAGATCGTGACCTGGCTGAAGTCGGACGCTTAACCGACTGCGCCACCCAGGCGCCCCCTTTTTTTTTTTTTTTTAAATTTTGCAAGAACTTTTTAATATCTACTCCTTTAGCAACTTTCAAATATGAAACACAATATTATTGACTATAGTCACCATTCTTCACTTACATCCCTATGACTTATTTATTTTATTATTGGGAGTTTGTACCTTTTTTTTTTTTAATGTTTATTTATTTTGGACAGAGAGAGAGAGAGAGACAGAGCATGAATGGGGGAGGGGCAGAGAGAGAGGGAGACAGAATCCGAAGCAGGCTCCAGGCTCTGAGCTGTCAGCACAGAGCCCGACATGGGGCTCAATCTCACGAACCTCGAGATCATGACCTGAGTTGAAGTCAGATGCTTAGCTGACTGGGCCACCCAGATGCCCCAAGGAGTTTGTACCTCTTGATCCCACTTCCTTATCCCCCTCCTCTCAGGCAACGACCAGTCTGTTCCCTGTATCTATGAGTTTTGTTTTACTTGTTCCTTTGTTTTGTTTTTTAGATTTCACATATAAGTGAAATCATACAGCGTCTTTCTCTGTGTCACTTATTATTCATTTAGCATAATGTCCTCAGGGTCTGTTCATATTGTTGGAAATGGGAAGATTTCATTTTTTCTTTTAATGGATGAATAACATTCCATTGTATATATATACCACATCTTCTGTATCCATTTAGCCACTGATGGACACTTAGTTTGTTCTATATCTTGGCTATTGTAAATAATGCTTCAGTGAACACAGGAGTGTATTTCTTTTGGAATTTGTGTTTTTCTTTTCTTCAGATAAATGTCAGCATTTCTGGATCATGTGGTAGTTCTATTTTTAATTTTTTGAGGTAACTGTATATGATTTTCTGTAGTGGCCGTATAATTTACATTCCCACCAACAGTGCACAATGGTTCTCTTTTTTCCACATCCTCATCAGTACTTGTTACTTCTTGTCCTTTTGATCATGACTATTTTGACAGGTATGAGGTGATATCTGATTGTGATTTTGATTTCTATTTCCCTGATGATTTGTGATGTTAAATATATTTTCATATGTCTGTTGTCTGTCTGTATGTATGTATGTCTGTATGTCTTCTTTGGAAAATGTCTCTTCAGGTCCTCTGCCCATTTCCCCTATTTGTTCTTTGTTTCTGTCTTGGCTCTTCAAATGCCCAAGGGCAGCCAGAGTCTCCATTCTGTAAAGAATATCTCCAAAACTACTAGTTATAATCAATACTATAGCTGGTTCCTTATGTAAGATACACACTAACTTTGTCATGGATAGTAAAAAGAAGGAAAAAGAAAAAGAAAAAAAAGGGGAGGAAAACTGAGAGAAAAGTAAAATAGCAATCTATGGTTTGTATTTTTTTTATTTTCTTTTTAAAAATTTTATCTTAATTCCAGTATCATTAATATTCAGTGTTAAATTACTTTCAGGTATACAATATAGTGATCCAATAATTCTGTACATTACTCAGTGCTCATCATGATAAATGTACTCTTAATCTTCTCTCTAGTATGTTACCCATCCCCCCACCCACCTTCCCTCTGGTAACCGTTAGTTTGTTCTCTTTAGTTAAGAGTATGTTTTTTGGTTTGTTTCTTTTTTTCCTTTGTTTGTTTGTTTTGTTTCTTAAATTCCACCTATGAGAGTGCCTGGGTGGCTCAGTCAGTTAAGAATCTCACTCTTGATTCTAGCTCAGGTCACGATCTCAAGGTTCATGAGATCGAGTCCTGGGTCAGGCTCTGTGCTGGCAGTGCGGAACCTGCTTGAGATTCTCTCCCTCTCTCTCTGCCACTTCCTCACCTGTGCTTGTGCTCTCTCTCTCTTAAAATAAATTTAAAAAATTCTGCATATAAGTGAAATCATATGGTATTTGACGTTCTCTGACTGGCCTATTTTGCTTAGCATTATACTCTCTAGCTTATTGCAAGAGAGTTATTGCAAATGGCAAGATTCTGTTTGTTTGTTTGTTTATTTGTTTATGGCTGAATAATATTCCATTGGATATATATACTACATCTTCTTCATCCATTCATTATCGATGGACATTTGGGCTGCTTCCATACTTTGGCTATTGTAAGTAATGCTGAAATGAACATGGGGTGCATATATCCTTTCAAATTAGTGTTTTCGTATTCTTTGGTAAATACCCAGTAGTGAGATTACTGGATCATATGATAGTTCTTTTTCTAATTTTTTGAGGAACATCCATACTGTTTTCTATGTTTTCTACATGGCTGCACCAGTTTGTATTCTCACCAACAGGGCATGAGGGTTCCTTTTTTCCCACATCCTTACTAACAATGTTTCTTGTGTTTGATTTTAGCCATTCTGACAGGTGTAAAGTGATACCTCATTGTGTTTTTTTTAATTTCAAGTTTTTATTTAAATTCCAGTTAGTTAACATATAATGTAATATTAGTTTCAGGAGTACAATTTAGTGATTTATCACTTACATACAACACCCAGGGCTCATCACAAGTGCCCTCCTTAATATCCATAACCCATTTAACCTGACCCCCACTCACTTCCTTCCATCAAACCTGTTTGTTGTCTATAGTTAGGAGTCTATTTTATGGTTTCCCTCACTCCTTCCCTCCACCCATGTTCATCTCTTTTGTTTCTTAAATTCCACATATAAGTGAAATCATATGGTATTTGTCTTTCTCTGACTGACTTACTTTGCTTAGCATAATACACTAGCTCCATCCACGTTGTTGCAAATGGCAAGATTTCATTCTTGTTTATGGTTGAGTAATATTCCAGTGTGTGTGTGTGTGTGTGTGTGTATCTCACATCTTCTTTACCCATTCATCAGTTGATGGACATGTGGGTTCTTTCCATAATTTGGCTATTGTTGGTAATGGTGGTATAAATATTGGGGTGCATGTCTCCCTTTGAATCTGTATTTTTATATCCTTTGGTAAATACCTAGTGCAATTGCTGGATTGTAGGGTAGCTCCATTTTTAACTTTTTGAGGAATCTCCATACTGTTCTCCAGAGTGGCTGTAGCAGTTTGCATTCTCACCAACAGTGTAAGAGGGTTCCCCTTTCTCCACATCCTTGCCAATACCTGTCGTTTCCTGTGTTGTTAATTTGAGATGTTCTGACATGTGGAAGGTGATACCTCATTATGATTTTGATTTGTATTTCCCTGATGATGAGTGATGATGAGCCTCTTTTCTTGTGTCTGTTGGCCACCTGGATGTCTTCTCCAATGTCTATTCATGTCTTCTGTCCATTTAGTAACTTGTTTATTTGTTTTGGGGGTTTTGAGTTTGATAAGTTCTTTTTAGATTTTGGATACTAACCCTTTATCAGATGTGTCATTTGCAAATATCTTCTCCCATTCTGTTGGTTGCCTTTTAGTTTTGTTGGTTGTTTTCTTCACTGCACATAAGCTTTTTATCTTGATGGAGTCCTAATAGTTCATTTTTGCTTTAGTTTCTCTTGCCTCTGGAGACATGTCAAATAAGAAGGTACTGCAGCCGAGGTCAAAGAGGTTGCTGCCTATGTTATTCTCTAGGATTTTGATGGTTTCCTGTCTCACATTTAGGTCTTTCATCCATTTTGAATTTATTTATGTGTATGGTGTAAGAAAGTGGACCACTTTCACAGTGGTTTTGATTTGTATTTCCCTGAAAGTGAGTGATGTTGAATTTTTTTCAATTTTCATACAATTTATACCTTAATCCTTTTTTTTAATTTCAAGTTTTTATTTAAATTCTAGTTAACATATATGGTAGAATTGGTTTCAGGTTTAGAATTTAGTGATTCATCACTTACATATAACACCTAGTGCATCACAACAAGTGCCCTCCTTAATACCCATCAACCTTTTAGCCCATACCCCATCCACCTCCCCCCATCAGCCCTCAGTTTGTTCTCTGTAGTTATGAGTCTCTTATGGTTTGCTTCTCTCTCTTTTTCTCCCCTTCACCTATGTTCATCTGTTTTGCTTCTTAAATTCCACATATGAGTAAAATATATGGTATTTGTCTTTCTCTGACTTATTTTGCTTAGTATAATATCCTCTAGTTCCATCCATGTCAGTGCAAATCGCAAAATTTCATTCTTTTTTGATGGTTGAGTTATATTCCATTGTATATGCATATACACCATATCTTCTTTATCCAGTTGACACTTTGGCTCTTTCCATACTTTGGCTATTGTTGATAATGCTGCTATAAATATCAGGGTGCATGTGTCCCTTTGAATCTGTATTTTTGTATCCTTTAGGTAAATACCTAGTAGTAAAATTGCTGGGTTGTAGGGTAGTACTATTTTTAACTGTTTGAGGAACCTTTATACTATTTTCCAGAGTGGCTGCACCAGTTTGCATTCATGCCAACAGTGTAAGAGGGTTCTGCTTTCTCTGCATCCTGACCAACATCTGTTTGTTTCCTGTGTTGTTAATTGTACTCATTCTGACAGGTATGAGGTGGTATCTCACTGTGGTTTTGATTTGTATTTTACTGATGATGAGTGATGTAGAGAATCTTGTTATATGTCTGTTAGCCATCTGGATTTCTTCTCTGGAAAGATGTCTTCATGTCTTCTGTCCATTTCTTAACTGGATTATTTATTTTTGGGGTGTTGAGTGTGAAAAGTTCTTTGTAGATACTTTCATCCATTTTGGATTGGCACTTTCATATGGTCTTAGACTGCAGTATGATGCTTTTCACACATGAAAAGATGACTTCAAGCTATTACATGGTGAGTTTTGACCGTTATTTGCCACCACTGAGGAGGAGGATGGAGCCTGGCCCACCATCAAGGTCCGCATTATGCTGTAGTTGTGAAGGAAACATTTGTTTCCCTATCCTTGCTTCACATACTTTTCAGTCTTGCCAACCAAGTTTCAGATTTGGTGATGGTCTGCTAATAGAATACAGAAAGGTGTGGGGAGAGGTAGCCCACCCTCGGGATGAGAAGACCCCTGGATAGAGTGGTGGGCTGGCTGACACAGTAGCCGACTCCTACTTGAGCCAGGTTACCTGGGTTACCTTCGCCTCCCCAAACTCAAGGGTAGCCGTCCTTGTAAAAATCATGGTTAAGAATTTTATAATATATTTCATCAAACTGGAATGATGTCTGTCTTCAATATGCTTTCAGGACCATAGCACATGGAGGAGAGAGTACTCTGAAAAGGAAGTTGCTAGCTTATTGCCTTTTTAAAAATATCACAAAACAATACTTCTCATAATAAAAATACAGATAAAGGAAAATAATAACAATTAAAATATTTTGTTCTACCTACTCAAGGATAAACATGGTTAATACTTTGCCATATGCCCTTCTAGAATACTGTCTGTGTGTATCCATACACACATACATAAAAACTTTTTTTGAGACATGAACTCATTTCATTTAGCAATATAACATTAACACCTTTTCAAATCAGTAAGTCTAGTGCATAATTTTAATGGTTCCTTTCCAATAGCTTTTATTTATTAAAAAAAATGTTTAAGGTTTATTTATTGATTGTGAGAGAAAGAGAGAGCATGAGTGAGGGAGAGGCAGAGAGAGAAGGAGAGAGGGAATCCCAAGCAGGCTTCCTGCTGTCAGAGCAGAGCCTGACACGGGGCTCGATCTCACAAACTGTGAGATCATGACCTGAGCTGAAATCAAGAATGGGACGGTTAACCAACTGAGCCACCCAGGGGCCCCTCCAATAGCTTTGAAACATGCTCAAGATCCTTCTATCTTAAAAACCTTCTCTCATAATATACCACTAGGTATCATCCATGATGTTTAATAGCTACCAATTTTAACTATCTTCCCTTTCAAAGAAAACTTGAAGAGATATCTACATTTCTTTCTCAGTTTTCAGTCTGTGGCAATCTTCAATCTGTGGCATAAGGTAGAGGTTGTCTACCCTCTATAGAAAATGTTTCCATGAAAGTCACCCTATTATCTCCTTACTGTCACATTCTATGAAAATACACTCTACTTACTTTCTGTCAGCATCTGCTACTGCTGTCCACTCTGCCCCTTTTGAAACTTTTTCTTTGGTTCTTGTGACCTACTATTCTTTTGGGTTACCTTGTACCTCTGATCACTCCTGGTTGGTCTTTGGTGAGGGATCCTTATCGTTTGAATACTGCTTTTCTTCTGGGCTCTGCCTAGGCAGTTGTCTCACTCCTCATTCTCTCTGGAGAATTTCAAACATTCCCATGGCATCAGCTACATACATGTGGAAGATCCCCAAATATATCCTGGGGTGCAGACCTCTGTCCAGAGCAATGCATGCACACACACAACTGGCCCTTGGATGTACGACTAGCTGCAGATTTCACAAGCATTTCAAACTCATCTTTAAAATTTTTTTAATGTTTATTTATTTTTGAGAGAGAGACACACACAGAGTACAAGCAGGGGAGGGGCAGAGAGACAGAGAGAGAGAGAGAGAGAGAGAATCCAAAGCAGGCTCCAGGCTCTGAGCTGTCAGCACAGAGCCCGACGCTGGGCTCAAACCCACAAACCATGAGATCATGACCTGAGGTGAAGTTGGCCACTTAACTGACTGAGCTACTCAGGTGTCCCTCAAACTCATCTTTTAAAAGTAAACTACTGTCTTGTGTCCTGTCTGCCCGCAGTCTGCCCCTGCCCCTGTCGTCCCTATCTCAGTGAATGGTAGCATCATTTACCAGTCATCAAGTGGGAGCCTGGTTGGTTTGAAGCCATCCTGAGCTCCTCTTCATCTCCATTCAATTTTTTTAATGTTTGTTTTTGAGAGAGAAAGAGAGAGAGAGAGAGAGAGAGAGAGAGAGAGAGAGAGAGAGAGCCGGGGAGGGGCAGAGAGAGAAGAGACACGGAATCCAAAGCAGGCTCCAGGCTCTGAGCTGTCAGCACGGAGCCTGACATGGGGCTTGAACCCACAGACCACGAGATCATGACCTGAACTGAAGTTGGAGGCCTATTTTAGTCAAGACACTGTCATGTACTAGTCTCTTATAGCTAATATGTATCTCCTAAACTGGAAACTTTTATACTTATAAAAGTAGTATCTGATGAACTTTCAAATAATGCAGGAACATATAAAATGGAAAAATGGCAGTCGTCTGGAAAAGCCCAGGGTCAGAACTATGAACTTAATACAGTTCAGCAACACTGTCAGGACACTGGTTTACTCTGCTCTAGGGGGCAGACTTGAGCTGACATTCGGACAAGTAATGCTGGGCATTGAGAAGCCTGTGTTTGATGGATGACAAAACCACTACCCTTACTTTCAAATAGAAAGAAATGTAGCATTTCTTATCAAAACTCTCAGAGGCTGGTTTAAACAAAATAAATAGTGGGTAATTTTCATGATTTATAATACATTTAAAGGTAAATGTACCTGAAGGAAGGTGACAAACTGGTTATATCCATGGAGCACAAAAGGAAAAAGAGGGCTTAAAATACTGTACAGATGATTTGCATTTGGTACAATGGTAAATTTTAAACTAGGGAAGAGGTGGACTATAAATTCAATTTTTCTCCATCTTTGGAATTTTAAACGTCCTATTCTAACCTTGGATTATATATTTATGTTTTAGCCAAATTTCTGCTATAGTTTTGCACCCAGTTATCACACTAATTGGATGAGCACAGTTCTGCCCCATCTGCACATATGAGGAAAAAAACAATAGTGAATGGGAACCCTTGTGCATTACTGGTGGGAATGTAAATTGGTGTGGTCACTATGGAAAAACAGTATGGAGATTACTCAAAAAATTAAAAATAAAACTACCATATGATCCAGCAGCTCCACTTCTGGGTATTTATCTAGAGGAAATAAAAACACTAACTGGAAAAGGTACCTGCACTCCTATGTTTATTGAAACATTCTTTATAATAGCCAAGATATAGAAGCAACTTGTGTCCATTAATTGATGAATGGATAAAAAAGATGTGGGGTGTGTGTGTGTGTGTGTGTGTGTGTGTATTATATAATGGAGTATTATTTAGCCATAACAAGAAGGGTATCTTGCCTTTGTAACAACATGAGTGGATCTTGAGGGGGTTATGCTACATGAAATACATCAGAGAGAGAAAGACAAAAACCATATGATCTCATTTGTATATGGAATCTTAAAAAAACGAAAACAAAAAATGTAAAGCCCCCAAACTAGTACATACAGAGACCAGGCTGGTGGTTGCCAGAGGTGTGGGATGGGGGGGGGGGGTGGGCAAAATGGGTGAAGGTGGTCAAAAGGTACAAACTTCCAGTTACAGAATATGTAAATCATGGAGACATATGCACAGCATAGTGACTATAGTCAGCAACATTGTATTGCATATTTGAAAGCGGCTAAAGAGTAGATCTTAAAAGTTCTCATCACAAGGAAAAAAATCCTAAGTATGTGTGGTGATGGATGTTAATTAAGAGGACTTACTATGGCGATCATTTACCAACATATACACATATTGAATAATTATGTCACACACTTGAATCTAACATAGTGTTATATGTCAATCTTATCTCAGTAAACAACCAACCAAACAAAAAACAACAGTAACTGTGACACCCCTCCATCTTACCTGTTCTCTTTCCCCCAGCCTATGCAGCCTTGTGTGCCCAGCAGCTGTTGAGTGGCTTAGACTCCAGAACATACTCACACCTTGCCTTGGCTCCTGATCGCTCAGTCTCTCATTTGCCTGCTAATTGCTAGGATTCATTTGTTCATTAAACAAAAATATTTTGACTGCCTGAGCTGTGCTGGGGCTACACCAATGAACAAAACAGATAAAACACCTGTCTTTCAGGCGCTCATATCCCAATGAAGAAGACAGATAGTATACAAAAATCAACACATCACTTCCTCAGAGATAACTCTTAATAACACATGATTGTGTCAATCTCTAGCTTGAAGACCTGCCCCTCATTATTAAACCAAAACCTTCTAGCATGGCATCAAACACCCCATCTAGCTGCTTTCAGGGTTTAATGAAGAAGACATTGTCTCTCTTACCTCCTTCCCTCTCACTTCCTCCCTCCTCAGTGTTCTGTGAGTTATACATCCTTCTTCACAGTACATGGTTTCATTGCCAGTATATAAATTGCCTTCAAATGTTTTGGTGGAGAGATAAGTGCAACTGATGAAATCTTTGTAATGACTATTGTGTCTTTTTGTTTGGATATTCTGTCTGGGATGGGCACTGGTTAGTCATTCATTAAGGGGTAATAATAATGGTGTGCTGGTCATGAGCCATTTTAACATGATTATGGAGCCAGCCAAGTACTTTCTCAGGAATTTCTCTTCTCATCTCTGAAATACATCCATCATCTGTGATTAGTTAATATGTGTTTAAAGGCTTCTCACTATGTTCTTATAAACAAGTGGCTTTATTTCTCACCCTTCAATTTGCAAACATAGTAAGATAATGACAAGTCACTATTCCCAGGGAAGTGTAGAAGCAAATAGAAAAAAAAGAAAAATAGAGGAGGAGGAATGAGAAAAACAAAATCAGATGACTTTTAAACATCATGTGATAAATAAGTTCTAGGCATGTAATGCACAACATGATGATTATAGTTACCACTGCTATGTGATATATATGAAAGCAGTTAAGGGAGTAAATCCTAATCTTGTATTAGGAAAAAAATTTTTCCCATTTCTTTTTATTGTATCTGTATTCTATTTACTGAGATGATGGATGTTAGCTAAACTTATTGTGGTAATCATTTCACAACATGTGTTAAGCCAGATCTTTACGCTGAAACTTATCCAGTGATGTATGCTACTTACATATCAATAAAAGGGGGGGGTGATAAAGATCATCTGATTCAAGACTGTCTCATCCAAGTTCCTCCTTGAGTCAGGAATTCCCTTTGCAATGGGTCTGCCACATATGTTCCAGGCTTTTCTTAACGATTGCCAGGGCTGGGAAGGCAGCCTATTTCATTGTGTTAAGGCTCACAGTGTTGACACTGCTGTTATGGGTCACTCATCTTCTTACCACCAAAACAAAACAAAGCAAAACAAAATAAAACAAAACAAAACAAAACCAGATCCTTTTTCATCCTGACCTACAATCTCCCTTTGGTAAGAGCTCTGGCCACATAGAATCTGATCTTTTTCTTTCCCTCTAGTGCCCTATACCATAGGTCTTGTTCCTTCCCTGAAAGATAGCCCTACAGTTCCTAGAAGGGACAGTTCAGGACTTTCTCTGCGTCCTTTGGGGCTTCCTCAGGCAAATATTCCTGTGCTATTCATCATCCCTCACAGAACCTGAGTTCCACAGCTCCCTCACCCTAAATGCCTTCCCTCGAGCCTCTCGAGTTTGTCAATTTTCTGTTTAAAATATGGCTTCCATAGTAATAAAAATGTAAATAAAAATAAGAAGCCATTTAAAATCATCAAATTTGCAAATGTTTTAAAAAATTAGTTCTCAGAGGGGTGCTTGGGTGGTTCAGTCAGTTAAGCATCAGACTTGGGCTCAGGTTCTGATCTCACAGTTGACAGGTTTGAGCCCCGTGATGGGCTTTGTGCAGACAGCTCAGAGCCTGGAGCCTGCTTCGGATTCTGTGTCTCCTTCTCTCTGTCCCATCCCTCCTTTCATTCAGTCTCTCTCTCTCTCTCAAAAATAAACATTAAAAAAAATAGTTCTCAGCTTGGGGAGGGTGAGATGTGATATTTAACAGTAACAATTTGTTCAACCTTTCTTGAAAGTAATTTGTGTCTCAAGAACATTAAAAATATCATTACTATTTGATCTAGTAAATTTACTTATAAAAATCTATTCTTTTTTGAAATTTTTAAAATGCTTATTTATATTTGAGAGAGAGAGAGAGAGAGAGTGCGAGCAGGGAGGGACAGAGAGAGAGGGAGACACATAATCCAAAGCAGGCTCCAGGCTCTGAGCTGTCAGTGCAGAACCCAACGCAGGGCTTGAACTCACAAGCTGTGAGATCATGACCTGAGCCTAAGTTGGACTTAACCAACTGAGCCACCCACATGTCCCTATAAGAATCTATTCTTAAAAAATAATTGTGGGAGGTGAGTTCGAGCCCCACGTGTTGGGCTCTGTGCTGTCAGTTCAGAGCTGGAAGCCTGCTTCGGATTCTGTGTCTCCCTCTCTCTCTGCTCCTCCCCCAATCACGCTCTGTCTCTATCAAAAAATGAATAAGTGTTAAAAAAAAAAAAAGAATCTGTGAATGGATTCTTTGGGAAAAAATTGTGGGATAAAATACTTCTGCCATAATGATATTTTGGGTAGCATTATTTTATTTAAAAACATCATTTTAAAACAGCTTTATAAAGTTATAACGGGCATAAAATAAACTGTACATATTTATATTTTACAATTTAATAATTGTTCTTTTTTATTATTAAATACACATAAAAGGTACCAATTTGATAAATATTGACACATGTATACACTTGTACCCTTTTGTAAGTTCTCCTTTTCTCTTTCCCATAACCCTCCTACCCTGTCCTGGATCTATTTACTTTCTGCCACTAAAGATTAATTTGTGTTTTTTTAAAGAAATTTATATAAATGGAATCATACAGAAATTTTTGTCTGACTTATTTTACCCTGCCCAATTATTTTGAGATTCATCTACAGTGATTGTTGCTGAGTAGTATTGCATTATATGGAGGTACCACATCCTATTACTTATTGATGGACGTTTGGGTTGTTTGTAAGTTTTGACTATTACAAATAAAGTAGTTATGCATCTATGTGCCAGTCTTTCTGTGGACCTAGGGTTTCATTTTTTTAGGGATGGGATTGCTGGGCCATAGGGTAAGTGTAGTTTAACTTTGGAAGAAACCGTCAAACTGTTCTCCACGGCAATTATACTATTTTGTCCCCACTAGCTGTACATGGGAATTCTACTTGCTCCACAGCCTCACCACTTGGTGGGGCCAATCTTTTGATTCTAGCCATTCTAATGTTACCGGACAGAGGACTGGTTCTGAACTCAGGTTCTGCTGCTTGCTGCTTGAAAGTCAACATGGGAGAGACAAATATTGGTGGAAAAGGGAAGGTTGCTTTATTCAGGAAGCTAAAATAAGATGGTGGACTGATGTCCCAAAGACCAGCTTCCCAGTCTGGGTGTAGCAGGAAGCTTTTCAAGGGGGAAGCAGGGGAAATGGTCAGGGGGCACGTGTAGGAGAAGCTGGGCCTCAACCGTTGATCACTTGTTCTTGTAGGGCTTTCAGATTCCTCGCCTCTGCCAGACTCCCAGGTGTTTCAGTAGAAGCTGCACCTGTAGTCCATCAAGCCATGTCCTGGCAAAGCAGTACGGACTCCTGCCCCTGGACCCAGAATCTCTTACTGAGGACACCATGGTCAGTGGTGTCTGTTTTCGAGTGTGGTCAGGCCTTACCTTCCAGAAAATCTGGTCCTTTGTTCCTCAAGTCCAGCAGTTTGCAGTATGTCAAGAAGAACCTGCTACAAACTCTGGAGTTTTGGTCAGCAAGCAGAGTGCCTAAGCTGAAGCAGGTAAACCCTCAAGATCAGTCAGAGTGCTGTTACGCTAACAGGTATGTAATGGTATCTCACTGTGGTTCTAATTTTCCATTTCTCAAATGACTAATGAATGATATTGAACATCTTTGCAGGTGCTTATTTGCTATCAGTATTTTTTTTTTTAATAAAATATGGTTACGTATTTTGTCCATTTAAAAATACTGGGTAGTTTTTTTTTAATTGCTTTGGTTTTTGAGGGTTTCTTATATGTTCTGGATACAAGTTCATATCAGGTATGTGATTTGCAAATATCTTCTTCCAATAGATAGCTTGTATTTTCACTCTTTTAATGGTGCTTTTCAAAGAGCAGAAGTTCTTAATTTTAATGAAGTTCAAATTCTCATTTCTTTTTTTTTTTAATGGATTGTGCTTTTGGTGTATTTTAGAAATCTTTACCGAACCCAAGGTTATGAAAGATTTTCTCCCATGTATTCTACAAGCTATATAGTTTTAATTTTACATTTAATCTATGATCAATTTTGAGCTAAATTTTGTATATGTTGCAGAGTATGGGCAGACATGGGTTTTGGAAAGATATTTTATTTATTTTTTGTACATGAATACCCAATTGTTTCAACAATTTGTTGAAAGCTCTATCCTTTCTCCATTGAATTTTTTTCACATCTTTGACAAACATCAATACACATGTGAATCGATTTGTGGACTTTTGTTCTGTTCCATTATTTTATTTTAAAAGTATAATGTACTATATGTTGATTATTGAAAAAAGTGTAAAACAAACAAGTAGTAGATAAAAATGATTCAAAACCTAACTACCTAGACATAAGTGTGATTAATATTTTAGCAACATTTTCCAGTCTTTTCTAGACATATTTTTCATATTTATTTTTGGAAGAAGTTTTAAGTCTTTTATGAAGTTATATAATAAGTGGTCATATTTCTTTCCTTCCTTCCTTCCTTCCTTCCTTCCTTCCTTCCTTCCTTCCTTCCTTCCCACATCCTTCCTCTCTCTCCTTCTCTTCCTTTCTTTCTTTCCTCCCTCCCTGTCTTCCTTCTTTTCTTCCTTACTTGTTCTTCTCCTTCCATAAGGGGTAATTTAGTCAAAAGGCCATTTAGTAGTCTTTCTTCCTCCTCCTCTACCCTTTCTCCTCCTTTTCTTTGTTCTTCTTCCTTTCTTCTTCTTTCTCCCTTCCTCAGGATTAAGGGTTAGACCTATAGTAGTTGGTTTATGTGCATGTATAGGTATGCATAGGTATGTTTATGTGTACTGGTTGGCGTGTCTTAGGACTAAGGAATCTGCGGGTGAAGCTGGAAGGTTAGTTACATTCAGGGAGATTGAGTCTATAAATAAATATATTGAGGTTCATGAAAGCCAACTATCTCACTGTCAGAGAAAGGAGGTTCAAATATGGAAAGTGCGAGAGTGTGTTGAATAAGCCCTATGGTGTGGGGCTGAAACTGGGGTTTTAAATATATACAAATAGGTATGTATGTCTCTGTGTGTGTATATATATGTGAATACATATGGATAAATGCATATATGTGCATATATATACATAAATTTCTCTCTTTTATTGCGATTATTTTCTGAACCACTTGAGAGCAAGTGGCAGACATGAAACCTTATTTTTTAAAAATAAATGTTGAATTTTTTAATATTTTAGTTTGTTAATATACCCTATTACCTCTGGATAATTTAATGTGTACTTTTAAAAAATGATGACATTCTCCTGCATGACATAGCATAATCATTAAGATCATGAAATTGACATTGATTAAATATTGCCCTAAGTATGATAATACAAAATATTACCATATATAATGATTATATTTTACATACACACACACACACACACACACACTCCACTAAGAGGGCCTAGAAGCAATAACACAATAGCAGTGAGCACATCTAGCCCCTTTCTTGGTTTCTAAATACCATTGTCCACCCTAGGGAATCAGGGATACTTGGAGAAATAGTTGGCTCCAGGGTTGAGGCAGATAAAAAGACCAGTTGATCTGGGAACATCATATACCAGAAAGTAAAGAAATAAACAAAGAATGCTGGCTACGTGTCAAAAGAATTCATGAGCTAAATTGAAGGGACTTCTACTTGCCAAGTCTGGGCCAATTTAAGACTCAAAATAAAAAATTTTACAACGTTACCCGTTATAAAGTAGGAATCCATTAATCCATACAGATTAAATTAAAAAAAAAAAGCAAATAAATGGGGAAGAAGGAAAGGCTTATTTTACAGTAGAATGCCAACTAACAAATGTAGACACAGCTTCAAAGTATTTTCCCACAAAGTACTTCTTACTTATGTAAGAAGTACAATATGTATATAATTAACTTCATAGTAGAAAACCTGGCAGACATCATCTTAACAAAGGATAAAATTAATATCACCAGTAATAAGACAAATCAATATCATGTGCCTCCTGGTCTGATGGTATTGCTTCCAGAAATGCATAACTCATAAGGAGACATCTGGCAAATTCCAAATGAAGGAGGTCCTACAAAGTAACTGACCTGTACTCTTCAAAAGGAATCTAGGTCATGAAAGACAAGGAAACACTAAAAAACTGTTTAAGATTGAAGGAGAGTAGGGGCACCTGGGTGGCTCAGTTAAGCATCTGACCTGGCTCAGGTCATGATCTTGCGGTGCGGTTCATAGGTTTGAGCCTTGCATAAGGCTCTGTGCTGGCAGCTCAGAGCCTGGAGCCTGCTTTGGATTCTGTGTCTTTCTCTACCTCTGTCCCTCCCCCACTCATGCTCTGTCTCTCTCTCAAAAATAAATAATCACATTTTTTAAAAAAGATTGAAGGAGAGCAAAGAAACGTGGCAAATGCACACATGGTCTTGTAACGGATCCTGACGTATAAAGTACATTATTGGAACAGTTGTTGAAACTTGACTTTTTGGATTAAATGCTAACATTGTATTTGTGTTCAATACAAATATTTATATGAGACAGAGACAGAGTGAACTCAAATTTGGTAGGAAAGTATTAATAATTGGAGAATCTGCATAAAGGATGTACAGGAGTTCTTTGTACTGATCTTGATCTTTCTGTAATTTTGAAATTACTTAAAAATTAAAAGTTGAAAATATATAATGTAAGTATAGTCATTGAAATAAATCTACATTCTAGTATATGCAGTGGAGAGTAAAAGTCATACATAGTACCAATCTCCTGAGATAACATTTTTATACATTTATAAACAGACTTAAAATACCTGATATTCTACTTTAAAAAAAATATTTGGCAATATATTGTGAATATCTTTTCATATCATTATATATATATGTATATATATCTATATATATATATCTATATATATATATAGATATATATATATAGATATATATACATTGTTAAAATAAAAAGCAGAGATGAGCCTTGAAATTTCCCTGAGCAGACAAAACCAGTTTAGTCGTACAAACAGAGCTTTATTTAGCTTACTTTGTAAGACTAACTTGACCTGATCCATTTCTTGCTTATGCCTCTGAAAACCATAAGCAAAACTTAAAATGTTTCTCAGGGTTGATATGAAGTAACCCTTGAACAATTCCCTATCAGTTAAGAAAATTGCAATGCTGTAACCAATCACTTCACCAATCACTGTGAAGAATAAACAGTCACTGCTTTCCCCTGATAGAAGCTGCTTTACAGCAATATGTCCCTGAACCTCATTCCGTGTTTTGGTTTGAGTCTCCTTTTTTTGCAAACTGTTTTTTTTTTTTTTTTTTTTTTGGTGTGTGCCCAATAAACTTTTACTAATTACTACTTCGGTGATTCATCGCTTTTACTTTGGCTATATCTCAACTTTTGTCATTTATTTCATTTTTTAAAAAGTTTATTTATTTATTTTGAGGAGGGGGAGGGCAGAGACACAGAGGGAGAGAGAGAGAATTCAAAACAGGCTCCATACTGCCAGTGCAGAGTCTGATATGGGCTTGAACTCATGAACCGTGAGATCATGACCTGAGCTGAATGAAATTAAGAGCTGGACGCTCAACTGACTGAGCCATACAGTCACCCCTTCATTTCAAAATGTATGTATTTCTGACTTTATTATTTCCCTTTTTCTATTTTCTTTGGGTTTAATTTGTTCTTTTACCATATTCTTGATGCTTCAATCATTGGTTTTCTAGCCATTCTTGTATTTTCTTTTTTTAATTTTTTTTTAATGTTTATTTATTTTTAGAGAGAGTGAGAGACAGAGCGTGAACAGGGGAGGGGCAGAGAGAGAGAGAGACACAGAATCAGAAGCAGGCTCTAGGCTCCAAACTGTAAACACAGAGCCTGATGTGGGGCTTAAATTCACAAGCGGCCAGATCATGCCCTGAGCTGAAGTCGGACGCTTAACCAACTGAGCCACCCAGGCACTCCCTGGTATTTTCTAATATGTATTTAATACTATCAAGTTTCAACTTTCCCTACATTCCAAAAGTTCTGATATGCTGTCAGTCAGCTGAGACATTTTCTTGTTCCCATTGTGATTGCATTGTGATTGCATTTTTGACTCATGGGTTATGTTGAAGTATATTTTTCCAAATTTCCAAATCATGGATATATTATATTTAGTTCCAGTTACTGATTTCTAGATTTATTTCATTGTAGTCAGAACACATATCTTGTATGACTTCAAAATCTTTGTAATTGTTGGTTTTTATTTCATGGACTAGTTTATAATCAACTTGTGTAAACGTTCGTGTGTGTTTGAAAAGAGTATGTATTATGCAGATGTTTGATATGGTTCTACGTACTCTATAAATGTCAAGTTGTTTGTTAATTGTGAGTTTAAAATTTTCTACACTTTTGGGGCACCTGGGTGGCTCAGTCGGTTGGGCGTCCGACTTCAGCTCAGGTCATGATCTCACAGTCCGTGAGTTCGAGCCCCGCATCGGGTTCTGTGCTGACAGCTCAGAGCCTGGAGCCTGCTTCATATTCGGTGTCTTCGCCTCTTTCTGCCCCTCCCCTGCTCATGCTCTGTCTCTCTCTGTCTCAAAAATAAATAAAAACATTAAAATTTTTTTTAATTGTCTACACTTTTAGAATTTTGTCTTGTCTATTTGTTTTATAAATCGCAGAGAGGGGTTATTAAAATGTGCCATATTGGGGCTCCCGGGTGGCTCAGTTGGTTAAACATCAGACTTTGGTTCAGGTCATGATCTCATGGTTTGTGAGTTTGAGCCCCACATTGGGCTCTGTGCTGACAGCTTGGAGCCGGGAGCCTGATTGTGAATCTGTGTCTCCCTTTCTCTCTGTTTCTCCTCTGCTCATGCTCTCTCTCTCTCTCTCTCTCTCTCTCTCTCTCCTCTCTCTCAAGAATATGTAAACATTAACAAAATTTAAAAAAATATCCTGTATGATTGTGGATTTGTCCCTCTATTCTTGTAGTTCTGCCAGTTTTCACTTTGTATAGTTTGCGGCTGTGTTACTGGGTGTATATAATAGAATGGTTATATCTTCCTGGTGCATTGAATCTTTTATCATTATGAAATATCTATTATTATTAATTTTTTTGCAGTAAAGGCTATTCTGTTTGGTTATTAATATGATTTTTTTAGCTTTCTTTTGGTTAGTGTTCATATTTATAGATGCTTTTTTTTTTGATAAATAGCATACAGCTCTGTGTGTGTGTGTGTGTGTGTGTGTGTGTGTGTGTGTGTGTGTTTGTCTACCCTGACAATACGTCTTTTGTTTGGTTTATTTATGTGTGATATAATTACTGATATATTGCTGCTTAAATCTACCATATTGCTAAGTGGTTTCTATTTGTCCCACCTGTTCTATGGTCCTCTTTTTTCTCCCTTATTGACTTTTAAAAAATTTAGTATTTTCTACTATTCCACTTTCCCCTTCTGTTTGCTTGGTAGATATAGCTGATGCCTCTGCTGCCTTATGTCACATCCCTCGAGCCCACTTCAGATCTCTAATGCAGCTGTAGCAGATAATTCCCTGTGAGAAGTCTTACCTCAGGTGAACAGCATCTCACTTCAAACACTGAATGTGGATCTTTTCACTTTTGGCTTCAGACATCTAACCCTAACCCTAACCCTCAGATTGTTACTTTTCATGCCTTGGGATGAAGTATATATAAGTGGAAGAGGAAACATTAGACAATACCACAGGGTCAGCACTTGAACTATATTAGAACAGATTTTATGAATTAGGGAGTTGTCAGGTTTTTGTTAATTGCCTCAAAAGCCTCAAAGAAGAGAATGACAGGCTCAATTCAGGCAACTATAAACTTGACCTAGGCTATGAAAGCAGAGAAGCCTCAAAGGCAGTGTTTAAAGAGAACTCCATCACTGATAGGGATCAGCATATGGGGATGAAAATCAAGCCCAAGATTTAGTAGAAAACTTAGCAGACCTGCAAATAAAACTGAATAAGTAGCCTTGATATGTCTTCTATGCTACAACCAGAGCCCTGACCAAGCAGTGAGACTCTGACACCTGCAATAAAGATATTTGAATAGGTATTCTAGAATCTTGACCTCCTAATTTCCCTAAATCCTTGAGGTTGGCAAAAGCAGTTGCCTTTCTTTTGTTAGAGGACAGTGGTGTCACTTTGCCTGGTAGCCATGAAAGATCCCCTGAGGTGGCTGCTTCACAAGGCAGTGTTCCTTCTTCTTAGATTTGCCCCCTACACCTCACTGCCTCTAAACCAATAGCCTAAGTGAAGAAATACACTTCTGTCACCAAGATGAAATACACTGCTTCCCAAAAGAATTGTGGGACCCAGCTATAATGAACTAGCAGGAACCAGTAAAAAAATACATGTGAACATTGGAGTACATAGGGTGAAATGTAAGACCAGATGGGAAGAAGTTTATAAACATGGTAGCACTCTCCTGTGCTTGGCATTTGATGACCTGGCAAGGACACTTGCAGTCTGTCCTAGTAGCCTGCTGGAATGACTCAATGAAGCTTGGGCGTGATAAAGATTTATAATAAAACAGTTGGAAATTCCAGAACTGCCTTGGCAGAGTACTGAAAAAGGGGTCAGGGGGCTCAGGAAGTTGGGAATATTAGAGTGGATTTATTATATGAGACAAGAGGACCCACCCTTGATCATGTTTTCTAAGAGGGTCCAGGGGACATTCCATTCATAAGGTAATAAGGAATGCTCTAATGACAAGGTGGGACACCTGGTGTCTTTGAGAAACTACCATGGGCTAGGGGTAATGATAGAAGATGCTGTCATGGTGCTGGGCTTCATTGCTGAAGGCAATGATGAGATTTCAGAATATGAGATTGCAGGTGAGACACCTAACCTCAGATACAAGGGTGGATTTAATGATTGAAGGCAAACAAGGTCAGAGTAACAACTATAGTGCCTTGACTGAGAGAGATCTGGGGTGATGGATAATAGACCATGGTGCTTCTATCAAGGAATGTAAAGGTTATGAAGTTGTCCCCTACATGTAAGCTAACATGTTAGTCTGTCACAGTGTCATGAATGATGAAAAAGGACATGAGATTTCTGGGTCAGAGTGGAAGGACAATTTACTATTCATAGTAATAACAGCAGCCAGAGTGTCAGCATGTGGGCTGGTTCTCAGAACCTCAAATCCTATAGAATGAGAGACAGTTGATGCCTGAACATATAATGGGTTCCTGAGCTTAGAAAACCCTAATATTTTATAATGGGTTGCAAGCGAACCATTTCAACTCTGCCCTGGAAGGAGACATTTTCTTTATTATGCCCTCTGCTCTGGAAGGAGACGTTCTCTATTTTCCAGGGCTGATATATTGCTTAAACATTGCTTAAACATTGCTTAAACAAAATGCAAACATTCTTGAAAAGATAATCTGGAAGAAAGGCTGTCAGTACTTCTGCTCATAAGACAACCAGAAGTGTTGTCTTATGGAAAATTGTCTTCAAACAATATCCATCTCTTGTTTCTTTATCATCATTACTTGGAGCATATTTTCCCACACGTATGCCACTCCTTCAGCCAATCTGATTAATCTTTTGATTTATCTTGGATACCATTTAACTAAGGACAATGATTGGACAGCAGTATTTACCATTATTGCTAAATCATTTACCAGTATTGGATAACAATAATTACCATTATTGATGGTAATTTAATTACCATCAATAGGACTCCGAGCAGCTGGACTGACCTCAAACCTCCCTCCTTCTCTGCCCAAGGTTCTGGATTCACCAGCTAAACAGATCCCATAAACCATCAGGGTCAACCTTAGAAAACCAAATGTCTTTCTCTTTAAATTTCTGTTGATCTTTTCATTTGGCCCAAGGCATAACTCTAAATTCAGCAGGATATATTTATGATTGCACAAACTCTGCCTTGGCCCATAAGGAGACAGTCTATCATCCTTAATAATCCTGACCTGAATGCCTTTGAGGAACAAGATCAACTATAGTAAGAGGTAAATTTTGCACCATTTTTTTCTAATTAGATGACTCCCATTGTAGGGGGACATGAGAGTTCCACATGAGTAATGAGTCATTTATCCTTCTGGCAAGCATCTCCAAGTAGCTAAGCATAGTCTTAGTTTTGAGAGATCTTCTCCTTGGTCTGAGAGGTACGTGATCTGCTGGTGGTATTTGTTTAAACACTTGTAGGTCTCTTGTGACAATTCTGAAGGTGCAATTCACTGTGTTTTGGGGAGGGAGGCAAGTTAGTGCCTGGCTTTCACTTCAAGAAGTACATTCTTAGGAATGCACATGGTGTCCCTTGAAAGACTAAGGTTGTTGACAATTGTTGGGAAGTCTCTGCTCAGGGGGGGGGGGGGGTCAGCGGTGTGGGGGAGGGGGTATAGATTGACAGTGTCTCCGATGTAGCCCCCTGGTGAGTTAGTAAGCCTTAGGGTTCCTAGTTAAGTTAGAATAATTGAAGCTAGTCTGTGTTTTTTTTTTAATTTATTTTATTTTATTTTTAAAGCTTATTTTTTGTGAGAGAGAGAGAGAGACAGACAGACAGACAGAGTGTGAGTGGGGGAGGGGCAGAGATAAAGACACACACAGAATCTGAAGCAGACTCCAGGCTCTGAGCTGTCAGCACAGAGCCTGACATGGGGCTTGAACTCATAGATCATGAGATCATGATATGAGCTGAAGTCAGACACTCAACTGACTGAGCCACCCAGGTGCCCCACTAGTCTCTGTTTTTAGAAAGACTACCCCAGGGTTGTCAGTCCAACCTGTCCTGTTTGTCTATGCTACTAACTCATAGGATGACTGGGAATGGGAGTGAAGAAACCATTCAGAGGTGTTGACAGGTATTGTGTCAGGGCATTACAGAAACTGGAGTCATCCCTTGTTTCCAGACTCTTTGGGAAGGTTAAATTGTGTTCTGGGCTGTCTGAGGGCTGTCTGATAGGGTATGACATACCCGCAGTGTCATCTGAGATGCTTGCAACAGTTTGGGAGAAACTGGTATTTTCCTTGGGGAGAAAGCCCCTAGGGGCAGTTCTGAAACACAATTTATGATTAATGTTCCCATCCACTCCTCCCTGTGTTCCAGGGGTTATGGTGTCCCTCCTTAGGGCTGTTGCTCTCCCTGTGTCTCTACAAAATCAGTGTGTCCGTTCCAGTAACTATAACCTCACCTCTTTCCTAATCACACCCACTTCACACCCACATCTTTTGTTCAGAGGGTCAGGTGCAAGAAAGACAAACACAGTTTAAGGAAACTTACAGAGATCCATTACGTCCTCCAGTTGTGCCTGCATGGGCTTTTGTAGGAGGACTTGGCAGTGTACGCAATCAAGTGTTCATTCTCCTTATGATCTAGGACCATGTCAATCCAACAAGAGGATGGAGGTGGCTGAACCAGAATGAAATTTGAATCCTCTAGGCCCCCTTCTGGCCAGCCTGCACCTTATACCAACCTAGATGACCTAGTGTTGCCAGTAGGGGAAAGAATGAAACATCATGCCCAAGAATCACCAAGGCAGAATTCTGAATTCTCAAAATACCTCTGTATAACCCTCCACCCCTTCCACCCAAACAGTACCCAGGAAGCTGCCAAGAGGACAGTATCCCTTTCTGGAGACAGCCACATTTTTGCTCAGTGACCAAACTGTTTTACTAAGTTGACCAGGAGGAGGTGAGGGAGATAAAGTAAAAAATATTTTTTAAATTACACTTCTTATTTTGTGATAATCGCAGATGCACATACAGTTGTAAGAAATAACACAGAGACAGCTCATGCACCATTTAAGCAGTTTTCCTCAGTGGTAACATTTTGCAAAGTTATAGTACAATATCCCAACAACATGCCATGGATACAGTCAAGCTACAGAACATGCCCCTCACCACAGGATCCTTCAGGTTGCCCTTTCATAGCCACGCTCATTTCCCTCCCGCTCTCACCTGCTTAACTGTTGGCAATCATGAATCCATTCTCTGTTTCTATAACTTTGTATTGTAAGGATGTCATATAAATATAGTCACAATGTATATATGAAAGAAACCCAGCCTTTTACATTAAGTGAATATTAACTGCAGTATTTTTGTAGGACAAATTGTGACATTCCCCTCTATTCCTCTTCTGAGCATTTTTTTTTATATGAAATTTATTGACAAATTGGTTTTCATACAACACCCAGTGTCTTCTGAGCATTTTTACGATACTGATACTTGTCAAATGTTTGTTATGCATCGATTGATATGTTTGTGTGACTTTTTTCTTCTGACTATTAATATCACAGATTACACTGATTGATTTTTGAATATTAAAAAAATGTAATGTTTTTATTCATTTTTTGGGAGACAGAGTATGAGCGGGGGAGGGGCAGAGAGAGAGAGGGAAACAGAGAATCTGAAGCAGGCTCCAGACTCTGAGCTGTCAGCACAGAGCCTGATGCAAGGTTCGAACTCACAAACTGCGAGATCATGACCTGGGCAGAAGTCGGGTGCTTAACCAACTGAGCTACCCAGGCGCCTCTGATTTTTGAATTTTAAGCAAGACTCCCATCCTTGGGGGAAAAAACCACTTGGTCATGGAGTATAATTATTTTTATATATTACTGAATTCTATTTGGTAATATTTTGTCAAGGATTTTTGAATTTATATTCATGAGGGAAAATGGTTTGTAGTTTTCTTTTTTGTGTTGTGTTTGTTTGGTTTTGTGTCACAGCAATACAGTCTTCACAAAGTGACTGGAGAAAGTTTATCTCCTCTTTTATTTTATGGAAGAGATTGTATAGAATTGGTGTTAATTCTTCCTGAAACACTTGGTAGACTTCTTCAGTGAAACCATCTGGGCTTGGAGATTTATTTTTTTGAAAATATTTGAACTATGAATTCAATTTCCTTAATAGTTACAGGGCTATTCAAGTGAGTTCATATTGGGTGAGTTGTGCTCATCTGTGTTTTTTAAGGAAACGGTCCATTATGTTTAAATCACATTTGTATGTGTAGAGTTGTTTGTAGGATTCCTTTATCGTCTTTTTGATGCCTGTAAGGTCTGTAGTGAGATCCTCTGCTTTGTTTCTGACATTGGTAATTGTATCTTCTCTCATTTTTTTACTTTGTCCGTCATGCTAGCAGTTTGTCCATTACATGGACCCTTTCAAAGAACTAGCCCTTTATTTTCACCTTAGTATAACTTGGTAAGGGTAGAGGTCTAGGATTCTATTTGGCCTTTGCTGGTGGTATTTTGTTTTCTGTGGTATTTGGCTAGATTATAGCTGTTATTCTCCAAACATTTTTTTTCTGTTTTGTCTTTCTAGGCTTCCCCTTCCTGGTCCTTTGGCTAGAGAGAACAGGCTTTTGTTAGGCTCCAAGTCGGGGCCAGTGAGACAAAAAGAAAACCTGGGGAACTCACCATCATGGCATTCCTTGTGTCCCTAGATTATTAGCCTGTCTACCTTCTTCTTGCAACTTTTCAAAGTCTTTCTTTGTTTATTTATACAGACATACCTTGGAAATATTTCTGGTTTGGTTCCAGACCACTGCAATAAAGTGAATATTGCAATAAAGTGAGTCAAATGAATTTTTTTGGTTTTCCAGTGCATATAAAAGTTGTAGTTACACTACACTATAGTCTATTAAGTGTGCAATGGCATTATGTCTAAAAGATGATGTACATACCTTAATTAAAAAAGTTCTTTGTTGCTAAAAACTGCTATCATCTGAGCTTTCAGCAAGTCATAATCACTGATCACCATAACAAATATAATAATAATGAAAAAGTTTGAAATATTGTAAGAATTATCAAAATGTGACACAGAGAAACAAAGTGAGTAAGTGCTGTTGGAAAATGGTGCCACTAGACTTGCTCAACAGAGGGTTGCCAAGACTTCAATTTGAAAAAAATTCAATTATCTGAGAAGCACAATAAAACAGGGTATGCCTGTGTATTAAGTCTGATTTCTAGTTGTACTAGCAGGGGAAATAGGGAAAATTATGTCTACTCCATCTTTTTGCAAGCAAAATTCCCCAGGAATGTTTGTTTATTTATTTTATTTAAAACAAATTTTTATGTTTATTTATTTTTGAGAGAGAGAGACAGAGAGAGATACAGAGAGAGAGAGAGAGAGAGAGAGAGAGAGAGTGCAAGTTGGAGAGGGACAGAGAGAGAGGGAGACACAGAATCTGAAGCAGGCTCCAAGCTCTGAGCTGTCAGCAGACAGCGTGACGTGGGGCTCAAACCCAAGAACTGTGAGATCATGACCTGAGCTGAAGTCGGACGCTTAACCGACTGAGCCACCCAGATGCCCCAGGAATCTTTTTTTTTTTTTTAATTTTTTTTTCAACGTTTATTTATTTTTGAGACAGAGAGAGACAGAGCATGAATGGGGGAGGAGCAGAGAGAGAGGGAAACACAGAATCGGAAACAGGCTCCAGGCTCTGAGCCATCAGCCCAGAGCCCGACACGGGGCTCGAACCCACGAACCGTGAGATGGTGACCTGGCTGAAGTCGGACGCTTAACCGACTGCACCACCCAGGCGCCCAGGAATCTTTTTTTTTTAAGTAGTTTTTGAGGGAACTCTTCGAATGGTTAATAATATTAGCTGCCTGTCAGTGGTGATGAGTGTGGAAGATTGATCGTGTATCTTGACTACACTGTTGTGTAGCTTTTTTGATAAAAGGTGCCCCATTGTCAGATTATGAATGTTTCAGAAAGCCAAACTCATGATTACTTTCAATAGCCATCTTTTCTTTGTGGGTTTCCTTGACTGACAGAGGGATTGGATATTGTTAATTCACTCACATATTTTTTACTTGGTGAACAAGGTCCTAAATTTTTGGAGCATTTGTGGAGGTGTGATCACATTATAATCAGGGCTACCTAGACTAAGGTGTCTGATTAGTCCACTGTGTCAGACAGATTTTAAAGGCCCCCCATGATCTTCACCTCCTGGCTTTTAGGAACTGCAGAGACTAGGCATTAAGAAGTAAGGGCAGCTGCTAGCTGACATCCAGAAAGAAACTGGGAACTCAGCCCTATAGTTGCAAAGAAATGAATGCTACCAAGAACCTGAGGGAGTTCAGAAGCAGATTGTTTTCCGGTTGAGAGATGAGAATGCAGCCTGGCAGACACCTTGATTGCAACCTTGAGAGACTTACGCAGGAAATCCAATTAAGCCATGCCTCGGCTTCTGACCCTTAGAAACTGTGCAATAATAAATGTGTGGTGTTCCAGGCTACTAAATCTGTGGTAATCCATTACATAGCAATAGATAACAAATACAACAACCATGAGGACATCATCTGTGATGTAAAAGCTTTGGACATCAGAAGGTAGAGGCATGCACTCAACAAATTTTGACCTACCCACTCCCAGTAAATGGTAGGTAAGTCCATGATGGTAAGTATCCATGATGTAGTACCACAAACATAACCTGGAGACCTTGGTGGCATACTAGAACAGACTTCTCTGAATCTTGGTAGCTTCATCTGAAAATGGAGATAATTATAGTATCTACTTCACAAGATGGTTGTATGAATTATATATGATGATGTGGGTAAAGCTGTTTAGTACAAGGCCTGGAACCTTTCACGGTGGGTGGCCCAAATGAGTGTTGCTCTCGGCATCTTAATAGTTCAGTGAGGTCACATTTCTGTCATATCCTTACATTATAACAGCGATTGATTTGCAGACCAACCCTCCCCGTCCCAACTAATCAACGAACCAGTCAACGACCCTGCACGATTTCCCCAGGATCAAAGTATCATTTGGTACAGTTCCGGCTAAATTCTCACAGAATAAAGCAGTATTTCCCGTTTTTCTACGACTGCCACCACCCAACAAAAAACCCCACGGCAGCTAAGTCTTCCAAAGCACTCCCGTAACCAAATCACTGCTGTAAGTGGGCTTCTACGCAGAAACACTCACCTTTCTGGTTAATAAGGACTTCAATGAAGGATTCATTAACTCCACCCTCCCCTTCCCCCCCCCCCCGCCCCCCCCGACAGAAGAATACTATCGCCAAGGAACAAGCTCTTAATTTTATCATTCGCTCCCTGGAGAAAGCGGGGAGAACGAAGTCCTCAGGCCTGGCCTGAACGCCCTTTAGGGGCGTGGGCATCCCGGGGCCCCAGTCCCTTCCACTCGGAAATGCAGGGGATTTAAGCCAACTTCGGCGCGCCTTAATTTCATCCCAAGAACAGACTGCAATCGTTGTGTTTAAACAAACCAGCCTAAAGGCCTCAAAGCTTGAGCATAACGGGGGCCGGGGCCGGGGTAGGTCCTGGGTGCGCAGGACCCCCTGAGGACCCCAGCCCCTCCCGGGCCCCGCTGCCGCTGCTGAGTGCCACATCAGCGCCCGCGCTGCACTTCCAGGTTCCTCTCGAGGATGGAGCGAGCTAGCCGGGCGGGCGGGGGCGGGTCCAGGCCTGCGAGAGTGGCGGGCTGGTTGGCCAATAGGCAGCAAGCAGGGAGTCGCGGCCACCAATGAGCTGGAGCTTCGGGGTAGTTGGGCAGCCGAAGTTCGTGCCCCGGGCGGGGGGTGGCGGGGTGGGGGGGGGGGAGCCAGATGAGGCACATCTGGACAGCTGCGCCGAGGAACTGTGCGGCCCCTTCGCGGGCCCGACGTCAGCTGAGCACGTCCCCCACGTCCTCTCCTGCTAGACACTTTTATTATTCATATTCCCAAAGAAGCAACCGAGGATCCAGGCTTAAAACTTTTTTTTTTTCCCGCTAATTGAGACGGGGCCAGATCTCATCCCGCGCACAGTTTAATTTTCATGGGGCTCTGGGATCAAAAGAACAGAAACAGCAACAACAAAAGCCCAGCCGCTGTCTGATTTAAAACTGGCAAAGGGAGAAAAATAGTGTTGAGTAAACAGACCGAGTTGGGTAAGTTTTGGAGACGTGCTGGGTATCTGTTTCTCCCGCTGTGATCTCTCTCCTGCGTCTTTTTGCTGTTCTCATTATCTTCTCTTCGTCAGAGAGATGAAAATATCCCTCGCTGCCACAAACTGCACAGACCGTCGGCTTCCTTTTCTTCTGCTTTGCTAATAATTTAATTTTTGGTTACTTGTGTGTTATTTTAAAATTTCCCAGGGACAGAAATTTAACTGGTGTCCTGTTGTAAGCCTCTCCAGACCTCAAAGTTGAATCTGATAGATGTATTTTTCTATTTTCTTTCTGTGAGAACAAAGTATACGTTCGTAAAGCCGAAATCTTTATCCACCCCTCATTCCCCTGACTGTTTTGACAGAAGATTGAGAAAGTTATCAGACTTACTCTGAATTCACAAAACCTTTGCTTCTGTTCATTGGATGTTTAATATTAAGTAACTTAAATTCTGAATTATGTAGGTAATTGCTGTTTCACTTACATGTGAATGTAGTTGTAACCCAAAAATATCTTTTCTGTGTTCATCCATCCATAGGGGGAGGTCCAAATTCCTTCAATACGTGACAGACAACTCTGTGCATCAGTAACTTTATAATTGTATGTTAATCCCATAATTCTATCAAAATAATATTTAGAGAGATTGTTAGATGTGTATGCTTGCAGACAGTTGTGGTACATATTTCAGGATTTAGCAATGGAAATTATGGCAAATCTTGACCTAGGTGAATGACCTGAGGCCCATTCCATTCAAAACATCTGTAATTTTGCTTAAGCAATGTTTTGGATTTGAGACTTTGTCATATGTTAGTTACTGTCATGGCAGATCTGACCAGAATTGATGTTTAATTTCTCGCTCAGAAAGCCTTTGGTGGGAATTTGGTGCCATAATTGCAAGTTGCAGAGTGTGTTTTTGAATCAGAGAGGCAGTGCATTCAGTGGGTGGAACAGTTGACGTGGTTTTCAGGGATGCAGAGTTAGAAGGGACAGTGTTACAGAGAAACAGTATAAAGAGCCCATTGGCCTAGTTCAATTTGCAATCCCACTGTTCGGACCTTGGACAAGTTACTCAGAGCATCTGTGCCTCAGTTTCCCCCTCTGTAATATGGAGATAGTGATAGGCCCTACCTCACGGTATTATCTCTAGGACTAAGTGAGTTAACACAGGTGAAACAATAGTTCTGAACATAGTAAGTCTTTGCTGTTGTGCTCACTCTTCATTTCCATCCTTCTTAGCTTCCTCTGCTGCATGTCATTTTCCCAGCTACCGTTCTTACCTCCATATTAGTGGCTAGCATTTACTGAGTCCTGACTTCTTGTTAGTGATACGCTAATATTAGGCTGTGAAGGAAAGAGAGTCTTGAGAGGAGAGGAGAATTTATCAGGTACCAGAGAAAGAGCTAGGAGGTTCTGGGAGTGCAGAAGATGGAAAGAGGACTTCTTACTGTGGGATAGTTTCATAGAAGGGTTGGCTTTCTGGGAAGGGATTTTGCCCAACAGTTTTGATGGAGAGGAAAAGGATCATGGAACAGCAGGTGGCAGGTATTGTAGGAGAAAAGAAAAGCAGGGGCAAAGCACTGAGGCTGGAAAATGTGTACCTATGCTTAGGGACAGTGGGTTGTGATGCAGGAAAATCTTTGGGAGGTTCGTGGGTGGAAAGGTTGGAAAGGTGGGAGAGGTAGGAGAGGACTGCACGGAGAGCCTGATGGGGAAGGGGAGGCTTGGGATGTAGATGGGTGGGGGACAGCAAGCTGAAATGGCAGCAGTTATATGGTGAAGGTGTTTCTAGAACTATCTATCTCTGGGGTCCAGTCTCCACCTCCTGCCCAGCACACACTCCCCATCTACTCCACTGCTTCCATGATGTCCCTTCAGGGCTTGCAGGCTGTGTGGTCAGGACTGAGCAGTGAGCCTTGGCCATATCTTTTTGACTGTTTGGTGTCTCTCTGGGAGCTCTGATGAAGTGGTCTGACATTCTGGGCTATTATCCCAGATACTTTGTAGAAACAGGCCTTGCCTTGAAGTCTGACATGGATGCAATCGTTCCACCTCTCCCCTACCCTTGTACATACACAGTGTCTTCAGAGTAGCTCTTTCTCCCCCTGCTAACACCTATTCAGGTGTTAATACTTGTAACATTGTAATTTCCAATTATGGAGTTAGATGAGACCTGCAATATATACCTAAGTGGAGAGCTAGTTTGGAGCTCTCCTCCTTTTTCTTCCTTGAGAGCATTGTGCTGTGGCAGACCTCAGCTTCTCTCTGGTCCTGGCACTGCTGCTGACCAACTGTGTGACCTCAGGAAAGACGTTGAGCCATTATGCGTTTCTTTGTGCCATCATCTGTAAAATTATTAAATTACCTCTGAGATTCTGAGATGATTTTTTTTTTCTTTTCTTTTCTTCGCTGGGACAGTCTGTTGCTTGCAGATGGCTCTTTGATATGTCTATGGCTGACATTTCGTGACTACTTAATACATGGTAAACATTATTCAGGGTGCTTAAACATGTCTTAGCTCATGTAGTCCTCTCACCAAACCTATGAGGGTTGGTACCTATTGACTGAGGAGACAGAGGCATAGGCATATTAAGAGACTTGCCCAAGGTCACACAGTGAACAAATGGCAGATGCCCATCTGGTCTAACTCTAGACCCCAAGCGTTAACCACAGGCTACACTGCCTTAGGCATGTAAAGCTGGGCTATTCTTCTTGTTTGCAGTTGTGTTGGTAATCACGAAGTCCATGGGAGAAGGCTGATTGGAGGGGGAGAGCACATTTGAAGAACTGAGCTGGTAAAATTTCCTTGGAGGGGCTAGAATACCAACACGGGTCATGTCTATGGGATGTGTTGTGCCTGGAAACAGAAGACATTTTACATGTTTATAAGATGGGACTCATTGCAGGCAAGCACTCTGTCTTTTCATCCTGCTTGAACAAAACCCACGGTAGTACCTGGATATATAGTAGACATTCGATAAATGTCAGCTAGATGATTATCCATTTTGAAAAAATGAAACTGTATAAGTCAGACGCAATGGTTTCCCCTTTGTTACCCTGCTTTCTTCTCAATCTGTTACTCTCCCCAGAGAGAAGCTTTGTTACTGGTTTAGCCTAAAACCTTTCAGCCCTTCTGTAAGGATTCACTCACAGGTATAGATCTAAACAATTTGAAGATATGAATGGGACCACAATATTTTTTTAAATTGAAATATAATTCACATACAGTGTTATTGTAATTTTAGGTGTACATTAATTAAACAATTCTATACATTACTCAGTGCTAATCACGTAAGTATACTCTTAATCTTCTTTCTCTATTTCATGCCTCCCCCTATCCACTTCCCCTCAGGCAACCGCCAATTTCTTCTCTATATGTAACAGTCTATTCTTTTGTTTGTCTCTTTTTATTTTGTTTGTTTTGTTGCTTAGATTCCATGTATGAGTGAAATTATATGGTATTTGTCTTTCTCAGTTTGACTTATTTCACTTAGCATTATATCCTTTACTTAGGTCCATCCATGTTGGTGCAAGTGGAAATATCTTTTTTTTTTATAGCTGAGTAATATTCCATTGTGTATATATACCACATCTTTATTTATCTGTCGAAGAATACTTGGGTTGCTTCCATAATTTGGCTATTGTAAATAATGCTGCAATAACATAGGGGTGCATATATCTTTTCTAATTAGTATTTTCATTTTGCTTTGGGTAAATACCCAGTAGTAAAATTACTGGATCATATGGTGATTCTATTTTTAATTTTTTGAGGAGTCTCCATACTGTGTTCCCCAGTGGCTGCACTAATTTGCATTCCCATCAATAGTGCAGAGGGTTCCTTTTTCTCCACATCCTCACCAACACTCACCATTTTTTTGATTTTAGCCATTCTGACAAATGGAGGTGATATCTCATTGTGGTTTCAATTTACATTTCCCTGATGATTAGTGATGTTGAACATCTTCTTATGTGTCTGTTGGCCATCTGTACGTCTTCTTTGGAAAAATGTCTATTCGGGTCCTCTGCCCATTTTTTAATTGGATTATTTGGGGTTTTGGGGGTTCAGTTCTTTAAAATTCTTTATACATTTTGGATATTAAACCCCTATCAAACATGTCATTTGTAAACATCTTCTCCCATTCAGTAGGTTGCCTTTTCATTTTATTCATAGTTTCCTTTGCTGTGCAAAATCTATTTTGGTGTAGTCACAGTAGTTTAATTTTGCTTTTGTTTCCCTTGCCTTAGGAGACAGATCCAGAAAAATGTTTCTATAGCCAATGTCAAAGAATTTACTCCCTATGTTTTCTTCTAAGAGTTTTATGGTTTCAGGTCTCACATTTAGGTCTTTATTCTGTTTTTAGTTTAATTTTGTGTATGGTATAAGAAAGTGGTCCAGTTTCATTCTTTTGCATGTAGCTGTCCAGTTTTCCCAGCATCATTTATTGAAGTCTGTCTTTTTCCCATTTAATAATCTTGCCTCCTTTATCATAGATTAATTGATCATACAAGTGTGGATTTATTTCTGGGGTCTCTATTCTGTTATTTTGATCTGTATATCTATTTTTGTGTCAGTACCATACTGTTTGATTACTACAGCTTAGTAGTATAGTTTTAAAACTGGAATTGTGATACCTCCAGCTTTGTTTTTTTCAATATTTCTTTGGCTGTTCAAAATCCCATACAAATTTTAGGATTATTTGTTCTAGTTCTGTGAAAAATGCTGTTGGTATTTTGATAGAGATTGCATTAAATATGTAGATTACTTTGGGTAGAATGGACATTTTAACAACATTCATTCTTCCAATCCATGAACATGGAATATCTTTCCATTTGTTTGTGTCTTCTCCAATTTCTTTCACCAGTGTTTTATATTTTGGAGTATAGATCTTTCACCTCTTTGGTTAAGTTTATGCCTAGCTATTTTATTATTTTTGGTGCAATGGTAAATAGGGTTGTTTTCTTAATTTCTCTTTCTGCTGCTTCATTATTAGTATATAGAAATTCAACAGACTTCTGTATTTTATTTTGTATCCTGCAAATTTACTGAATTCATTTATGAGTTCTAGTAGTTTTTTGGTGGAGTTTTTAGGGTTTTCTATATAGAGTAACATGTCATCTGCAAATAGTGAAAGTTTTACTTCTTCCCTACCAATTTGGATGCCTTTTATTTCTTTTTCTTGTCTGACTGGTATGGCTAGAACTTCCAGTACTATTTTGAATAAAAGTATCAAGGGTGGACAACCCTATCTTGTTCCTGAAAGTGGTGGAAAAGCTCTGTTTTTCATCATTGAAAATATTGTGGTTTGGGACAACAATATATTTATTTTTAAAAAAAATGGAGAAACTGAAATATTCCAAGTCTCGTGGAAAAATGAGGCAGGTGCCAGGTAAATATTCTACTTCTATTTTTTGGGCATCAAATTATATTCTTTTATTTCTGGAGATGCTATGGTTTTGGGATAAGAACTTCTCATGATGAAGCTTGATGTAGGATTATTTCAGGTGTCCCATTATTAATTATACCCAGTCTGGATTTTAAATCTTTTTGAGACTTCATTCTTTAAGTCTTTTATATATTGAATAAACTTAAAAATAGTATTTGAAAAATATTTTAATTTGCTTTTTACTTCGTTGGGTTAATGTAGTCACTCTTAAATATAGCACTCTGACTAAGCAAACAGACTTTGGAGTCAGACTGTGAGGGTTTCAATCCCAGGTCTGCTTCTTACTAGTGTACCCTGAGTAAGTTATTTTCTCTAGGAGGCTTTATTATATTGTATTTATTATTATAAAGTGGAGATATCAGTAGGCATCAAATGAGAAAATCCATGTGAAGAATTTAGCATAGTATCTGGTTCATAGTAAAGCCTATACCTATAAGCAATTCATTTTTTATTATGGCAAATTAAACATAATAGAAAATTTGCCATTTTAACCATTTCTAAGTGTGTAGTTCAGTGACATTAGGTGAATTGACATTGTTGTGCAGAGATCACAGCTGTCCATCTCCAGAGCCATTTCATCAAACTGAAACTCCATACTCATTCAACAATAACTCCCTGGCTTGCTGCTAGTAACCACATTCTGCTGTCTCTATCAATTGGATTACTCTATGTACCTCATATAAATGGAATTATACAATTTTTTTCCTCTTATGACTGGCTTATTTCACTTAGCATAATATCTTCAAGGTCCATCGATACGATATCATGTGTCAGAATTTATACTTTTTAAGGTTGAATAATATTCCATTGTATGTTTATACTGCATTTTGTTTATCCATTCATCTGTTGAGGAGCATTTAGGTTGTTTCCATCTGTGATGGCTAATTTTTTGTGTTAATTTTGCTAGACCACACTGACAAGATATTCAGTCAAAGCTTATTCTAGATGTTTCTGTGGAAGGTATTTTTAACTTAATTTATTTAAAGTTTTTATTCATTTATTTTGAGGGGTGAGGAGGTGCAGAGAGAGAGAGGGAGGGAGGAAGGGAGAGAAGAGAGAGAGAATTCTAAGCAGGCTTTGCACTGACAGATGTGGGGCTCAAACTCATAAACCATGAGATCATGACCTGAGCCAAAACCAAGAGCTAGACACTTAGCCAACTGAGCCACGCAGATGCCCCTGAAGGTATTTTTTAGATCAGATTAACATTTAACTCAGTAGACTTGAGTAAAGCAGATAGCTCTCCGTTATTTGGATAGGCCTCATCTAATCAGTTGAAGACCTTTATAGAAAAATACCGGCCAACAATGCAAAAGAGATCCTCTTTCTCTGCATCCTCCCCAACATCTGTTGTTGCCTGAGTTGTTAATGTTAGCCATTTTGACAGGTGTGAGGTGGTATCTCATTGTGGTTTTGATTTGTATTCCCCTGATGATGAATGATGTTGAGCATTTTTTCGTGTGTCAGTTGGCCTTCTGGATGTCTTCTTTGGAGAAGTGTCTATTCATGTCTTTTGCCCATTTCTTCACTGGATTATTTATTTTTGGGTGTAGAGTTTGAGAAGTTCTTTATAGATTTTGGATAATAACTCTTTATCTGATATGTCATTTACAAATACCTTCTCCCATTCTGCTGGTTGCCTTTTAGTTTTGCTGACTGTTTCCTTCGTTGTACAGAAGCTTTTTATTTTGATGAGGTCCCAATTGTTCATTTTTGATTTTGTTTCCCTTGTCTCCAGAGACGTTTTGAGTAAGAAATTGCTGCGGCCAAGATCAAAGAGGTTTTTGTGTGCTTTCTCCTTGAGGATTTTGATGGCTTCCTGTCTTACATTTAGGTCTTTCATCCATTTTGAGTTTATTTTTGTGTATGGTGTAAGAAAGTGGTCCAGGTTCATTCTTCTGCATGTCACTGTCCAGTTTTCCCAGCACCACTTGCTGAAGAGACTGTCTTTATTCCATTGGATATTCTTTCCTGCTTTGTCAAAGATTAGTTGGCCATACGTTTGTGGGTCCATTTCTGGGTTCTCTATTCTGTTCCATTGATCTGAATGTCTGTTCTTGTGCCAGTACCATACTGTCTTGATGGTTACAGCTTTGTAGTATAGCTTGAAGTCTGGGATTTTGATGCTTCCTGCTTTGGTTTTCTTTTTCAAGATTGCTTTGGCTATTTGGGGTCTTTTCTGGTTCCATACAAATTTTAGGATTATTTGTTGTAGCTCTGTGAAGAATGCTGGTGTTATTTTGATAGAGATTGCATTGAATATGTAGATTGCTTTGGGTAGTATCAACATTTTAACAATATTTGTTCTTCCTATCCAGGAGCATGGAATCTTTTTTTTTTTCAATATATGAAATTTATTGTCAAATTGGTTTCCATACAACACCCAGTGCTCATCCCAAAAGATGCCCTCCTCAATACCCATCACCCACCCTCCATCAACCCTCAGTTTGTTCTCAGTTTTTAAGAGTTTCTTATGCTTTGGCTCTCTCCCACTCTAACCTCTTTTTTTTTCCTTCCCCTCCCCCATGGGAATGCAAGCTGGTGCAGCCACTCTGGAAAACAGTATGGAGCTTCCTCAAAAAAACTAAAAATAGAACTACCCTATGACCCAGCAATTGCAGTACTAGGCATTTATCCACAGGATACAGGTGTACTGTTTCAAAGGGACACATGCACCCCCATGTTTATAGCAGCACTATCAGCAATAGCCAAAGTATGGAAAGAGCCCAAATGTCCATCAATGGATGAATGGATAAAGAAGATATGGTATATATATATACAATGGAGTATTACTCGGCAATCAAAAAGAATGAAATTTTGCCATCTGCAACTACGTGGATGGAACTGGAGGGTATTATACTAAGTGAAATTAGTCAGAGAAAGACAAAAATCATATGACTTCACTCATATGAGGACTTTAAGAGACAAAACAGATGAACATAAGGGAAGGGAAACAAAAATAGTATAAAAACAGGGAGGGGGACAAAACAGAAGAGACTCATAAATATAGAGAACAAACTGAGGGTTACTGTGGGAGGGGGGATGGGCTAGACTAAATGAGTAAGGGTCACTAAGGAATCTAGTCCTGAAATCATTGTTGCATTATATGCTAACTAATTTGGATGTAAATTAAAAAAAAATTAAATTAAATTAAAAAACATAAAAATAAAAATAATAAAAAAGAAAAAAAAAAGCAAAATACCGACCTCTCTTGAACAAGAGAGAATTCTGCCAGCAAACTGCTTTTGGACTTAAACTGCAGTATCATCTCTTCCCTGAGTTTCGCCTGTTGGCTTACACTGAAGATTTTGGACATGCTAGCCTCCACAATCATGTTAGCCAATTCCTAAAATAAGTCTTTCTCTCTATATAATATATAGCTATAGATTTGGCTATGTATAGGTAGTAGATATAGACACGTAGATGTATAGATATAGATAGATATAGATATACATATAGGTAGATATACTATTGGTTCTATTTCTTTGGAGAATCTTAACTAATATGCCATCCCTTAATTACTGTGAATAATGCTGCTATGAACATCGGTGTACATTTATATGTTGGAGTTCCTGCTTTCAATTTCTTTGGGGTAAATACCTAGAAGTGGAATTGTAGGATCAAAAAGTAATTCTTTTTTTAAGTTTATTCATTTATTTTGAGAGAGACACAGCACGAATAAGGAAGGGCCGGAGAGAGAAGGAAAGAGAGGGAATTCCAAGCAGGCTGTACTCTGTCAGTGCAAAGCCCAACTTGGGGCTTTATTTTATGAACTGTGAGATCATGACCTGAGCTGAGATCAAGAATGAGATTCTTAACTGACTGAGCCACCCAGGTGCTCCCAAAATAATTCTTATAGGAATAAAAAAATACCCAGTGCCCCAAAAAGTAAAATTCACAATGTCTGGCACTCAAAAATAGTGAAGCAGTTGTGTTGAAAATGGAAATAAATACACTAACCCTGACTGTCCTGGAGGTGTACTTACATGCACATTTTTGTACTATTAGTCAAATAGTTGAGGTCTTCACTATAATAACATTTTGTACATAACAAGACAGAGTCTGCCAAACCATGGTCTGTGTTGATTTTACTTTGGCTTCTGAGATAGAAGTTCTTCTTCAATGTATTACTGTTTTTTAAGATTCTTTTTCTGTGTTTGATAACCCCAACCTCCCATTGGACTATGGTGAGGTAAACTTGGCTAAGGGTTATACTGGCCAAATGCATCATGCCTCTCTGATGGATTGGAGCTAAGACTAGGACATGATGGGTGGGAGATGGGGCGAGGCTAATGAGCGACTGAGCATCGAAGGCCTTATGGAGAGCAGCAAGGGCCAAAGCAGCGCTGCCAAGATCTGCTGACAGGCCTAAGAGGTCTGGCTAAGCCAGAGTCCAGAACCAGAAGCCTTTTAAACCCAACAGAGGCACGTGGGGAGTGAATTCAGCCAAGTCCAGTTGGGACTATGACTGAAGCTGAAGAAGCAGGGCTTGATTTCATTACCAGACGTAGGAGGCTGGGTCAGAGAGGGATGCCCTAGAGTCAGGCAAGGGCTTAAAGCTCGGGAGCCTCATACCAGGGTCCCAGACTTTGAGCCGGGACTGTCTATTTTCCCTCTGAGAATTGGACAGTTTCTCTGTTTCTCTGCTCTGCTACTTCCCTGAAGCCCAGTCTGACCTGCTGTCATCTAGACATCTCCACATAGATGCTTTGTTGCCAGAACAATCAAGTTTTCCTTTTTTTTCCTTTTTCAATTTGAGTACAGTTGACATGCAGGGTCACATTAGTTTCAGGTGGACAAGTTAGTGATTTGACAAGTTTATAGAACAAATACGTTTTCTTCAGTTTGGCTGTTCTGAGCACCTTGGCATTCCTTTCCACTCTGCCTGTGCAGACATACTGCTTTTCTTCACACAACTAACACCTTTCTTGGATGCTGGAAAACTACTTCTTAAAATATTGTAGCCCAGATTAATTCTTGGGAAAGCTCCTACTTAAGATGACAACAAGATATTATTACTATCATTTGATAGAGGTTTTACTTTTTTTGGTGGATAAGAACTAAATACTGAGTCTTTAGGAGAATTGGAAGTCGTTTTTTCTTTTAAAGGAGAGGTACTACAGTCACTTTTTCACCTAGAAAGAAAGCTTCTATCAGAAGTCTTGGAAAACTTTACTTTTATGCCAGTGATCTCCCTACTATGGGTTGGGATGTAGGAATGGATGCTGCTCAGTATTCTCATGTCACTATGACAGTTCTCATAACAGAAATGATTCATTTGCAGAATTTAGTAATAATAGCAGAAGTAAGAACAGCCACACTAGATGATAGAGTAAATTTATCACTTTAATTTCCTCCAAATCAGCATTGTTTGAAGGAGGTTTTGTTCCTTTCTGGTGTTTTCCACTGAGAGAGAGATAGACGCAGGAAAGATTAAGAGAGCATGAGTGAGAGCCTTTTGCCTCTTTCTGATGAGCTCAGGACTCCCTTCTGTACTCCTGCATGTTTCAGGGGCCGTCAGCCTATCAGAAAGGTGCAATTAAGGACAAAGATTATGGTTTCTGGAGAGAAATGTGCACAAAAAATTTAATAATACCTACTTGTTGCCTTAGTAATTGTGGTAAGAGTTGTTGGTTTTGCTTTGGAATTAGTTTTAGTTATTTGTGTTTCGTGGTGGTAATGAATAAGAGACAGTGGGGTGAATGGATGAAACTGGTTCTGCACCCTGATAGTGGTCACATTCTGATTGGTTCTAGGATCAGAACTGGTTTTTCCATAAGAGAATCAGATTGACTATGTGAAACCATTAAAAGGGACAGGAGCCTCTTATTTTGCCTCAGTCTCAGTCTCATTCCATTTCCCCACTTTCATCGCTGTCTTTTCCTCTCATTCCAGTTACCCCTAAACCCATGATTGCCCTGCTCTTAGCAACCATTTCCAGGACCTCTTTTACAGGGAAATTGCCCAGGATTCAGAAGAGGCTATGATGGGATGTTTCCCTCCTCTTGTCTGTGGCTCTTATTTTTTTGGATCAGAAGTAGAATTTATATGCCACTCCAGTGATCTTTTTTCAATTTTCCTGAAATGAAGAAAACCCATTCTCCCCCCACCCCCAATGTCTTGAAAGAAGAATTTTTGAAGATTTAGAAATAGGAAGAAGTCAACAGAGAGAATGTTTTGATTTTGATCTATCCTGACATTGGCATGAAATTAGTTCTTGTGAAAAAAGAGACTGAGGCTATCAAGAAAATGAATACAGGCACAAACAGAAAGCAGATTCAGAGCTATAAATACAGAGAACAAACCATTGGTTGCCAAAGAAGAGAGGGTGGGAGGATAGGCAAAAAAGATGAAAGGGAGTGGGCAATACAGGGTTCCAGTTATGGAATAAGTCACAGGAATAAAAGGCATAGCATAGGGAATATGGTCAATGATATCGTAATTATGTTGCATAGTAACAGATTGTAGCTACACTTATATGGTGAGCCCAGCATAATGTATAAACTTGTCAAATAACTATGTTATACATCTGAAGCTAATGTAACTTTGTATGTCAACTAAACTCAAGTAAAAATATTTATTTATTTATTTATTCTCAAGTTAGCTAGCGTACTGTGTAGTCTTGGCTTTAGGAGTATATTCCCGTGATTCATCACTTACATACAACACACAGTGCTCATCCCAACAAGTGCCCTCCTCAATGCCTATCGCCTATTTTCCCCATTCCTCCCAACCCCCACCCCCATCAAACCTCAGTTGGGGCTATCACTGAAAAAGCACCCACTCCTACCTTCAGATAGCACAGTCCTACATTTTAGGGAAGACAGCTTTGACTCTCACACTGAGCCCCCTTAAGCTTCTGAATTTTCCTTCTGATACATTATCAATCACCAATTGTGCTGAATCGTAAAGCATATTGCCAGATTTGGAAATGGAGTATTGTTAATGAGGCACTTGGTACGGCCTGAAAAAGTAAACTTTAAGGAAAAGCTGTGGGCTCCAAGGGTGTCTTCTTTCCTTCATTGTTTGGCACATCATCACTTGACTTTTCCAAGTTTCAGTTAACAAGTGATGTTTAAAAATGTCCTCTCTTCTGCTCTCTCCTTATCCTTTTATCTTTTTCATTTGGTTGTGATTTGAGAAGCAATTCATCAAGGGCAGTTCTGAGTTCATGTTGACTAAAAACGCAGGACTAAAGGTGAACAGATATTTACTCTGGTGTTCGAAGTCCAGTGGAAGAAATGATGAGTAAGTTAGCTTACATTAGCTGAGTCTCTTATTCTTATCGAAAGGACCGTTATTCTAGTGATTGGAGAAGGCAGTGGTTTACATGGCATCCTTTGAGGAAAGACTCTGTTTTAAATAAACTTCTCCACTGGCCTCCTTGTGGGCTCACCTCCACCACCAGACCATCCGTCATCATTAACCACGTTTCTAAATTTAATCTATTAGAGGAACCATTTGGTTCACAGGATGAGTGGATTTTGATTGGGAGGTAGTGGTGGGTAGAAAGTGTAGGGCCTGCTGGTTATTTCACTGAAGCCCCAAATAGCATATGAAGGAGGAAGGCCAGTTAAGAAGCAGAAAGAGAAAAGAAGAAACAACTGAGCACATCTTCTCAAAAAGTTTGTTGGAAATTGGCTTGAGTCTAATTTGCTCTCTTAGCCATAGAGTTGAGTCTTATATATTTTGTAATCAGTTCTTATAAAATTCAGCCATTACTGAGCTGATGACCAAAGAGCACTCTTCCAACTTGACAGAATAGAGAAATGTCTTCTCCGGCCAAAATTATAGGAAATTTTCCGCCAGCAAGCATTCAGATTTCCTACTGGGTCCATTCCTGTAAGGTTTATCTTTCCAGATAATCCAGTTGGTTAGGTTAATTGGGTCCAGTCAATCTTAAATAGATAAAAAATAAATAAATAAAAATACCAGTTACACAATTAGAAAGCTTTTGAATCTTCCAGGGAACAGACATATTTATGACGTCTAGTTCAGGATTACGTCTTAAGGGAGAAATTACTCTTTTCCTCTCCAAGCAATACCAGCATGAAATGACCCTTCATGAGATCCTTGAGCTTTCAAGGGCACTCTTCCTAGGATGAATGATGCCAGAGAGCATGTAATTCAGTCACAATTTCCCTCCAGGTCCCTTCAGTCACTTAGAGGACAAATTCTCTGTCTGCAGGGCCTGTTCTGTGGATGTCCAACCTGTAGAGGTTTGCACAGGGCTCCAGTCTTAGAGGGGTCGTGTGCTTATTTTAATGCTCTGCTGTCACTGTTTTGAAATTCTCACAATTTATAAACAAGGGACTCCACATTTTCAGTTTGCTCTGGGCTCTGCCTCTATGCTTTCAGGGCTATTTAAATGTAACAAGAGTGAGAAAGT
This sequence comes from Felis catus, assembly GCF_018350175.1. Taxonomy (NCBI): domain Eukaryota; kingdom Metazoa; phylum Chordata; class Mammalia; order Carnivora; family Felidae; genus Felis; species Felis catus. Next base: position 48,230,744 of record NC_058376.1, read on the forward strand.
AAAATCAAGGGCCTGTTTTCATCACTTTCCTCCAACTTTAGGTGTCCAGATGAGCACCTAATGGAACTGCTACTCATTCGTTTGTCTTTATTGATCTCATGGTTAGTTTACCCTATTAACGGGTTTTCAGAGGATCTTGTCCCTTTTTAGAACAATTTCTCTACTAATTTAGAGCCTGTAGTTAAAAAGGTGAATCAGGTCTTGGCAACATATGGTACTTCTGTCTTTTGAAAAGAAGTGGCTTCTAAATCTCCTTTGTTTACTTTGTGTTATGGCCTTGATGGCACAACCCCAATTTCATACGTGCACTCTACACACACTCCAGTAGGTCTCATTTTTATTTTTATTTATTTTTTTAAAAGTTTACTCATTTATTTTGACAGAGACAGAGAGAGTGCAAGGAGGGGTGTAGGGTGGAGAGAGAGGGAAAATCTCAAGCAGGTTCCACAGCAGTGTAGTCAATGCAGAGCCTGATGTGGGGCCCAAACTTAGGAAACTGTGAGACCATGATGTGAACCAAAATCAAGAGTCAGATGCTCAAGTGAATGAACCACCCAGGTGCTCCAAGAGGTCTTATTTTTAAAGCAAGAACCAAGAAAGATTCTTATTGGCTGGTGGGTCCAAATGCTGAAGCCCACAGCAACGACTGTGAATATTCATTCTTGAGTTTTCTTAGTCTTCCTAGGGGCCCCTGGGTAGAAGTGGGTATGAGATAGTTGGCTTGGTAGGTTGGTTCAGGTAAGGGAAACAAAGTCAGGGGCGGGCCTGATCCGTGTGGGAGCCTTCTGCTTTAACTGTGCTTACACACTGAGCACCTGAGCTGGCTGGTTGAACAGTTTCATAGAAATGATTAATAAGGAGGCAAACATGGTGAGAGTGGGAATAAATGAGTATAAATACCTTGCAGGAGTTGGAGAAACACTTGCTGACAGTGAATCAGTTAGTATTTCCCTGAGTGCAAAGGACAGTATTTTCTGGTATGTGTGAACATGCCCAGTAGTTTGACAATCAGACCTGCATGTCTGATGATATTAATTGCAGGGTGTTATGGGCCAGGTTTCTGTAAGTTGGGTGGAGGTGGAGGCCACTGGCATGATATACATTGCTTGGGAAGAAACATGAGTGGGAGGAAGAAAAGAGGTTTCTCTGGGGCTGTTGCAAGGCTGATGCTGGTGAAATATGTTTGTCTTTCTTGAGTGGTAAGCAGCATCTGCAAGGATTGTTAGCTGCTGAGCAGCACGTCTTCTGTACTTAAGACCCATGAGAGATTTGGGTGACGGTAGTAGTGAGGTAAGTTTTAATACTGTGTTTTCCTACTCCTTGTCTTTGGTGTGTACATGGGTGTGTGTATGTGTGTAAAACTGATGAAAAGGTGTCTGGTTTCAGCCTATTGATTTTTTTTTTTCATTCTGCTGGAAATCTTCAGCATTAATTAGGACACAAAGGCTCAGTTTCCACTTCTTTCTTACTCTTTTTGCCCAATTCGAAGATGTTTGATATACTGAGACTAAGTATGATGAAGGACTGACTAGGAAGGGAGAATTGATCTGAAACTGTTGAAAGTTAGTTCACCATTTCTAGAGTAACCTTGGTATGTAAAGAGGAAGAACTTTTTTTTGATCAAAAATGCTTATTTATTTTTGAGAGAGAGAGAGAGAGAGAGCGAGCGAGAGAGAGCACAGTGGTGGAGAGGCAGAGCCAGAGAAAGGGACAGAGGATCCTAAGCAAGTTCTGCACTGACAGCAGTCAGCCCCAGAGGGGCTTGACCTCATGAATCTTAAGATCATGACTCGAGCTGAAGTCGGACACTCAGCTGACTGAGCCACCCAAGTGCCCCATAAAGAGCAAGAACTTTTGATTCATATAGATCTAGTTTGAATCCTGACTCTTACTGTGTATTTGGGAAATTGTGAAAATAACTTAACCTCTCTGAACTTCAGTTTCCTGATTTGTAAAATGGGGTAATAATACCAGCTTCTCAGTGTGGCAAGGATTTAATGAGATAATGTTGGCCAAGAGCCTGGTGTCTTATCTGTCATATGGTAGAAACTCCATAGAAAACTGGTACCTTTAGTTTATTAACTTTCTCTAGCCCCTTCCCAAGCATTGGAGTCATGGCCTGCCATTCTTGACTCTCGTAATCATCAGTGTTTCCCCAGCCAGCTTATTGTGGGCTATGGCTGATGGAGACAAAACTAAGACTAGCCTAATCCTAATGGATACTTCATTTCATTTTTATGTTATGATCTAACATTGCAGTTACATGGGCAGAGTGGCTGTGGGGAGATCTGTGTCTTAAATGCTGAATTCTCCTTGATTTGTGACATTTTCTCCCTCTGGGATCTTTAGGAATCTGGCAGCTGAAACACAAGTCCTGCCATCTACTCTTTTCATCCACCAATCTGCCCATCCATTTATTCATCCATTTACACATCCATTCATCCACACAACCCTTATGTACTGAGCCACATACTATATGCCGGGAACAGTTCTGAGAGTCAGAAATTAAGCAGTAAAGAAAAATAGAAACAAGTCCTACATGAACATAGTTTTCCCTCTAATTGCAATAAACAAAGTAAGTCAGTAAATTATGTGGTGTGTTAGAAGGGGATGTTTTATGGGGAATATAAAACAGGACAAGAGGATGGGGTCTTGATGCAGTTTGAAGTTTTAAATAGAGTGATCAGGGAAAGCCTTATTAGAAGGGTAATAAGGGAAAGCCTTATTAGAAGGTATTTGAGCAAAGGCTTAGAGGAGGTAAGGGGGAAGAGTATTTCAAGCAGGAGGAGCAGCAAGTACAAAGACCTGAAGGTGGAGTAGAGCCTGGTGTGTTTAACGAGAAGAAGGGAGGCCAGTGTGGCCGGTAAGGAGTAGACTGGAGAAGTGATGGGAACTAAATCATATGGAGCCATATAGGTCATTGTGAGGACCTCAGCCTAACTTACATTTCAACAGGATAATTCTGACTTCTGGGTTGAGAATAGTCTGAAAAGGGCAAAGGCAGAAGCAGAATCCAGTGAAGAAACCGTCAGATCCTGGGCATACTTTGGAGATAGAGTCAACAGGATTCTCCAACAGATTGGATGTGGCAAGTGAGAGAAAGAGAGGCATCAAGGATGATTGTAAACTTTTTGGTGAAATTGGGAGGATGAAGCTGTCATTGAGTAGGTAAAACTGTAGGTAGGTGGATCTGGTCCAGGTATCAGGAGACCTGTTCTGGACAGTTTTGAATTTGAGATGTATATTGGACAGCTGGATGGGCAGTTGGATGTAAGGAGCTTAGGGTTCTGAGGAGAAGTATGGGCTATGGATAAAAATCTGGGAGTCATTGGCATGTGGCTTACTACTGAAGGCTGTGAAAAGAGATTACTGAGAAGGTAGAAAAGAGTTCTAAAAACTGAGCCCTAGGACATTCTAAGTATTCTAATTAGGAGAAACTAGAACAGAAGGAAGGGCCAGTGAAGAAAAATAAGGGAAGAATATTTTCCAGGGAGCATGCTGTGATCAGCTCTGTGAAATTCTGCTAGTGGCTCAAGTAAGATGAAGACAGAATTGGCAGTTGAGTTTAGCAATGTGCAGTCTTTGGTGACCTTGACACGAAAGCTAGAATCATACAAGACTGGTAAAGAAGGGACAGAATGAGGTGGGAACAGTGACGTTAGGGCTCATTCATTTGTAGCCAATCCTTTTTCACTCCCAATCCACTGAATCGAAGCCCCTCAACTTCCCATGTTTCTCTTTCATCTTTATTTTATGTTGCCAATTTTTGTAGGCAACCTTAAATTATTTTAGAGTGGGCTAGCAAACAAGCACCATGGGATACTCCCCTAGATCGGTTCTCTTCAGCCTCTGTTGGGGAAAAGGGCCTGTTACTATTTCCCTTCACATCTGGTGGCAAAGATGGGGCTGCATGCTTGCTCCTGAGTGGGGGTTTCCCAGCATAGTTGTGCACGTTGCCTTTGCATGGAAACACAGGCCTTTATAGGAGGATGAATTTGGGGTATGATTGTGGGGAGCTGGTAAACCTTGTTTTTGTCTCCTCTTGGTAAGGCCCTCGCAGTTACTATGTTTCCACACTTGTTTTATTACAGGTGTAGAACAGGTCAAATAGAACTTTTGAAATTGGGATAACCTAGAGGGATTTCAGAGGAGGGCAATAGATTGAGCAACATGATGGCAAAAGAGGAAAAAACTGAGGACAGGTGAAGAAGCTTCCCCAGCTGTGGCCATGGCCCCTTCAGGCTCTAATGATACTTAGAGGCCTGCAGAGGCTGACCTACATTTTGAAAGTGACTGTGGAGTTTGGCAGGTATTTCAGGGAGGCTTTTTCCTGGGCCAAGGCCAGAGGATGACTCAGCGGGTTGGGACATAGCTGGCTTCTGTTGAGGTACGGAGAGAGCTCCCCTGCAGTGTACTGGACACAATTTCCAGTCAGTAGGAATGCGTGCAGACTCCTCCGCTCCCTCTTGTTGATCCACAGAGGCCTCACCAGCTTCAAGTCATGAAAACAAAAATTGTTTGGGAGGACAGAATGTGACTTTTGGCTTTTCCTTTGGGACTGGGTTAACATGCTGGTGGATGGTAGATGCTGGTAGATGACAGATACAGAATACATTTGTGGGTTCTCCCTTTTTGCTGCCCTTGCTGGTTTCTGGAAAGTGATGCTGTTTGCTCCATTGTTCATGTGACCTCATACATTGGGCATCTGCCTGCAGTGCCTGTTTTGAAAAACAGGTTTATTTTTTAGAAGAGTTTTGCATTCACAGTAAAACTGAGCAGAACTTAGAGAGTTGCCATATAACCCTGACCTCCACATGTGACAGCCTTCGCCATCTGCATCTCTCAGCAGGGAGGTACATTCTGATGAACCTTCATTGACACATTATTATCACTCAAAGTTCATAGTTTACGTCATGGTTTACTTTTATTTATTTATTTATTTATTCATTCATTCATTCATTCATCCACTCATTCATTCTAATGTCTATTTATTTTGAGATTGAGAGAGAGAGAGAGAGAAAGGAGGCAAAGGGCAGGAAAAGAGAGAGAGAGAGAGAGAGAGAGAGAGAGAGAGAGAGAATCTCAAACAGGCTTCACACTGTCAGTGCAGAGCCTGATCTGGGGCTCGATCTTACGAACTGTGAGATCATGACCTGAGCTGAAATCAAGAGGTGGAAGCCTAACCAACTGACCCACCCAGTGCTCCTGTGGTTTACTTTTAGTGTTGCACATTCTATGGGTTAACAAATGTATAATGACATGTATCTACCATTATAATAGCACATAGAATAGTTTCATTGCCTTAAAAATCCTTGGTGCTTTGCCCATTCATCTCTCCCTTTTTCCTAACCTTTAGAAACCACTGATATTTGCCCTGTCTCCTTGGTTTTGACTTTTCTAGAATGTTATGTAATTGGAGTCATATAGTATTGTATCCTTTTCAGAGTGGCTTCTTTCACTTAGTAGTAAGCATTTAAGTTTCTTCCATGTCTACTGATTAATATTTCATTTTATGGATGTATTACATTTTATTTATCCATTCATCTACTGAAGGACATCTTGATTGCTACCAAGTTTTGGCAATTGTAAATAAAGTTGCTATGAACATCTGTATGCAGGTTTTTGTGTGCATATATGTTTTTAGCTTTGGGTAAATATCAAAGAATTTGATTGCTCAAATCATATGGTAAGAATATGAGTAGTTTTGTGAGAAGCTGCCAAACTGTCTTCCAAAGTTGCTACACCATATTTCAATCAGCAATGAATGAGAGTTCCTGTTGCTCCACATTGTCACAAGCATTTAGTTCTGTCAGTGTTCTGGATTTTTGCCATTCTATATGTGTGTAATAGTATCTCATTGTAGTTTTAATTTACAACTCCCTAATGATAGCTGATACTTGGCATCTTTTCGTATGCTTATTCGCAATATGTTTATCTTCTTTGGTGAGGTGTCTCTTCAGGCCTTTGGTCCACTTTTTAATTGGGCCAGTTGGTTGGTTGTTTTCTTTTCTACTGACATATAATTGACATATATGTCATTTGACATTGTATTAATTTTAGGTATACAATATAATGATTTGTTATGTGTATATATCACATAATTATTACCACATTAAGTCTAGTTAACATCCATCACTACATACAGTTACAATCTTTTGTGTGTGTGATGAGAATGTTGAAGAACTACTTTCTTAGCAATTTTTGAATATACAATACAGTATTACTAGTTATAGTTAACATGTTGAACATTACATCCTCAGGTCTTACTTATCTTATAACTGGAAGTTTGTACCTTTTGAACACTTGCTCCCATTTTATCCCTCCTCCTTCCCCCACCTCTGACAACCACTAGTCTGTTCTCTGTATCCATGAGTTTGGTTGTTTTTTTTGTTTGTTTGTTTTTTAGATTCCACGTGTAAGTGAGATCATACACTACTTGTCTTTCTCTGTCTGACTTATTTTGCTTAACATAATACCCTCAGGATCCATCCATATTGTTCCAAATGACAGAATTTCTTTCATACACACACACACACACACACACACACACACACACACACACACACACACTACATTACACTACATTTTCCTTATCCATTCATCTGTTGATAGACATTTAGGTTATTTCCATGTCTTGGCTTGTAAATAATGCTGCAATAAACATGAGGGTGCAGATATCTTTTTGAGATAGTGATTTTGTTTCCTTTAGAAAAATACCCAATAATGCAATTGTTGGATCATATAGTATGGTATTTCTATTTTCAATTTCTTGAGGAAACTTCATACTTTTTTCATAGTTTTCCATAGTGGCGGCACCAATTTCCATTCCCACCAACAATGTATGAGGGTTCACTTTTCTCTATATCCTTGGCAGTACTTGTTATTTATTGTCTTTTTGTTAATAGCCATTTTAACAGGTATGAGGTGATATATCATTGTGGTTTTGACTTGCATTTTCCTGATGATTACTGATGTTGAAAATTTTTTATGTACCCATTGACTATTTGTATGTCTTTCTGGAAAAAAGTCTATTCAATTTCTCTGCCCTTTTTAAAATTGGATTCTTAATTTTTTTGTTATTGAGTTGTATGAATTATTTGTACATATTTTTTGGATGTTAACTCCTTATTAGATACATAATTTGCCAATATTTTCTCTGATTCTATAGGTTGCCTTTTCATTCTGCTGATGGTTTCCTTTGTCTTACGGAAACAGTCCCACTTACTTTTGTATATTAATATTATATCTCAAAGTTTTGCTGCAATTGCTTATTAGTTCTAGTTTCTTGTCAGTTCTTTTGGATTTTTTGTATATATAGGTGAACAGGTCATCTGTGAACAAAGACAGTTTTATTTCTTCTTTCTTAATGTATACCTTTTCTTTCACTTTCTTGTCTTATTGCATTTGCTAAAACTTCTAGTACAGTGGTGTCTATTCCTGATTTTAGAAGAAAGCTTCTGGTTTCTCACATTGAGTATGATATTAGCCGTAGATTTTTATAGATATTCTTTATTATTTCTTTTATAGATATTCTTTATTAAGTTGAAGAAGTTCCCCTTTACTCCTAGTTTGCTGAAAGGTTTTTAAAGAAATTAATTAAGTAATCATGAATGGGTGCTGCATTTTGCCTTTTCTGCACCTATTGGTATGATAATGTGATTTTTATTCTTTAGTCTATTGTTACAATAGATTAATTTACTTGATTTTTGAATGTTTAACCAACTTTGCACACTGGGATAAGTCTCCTTGCTTAAAATGTGTAATTATTTTTATGCATCATTGGATTTTATTTGCTAATGTTTTGCTGAGGAGTTTTGCTTGTATGTTGATGAGATATATTGGCCTATAGTTTTGTTTTCCTGTAATGTTTTTGTCTGGTTTCAGTGTTAGGGTAATACTGGCCTCTTAGAATAAGTTAAGAAGTACTCCCTTTGCTTCTGTCTTCTGGAAGAGATTATACAGAATTGAAATAACTTCTTCCTTAAATGTTTGGTAGAATTCACCAGTGAACCCAACTGAATCTGTTTATTTATGATTTGGAAAGTCATTAATTACTTATTCAATTTCTTTAATAGATATAGGCCTATTCAGATTGTTTATATCTTTTCTTGTGTGTGTTTGGTAAATTGTATCTTTCAAGGAATTGGTCCATTTCATCTAGGTTATCCAATTTGTATAACTTTGTTTATACTATATGAAGTTGTTTATAGTATTCTTTTATTATCCTTATTATGTTCATGGGATCTGTAGTGATACCCCTTTTTCATTTCTGATGTTTGTAATTTGTGTCTCTCTCTTTTTTTTTTTTTTAATCTTAGCCTGGCTAGAGGTTTATAAATTTTATTGATCTTTTCAAAGAACCAGCTTTTGGTTTTGTTGATATTCTCCATTGATCTCATGTTTTCAATTTTATTAATTTCTGTCCTAATTGTTATTATTTTTTCCTTCTCTTATTTTGGTATTAATTTGCTCTTCTTCTAGTTTCCTAAGGTAGAATCTTGGATTATTCATTTTAGATCTTTTCTGTTTCTTTTTTTAAAATTTATTTTAGAGAGGGAGACAACATGCATGTGAATGGGAGAGAGGGGCAGGGGAGACAGAAAGAGATTGAGAATCTGAAGCAGGGCCCATGATCAGCATGGAGCCCAATGTAGGGCTTGATCCCACAACCCTGGGATCATGGCCTGACCCAAAATCAAGAGTCAGACACTCAACTGACTGAGCCACCCAGGAGCCCCTCTTTTGTTCTTTTTTAATATATGCAATCAATATATTATAAACTTATTGAATTTAACATATGCATTCAATAAATTATAAATTTCCCATTAAATACTACTTTTGCTGCATCCCATACATTTTGACAAGTTGTTTTTTTTCATTTTTATTTAACTCAAAATATTTAAAAATTCCTCTTGAGATTTTTTTCTTTTCTTGTGTGTTGTTTAATCTCCATGTATTTTGGGATTTCCTAGCTATCTTTCTGTTATTGATTTCTACTTAAATTTCAGTGTTGTCTAAGAGAATATATTGTATTGTTTCTATTATTTTAAATATGTTGAGGTGTGTTTTATGGCCCAGAAAGTGATCTACCTTAGTTACTATTTTTTTTGAGCTTGAGAAGAATGTGTATTCTGCTGTTGTTGGATCAAGTAGTTTATTGATGTCAATTGTATCCATTTGATTAATGGTGCTTTTGAGTTCAACTATGTCCTTACTGATTTTCTACCTGCTGTATCTATCCATTTCTGATAGAGAGTGTTAAAGCCTCCAACTAGAATAATGGATTTATGTATTTCTCCTTGCCATTCTATCAGTTTTTGTCCCATATGTTTTGATGCTCTGCTGTTAGGCCCATACACATGAACAATTTTTATGTCTTCTTGGGGAATTGACCCCTTTATCATTATGCAATGCCCATCTTTATATTCCTAATAACTTTCCTTGCTCTGAAGTCTGCTCTGTCTGAAATTAATATATCTACTCTTGCTCTCTTTTGATTAGTGTTAGTATAATGTAAATTCTCCATTTCTTTACTTTTAATTTATATGTGCCTTGATATTTAAAGTGAGTTTCTTATAGACAACATACTGTTGGGTCTTTTTAAAAAATTATTTTAATGTTTATTTATTTTTGAGAGAGAGAGACAGAGACAGAGCATGAGTATGAGTGGGGGAGGGGCAGAGAGAGAAGGAGACACAGAATCTGAAACAGGCTCCGGGCTTTGAGACAGAGCACAGGGCTTGAACTCATGAACTGGGAGATCATGACTTGAACCAAAGTTGGACGCTTAACTGACTGAGCCACCTAGGCGTCCCCCCACCATTTTTTCTTTTTGATCTACTCTGATAATCTTATCTTTTAATTGGTGCAGGTACACCATTGATGTTTAAAGTAATTATTAATTAGTTTAATATCCACCATATTGGTTACTGTTTTCTATTCACTGTCCTTGTTCTCTGTTCCTATTTTTGTCTTCTGCTCTTTTTTGTTTTTGTGTGTGTATGTGGTTTTACCTGCAATGCCTTTTTAGGTAACTCTTTTCCCTCGCCCCGACCCTGCCCCCAAGACACACTCACTTACATGAACCTCCAACTCTGTGCAGCTTGATGTGAACCATGGTGGGGCTGGGCTTCTGGTTCCAGTATTCTTTTCTTGCATCTCATGGAGAAGCATGCAGACAGAGTCTACCAACTTGGCTTCAACCCTTTGGATAACAACAGCCTCTGCCTTCATCATTTCCTGTCTCTAGGGGAGCAAGAGTATCTGATCACTAAGAAAGACATCTCATTTTTCCTGTCTTGGTCTAGGAAGTGGTAGAGTAAGAGGACGTAAAAAATTGAGATTATTATGGTGTCATTGCCAGGCTGGGACCTGGATGCTACTTTGAAGTGACAGAATGAGATTCACATCAAGGAGACTTCCTAATGCTTCTTTGGCCCATGGTGGATAAGTGAGTGAACATTTTATTAGCCTTCAAGAAGGAAGATGCTTGCTTTCTTGTCATTTCCAAATGTTGAATAACCCCTTTAGAAGCTGGAGCAAAATTCAGAGAGTGGAGCTCTGTAAAGGTCTTGGATGCCTTTTAATTTGGGATTTAGTAGAGACTAAATTCTTCTGGCATGTGCCCAGTTCCTCACTGGCAGTGTTGAACAGATGGAGTACAGGTGACATTTGCATTTCTGGTGGAGGTTGGGTGTGGTGGGGATTAATTTTAGTTTTCTCTCTTGGTGTCTGCCCCACCTTGGCAAGGCTTATTTAGATCTCAGATGTTAGCTTTTCCTTGGCTAGGGCTGTGAGGTGCCTCACTAGCTTCAGCACGTACACACATACCCTTGGGCTGTTTACTCCATATTACTTTGTGCCAGATGGGTCTGGTCTTCTCTAATCCACTCAGATCCACAGGTGGGTGATGTCAGTCAGAGCCATGCTGAGAGGTGGGTCTGGTGTGCCACCTGTTCAGAGTGAGAAGGGCCTCCTTGCCACATTCAGCTCTTGCCTTCCTCCTGTATCCTGGTCTTACTACAGCTCTAGGCCCATTTGCTGTGACTTGAAGTATATTTCTGATCAGCTTAGTAGTGTGGTGAGAGTTCAGAAGAAGCCATGGTTTCCCAATACCTTTAATTGTCTTTTAGCTATTATTGTGGTCCTCTGGTTATGTGACTGCCCAGCTGTATCCAACTCTGGGTTCAGATCTGTGCTTGAAAAGACAAGCAAACACTGGCAGGAGGCTAAATGTGAGGCATGGGGGTAATAAGCCCAGCTCCAATGACAATCACATCCTCTTCCCCCTCACTTTTCAGTTTGTTTATGAGGCTGTAATGATGGCATGCATGGTAAATTCCATGAGCATTTCTAATTTCTAAGGACTAATTTCTCCCTGGCTATACTCTGCCAGGAGGAGAGGTGGGGGGATGCCAGGCAGTAGTTGTAGGGCTGACTATGGCCACTGTCCTTCCCCTCTCAATTAGGAAATATGGGCTACTGGGGGGGGGGGGGATGAAGTGTCACTCACCTTGATATGTTGGTTTTTTAGAGTGTGCCTTTATTGAGGACCTGGGCCTTATTCTTGTGGGTTATTGTTATTAGTTTACTTTCAGTGGTTCCACGAGCTAGTGTTCCAGCTTCCACCTGAATTCTCAGGAGCACCCACTGGTTTTGGTCTGTACTTGCATTTGAGAGCTCACAATCCTGCAAGACTGTTGGGCCAGATCCTGGCTACTGCATATCTAGTACATTCTACTCACTTGGCCCTGTCAAAATGAAATACTTTTTAAAATTCCTAAGTCTCTGAAGCTTGCTCATTTACCTCCTATAGTCTAACTCTATACTTTCCAACATTTTTTCATGACAGAGTTTACATAGAACATGATACCATGTAGATGAGAGGGCTCATTCCTAGGCAATGGTCCAGCACTGGGGAGTAGGTTCTGGCTTCCATAAGCCTTGTTCCTACCTTACATTCACCTGGCTGTTCCGGGGACTGTGGGAATTTGTATTTTCCTCTGGCACAACTGTACCCCGTACACAAGTGTGCTGCATCAAAGTTTAGAAGCTCTGGCCCAACACCTACTACAGACCACAATCTCAGGTGCAGCCAAAAGTTCCATCTACAAACATCTTTCAAGGTATCCCCAGGGGTAAAAATACTTGCCCAAGGTGTTGTGAGTTAGGAAGAACTAAGTTCCTACAGTTTGGCACTTTTCTCAGTGCAGTCTGCCACCATTTTCCCTTCTGAGGGATAGATGGATACCAACACTGCGTGTCCCCTGTCCCTCCAGGTTAGCATGCCTAGGCTCTTTGGCTCTCTGGCCACATTTTGATGCTTAGGATGCTTCTTCCTACCCACTACATCCCTAACTATTTCCCGACTTCCACATATCTCTAACCTCCTAGGAGCCAACAGTGGGGTAAGTCCCAATTTTGCTACATCTTCTGCATAGCTTAAAACATTGTTTCTTATGATATGGTTGAAGGCATCACTGGGTGCTCATCTGATGCCATCTGCTCTTGTTACTGTGACCCAGACCTTGACGACTGGCCGAGTGCAATGCAGGTATTGCAAGAGCACTCTAGTCCTCTTTAACTCTTTGGGCTGTGTGGTACCAGGTATTGCTTCTTGTACTTAAACAGGGCTATGAGCATGCTCATCAATCCATCCATTTCTTTATCTACTTATTTAACAACCTATTCAACAAATGCTGGCCAATGGGGATATAAAGATAAAAGACATAGTTCTTGCTTTCTAGAAGTTCAGTCTAGTGAGGGAGACCTTAGAAGTATAATGATGGTTTGCATGAAAAATTCCACGTGAGTGCTTTGTGAACACAGAAACGGGGGACCTCACACTTGGGGAGTGGGCCATGGAGATTCCTTGCCTGAGATGAGATGACTGAAAAAATTGAGTCTTTTCCTTTTCTTCTTTCTTTTTTTTCTTGAACTGAGTCATGTAGGATGCATGTTAACTGCGTGAAGGAGAAAGGTTCTAGGTAGCAGGAAAACTATGTAGAGCTAGGAAGCATGTTAGAGAGCTTGGCATATTTGGGGTACTGCAAATGCCACAATTTTGTTTGGTCATAGTGGTGTTCTAATGGAGAGCAGAAAATAGGATAAAGATTTCTCTAAAACATTTCTGGAGGAGAAAAAGGGAGACTGCCATGTTAGCCTGCCATGATCAGAGCACACTTTTGAAATGAGAGTGTCTGTAAGATTCAAAACAATATATAGGAGCACTGGGATGTTTTATCTGGATGAAAGAGAGATTTAGATAACAGTCTGGGCTTGACTAAACTTGTTATGTACGACTTCTGTGAGTGCAGGCATCACAATTGGGAAAGGAAGATTGCATTCTGAATCTTGGTTCTTTCACTCAAAAGACAGCGTAATCCTGGGCAAGTTACATGACATTTATAAACTGGTGTCCCATTAATAAAGATGGTTTTCATAATGTCTACCTCACCAGGGTTGATGTTAGAAATAAGTCATATAATTTATTGATGTATGAAAGAACCCAACGTAAAACACCTGACAAATGTTAGTTTCTCTGTCTTTTTTCCTCTCCCCATTTTTTTCCTTCTTTTTTCCCTTTCCACCTTCCCTTGCTCATGAATCTTACTTATTAAGTAAGTAATACAGGTCAAACACCTTGCAAGGGTCTGTGTTATCCATTATGGTTGCCACTAGCCATACATGACTATGGAACACTTGATGTGTGTCTAGTCCCCATTGAGATGTGCTATGAGTGTAAAATACAGAAAGTAAAGACTTAGTACAAAGAAAAAAAAAAGGAATGTGAACTATCCCATCAATTTTTCAATAAATCACACATACTTAAATGATAACACTTTGGATATATTTGGTTAAGTAAAACATAGTCTTAAGATTAATTTCACCTGTTTCTTCTTACTGTAAAAGATGTGGCTGCTGGAAATTTAAAATTACATATATGGCTTGCATTTTATCTCTATGGGACAGTGCTGTACTGGTTGTTGGGGACTCAGTGGTGAAAAGAAATGCAGATCTTGCAGAGCTTTTAGTGTAGTGGGGGAAGTTGGGAAATTACCACCGATGACAAAAACAACAAAAATAAATAAATGAAAAAACAACAAATATAAAATTCCACATTGTAATAAGTACCGTGAAGAAAGGTTTTCTATGGGCAGGAAAACTGGAGGACCTAATTTAGGCTGACTGGTCATGGGAGCCTCTCTGAAGAAGAAACATTTTCGCTGGGCCTTCGGGAAGGCCTTCCTACATGAAGTTTCCAGGAAAAAGTGGAAACAGAGTTCCAGACAGAGGAAACAGACTGCCAGTTGATATTTGTTAAGTCTACCAAACACCTGGCCTGTGGTATGGAGCTGCCAGGAACAAGAAAGGTCCCTGTGTCTTCGGAGCTTGTGGTCTGGTGAGGAGACAGAAAAGACAGGTTCCTGAGTGTGCAGGGCTGAGGCAACTACCAGCTGGTAGTGTTTCTCCTCTCTTCACACTGCCTCAGACCATCACAGACCATAGCCTTGGCTGTGAAGCTCCTCTGGGCCAGTCAGTTCTTTCATCATGGGTAACACTTACATTTGTCCCTTTTCCTCTGTTCTCACTGCTCTGTTCCAACTCAGACTCATCATCTCAGAAACAAGCGTCTGCAATAGCCTCTTAACCAGTTTCCTTGCCTCCAGCCTCTTGTTCCCTTTAATACCTTCTGTGCGTGGCTGTCAGATTAATCTTCCTGAAATACCATTTACACCACGTAACTTCTTTTCTTCAAAGCTTTTACTAGCTTCCTGATACTGGCAGGGGAGCCGTATGTCAGGTGCTCTGTACTTGTCGCAATTTTCACCCTTTCCTTTTCCTGTCGTGGATAATGACAGTTCCCAGCGAAGCCCAGTGTACAGCCGGAATGGCAGCTTCTTTGGCTGACATTGAGCAGCCTTTGAAGCCTCATTTCTAGCCATCTTCCCGTATTTCCACTTCGGCCCTACATTGCCTTCTGGGCCAGGCATGCTGGAGTCCTCATTGTCCTTGAAGCACACAGGGAGGGGCAAGGGCAGATTAGTAAGAGCATGGGTTCCAGAGTCACCCACACCAGCTTCAAATCCCAGCTCTGCCGTTTAACTAGAACCCTTTCAGTAAGTTACTTATCTTTTCTAAGCCTTGGTTTCCTCCTTTCTTAATACCAGGAGGCTAGCGGTAATTTGTATCCTTTGAGAATAGGTGGGAGGATAAGATAAGACACTGTAAGTAGAGTATTTTGCAGGTGCTTCCTCCATATTAAGCCCTAATCTATGCACACTGTTTAAGTAAATGGTAAACCATATATGTGCTGACTAACAATGCTGCCTCCAGAAATCTCTGGCCTTGCTTTCTTTTTTATTTTTTTTGCAACCTCCTTATATCTGGTGATGGATTGTGATCTGACTTCTGTGTAGCTGCGATGCCGACCAGACACTGAATAGTGGTGTCAGGGAGCTAGATGGGGCCTCAAGAGACCATCCAGTGTAGGACCCTGAGGCCCCTCACTGTGTTCGAGTAGATTCTAAGGAGTTACTTGAAAAATCTTTTTAGCCCTTGTGGGGCTTATTATTTTTCTTGCACGGCAGTCTCTGGTTGGCTTTCCCTCCCCAAAGTCCTGTTATTGCTGGTTTATCACATGTTTTTGTCCGCTTTTAATTAGATGTCTTTTTTGACTTCTGTCAATGAGCAACAGTGAAAAAAAGGTTTGAAGCTGGGAATAGAGGAGACTGGCAGTTTAGTTACACCTCAGTTATGAATCTTCAGGTGAGTCGTCTTCTCCCCGCATTCCTGATCATACTTCATAACGTCCTTCATGGAATTAACCAGATCATGGGCTTGGAAGTGTTAAAAGTCTCACACAGATTTAAGGTGCTGTCTTTCCTCACCTGTTTTGTTTTTGTTGGACTTGGTATAAGACTCATTGTTAAAAGGAGGAGGCAATGTGAGGTCTTCTCATAGGAAACATGTAGACAGTGCTATAGGTAGGCTTAAGGAAAACTAGTCATAAGGAATTCTTGTTATTTTATTTTATTTTACTTTTGTTTTATTTTAAGGTTTATTTATTTTGAGAGAGAGAGAGAGAGAGCACATGTGAGGGAAAGCGGGGGGAGGGGCATAGAGAGAGGGAGAGAGAATTCCAAGCAGGCTCTATGCTCAGTGCAGAGCCTGATGTGGCACTCGATCTCACCAACCGTGAGATCATGACTTGAGCCAATATCAAGAGCCAGATGCTCAACCCACTGAGCGAACTAGGCAACCTGCATTTTAAATAAATAATGAAAAATATAATCACCAAAACAGTTCTAATTTTTTTTTCTCCCATCAGTTTTGGATTACAGCAGGATAGGTTATAATTCAAACAAATTAAGTTACAAAGAACACATTGTGCTTCAGAGTCCTCTGAGTAATTAGGAGTCTTTTTTTTTTTTAATTTTTTTTCCAACGTTTATTTATTTTTGGGACAGAGAGAGACAGAGCATGAATGGGGGAGGGGCAGAGAGAGAGGGAGACACAGAATCGGAAATAGGCTCCAGGCTCCGAGCCATCAGCCCAGAGCCCGACGCGGGGCTCGAACTCACGGACCACGAGATCGTGACCTGGCTGAAGTCGGACGCTTAACCGACTGCGCCACCCAGGCGCCCCGATTAGGAGTCTTTTTTAAGGTAGGAAGCTCTAAGTGGAAGGAAATCTTTGGGTCAAGATTGACTTTTATATTTGCAGTCAAAGGCAGAAAGTGAGTAAATGTGGCTACAGTCATGTTTCTCAATTTTTTTTTAGACCAAGACATAAAAATCTCATATCATCTATTAGTATTTTAAAATAGGTATTTAAAATACATAAATATAATTTATGATATATATAATTTTGAGAGCATCATCTTCATCAGGAAACACTGAACAAGGGACTTCATCTTTCTTTGCATTTATCTCTTTGTAAAATGTAGTATGTAGTAGTTTGTCATCAAGAGCAGAATATAATACCTGGTTTAGGGTTAGCACATCATAAATACTTTTGAAGTAAGGATAAGTGAAAATTAACAAAAAAGTAAATTTTGGGGGTGCCTGGGTGGCTCAGTTGGTTAAGCGTCTGACTTTGGCTCAAGTCATGATCTCGTGGTTTGTGAGTTCGAGCCTCGCATCGGGCTCTGTGCTGACAGCTCAGAGCCTGGAGCCTGTTTCAGATTCTGTGTCTCTCTCTCTCTCTGACCCTCCCCCCATTCATGCTCTGTCTCTCTCTCTCTCAAAAATAAATAAACATTACAAAAATTTAAAAATAAAGCAAATTTTTAACAACTCATTTATGGAGACCAAAATGTCTATAAATTACCCCATCTAAATTACTTTGGTATGTGACTATAGGAAAAGAAATAAAGTACCAACAGGAATTCAGAAGATATATTGTATTTGTTAAATCCATTAAGGGAACAGCAAGATTAATATAGTGCCCATCATACTTGACCACCTTTATGTCCAGTCCTTCTTTTTTTTCCTTCCAAATTTTTATTTAAATTCTATTTAGTTGACATATAGTGTAATATAGGTTTCAGGAGTAGAATTTACTGGTTCATTACTTAGATATAACATCCAGTGCTCATCATAATAAGTACCCTCCTTAATACACATCACTCATTTAGCCCATCCCTCCTCCCACCTCTCCTCCATCAGCCCTCAGTTTGTTCTCTGTTGTTAAGAGTCTCTTATGGTTTGTTTCCCTCTCTCTCTCTCTCTTTTTCCCTTCCCATATGTTCATCTGTTTTGTTTCCTAAATTCCACATATGAGTGAAATCATATGATATTAGTCTTTCTCTCACTGACTTATTTCACTTAGCATAATACATTCTAGTTCCATCCACACTGTCACAAATGGCAAAATTTAATTCTTTTTGATAGTTGAGTGATATTCCATTGTGTGTGTGTGTGTGTGTGTGTGAGTGTGTGTATGCCACATTTTCTTTATTCGTTCCTCTGTCAATGGACATTTGGCCTCTCTCCATAGTTTGGCTATTGTTGATAATGCTGCTATAAACATTGGGGTGCATGTTCCTCTTCCAATCTGTATTTTTGTATAAATGAATAGTAATGCAATTGCTGAGTCATAGGGTAGTTCTATTTTTAACTTTTGGAGGAACCTTCACACTGTTCTCCAAAGTGGCTGCATGGTTTGAATTTCTACCAACACTGTAACAGGGTTCCCCTTTTTTTGCATCATTACCAATGTCTGTTGTTTATGATCAGTCCTTCTAACTTTGAGCCCCACGACTCTTATTCTACTTGTTCAGAACTGATTTTCAGAAGAACCAGCAAAGAACCAATTATTTGGTGGCTCTGATGCTAGGAATCATGAAGAGATTGGAAGAAACATTGAAAATCATCATTTATCAATACTTCCAACCTTAGCAAATAAGAGATTGACCCATTTTTTTGTATTCAATTTTTTTTAATGTTTATTTATTTTTGAGACAGGGAGAGACAGAGCATGAACAGGGGAGGGTCAGAGAGAGGGAGACACAGAATCCGAAACAGGCTCCAGGCTCTGAGCTGTCAGCACGGAGTCCGATGCAGGGCTCGAACTCACGGACCGTGAGATCATGACCTGGGCCAAAGTCGGATGCTTAACTGACTGAGCCACCCAGGCGCCCCAAGATTGACCCATTTTTAATATCAGAGGACTTTTGGGATCCCTCCCTACCCCATCCAACAATTGGATTGTGGCTATACTTTTAGTATCTATTGACTGAGAAAAAAAAAAAAAGACATACCAGTTCAGGTGGCCTCTTACAATGGCATCTTGATGCAGGGGTCTGTAGCTTACCTGATGATACCACTGTTTTAGATCAAATTCCTCATTTCAAAAATGAGGCAATGGGACAGTTTTGATTAAGAAATAGCCAGGATAGGGATGCCTGGGTGGCACAGTTGGTTGAGTGTCTGAGTCTTGATTTTGGCTCAGGGCATGATCCAAGGGTCCTGGGATTGAGCCCTGTGTCAGGCTCCATGCTTAGTATGGATTCTCTCTCTTTCTCTCCTTCTACCCCTCTCCCTTACTCACTCTGTCTCTCTCTAAAAAGAAAAGAAAAAGAAATAGCCAGGGTATAATTCAGAAAAGTACAGGATGTTTATTTATTTATTTATTTATTTATTTATTTATTTATTTTTAATTTTTTTTAATGTTTATTTTTTGAGAGAGAGATTGACATAGTGTGAGCATGGGAGGGGCAGAGAGAGAGAGAGAGGAAGACACAGAATCTGAAGCAGGTCCCAGGCTCTGAGCTGTCAGCACAGAGACCGACGTGGGGCTCGAACCCACAAACAGTGAGATCATGACCCTAGCCGAAGTCGGACACTTAACCGACTGAGCCACCCAGGCGCCCCCAGAAAAGTACAGGATGTTTAAATATAGATCTGGAAATATTCAGAAGTCATGGCCTGTGACTTTGTGGTGCAACGGTAGTGTGTCTGACTCTAGAAGTCACAGCTAAATCAACTTGAGATCTCTTACTCAGAGAAACATGTCAGTCTCTTCTAATGAATTTCATGCTTGGAGAAACAGAAACATTATCTTTTTCCCCCAAGTTTATTTATTTATTTTGAGAGAGAGAGCAAGTGAGCACACAAACAGGGGAGGGGCAGAGAGAGGAGAGAAATATTTATTTTTCAAGTTTATTTATTTTGAGAGAGAGAGAGAGAAAGAGAAAGGGAGAGAGAGAGGGTGAACAAGCAGGGGAGGGGCAGAAAGAAAGACAGAATCCCAAGGAGGCTCCACACCATCACCATCAGCACAGAGCCTGATGCAGGGCTGGAACCCGTGAACCATGAGATCGTGACCTGAACTGAGATGGAGAATCAGATGCTTAACTGACTGAGCCACTCAGGCACCCTGAAACAGACATATTCTTGAATTTTTTCCTCTTATGTTCATGTGGCACTTCAGTGTCAAATTCTTCCCCAGCTTCATGGGTATGGCTTGAGAAATCTCTACCCTGAGCTGTTGCAATGTTCTTTACCCAATGGAAATCGTTTCATGGGATGCCAGATAAAACACAGGGCACCCAGTGAAATCTGAATTTCAAATAACACATGAAACATATAGGACATGTTTATGCTAAAAAAATTTGTTGCTTATCTAGAATTCAGATGTCACTGAGTATCCTATACTTTTGTTGCTGTTGTTGCTGCTGCTGAATTTGGTCTATACCACATTGTCCAAAGTGGTACCAAGTGTTGAAGGGCAGGAACTAGAAATGTGGGTGACATTCTTGCATAGTTGTCAACACTGGTTATTGACATATTTTCTGGGGACCTTTAAGATCTCTGTCAAAGGCTATGAGGCTTGTGTATAGTTTTCTCACGAAGCCTTGCTGTTTTTCATGGCCATGTAACTCAACTCAGACACTGGCAGCCCAGCCTAGAAAAATTTACTCTTTCTTCTTTATTCCCTATGTTCATTCTCATTTACCTTGAGGTTTGTCACGACCTTGTGCCCTGCCCTTCTGTAAGGTGGAGGCAGAAACAAAGGTGGATATTTCTTTGGGCTGAAGTAATGACTTTAAGGGTGAATCAAGGGACAGGGGATAGGGCAGGAGGGAAGGAGTCTTCAACTCACTCTGACCCCTCATTTTCTTGTATAGGAGTCAGAGCTTTTTCCATGGAGTATAGCGAACTACAAAACTCTCCACTTTTTGTTGTCTGAATGTGAATTTAGAGGAGGCCAGAGTTTTTTTGTTTTTAATTTTTTTTAACACTTTATTTATTTTTGAGAGAGAGAGAGAAATAGAGAGAGACAGAGAATGAGCAGGGGAGGGTCAGAGAGAGAGGGAGACACAGAATCCTAAGCAGGTTCTGGGCTCCAGGCTCTGAGCTATCAGCACAGAGCCCAAAGTGGGGCTTGAACCTCGAGATCATGACCTTAGTCAAAGTTGGCGCTTAACTGACTGAGGCACCCAAGCGCCTCTAGAGGAGGCTAGAGTTTAGATGCCTATCAGAGATGCCTATTTCTGTCTCTTCTTTTTTTTTTTTTTCTTTTTTCTTTTCTTAGTTTCTCTCTCCTGTACACATTTTATTCAAAATAAAATCTGGCATTGGGCCAATTTTTTTTCGCTTATTTAATTTGTAAAATGGGATATTCTAGGATTTTCTTAACTCCAATTGTGAAATCAATGATTTTATTCCCAAACCATGCAGAATACAATGACAAAGCCAAAGAAAGAGCCCATTTGAATGAATATTCACATTGAAATTATGCCACCTCAGGGGCAAAGCTGGGTAAAAGAATGGCTCTCATAACAGATCCTACGAGTTAGAGAGCTTTTGCTTTTTAAGAAGTTGGAAAAAAAGCACTGCAAATTAGGCTACTTGTTACATGGGATTTTGTTTCTTGCCCAGGAAATGGGATTTTGAAGGTTAATTTTACAAAATTCTATGATGACGAATGCCAAAATTCACTCCCTTTGGTGGTGAGGGTGGACTATTTAGAATCAGAGCATGTGCAGAAATTAGAAATAGAGCACTTAGTGGTAGACTCTAACAATTAGAAGAAAATAAGAGCTAGAAAGCAGTAGCATGAGTTGGCTTAAGAGTAGGAATTGCTTAGGGGCGCCTGGGTGGCTCAGTTGGTTAAGCATCCTGATCTCATGGTTTGTGAATTCGGTTCCCACATCAGGCTCTGTGCTGACAGGCTCAGAGCCTGGAGCC
The DNA here is from genome assembly GCF_018350175.1 of Felis catus. Classification (NCBI taxonomy): domain Eukaryota; kingdom Metazoa; phylum Chordata; class Mammalia; order Carnivora; family Felidae; genus Felis; species Felis catus. The sequence continues at coordinate 48,252,439 of NC_058376.1, forward strand.
TGCTTCGGATTCTGCATCTCCCTCTTTCTCTGCTTCTCCCCCTCTCATGCTCTGTCTCTCTGTGTGTCTCTCTCTCTCAAAAATAAACTTAAAAAATTTTTTTAAAAAAAGCATAGGCATTGCTTAGATTTATTGATCTAACATTTTTTAATGCAAGCTTGGTGCTTGAATGAGTAAGGAACTCCTGGTTAGTGAGAAGAGATTGAGAGTAAAAATGCAAGAAAGTGCTGTGGTAAAGGGATGTGCGGGTACTGAGGGCCAGAGGAGGTGCAGTGTAAATTAGACTGGAAGTTCATGATCAAGAGAAGAGTCACCTCCAAGGCCAAGCCCTTCCAGCTTTCATTTCTCCTTTGTGAGTCTTGCAGTCACAGCCTTGGATTTAAATCAGGACAGCCTTGATTTCTAACATGCTGCTATGTTGTCAGGCTCAGTGACAGAAAAACTGGGTCTCTGGTTGACTTTTCCATTTATTTTCATCTTTCCCAAGTTTTCAAATGGAAAATTTCAAGAAGATTCCAAAGTAGAAGAAACAGTATAACATAGTTGTTACCTAGTTTCAACAATCACTAACTCATAGCCAACTTTCTTTTATCTATTTCCTAATCCATATTTTCCTCCCCCAAATCATTATTTTTGTGTTAGAATTCTCCAGAGAACAGAACCAGAAGGATGTATGTATATGTATATACAAATACATGGGGTTGGAGAAAGAGAGAGAGAGAGAGAGAGAGAGAGAGAGAGAGAGAGAGAGAGATATTAGAGGAATTGACTCTTGCAATTATGGGGGCTGGCAAGTCTGAAATCTGAAGTCCTAAACCAGCAGGCTGGAGACCCAAGGAAGAGTTGATGTTGCAGTTTCTATTAGGAAAACAATCTGGAGGCCAGATTGCTTCCTTTCTCTTAAAGCTTTCAAATGATTAGATGAGCTCTCCACTGCCCTCCCCCTGCCCCCCCCCCCCGTGTGGAGGGTAATCTGCTTTATTCAATGTCTAAATGTTGAATGTTGATTCTGTCTAAAAAATACCCTCACAGCAACATCTAGATGGTGTTTGACTAAAAATTGGGTATCATGAGCTTAGCAAGTTTAACACAAAATCAACCATTACAATTTTGAAACTAATTCAAGTCATATTGTTTGGTCCATAATATTTCAGTGTGTATCTCTAAAAAATAAAGATTCCTTAAAAAACTTAAACACAATGCTATTATTACCCCTGTGAAATTTAAAATCCTGAATTATTTTTATTTGAATTAAGATCTAAATATTGTCCATACATCACAATTGTAGATACCACTCAGAACTCTCTATTGGTATATGTGTTCTCCTTTTACCTCTGTTTTTCTTAAATTTATCTGTTGAAGAAACTAGTTTGTCCTGTATAATTTTGCATCATCTGGATTTTACTGTTGTATCCCTAAGATATCGTTTGACATGCTCCTCTGCTCCTGAATGTCCTATCAATTGGTAATTATATAGAGAGGCTGAATCACACCGAAGCTAATTTTTTTTTTTTTTGCAAGAATACTTCAGGCACACCTTGTCAGGTTATCTCTCTGGGATGTCAACCATTTTTTTAAAAATTTAAATCCAAGTTAGTTAACATAGTGTAATAATGATTTCAGGAATAGAATTTAGTGATTCATCACTTATATACAACACCCAGTGCTCATCACATCAAGTGCCCTCCTTAATGCCCATCACCCATTTAACCCATGCCCTCACCCAACACCCCACCACAACCTCAGTTTGTTCTCTGTATTTAAGAGTCTGTAATGGTTTGTCTCCTTCTCTGTTTTTATCTTATTTTTCCTTCCCTTTCCCTATGTTCATCTGTTTTCTTTCTTAAATTCCACATGAGTGAAATCATATATTTGTCTTTCTCTGACTGACTTATTTTGCTTAACACAATACACTCTAGTTCCATCCACGTTGTTGCAAATGGCAAAATTTCATTCTTTTTGATCACCGAGTAATATTCCATTGTGTGTATATACCACATCTTCTTTATCCATTCATCAGTCGATGGACATTTGATCTCTTTCCATACTTTGGTTATTGTTCATAGTGTTGCTGTAAACATTGAGGTGCATGTGCCCTTCCGAATCAGCATTTTTGTATCCTTTGGATAAATACCTAGTACTGCAATTTCTGATTTATAGGGTAGTTCTATTTTTAATTTTTTGAGGAACCTCCATACTGTTTTCCAGAGTGGCTGCACCGGTTTGCATTCCCACCAGCAGTGCAAAAGGGTTCTTTCTCTGCGTCCTTGCCAATATCTGTTGTTGCCTGAGTTGTTAATTGTAGCAATTCTGACAGGCGTGAGGTGGTATCTCATTGTGGTTTTGATTTGTATTTAGCCATCTTTGTTTATTAGTGGCTGAGTTTATTAATTCATTAGGGCTTGTGAATTCTAAATTCTATCACTTCTTCTGCATTTACTAGCTGAAATATTTATATAAAGAGGAATTTCCCCCCATTAACTATTGAGGTATAGTTCTTCTTAATTCTTTTTTTTTTTTTTAATTTTTTTTCAACGTTTTTTATTTATTTTTGGGACAGAGAGAGACAGAGCATGAACGGGGAAGGGGCAGAGAGAGAGGGAGACACAGAATCGGAAACAGGCTCCAGGCTCTGAGCCATCAGCCCAGAGCCTGACGCGGGGCTCGAACTCACGGACCGCGAGATCGTGACCTGGCTGAAGTCGGACGCTTAACTGACTGCACCACCCAGGCGCCCCTCTTCTTAATTCTTTAAAAAATTTTTTTTTGATGTTTATTTTTGAGAGAGAGAGAGAGAGAGAGAGAGAGAGCACAAGGGGGAGAGGGGCAGAGAGAGAGAGGGAGACACAAAATCAGAAGCAGGTTCCAGGTTCCAGGCTGTCAGCACAGAGTCCAACACTAGGCTTGAACCCATGAACCGGGAGATCATGACCTGAGCCGAAGTCAGACTCTTAACCAACTGAGCCACCCAGGCACCCAGTTCTTCCTAATTCTTCATTCCAGCATTTGCCAAATTAAGGTTGATAATTACTAGGCATCTGCCGACATGTTCTTGTGGGCAGAGAAAGAGGTCTGTAAACTTTCTATTATAATAATCTAACTCTGCACTTTCATTTCAACAAGAACTGAGAAATATTATTAGCATCTCCTAGATCACCTGCATACACATCTTATATCGGAGTTCAACCAATGATATCTGTGCTGCAGCTTACATTTTTATTTAGGATTGTGACAGGCAAGAAGCACTGCTTTAATTATCAAGGGTTGATGCATAAAGAATATGGACTTAACATGCCAAACAGCCTTTCAGTGGAATTTAATTTGAATAGAAAATTGAGTCCACTGGGGGACAAAATAATATACATGTTCTGAACCAAAAAGAATATACCCTGGAGCTGTCAGTGTGATAGTCATGCCGTGAAAGTCCATTTATTTTAGCAGAAGTAATTATTATATTTTATTTGTTTATTTGGTTGTGTTGGTTTTGTAGTTTTTCTTATATTTAATTTGTAAATTGGTTTATTTTTATAATTGTCCAAATATATATTTTTACTATGTAAGAAAGTTTATAATAAAAACAATTTAAGGCAACATAGTGGCTCTGGAAAGAAATTTTTTTTTTTTACTTTTAAAATGTCTGCATATTATGCGAGTTTGAGAAACACTGCTTTGTCCCATTGTGGCTTTCATAAGCTATTAGTGAATCTCACTTTCAGTGTAATTTGTCTTGTTAAGGAGTGACCCTCTTGCTGAGGGTATTTGGAATCCAACAGTGTGCATCTAGAGACCGACACCCTGGGAGACTCCAAGGAAAGACTTGTACTGGGGAAAGGGTGTTTTGGGGCCCTCTGCCCTCCTGACAGCATTGTAAACCACCAAATGCAGGCAGCTGCTTCCTTGTGTATTGTTCACTGGAGCCTTGTAAGGTCTGGTAAATGGAGAATCTTAGGCCGTGCCTACACATCACCAAAACAACTCTTTGGAAAGATAAAAAGCAGAATAAAAACCACCTAAAGCAGTCTTCTGCAACTTAAAAAAATTTTTTTAAGTATTTATTTTTGAGAGACAGAGCATGAGTGGGGGAAAGGCAGAGAGAGAGGGAGACACAGAGTTCCAAGCAGACTCCAGGCTCTGAGCTGTCAGCACAGAGCCCGACCCGGCCCAAACCCACGAACTGTGAAGTCATGAGCTGAGGTCAGATGTTTAAGGGACTGAGCCACCCAGTCATCCCAGTCTTCTCCAACTTTAATGCGATGATGAATTCCCTGGGGGATTTTTTTTTTTTAAAATGCAGATTCTGACTAAGTTGGGGGTGGGACCAGAGAAGCTGCTTTTCTAACCCTCCCAAGTGGTGCTTCCCCTTACCCCGTATATTAACTATTTTGTTGATATGTCCCAGTCATTTTACTTGATTTTCCTTGGAGAATACATGTCAAGTTCTCAGTACAGTGTTTGAGACAGCCAGCATTCAGTGAACGATTCTTGTTATGGTTGTAACAATTAGCTTTTGAGGTGTGGAGGGCAGAAATGATGGAAGAGAGGGTGAGGATTAGAGGTGGACAGACTTGAGTCAAGATTCCGGTTTTTCCACTTACAAGCTTATGGACTTGGGAAGTGAGTTAACTTTTCAAGTCTCTGTCTGGTTAAATGATTCCTCTCATGGAATCGAGAGGACTTTATTTTGGCTCCTAGAGTGGTGGGTTCTCTAAAGGGTCATTTTTCTTCCATTGTCCCTTTTGGACATAGACTTGGGGTTGAGTCTTGGGTTCAGTCATGACACTATAATCACATTACAGTTCTTATGAAATGCACCTCTTTGCTATTATCTCTAACACAGTGATAATAATTATGGGATTAAATTCATTGGTGCGTGTCAGGTGTGTTGGCATAGAATAGGAATCCTGTCACCATGAGCCTTTCTCTCCACTTCACTTCACGTTGTGTTTGGTGAGGCTGACTAACCTTAGATGGCAGGTTTATGAGAAGGGCCCAATGCTTTCAACTCTGGCTAACTAGAATCATCTGGAAAGCTTACAAAATGAAAAAGGAAAGAAAGAAAGAAAGAAAGAAAGAAAGAAAGAAAGAAAGAAAGAAAGAAAGAGAAAGAGAGAGAAAGAGAGAGAGAGAGAGAGAGAGAGAGAGAGAGAGAAAGAAAGAAAGAAAGAAAGAAAGAAAGAAAGAAAGAGGATTCCCAGGTCTCACCCTCAGACATTCTGATTTAATTGTTCTGCGTGGGAACCAGAGGCTCTAAGTGTTTTTCTCGTTCCCAGATGGTTTTGCTGTGGTAGCTGTGTGGAGAACCACTGCTCTAGCAGACATTGAAACCTTGATCACCATCACCGGACCCTGAGCATTCCTCCTAACTTGCATGGACCAATCACACCTCTTCCACCTCCACTCCAGCCTTTCTGGTTGTTTCTTCTTATTCACTTGTCTAATTTTTATGCATTCCTGCAACTCCACTCCTACTGCTGCCCCTCCCTTGGCACATTGGGCGAAGCACTTCCAGAGCCCATCACAAGCAGGCAGGGCAGGGGAGATTAGGCTTGTGGTGCCTCCTGACCCCGCTCTTCACATCCTGGACATGCACAGAAATCACAGTGGGCACCAGCCTGAGGAGGAAGGATAGCCGTCTGGAGAGCTCTGAGACATTTATGCAGTACCTACCATGCGGCAGGAACTTTACTAGCATTAGGTCAGTTTATCCTCAGCTTTATAAAGTAGTTCTATTAATGGAATAATTCCCATTTTATAGAAGAAACTGAGGCAAAGTTAAATAATATGCTTCAGATCAAGCATACAGAGGTGAATCTGGCCTTTGGATTCAAGTAGTCTGATTCCAGAATCTGAGTTATTAATCCCCTGGGGGCAGATTTTAAAATGCTGATGCCCAGGTTTACCCACACTAATTGAAGCAATTCTAGGAGTTGAGATCCAGGCATTGGTTGCTTTTTTTGTTAGGTCTTCAAGGGATTCTATGTATAGCCAGGATCAGAAGTAGACATCACTATGCTTTTGAGCCTCCCTCAGTGACATGGATCCTGTGAGTCTGTCGAAGCCTCCTTCTATTACTGTTCTCTTCTTCCCCTCTGTCAGTGATTTTTAAAAATGTTGTTTTTGTGATTGTCAGAAGCCCTTCTTGTGACTGGCATTCCTAAGGGGGTGTGGTCAGTTTTGGCCTCAAAGATGTTCATGCCCTAATCTCTAGAAACCCAGAAGATGTTACCTTACATGTATAGGGGTGGCAAAAGTTGGCTTCTACCCATGTTGGTTTTTTAGCTGGGACTCTTTAACAAAAAGACAGATAACAAGAAGAAAACAGTTTTTTAACCTGTGCAGTGCACATCACTCAGGAGAAACCTTAACGAAAAGTAACTCAAAGCAGCATCTTAGAATTCTGGCTTATGTACATCTTTAACAAAGAACAAGAAATTTGTAGAGAAAGGACAGGACAAAGTAAATCAGTTTTAAGCTTCCAAGGACAGAAAACCATGGGAAGATAAATATACGGGAGGGAACTAATGGAATAAGTTTTGTTTGGGGATTTCTCTGGTGCCATCTCTGGGCTGATAAGCATCTGTCTCCAGTGAAAGGGGAATTTATAACCTGTGTTTAGTCAGTAAAAGGGAGGATATAGAGAGTTTTCCCTGCATTCTTAATTACCTTCAGCTCGAAATAATTTTTATGTCAAAGAGACATATTTTGGGGTGACACATTCTGGCTTCCTTCACATGGTAAAAGGTGTTTGGAAGATCTGATTAAATTAAGGATTTGGGGATGAGGAGATGACTATGGATTATTCAGGTTAAGCCCAATGTAATCACAAGGGTCCTTATAACAGTAAGGCAGGAGAATCAGAATCAGGACAAGTGGCAACAGGAGAATGGGGTCAGCGTCAGTGAGAGAGAATGAGGTCTGAGCGAGACTCATTTCAGACTTTTGACCTCCAGAATCGTAAGATGTTGCAGTAATTTGTTAAAGCAACAACAGGAAACTAAAACAAGGTTATTATGGTGTTGCAGAAAGAAAACCGCCAATCTGTACCCCAGAGATTTGGGTTGCTTTTCTGCCTTGTACCACTTATTGGCTACAAACATTCAGGCAAGCTGCCAAATGTCTAAATGCCTCTTCTGCAAAATGGAACCAGTAAAAATGGATATATTTGAGGGCAGGACTGGGCCAATGGTGTCATAAACTTCACATGTGTTCCCTACTGTAGCCTTGATCTTTGAGCTTAGCTCAGCCCAGCCTAGCTCAGAACTTCAGAAGTGGAACCACTGTCCCCACCGCCCCAAACTGAGCCTGAGCGCTCTTATGGCTTTGCGTTATTTTCTCAAGAGCTGAAATTACCCTGTTTCTTTCTTTACTTGTCAGAGGCACTTGCCAAAATCAGGAGTCATTATTTCCTATGTTGCGCCTATCTTTTTTGGGGGGGCTATTTTTAAAAAATTAGTAATTAAAATAAACGAGACATACATTTCCTGACACCAAGAGGCAAAGAAACAGAAGAGTTATTCTGCCGACATTTCCTCCCCTACATCAACAAAATTGTACAATGTTTAGGTGTCACCATACTGCTTTCAGCCTCTGCTTGTTTTATTCACTTATTTTTCCAATAGCTGGTTTTGAACATGACTTGTCCTCCCTCACCACCACTTCCATTATTTGAGGGTGGCATTATGCCCACATTATCCATCTTTTTCAACATGGAAGGTGTTCTATACGGATCATAATTTGATTGCACCTGGTCCAAATATATAGTTGGCAGTGATGATATCCAATGCTAAGTCCTTGACCTCGTGTATGTCATATTTAATGTCAGGCCCTTCTTCTTCCTTAGTAGTAATATAGAAAACTTGGAAGATTTTTGCCTAAAAGGTCATGAGAATCTTGCAAACTGTATTTTTCCAAATGATGGTTGTTTTGTTTTATTAGTTGCAATAACGCATACTTTATCTTTCTGAAAAAGGCACCCATAATCTTGGTTGGACTTATTTTGAGACAATATGTAACAGTTAAACTTGTTACATTTCTCTTTTTTTTTGCAATAGAAAATAAAAAAAATCATTTTCATGTTAAGGGGATTTGACCTAGGGTCTTCTAAACAAGTACTGCTTAATTGGGGAAGGGAATATGATTTTGCCCCTCAGGGGACTTTTATCGATGTCTGTAGATATTTTTGATGTCACAACGAGGGGAAAAATTCTGCCAGAATCTAGTAGGCAGAGGCCAGACATGTTGCTAAATAAATATTCTACACAGCACAAGATGGCCCCACATAACAAAGAATTATCTGGCCTAGAATGTTAATAGTGCCACTGTTGAGAAATACTGCCTTAGACCAGTGTTTATCAAACTCTAATATGCATGTGAATCACCTGGGAATCTGACTAACATGAGGCCTTCAATGGATAGAGATGGACCTGGAACACTGTGTTTGTTTCATAAATATTAGTTGAAAGCATGGATCGATGGATGGAGAAATGAGGGAATGAATGGACAAGCAGGCAGCCGAGAGCACTAGTTATTATTTCCATACATATCTCTGAGCAACCTTAGAGGCACTCATCCCAAAGAAAAATGAATTTCTTTTCTACAAGGCCAGCAATTTGCCAAAAGCCTTTCCCAGGGTGCCACAGACTTCCTCAGATTAAAAACAGCTTCTTTTCTCTGATGTTTCACACTGTCCCTTCTGGCACAGGGTAAAGGTTCAATCGTTAGTTATTTGGGGTGGTTACTAAGGCTGGATGTGTATTGGATACAGTGGGAAAAAGCCAGAGGCCCAAGCCCTTGCCCTGCACCTGAACCTGCCCCAGGGGAAAAAGATCCAGATGGAATCATATTCATGTGTGTGTAGGCAGCAGGGAGAAAGGAAGAAATGAATAACCAGAATAAGTTTTTAGAGGAAAATCTGGTTAGAATGAATTTCGTAGAATAGCCTGGTGGGGAAAGGACATCTACCAGTGGGCAACTTGTGGCAGAGACATGGAGAATGGCATGAGTGTGTACTGTGTAAGCCTGTGAACTTCAGGAACTCAGAGATCTGTTAACGCTAGTTGGCAAATCATTTCCTTTTTACATATGCGTGGCTTTCTGGGCTCCTATTGATTACCTTCTGTCTGCCACTCCTCCACACACACAAATACAAACAAAGCCAAAATTTGGAATCTGATCCAGAAGTGCCTCTCCTTCCCGAGATGGTTTCCATGCTGTTGACGGCTATTTGCTTGGAATCCGGACACATCACTGCTGGTCTCCTGAAAATTGGTTGTGGTAGGCAGACGGGAGAAAAGGAAGGGAAGAGCAGGATGTAGGAAGGTGGGTAAAGAAGAGGTGAGGCAGCCAAAGCCATGAGAATGTGGCCACAGGGTGTTCTCTGCAGATAGGCCAAGGATTCATCCAGATGACCTTGTCAATAGAGCTCTTAACAATAGCAATTCTTCTGGTAGAAGGTTTGATGCAAAGGAACATGTCAACATTGTTGATTCAGGTGTGGTCATTGCAGTTTGGTTATATATGCTTAATAGTGAGTCTAGGCCACCAGGTGCCTGTGCCTCCGCTCTGAACCACAGTGACAGAGCTTTCTTTTGTGGGTAGGGAGTGGATAGCAAAATACTGGGGTTGGAAGTCATGTCTTTGTTGAAGCAGTTCATCAAGATGGATGCATGTTCGTCATCCTCCTTGGGATTCCAAGAGATTCAAGTTTGCTATGATGCAGGTTTAGTAGGGAGTGCTATTTCTATTTCACCAGAAATGGTGGTGAAACTTTGAGTAGGATGATGAGTTTTGGTTTCTTGTATTTTGGGTTTTTTTGAGAGAGTGCGTGAGCAGGGGTGGGGAGGGGCATAAAGAGAGGGAGAGAGAATACCAAGCAGGCTCTGCACTGTCAGCTCAAGGCCCAACACTGGCCTTGATCTCATAAACTGTGAGATCATGACCTGAGTCAAGATCAAAAGTTGGACACTTAACCAACTGAGCATGATGGGTTTTTAAATGCAACATCAAGTACACAATTTATGGAAGAAAATATGTATGTTAGATCATATGAAAATTAAAACTTCCATTTCTGTGAAAGGCACTTTTAAGAAAAGGAAAAGACAAGTCATAGACTGAGAGAATATTTGCAAACCATACATCTGATGAAGAACTAATATATGAAATATACAATGAACCCCTAAAGGTCAATAATGAGAAAACAATTAAAAAGTGAATGGAAGATCTGAACAGACACCTCAGAAAAGGAAATATCCAGATGGAAAATTATCATATGAAAAGCTCCTCAACATCATATATCATTAGGGAACTGCAAATTAAAACAACAATGAGATAGCACTACGTACCAATTAGAATGGCCAAAACCTAGAACACTGACAATAACAAATGCTAGAGACAATATGGAAAAATAAGAACTCTCTCGTTTGTTGCTGGTAGAAATACAAAATGGTGTAGCCACTTTAGAAGACAACTTGCCAGTTTCTTACAAAGCTAAAAATAGTCTTACTGTATGATCCAGGATTGTGCTCCCAGGTATTTACTCAAATGAGTTGTGGCTACTCAACTTTCATCAGTTATATTTATTACAAATATCTTCTATCTCTTTTATGTGTCTTTTAACTTTATTTATGGTACCATTGTGATAGAGGCATTATAGATCCAGGGCTAAGTATCAATGCCAGCTCCATATGTATCCCTTCCATGACCTTGGACATTTTAGTTCATTTCTAACTTTGCCTCAATTTCTTCATCTATAAAATTTAGGGGTGAATTTTGCTGCATGTAAGTTATACTTCAGTGGAACTAATTGAAAGGAGAAACAGAGACTCCTTCTGCCCTTTCTTCTCTCCTGCAGCCTAGAACATGATTGTGATGGCTGGAGCTTTGGTAACTATCTTAGATTATGAGGATAAGGCTCATATTGAAGAGAAGGAGTAGGGAAACTGAAAGAGACTTTTATACGTGATAGGATTTCATTTCCATATCAAATAAAACAGTTATGAAAATAGAGTATTCAGGGATGGGATGGTGGATCTACAAAGTTGCCAGCAAAAAATATTTAAATCTATTTTATGTAACAAAAAAAAATCTTAAAACTTGCAGATGTCAAAATAATAGCTAACATTTATTGATTGCTTTCTGTTTACCAATTACCCTTCAAGTAAGTACTTTGCATTTTAACTTATTTAATCTTCACAAGAAACCTCTGAAATACTTTTATCACTTTGATTTTATAGATGGAGAAATTTATTCAGAGATGTATCAGTTTGTTTGTGCATTCACTAGTTGGGCATTTAGGCTGTTTCTGGGTTTTGGTTATTATGAATAAAGCTACTGTGAGCATTCATGTACAAATCTTTGTGTGGACATAATTTTAATTTCTCTGGGATAAATACCTAGGAGTGGAATTGCTGGGTCAAATGATAAGTGCACGTTTAACTTTATAAAAAGTGACGAACTGCTTTTGAATGAGGCTATACAATTTTGCGTTCCCACTGGCAGTGTATGAGAGATCCAGCTGGTCCACATCCTTCCTTGCCAGTGTCATTGTTATTGTCAGTCTTCTTAAATGTAGCCATTCTGGTGAATGAGGATTGGTATTTGTTATTTTAATTAGCATTTCCCAAATGATTAATGACGTTGGGCATCGTTTCCTGTGCTTCTTTGGCATTCATATATGCTTTTTGAAGAGGTCAAATGTATCAGCCCTCTTTACTTTATGTATTTTGTTAAAAAAAATCCTTTCTTATCCCAAGGCCATAAGGATATTTTCAAATGTTTTCTACTAAAAATTTTAACATTTTATTTTCACAATTAGGTCTTTAAACCACCTGGAATTTATTTTTGAATCTGGTGCAAGGTAGGGATCTAGTTTGATTTTTATTGATAACTAGAAGACTCAATTGTCAAAACACTATTAATTTTTTATTGTTGGTAATTTGTGTTGTCATTTTTGCCACTTACTAGCTTCCCATATGTGTAGGGGTTCCAGTTGTATTTTCTATTGTCTTCTACTCCCACGGTAAGAGTGACTTCACTATCCCCTGTAAGTTTCTGCCATTTCTTATGTCTAGAGTGCTCTTTCCTTTCAGCCCCACTTTCAAAATCTTACTCATTCTTCAAAGTTCAGCTCAAATGGTTCTTATAGTCTTACAGGATCTTGGCATAGGCCTGTCTCACTCCTGTAAATCAAATGAAAGGGCTCATCATACCCCTAGTGTTTTATTCCTTTACCCTAAATCTTGGCTCACCTCCTTGGTATCACAGTCATGTGTGTTTTTTCTTCTTTGTTCTGCCAAACTGTAAACACGTATATGTTGCTGATGTAGACAGAATAATGTCCCCACCACATTCTGATTCATGGAACATGTGAATATATTACATGGCAAAAAGGATTTTGCAGAGGGGACAAAGTTAGTGACCTAGAGATGAGGAGATTATTCTGGCAGGCCCAGTCTAATCACCTGGGTTTTTAAAATTGGAGAACATTTGCCAGCTGAGTTGTAGCAGCCATGAAAAATAGATATACTTGCTCACCATAGAGTCTCCTATAACCTGAAAAAGATTGTTAGATGTATGTGAAGTACTCAATCATTGTTCATTGACTTGAATTGTGAATAGAATGATTTCTTTAGGTTCTTACCACATCACTGATACTTATCTCTAGCATCTAGACCTTTATCAAATGAAGTCATTGCAGACTACTCAGACCAGCTTTCCTTTTGGTTGGCATCCCTGTGCACTCTGACTCTGACTCCAATAGTGCTGAATGTTCAGGCTATGTGCAAAGTTTCACTTCCTTTACATGTGCTGACAACTCAATGGTAGAAAGTCCCAGAAGGAGAAGTCCTTTCCTTATGGTGTTTAACCTAGTCACAGGTACTCAATGAGTACTGATGGGGTCATTTTGAAATCATTTCTAGTCTTTGCCTTTATGTAGGGGAACAGTATGAGATTTGGAATGAGATATATAAGGACCTTGGAATCCTGGCTCTGGCCTTTACTCCTTTATGACTTACAGTAGGTCAGTAAATCTCTTGGAATCTCAGTTTTCTCACACCTATGGTGGAAATAATAATACTTTCTTGAGTTGTCTCAAGGATAGAATAAACAGATGTGTGAGAAGATATTAGCACATAGTGGATGTTTTATGAATGCTAGCTTCCTTCCCATCTCAGGTGCACCACTACTAACAAAAATAGTCCAGGCTTCTATTTACTTAGAAGAGTTCATTACAGGCAGGTAATGCAACATGACATTTGTTCTTACTTTCTGTTTGTTGGTTTTATTTTTTAATGCATATGTATTTGGATTAGCTCACCCTAGGTCATTTTTTAAAATGTAGAGTTCTGTTTGACATTCTGGATTTTTGGTTAAGAATAGCCCATTTGACATGGGTGGGTTTGATATTTCAAGATTGACAGGGGTATGGGTGTAAAAGGCTGGGGTATAAAAGAGATCAAAATAAAATAAAATATCTTAATAATATATGATGACATAAAACAAAATAGAATGACAGCACCCTAGAATGGTTATTGTCTTCTCCTGGAGCCAGATTATCATTCTGGCCTTGGGAGCAGCTGTTGAGCCACCCACCTCTGTTCAATATGAAGCCTGATGTGAGCAAACACATTAGGGCTTATGACACTGATGGGAAACAAATGGCCCCTGGGGTATGGTTATAGGGAAGTCACATTTAAAATTTTTTTAATATTTATTTTTGAGATAGAGAGAGAGAAAGACAGAGCATGAGTGAGGGAGGGGCAGAGAGAGAGAGGAGACAGAGAATCTGAAGCAGGCTCCAGGCTCTGAGCTGTTAGCACAGAGCCTGATGTGGGACTCAAACTCATGAACTGCGAGATCATGACCTGAGCTGAAGTCGGATGCTTAACCAACAGAGCCACCTAGGTACCCTTGGGAAGTCACATTTAAATAGTGTCTTGGTGTTATTCTGCTTGTCTTCATGTACTCTAGCCTTTGGTTCTCAAAACTCAAGAATACAAAAAGTTAACTGATGAGTGCTTATTAAAAATGGTCCACTCATGGTCCGCCCCCTGATGGTAGATTCAGTAAATCTGAAGTGGGTCCAAAGAATCTGCATTTAATTAACTACACTAGCTGTTTTTGATACTGGTTGCCACCCAGGTCAGTTTTTCAAGATGGTGGGGTTTCAAGCAGCAGCTCATCATTCATTGGCTATTTATTGAGTGCTAATTAGGTACAAAGCATTATAGAGGATATGGCCCTTGCTCACCATGGGTTTATCATTGAGAGAGTAAATGAGACTTGTATACAGGCAGGATAGCAGCTGCTGGCTCTTTAAAGTCAAACTGCTGCTTGCTTCTTCTTTGTTTCCATTTCACTTTATATAAGCCTCACATTGGCTTAGAATAATTTATACACTTGTCTCTCTACCAGTTTGTGTATTCCTTGAGGACAAGTGCATTGATGACCTATAGCAATTTTGTTCCATCATCTTTTCTTTCTCTTTGATTATGACTCCAACCCTAGCTCATGTGACAATCTTTTGCTTGAGGCACTGCATGTTAAGAAATGGTTTGTCTTCATAGGACTTATTGGACATGCCCTGTTATATTACTGCTACCATACCATTCTCCTTGTCTTCTGTCCATCCCGATGACCTGGAAGAGATAGCAAAGGTCACACATGCTCCATTGGCTTTGGTTCTCACAGCAGGGGACACACATCTGAGGCTAGTGGTCATGTGGGTGTGTGGCAAGGTGAGTCTTATTGGGAACTACTCTATGACACAATGTTTGGACAGGAAATAGGATTTCAAAGGGGTGTGGCCCCAAGATTTACATTTATGAAGGCATTGTGACATATTTTGAAGGTTTATCTGCTGCCTTCATGCTGGAAACATAAACACATTGGTTTAGTGTCTAAGAAGGAAGAGTAATTAGGTTTAGACCAGTCAGTATCTGCTTTTCCTTCTTGAGGCTGGAACCACTATAAATTCTTGGGGGAAGAGAATTGAGCTGGACTTTACATTGAAGAAAGTGTAAAGGTAAGGATAATTTAACTAAGAAAACTCTTTTGAAATAGTTGAAATTTCATATGGAATGATAGAGAGTTTTAAAGCTACAAATGCTTGTATACACTTTGCTTTAAGTGTTAAAGCAAATGGTAAAGCAAAGTTAAGAAATAGTTTAAATTGGCTTAGTGTATTGGGATTTACAAATGTACCTTTAAATGAATCACTATTTAAGATTTAGGAATACTTTATTTTGCTGGTGGCTCAGGATGAAATTTTAGTTTTCCCCATGGTATTCATTTTATATTGAAGTTGGTATTTGGTTGAGATTCCTCTAAGAAAACTGTAGAATCTCATTCTGTGAGCTATTTTGAGTTCTGTGTGCAGGCTTGGTCTGTTTGGTTTATGGGGCTGTAACACAGGAATTAACATTGACAACAGAGTTAGATCTTGGGATCTGTCCAATATTATCTCTAAGTGCTAGAAATTAAAAATATTTCCCTTTAGGGTGGTAAGTGAGTGTGTAAGTTTGGGGCACAGTGACAAAAAAAGAGGCCAAAAAGCATGTCAGGTGTCATTGCTTGTTATTAGCCCAGAGAATGATGTTTGATTGTCATTAGGGACAGAGGGTTGCTTTTTGTTCTTTGTTTTTTGTTTTTGTTTTTTTTTTGTTTTGTTTTTGTTTTTGTTTTTTTTGTTTTTGGATGGAGGAGAAGTGTGGATTTTTAGGATGAATTGCAGCTGGGAACCAGTGATTGAATATTGCAGCCTACCATTTTAGGCCTGGGTGAACCACTTTCCCCATGGGATTATAAGTGGCAAGATCAGGCAGGGGGGATATTGAGGAAAGACCTTTTTGTTTCCTATTCTGGTGATTTCCCTGAGGTTTCTGCTGGTTGTCTGGTAAGTATGATTTGCTTTGCCAGTGAGAAAAGCCCTGTGTTTTCTTTTGAAGGGGGCCGTGTCTGATCTTTGGATTTAAATTGAATCAAACTCTGGACTACTTGGCTTTCACAAGCAGTAAATTGCAACTTCAGGTAATAGTAGAGCAGGAAATAAAAGATAGATTTATGGATAATGGTGTTCTAGGAGATCACAGTGAAGTTATATTTGAGGATTTGAGCAGTTTTTTTCTCTCCACAATGGAAGTGAAGTAAAATGAGTACCATTGTCATTGACAGGAGCAACTTGGTCTGTTGGGTCCCTTAGCCAGGCAAATATAGCAAGCCTACTTTGACTTCTTTTTGTTTGAGGTTTTTTTTTTTAATGTTTATTTATTTCGAGAGAAAGAGTGTGAGTGGGGAGGGGGAGAGATAGAAAGAGAGAGAGGGGAAGGGAGAGAGAGAGAGAGAGAGAGAGAGAGAGAGAGAGAGAATCCTAAGCAGGCTCTGCATTGTCAGTGCAGATCGTGACATGGAGCTTGATGTGGGTCTTGATCTCATGAACTGTGAGATCATGACCTGAACCGAAATCTAGAATCAGACACTTAACTGAATGAGCTACCCAGGCACCCCTTGTTTGAATTTTTTTAAACAGAGAACCATTGAACCATCACATTGTTTCGAATTAAAAGGCTAAAGATACAGAAGTTCTATCACTGAGGAAGAAGCAATGCCTCATTTCTTTCCTAACCCTGACTACCTCATATCCCTCTTCAAAAACCTTCTACTCACCATTGCTGCCCTATCACATCCCAGTGACTGTGCTGAGTGAGATATATTGGTTTACTCAGCTTTGGGGGCAACAGGAACCTATTATAATGATGGTTATGAAGGTAAATCAGGAAGATTATTTGCCCAGAGCCACACATCGAGGAAGGTCCCCAAATTTAAAATTTCATGTGGCAATATATTTTGCATGTGTGTCGAAGATATTTATTAGGTAGCTCTAAACATTGAAAAGCAACCATGGTTTCTGTAACCCTGTTTTGGCATTTTCTTTCTTTCTTTCTTTCTTTCTTTCTTTCTTTCTTTCTTTCTTTCTTTTTTTAATTTTTTTTCTTAGTGTTTATTTTCGAGACAGAGAGAGATAGAACATGAGCGGCAGAGGGGCAGAGAGAGAGGGAGACACTGAATCTGAAGCAGGCTCCAGGCTGTGAGCTGTCAGCACAGAGCCTGACATGGGGCTTGAACTCATGAACTGTGAGATCATGACCTGAGCCGAAGATGGATGCTTAACCAACTGAGCCACCCAGGCGCCCCGTCATTTTCTTTCTTTTTAAATTTTTCAGGTTCAGGGCATCAAAAAATGGAAGGTAGCCCAAGCTCCTAACCTCTGAGAGGCCCCAGTTGCCTGCTAGACAGGCTCTCAATAGTGATGGACATAGAAGCTTATGAAGAGGACAGACTTTCCATAACTAATCACACAAAGAATTCATTTAAAATAAGAACTGGGTACCTTGAAAAGGTATAAGGGGACCCTCTCCTGTTTGGGCCATCAGGAGGTATTTCCCCAAGCAGATAAAATCAAAACAGCAAGAGGAGTCATCCAAATTTGGGGCAGGGGTCAGTTGATGCAAGACAGTAGAAGCAATAGGCCTTAATAACCTATTAGTTTTCAGAGACATAGGTGGACTCTAGGATGGTTTTCATATTTTGAGTTTGGATAAGTGAGTGAATGGTGGTGGTATTAACAAAATAAGTGACTGAGGGAAAATTATTTTCTGGTAGTGGGTGGATATATAAGGTGATTCGTTCAATTTGTGGGTATGTTGAGTATGAGGGAACTTTGAGAAATCAGAGTAGAGGTGTTTTATAAATATATGATCATATATTATAAAAAGGGCTTAGTTAGAACCTCATAGGGTATAAGATACTATCCAAATTTAGTGGGTGAGTAGAAAGAATATATTTTGGTACCTGCTTTCAAGAAGCTTATTCTTTAAATGCACCGAAGGAATTAAATAACCACAAAAGATTCCAGGAACCCTCTAAGACAGCAGCAGGAGAAATGTTATAAGCAGTACACAAATGATTTCCAAGAGAATTATATAGATGCTTTTTGCTTTGCAGCAGTTAGTTTCCAAGTAGAATTTCTCATTTGATTTTACTTTTGTTCTACTTTGGTAGTTTGAGCTAGGTTGAGGATTACATGATCTTGTTTAATACCACTGTGGATTATTTGTTTTGGAGTAACTCATTTTAATTTTAGGAGGTAGGTACTGTTATATTTGTCCCATTTTACAGAAGAGGAAACAGAGGTACTGAGAACTTAAATAACTTGCCCAAGTTACATAGCTAGTAAACAGTAAAGTTGGGATTCAGATATAGTCAGTCTGAATCCAAAGCCCCTTCTCTAGTTTTAAAAATGCTATTCTTTTCACTAAATATATCCCATATCACTTAAGTTATTTAAAAACTTTTAGTGGCTGCAAAAATTGTTTAATAATTCTCCTGAGTTTAGACATATGTATGTTTTAAATGGTGCCTGTATCTTTAGGATAACTTCTTGAAATGGGTTTCCTGTACCAAGGAATATAAAACCTCTAAGGCGTCTTAAAACATAACAAATTCTTCTCTAGAGAAGTACAAGTAATTTACAGTCTGAATGTATTTTTCAAGCCCACATAAAAGTATTTTTTTCAACCCTACATGACTGTATAAGCCAAGACAAACAGGAGAATTCAGTAATGCTGCTAAAGATGGTGTTTAGGATAATGAACCACAGAATGTTCAAGCAGAAAAGGAACTCCAGGTGTCATCTAGGCCATCTCCTTCTTTTATTAAGAACCAAGGCTCAGAGAGGTTAAGAGACATTCACCAAACCACACCACTAATTAGAGTCAGAGTTAGGACAAGAACGGGCCATTAGCACTATGTGATATACAGTTGACCTTGAACAATGTGGGGGTTTGAGGTGCCAACCCCCTGTACGGTTGAAAATCCCTTGACTTCCCAAAACTGAACTACTAATAGCCTACTGTTGACCAGAAGCCTTACTGATAACATAAACAGTCAACTAACATATACTTTATGCCATATATATATATATATATATATATATATATATACTATATATATGTGTATATATATATGCATATATATGTATATATATATAAATACTATATATTATATTATTACAAAAGTCTAGAGGAAAGAAAGTGTTATTAGGAAAATCATGAGGGAGAGAAAATGCACTTAGAGTACTGTACTGTAAAAAATCTGCATATAAATGGACCCAAGCTGTTCAACCCTGTGTGGTTCAAGAGTCAACTATATTGACTTAGAGTCTCTTAGATGGTTTGACTGATTCAGGGGTGTGCAAAGTACCCATCTGGGGTCTTGACTGGAAATTTAAGAGACTCTTATTGTTTGAGTCAACTTCACAATTCCCCCTTGAAACTTCACAGTTGTGTCAGAAGGATGTGGAAGTAACCCAAAGTGTCTTCCCTGAACTGAGATGCCCAGTACCCACCCAAGGAGATAAAGCACTCTGTTGGGCCAAGGGAAACCTGAAATCTCCTTTTTTCAGTTCTCCTGCATCTGGCCTGCTGTCAGATTCATAAAGATGATTCTGAATTCTCTCTCTGTTATTCTGTTGTTGGTACAATGCGTTTGAAAAAAGGGCTACTTACATAATTCAATACTGATTTTCTATAGCATTGACCAAAAACAGAGGATATTTCTTTTTATTATTTGCTGCATTATGTAACAATCATATAAAAAGAATTTACAATTTGATGTGGCTTAATATCCATCTGGATAGGCTGGGTTAAGCTATTAAATCTCAAAAGTTCAATAACTTAGCACAATTGGGGATTGTATCTGGCAAAATCTGAAGCAGGCTTGTTGGCCATCCACTATGTTGCAGATAGGCCATACCAGGGTTGCCAAGGCAGGGGAAAGGAGACTTAAAGGCTCTTAACTCACTCAACCTGGAAATGACAAATGCCATAGTCCATTGACCAGAACTATAAGCATGGTTCTTTTTGGTTTTTTTTTGTTTTTTTTTGTTTTTTTAATTTTTTTTTTTCAACGTTTATTTATTTTTGGGACAGAGAGAGACAGAGCATGAACGGGAGGAGAGGCAGAGAGAGAGGGAGACACAGAATCGGAAACAGGCTCCAGGCTCTGAGCCATCAGCCCAGAGCCCGACGCGGGGCTCGAACTCACGGGCCGCGAGATCGTGACCTGGCTGAAGTCGGATGCTTAACCGACTGCGCCACCCAGGCGCCCCGGTTCTTTTTGTTTTTAATTAATTAATTTTATTTTTTTTGGCAGATGCTGATTTTTATTTATTTTTTAAATTTTTATTTATTTATTTTTTGAATATAATTTATTGTCAAATCGGCTTACATACATCACCCAGTGTTCATCCCAACAAGTGCCCTCCTCAATGCCCATCCCAAGGGATAGAAACATGGTTTTGATTCAACTGGAGGAGAGGCTGGGAAAAGTATGTGGAGGAGCACATGGATATTTGATGAGCACTAATGGTCTCTTCCAAATACTTGGTGCTTGGTACTTTGAAATTATACACTTAAAAAAAATTATAGGCAATTTTATAAAATTTGAAGTTTTAAACATATAGGTAAAACATTCATATTACTTTCCTCTAAATATGCTTAAAGTGTAACTCTGTAGTGTAGCACATGTTTGTTTGTTTGTTTGTTTGTTTTAAGCTTATTTATTTATTTTGGGGGGAGGGAGAGAAAGAGTCCCAAGCAGGCTCTGTGCTGTAAGCACAGAGCCCAATGTGGGGCTCAAACTCAGGAACTGTGATATCATGACCCGAGCCGAAATCAAGAGTTGAATGCTTTAACTGACTGAGCCGCCCAGACGCCCCACATGCTATCATTTTAAGAAATCCTTTTGAGTCTCCTATTAAAAACAGCAAAGCCCTTCCTTAATAGTTGTGGGATTTGGGCAAGTCACTTAACTCTGTAAATCTGTATCCCAGTTGAAAATGGGATAATAATCATCATTCGTGGTATGTTGTAAAAATTAGGGTAGAGATTGCATGCTAAACACTTGACACAGTGCCTAGCACAAAAGGTAAGTGCTCAGGGAGTATGAATTTTTCTTTTTACTCGCATTGTTGATATTGCAGTGAACCTACTACTGTTGACAGTAATGTTGAATTCTCTGACTCAGTGGTGTATCTATAATAATCTGAAAATCATGTATTTTGTGAGAACAAGTGATGTTTTAGTCAAATTTTGGAAACAAAATGTCTTCATCTTCTATATGTTCTCATCTTGGTAGACATGGGGAGTTTCAGAGGTCATGCCCTCCCTGGAACCTTCTTCATTACCATGGGTATTTGGTGGACCATAAAGTGCACTCTGAAGTATGCCTGCAAAAAGCACAAACGGACTTCCTACCTTGGTTCCAAAGCATTATTCCATCGAATGGATATTGTGGAGGGAATTACAATAATTTGCATGGCTTTAACTGGTGAGTGGACCATTTCTGTGTTCTGTTTTTTTCCTTTGGGTATTTCTACACACAAAGAGATAATTATCAAATCAAGAAATTGCTAAAATGAATTTTTTTTTTCAAAAATATCCCTGAATGCATATTCTGATTATAATTTGTATCTGATAAAATTTGTTAGAAGGGGACACTTTATGTTTATACAAAGGCCTATTCCTTAATGAGTTGGTCATAGTAATTAACTTGCCTGCCCACTCAAGGTGAGTTTCCCTTATAGAATTAGTTGGAACCTCTGAAATTTTTATTTTATTTTATTTTATTTTATTTTATTTTATTTTATTTTATGAGAGAGAAAGAGAGAACAAGCAGGGTAAAGGGGCAGTGGGGAGAGAGAGAGAGAGAGAGAGAGAGAGAGAGAGAGGGAGGGAGAGAATCTTAAGCAGGCTCCACATTCAGCACAGAGCCTGATACAGGGCTCGATCCCACAACTCTGGGGTCATGACCTGAGCTGGAATCAAACCAGGTGCCCATGAAATGATTTTATATAATTTATTCTGATGCCTTAAAGGGTAAAATTTATCAGAAAATCAGAAACCATTTTTCAAAATGGCACCAAAATAATCAAGTGACTATGAGAAAGCTTCAATCATAAGTTGTTGCTGTTGGACTGTACAGAGATCAGGCTGAAGAGAACCTTGCTTCATGCACTTTCATCCTTTTTTGTGTGGTTTCTAAATTGAAAAGGGAAGTTAGGCCAGATAAATTCTAAAGCCTTTCCGTTGACTATAAGATTTTTGTGAAAATTTTCTGTGTTTTTAGAATTCCACTGCAGCTTCTCCTTTGTGAAAGGCATAATGTTCTCATTTTCCTTTGTATTTCTTCATGCTTTATTCATGGCACTAGGTCTTTGCTATGGCCATCAAATTATAGAGCAACCATTTCCAACGGGAAGAATTGCCATGCCAAATTCCATAGGTTAATACACAACATAACATCTTTAAGAAAGTTTAACTATTTGTGTTACAGACTAGACCATGTGCTATAATCTGTCTGTGTTTTCTCAGTTATCCTTAACTGGGGAAAAGCTGAACTCTAGCATTTTTATTCTGAATCAAGCACAACTCCCCCCTTCATGGCAAGTCCCCAAGATGTAAGATGTATCAGAAGGAAGTAATAGGCCTTTGTAGGACTGAGCTCACAAATCCAAACCCCACATCGTTCAGGATTTATCTAGTCATTAGGTGACAATAGGAACTAAGACCATCAGTGGAACTGATCACAGAACTAAGTGGGAACTGAAATGATGGGCTTTGAAGATGTGAAATAAACAGCCATTTGTCTAAATTGGTTATCTTTGACTACAAATTGATCATCCAAACCAGTATTTGAACCTCTAAAACCAGCCGTAGGCACCAGTGCTTAGCTGTTGGGAAAAAGCCAAGAAAGAAGAATCAGGATCATAAAAGGACACTCAACTTAACTAAGCTATGGGCTTAACCTCTCCTATCTTCCTGCTTTCTCTGTGAAGTTATGGAGAAGGCTGCTAAAACTGCGATATGTTCCTTTGCAGGCATGCTTGGAGAGCAGTTTGTTGCTGAAGGGCCCCACTTGGCTTTATATAACTATAAAGAGGGCCAGTGGGTCCAACTCCTGAGCTGGCATCATTCCACCATGTATTTCTTCTTCGGGCTGGTGGGCGTGGCAAACATCTTAAGGTTTATCATCAATTCGTTTCCCATTTCCTTAATCAAATTGCTGTTGTCGAATGCCTTATTTGTTGAGGGTAAGTATAAGTGAGTACTTTCCTGTACCTTTCATTATCATTGGACACTTGTCTAGCCCTGTACAATAATATTCCTTTAGTGTCCTAGTGCCAGCTTGATCAACCAGGCCATCTGGGCCATGGTGAAATAGTCAGATGTCCTATGCAGGATGCCAAGGATTTTTCCTTCCTTACTGACTCATGTAGCACAATAGGACAAGCATGACCATTCAGTGTACTTTATTCACATTTTACATCATTCTTAAAGAACACCTACCATGGTTATTTATCTCTAGATTATCCTGGAGACTATCATTATTTCCATTTTTAACAAATGAATCTGAACTTAAGTAAAGCATGAATATCCTGAAGTGAGGGGACCACTCACAGCAACTTGCTAACCTACTAATTAGTGTTTTTCATATTGATATAGTAAAACTCCACCATTACATAATAAGTAGGGTCAAAAAATCAGTCACATGAAAATAAGGGGTCCTATTTTTGAGAAGTTAATGAAAAACATTTTTTGTTCAGTTGATGCCCCTGTTACTGTGTAGGGCAACAGCGAAAACAAGTGTTCAGTGATTTGTCTTCATTTGTTATATTTATAAGAAATAGATTGATTACAGGACTAAAAAAAAATCCTCACATTATCGGGAGGCAATCATCTCCCAACTGTCCACCTTCCTTCCCACATCTGAAGATGAGGACTTTTGCTAACTCCTCTTTGAGAACAAAGGCTAATTAAAAGATGGGCATCAACAACCAACAGCATGATTCTCATTATCTCAGGGTGTTACCATATTTTGAGTGAACATCTCTTCCTCCTCATGAAGATAAAGCTGAAATCTGTTCATGGGATTAAAACATATAGGTGGTTACTGCTTCTTGGGAGTTTCCAGAGCATCTTGTCATACCCATCAAAATCCACTGTTATGATTTGTGTATTTATTTGTTTACTCCAATGGACTGAATTCCTTAAGGCAAGGATTTGTCTCATTCATCTGTGAATTCACCCTGACTCTTGCTCCCCTGCCCCCATCACACTTATTTTTCATCCTCCTGCATAGAAGATGCTTTGAAATATAGTTAGTTGAAAATGTCATGATATATTAGACGAGGAAATAAAGGTTAGTAAAGGGAAAAAGAGTGTTAGATTTCCATTCTTAAGAGTTAATTATAACTCCAAAAATGCTAGAGGGTTCCATTATTGTGGGAAATGGAGAGCACTTGTTATTTTGGACAGATGTGTGTGTGTGTGTGTGTGTGTGTGTGTGTGTATACGCATGTACATGTGAGTGTGTAAAATTCTGTGTGTGGGGTCACTGAGAGAGAGAGAGACAGAGAGAGAGAGAGAGAGAAAGAGAAATGGTGGTGTCCCTTGGTTTCATTGAAAAAGGCAAACTGTTTTTTCCCTCTCTATCAGCTTTTATCTTGTACAACCACACTCATGGCCGGGAAATGCTGGACATCTTTGTGCACCAGCTGCTGGTCTTGGCTGTCTTTGTGGCAGCCCTGATAGGCTTCTTGGAGTTCTTTGTAAGGAACAATGTCATTGTGGAGCTTCTTCAGATGACCTTTATCCTGCTTCAAGGAAGCTGGTTCTGGCAGGTGAGTTGGGGCCTCCAGTTAATGTGCCTGGTGTTTCCATCTGTAATCTTTTGGTGGGATATTTTGCTCTATAACCTAGAGACTTCCTTCTGATGTGCTGACTGTAGAGAGAATGTGAGTCTTTGAGAGGTGATATTTCTTTGAGTAGCCCAGCGTTCTGGTGGGAGTGCTGATGGAGCAGAGGGGAAGGAAGTAGGATGTGTTCATCTTCATCACATACCTGAATATCTCTAAGGTAGGAATTCTGAGCCATTGCTTTTTGTTGGCAGCAGTTTCTAATCCTGAAGCTGCTTACAGTGTAATGGGTCATAAGCTTGAGAAATATATGAAAGGCAGGAAAGAGAGGAAACTATTACTTACTGAGAAACAACCATGAACCAGCCACTCTAGAGGACTTTTTACATACATATTATTTCATTTTGTCCTCAAAATGACCTGGAAGTTAGGTATTATCATCCTCAATTTACTGATATGACTCAGTGAGACCAAGTTACTATCCCAGGCTCACACAATAATGGAACAAAGATCTAAATGTGGGTCCTAGACTCTTTCCATTTTACTCTGTTGACTACCTAACCTTGATGTGTTGTCAAAACCATGTATTCCAATCAGTGAGTGTATATTTTATAGAGACTGATACATCGTACTCTAATATGCATATGTAGATGTAAAGAAAGTCTGGGATGAAAGGTGAATGTGGTTTAATTGGGGATGACTTCTTAGAGGAGATGTTTAGTTGCCAGAGAGCAGGAACTTGGGATGAGGTTGTTGCAGGGGTTTGCATTTCATATGAGGAGTGATAAGAAAGTAGTGACAAGGAGACATCATGGTCAAAACAGGATAGGAAAGCTGTGATATTTAAGCATAGGTGAGCGTGGAATGGTTGTGGGGAACAGAAGCTGGTAAAGAAGGGCTATATGCAAAGGGTATTTTGAAGGAAAAATGACATAGAGGAACAAATATCCTGTAATGTGATGAAACTGGTGAATTTAACCAGTTTATAAATACAAGTCATTTTGTTAAATTATCATTTGCTGAAAAGCTGAATAAAATAGTATGTAAAACACTATTATGAATTCTGTATCTTCTGATTGAAATGTTTTACCATGTGCATGCATTGCCTATGCAAAAATAAACATAAATTTTAAAATTTTCAAAAAAGCTAATGTGGTCAGGATGACACAGTGAGTTTATATGTCAGTGTATCTCCTCTACTCCAGACACATAATAATGAAAGATGAAATTTTAAAAATACTATAAAAAAAGAAACTAAAAGAAGAAAAAATAAATAAAAAATAAGAAAATAACCTAGCTGCAATTGAACAACACAGACAGAAACAGGGCAAGCCACCTACCTTGTGGGCCAGACCAGAACAGCACTGTATAGTGGGAGTAGAGCTGAGTGGCAGGACTGTGGGCACCAGTGGAATCAAGAGCAAATAAAAGGGTTCCTCTCAAGGTGAGAGGTGAGGCCAGGCTCTTGGAACTCTAATTGTACTGTGTATACTTTCTGCCTTCCTGTTTGCTTTTCGTCTTATTGATCTATTTCAT
Source organism: Felis catus (assembly GCF_018350175.1). Taxonomy (NCBI): domain Eukaryota; kingdom Metazoa; phylum Chordata; class Mammalia; order Carnivora; family Felidae; genus Felis; species Felis catus. The sequence goes on from NC_058376.1 coordinate 48,278,726, forward strand.
AGCGGTCTGCTAAAGTTTCATATGATAGTTCTAGATTTGTCAATTTCTCCTTATTTTCAGTTTTTGCTTTAATGTTATAAGGCTGTATTCTGCTTATACTTTTCTAGTTTTTTTTTTATTGAATGCTCACTTTGTTTCTGTCTTTCTTGTTTTAAAATAAATATATCTCCAGCTATAGATTTCCTTCTACATACTACTGTAGCCATCTCCCATAGGATTTGATGTGTGGTAGTTTTCACTCTTGGGAAACTTTGAATATTGCATTTTCCATGTGCTTTCCTCTTTAATTTATGAGTTAACTAGGAGTGCGCCTTTAAGTTTCCAAAAATGTTATTTTTATTTTTATTGTTCATTTTCAATTTAATTGCTTTGTAGTCATAGAATGTGTTGACTCTGAAATGCGTTGTATTGAAACTTCCTTTGGAACAATGTCAGTGGTAGTAAATGTTCTATGTATTTGAAAGAAAGTATGTTCTATCTTCACTGAGTTCAGGATTCTCCATATATTTATTAAATCAAGTTTGATAAAGAGCTAACTAAGTAAAGAAAGTTGAAAGTAAGAACAAAAGAAGAAACGCAAGGAAAGTAAAAAGTAAATAAAAGGAATAATAAAGATAAGAGCAGAATTAATGAAACTGATTAGTGTTCCATTAATCATTAATGACTCATTAAGGATTTGAGGGAGGAAGCATCGGCTGTCACAACTGAGAATAGACTGACCTAATGTTGTCCCTTTTGGCAGAGAAATAATGTTTTCATATTTTTCCAAAAGCCTTTCTAAGAAAGAGCTATGAGGTTAACGTTTTGGGGTGTAAATCTGTGACTATTTAAAAACCTTTTCCATCTATCAGTATGTCTAGACTAGTTTCTTTTTTTACCTGGTGGCCAGACTAAATAACGCTTAGAGGCTTAAAGAAAAATGAACATTTAATACCAGTGCAAACACACACACCGACAGGAAATGAAGGTTTAGCCATAGTATCTCTCTCTATCCTCAGATGACTCCAAAACAAAAATGTCTAGAGACTTAGGTGAATTTTTATGCTTTTATTTTGATGCTTTGTGTGGTGTTATGAAGGTTTATGGCCCAAATTGTCTTAAGCTAATCATATGACATTGTGATTTGCTTTTCACCATACTTTTTCTCTCTCTACTTCTCCATAGATGGGTAATACTAGCACATAAATAATAAATAGACACATTGTCACATGTAGACTCTTTGACCTGTAAGAAGATGTGAAATAAATGAGGCAAATGTTCAGATTGGCTGCTTTTTTTTTTTTTTTTTTTTATAACTCATATACGAATGATTGGATGATAGGCAAACCTGGATGGAACACCCTTCCCAACCTCTAAAAATGATTTCTTTCATGAATGTCATTCTAGTCAGATATGCTTTCTGAAAAACCTATCCATGTCATGCAATTTAAAAAAGAAACAGATACCCTTCAAAGTCCATTCATTCCATGAATCATGATTTCTCTGAGACTCTTTGTGGGAGAGTATTTCTAAGGCTCACTTTTGCACTATGTCATTTCCAAGTTCCCTCACATCATTGTCAGAGCTGAGGCACAGAGACCATCAGGAATGAGGAAGACATTTCTGCTGTGTTTGCTTCCTATTACTTTGAACAGTTACTTCTATTTCATCACCCAGCTCCACTAATTGCCCCAAGGACTCCTCCCAAGACTTCCCAGATTACTGAGCCCAAAGTAAAACTCAGCTTTGTTTTGCCTTTAAGAAAGACAAAAGTTCATTCAAAGATATCAAAAAGACCCAACTAAAGCTGTAGTGGTCTGAAGTCTGATATAGTGGATCAAACACTTGCTTAAGGCTAATAGTGTTGAAAGAAGTGATTAGAGAATAAGATATAAAACAATAGGAAATTCGAACTCCAACCTATAGGAAATGGGCCTCTGGCTTGTTGTATATTAGAGAAGATAATTATTTACATTTTAAATGTGATATTAATGAAGCTTAAACTACTCAAAAACAGATGGTCAGGAGTGGCATAGAAGATGCAGCAAGAAAAAATTCTTTTTAAGACCTATTTTTTTGTTATTGTTGAAATTTTACATTAGGAAGCAAATTAGAATATTAAATGAAAGAGTAATGGCTGATTCTATATTTAAAGGAAAATTTAATGAGTTGTGGCATCTTTTGGCCTTTGTATTTCAGCTTTCCTAATTCACTTGCTTTTAGCCTGAAATGACTTGGGAATGTTTCTATGGCTTTCACAATAATCACATCAGTTAACTGTACTCATAGGCTTCATGGTAGCTTTCAGTTTCAGGCTATAAGGGTCTCAATGAGATTGGCAGTGAGAGGCGCTCAAAGTCTCTCTTTAAGCATTTGACTGGTAGGATTGGTGATGACCAATGAAGGTGACTTAAAGAGATGTTTTATTTTGAGTGCTCCAAAAAGCAATTGTGAGTATGGCATGGAAGGAGAAGTCCATGAGACTCTAGGTCAGGCAGACCTGGACTTGAAGTCTGGTTCCACCATATTTATCTCACGAGTGTATACTGTATATTCTATGCCTTACCAGAAGGTAAAGTTGAGTTGGGATTTGAAAGATGGATGAAAAACCACTAATGTGTCCAGGCTTCAGGTTTAGGATAAGTGATTCTCCTTTGCTTATTTTGGTCTTAGCTCCTGTATTAGTTTCTTTCTCTTTTTTTTTAAGTTTATTTTTATTTTGAGAGAGATAGAGAGCAAGCAGGGGAGGAGCAGAGAGAGAAGGAGACAGAATCTCAAGCAGGCTCTGTGCTGTCAGTGCAGACTTGACATGGGGCTTGAATTCACGAACTGTGAGATCATGACCTGAGCCGAGACCAAGAGTCGGACGCTCAACCAACTGAGCCACCCAGGCACTCCACCTCCTGTATTAGTTTCTTAGGGCTGCAAAAACAAAGTCCCAAATACTGGATGACTTAAAGCAATGGAAGGTTATTCTTTCACTGTTCTGGAGGCCAGAAGTCCAAAAATCAAGGTGTCAGCATATTGGTTTCTTTTTGGAGACCCAAAGGGAGAATCTGTCCTATGCCACTATCCTAGAGAGTTGTCAGCAATCCTTGACATTCCTCAGCTTATGGCAGCATAACTGCAACCTCTGCCTCCATAGTCACACCTGTGTGTCTCTGTGTACCTGTGTCTTCACATGGCCTTCCATTATAAGGACACCAGTCATTGGATTTAGGGCCAATTCTAATCCAGTATGACCTCATCTTACCTTGATGACATCTGAAAAAACCCTATTTCCAAATAAGGTCACATTCACAGACACCCAGTATTGGGACATCAACATGTCCTTTTGGAGGACACAGTTTAACCCACAACAGCTGCTAACCCTTACCTCTGGGAGCTGTAGCAAATCACTCCCCAAGCAGAGATAGATGGATCATGGCACTGGAAGGACATTGGTGGGACAAATAGGAATTGTGGAACTTGTCCATAGTTCATTACACTCAACTGTCCTCTAAAAGACCCTTCCTTGACACAGAATTTCTCTATCACCTTCCATTAGTGGCTGCAAAAGGAGGGCATGAAAAGCAGGGGAATAATGATATCTTCTTCTTGGGGTTATTATGAGGACTGAAGATAATCATGAAGTTTACATGCATGAGTGAAGTTAAGGTGCCCCACACATAATGGTACATCTACCAAGTGGTACCAATGGTAACTCTCTTTCCAACTAAAGGGAATTCTTTAAAATGGGAAATGGGAACAAGTGATTAAGGCCCAAATCTTGTTTTTTCCTGATTTACTCAGGCTATTTGAAATTTCATACAGAAATGGAATTAAAATTTCACTCAATGTTATGGATTAAATGCTTTTTTTGTTCCTGTAAGATTTCATTTATTAGATGTGTAAATCTGGGCAAATTACAAAACCACCCAATTTTCTCATCTGGGTGATGAAGATAATAGTACATCAAAATGGGATAATAATACATCATTGCAGGGCCATTGTAAGGAAAACTCCCAAGCAGCATAACTGACATTTAGTTAGCCAATATACGGTGGATATTTGTCCAGTTATCCATGTAAGTATCTTGTTATTGTAATTTTTTAGCATCTGACAGATGTCCATCCCTCTATCCCCCCATCTGTCCATCATCTGTCCAAGTCTATCTATCTATCTATCTATCTATCTATCTATCATCATCATCATCATCTACCTATCTTTTCTATCATATTATTTTTTATTGGGATAAACTTTACATAACATAGAATTAACCATTTTAAAGTGTATAATTCAGTGCCATTTAAGTACATTCATAATATTGTGCAACTCTCACCTTTGTGTAGTTCTAAAACATTTTCATCACTCCAGAAGGAAACCTTGGAATCATTCAGCAGCCATTCTCTTTCATTCTCCTCCTAGCCCCTGATAATCACTAATTTGCTTTTTCTTTCTATGGATTTACCTATTCTGGATATTTCATGTAAACAGAATCATACAATATGTGACTTTTTGTATCTGGATTCTTTCCCTTAAAATAATGTTTTCAAGATTAATCTATGTTGTATCATGTATTAGTGAATCATAACTTTTCATAGCTTAATAATATTCCATTGTATAGATATACCATATTTGTTTAATTCATCATCAGTTGATGGGCATTTGGGTTGTTTTCAACTGTTGACTATTATGAACATTTGTTTACAAGTTTTTGTTTGAATACTTCTTTTCAGTTCTTTTGGGTATATACTTAGGAATGGCATGTGATAATTAATTCTACACTTAGCTTTTCGAGAAACTGTCAAATTGTTTTCCACAATGACTACACCATTTTATATTCCTATCAGAAATTTATAAGGAATCCAATTTCTCCATATTTTTACTAACACTTGTCATTTTTAGTGTTATTACCATCCTAGTGGGTGTGAAGGGGTATCTCATTGTGGTTTTGATTTGCATTTCTCTAATAACAATGTTCATCATTTTTTTCATGAGTTTATTGACCATTTGTATACCTATTTTTGGAGAAATGTCTCTTAAACTCCTTTGCCCATTTAAAAAATATATTTTTTTGTCTTTTAGTTGTTGAGTTTTAGGTCTTTATACATTCTAGATATTGACTTCCTTTAGGTATATGATTCAGCAGTATTTTATCCTATGCTATGGGCTGTCTTCTCATTTTCTTTCTTTTTTTTTTTTAAGTTAATTTATCCATTTTGAGAGAGAGACAGAGAGAATGAGCGGAGGAGGAACAGATACAGAGGAAGAGAAATAATCCCAAGCAGGCTCCACACTATCAGCATCAAGCCTGATGTGGGACTGAAAATTTTTAGTGGCTAAAAATTTTTAGTACAATGTTGAATGGAAGTGGTGAATCAGACACTCTCATCTTGTTGCTAATCTTAGGGGAAAAGCTTTCAGTCTTTTATCATTGAATATAATGTTATCTGTGAGCATTTATTTTAAAAACTTTTTGTATTCTAATTTTGAAATAACTGAGTGAAATTGCACAACTTAGAAACCTGGCACATTCTCTTAAAGTCCATAATCCACAGAGATGATTACTATCCACATTTTAAAAATTCATCTTCAAATGTCTTTAATGTTTTTTTTGAAATTATGACCTGGTAGATACTATCTGTATTACTTAAATAGGCAGTGAAACCTGATGACCTATCTGTAGCATCTCAGGTAATTAGAGTTGTTTTAGTTAAGATTGATCTTGGAACCAAACATTTTGAAATGTGCTATCATTGGGAATGTGATTGATTATTTTCAATATGTGCTTTTTGTTTTAAATTACAGATTGCTTTTGTCCTTTATCCCCCTAGTGGAGGTCCTGCATGGGATTCAATGGATCATGACAACATTATGTTTCTCAGCACATGCTTTTGTTGGCATTACACATTACACATTGTCATTGTTGGAGTGATTTATGCCTTTGTTACTTGGTAAGTTAGTGACTTTTTTGTTCATGGAAGCTCTATTCCTTGGTATATGACCAACAAGACTCAAAAGTATTGAACTTAAGTTCAAAGGGGGACTTCATTCTTTAGTATTCCACAAGACAGGGTAATGTAGCAGAAAATTATCTGCAAACCCAGAAATCCCCCCTTGAAAGAATAAATGCTGGTTTAAAGTTAGACTCGCTCAACAGTGTCTCAGCTGTCTCTCTGACCTATGACCTATGTGTCTCCCTTCAACACTTTTCTGTGCCTTTGTGTCTTTGCATATGCTGTTTTTTTCCAAATGGGCCTCTCCATACCTGCAGTGAGCCCTCCATTTGCCCATGTGTACATTAATGTTAGCAATTCACAAGCTTGGTGTCACATTTTGATCAACATTTATGTTTCCCATTAAATATGAGTATGTGATTAATTTGACATTTACTCTAATATTTCTAAAAGTAAGATTCAGTTGTTTTTAGAAAGACTCTGATTCAATGTTTCACAATGAACGAAGAGCAATATAACAGACAGATTGATAAAACACATATTCCTAGCTCTCCTACCTATCAACTGTATGACTTTGGGCAAATTATGTAACCACATTAAGTCTCAGTTTTGTTGTTTGCAAAATGGGAAAAATAATAGTACCTAAATAAGAAATGTGTGTAAATGTATGCATAGGACATAATGAGGGTGCAGTGGAGGTTATTCTTGTTGTTCTTATTCTTTTTGTGTTATTTTTCTTGTTCTCCTCCTCCTCCTCCTCCTTCTGTATCAAAAAATGCATAAAGTATAGACCCTATGGGGAGAAACAGACAATTTAGATACAGTGCAATTGGTGGAAATAGTAGAACAAAGCACTATTGGAGCCCAGAGGAAGCTTCCTCATATTTGAGAATTAAGCTTCATCTTGAAGAATAAGAAATAGAAAAAGTTGAACATGATTCCTATCTTTAAGGCAGCTAATACCAAATCACGATGGGTCTAGCTGATCCCAACTATTAAGCATGCAGACTCTACACTTAATTCTGCAGACGTCAGCACTGATCTAAATGTTCTATATCTGCAGTTTTCATTTGGTAGCCATGAACTACTTGATTATGTGGTTATTGAACACTTGACATGTGCCTAGTGCCACATTAATTTAAATTAATTTAAATATCTGTATATGCATAGTGACTACCATATTGGACAGTATACATCTAGTAGGTTCTCTAGATAAATAAAATGCAGTAGCTGCTTCTAGGCCCAGTGTGGTCTCAGCATCTTCAAAAACTAGCTTTCTACTCTTCTTTCCCAGGTCACCCCTCCTTCTTTGTGCTTTTTTGAGCTTCACTGCTGAAGCAGCTTTGGTGCTGAGTCTCTTAGTAAGGGAACCATTTCCTTGTGTAACTCCCAGATGTCTCTGCTAGGCTCCTGGTCAGCTTACTTTGATCTGTAGTTACCTCCTTCTAGAGGTCTAAGTGCTTTTGGGTACTGGGAGATTCTAGCTTCTCATTGACTGATCTCTATTGGTCCTACATCATTCCCCCAAAGCATGCTGTTAAGACTGGCTCTGCCACTAAGTAAAACTTTGCTTCTTCCTGTTGTTCTAGGCTGACATCTGGGCCTCATCCCCTTAGGGGCTGGGCAGCCTCCAAGAATAAAGGCGACATTCAAGGAGCCTCTCTAGCTCATGTCAGCTCTCTTCCATGGCCAAAAGAAGACTACTGTCTCTTCCTGTTTCAAAAGGCTTCAGACCCCTCTTATCCACTTACAACTTTCTAGAAACCAGAAACTCCATGTTTATTTTCTCAACACTCCCCACCTCCAGACACCTTTATCTTTTGTGACCACTTAGTCCCCTCTACCTGGCATATCCAAATCAAACGCCATATCTTCTATGAAAACTTCTGTGATAATTCTAGCCCTCATTTCCCTTCATGAGTTTGGATAGTACTTGAATCGCTACTATTCATTTTAACAATTGTGATATATCTTTACTATTAGCCAGTCTTATCTGCTACCTAGGTTGTATCACTTTAAGGAAAAGACCCTTTTCATATCTTATCTGCTACCTAGGTTGTATCACTTTAAGGAAAAGACCCTTTTCATATCTTATCTGCTACCTAGGTTGTATCACTTTAAGGAAAAGACCCTTTTCATATTTTACATGGCTGTTGGCATGCCATCAAACACGCAGTAGGTATTCATTAAACACTTATTTGCAGTTTTAATAGATCTACTCAGTTACATGAGTATGGGCTTTATTTGTTTGGAAATCATGTTTCAGATGCTTTTCAGTTTTGCTCTCATATTGCTTTGGAAATATAAGACCAAGAGCTCATGTTATGAGGTATGTTGATATAAACTTAAGGAATAACTTACAAAATGTCATGAAGATTCAGTACTGACTTTCAGTGAGGTCACATGTAGGCTAATTCAGTCCTATAATCATAAGCAGTTTTGACAATCTATTTTTCAGAGTTTGAGTGTGAAGTTGTTTGTAATTCAGTCACAGGTGATGGATTTTCAGGGGACCCTCTGCTCTTTCTCTTGTTAATTGCAAAGTACATATGGGAACAAAAACTCAGACACATCCTGACCTTAGTATCCTGGACTTGTATCATTCTGGAAACTGGCAATTATTTGCACTTCTTCTTCACCCTTCCAGCTTTTAACCTGTTTGCACTGGCCATTTATGCATGTGCCAATACCTAGGGCTATAGGATACAGATAGAACCTGAACATGCGTCAGCTTGGTGGCTGTCACAACAGCAAATACAACCCAGAAAGAAGGAGTGGGAAACAGGAGGAGTCACTAGGGTCTGTGTTAACAATTAATTTGTAATAAGTAGCCATGTCTTTGTTTTATTTTCCGTAAGAGCCGTAAAGAATGAATCTAATTAATGAATTAACAATCCATTTCATTTACATGTATTGAGGTTGTGCAATGTAAAGATAACTATGTGAATTTAAAAAATGACACAAACATTTCCCAGACTTTAACTTATTTAAGACTATTAGTCTTTCATGAAAACAGTGCCTTGAAGAGCCTAGGACATTGGGAACAACATCAATAGTCAGTTAATAATCAAAGCAAATTATTTTGATTGGTTTCTTTGGCTCTTGATGAGTGAATAGTTTTTATTACTACTACTTGCTTGTTGTATTATTGGAGGAGTTAATGCTGAGTTGAAAGAGAATTAACCTCTACAAATAAGTGAGTGATATGAACTCCTAGCAGATTGTTCCAAAGGTCATTGATTCATCAAATGCGTGTTGAGCCACTGTTATGTACCAGACTCTGGCTAGCATTAGGGCACTAAATAAGGTGAAGTCTTTGCTTTTATGATGCTTATATTTTTGTGAGATCCAGAGAACAAGTAAAGTCATTACATGTTTATAGGGGCAGGCCAGACCTTCACTGGAAGAAGAAGACAGGCAGAAGAAAATAAGGGTAAAGATGCAGATAGGTTGGTGAAGTTTAACACAAAATTATAATGATTTTGATGATTTGGTGTATCAAATGTGTGTGTTCCCATGTATTTTTGGAACTGAACTATGTTTTATTGATATGGTCATAGTACAATGTCTTTACAAATAATCGTGCACAAGGAAAGCTTTGCTTAGTTCTTATTACATCAGAGAAGTGGAAGGTCTGCCACAAAGAACCTTCATATCTCCCAATATCAAAAATTATTTTGCTGATTCCCCCGGACCCACAGATCTCTTAATCTATGAAAACAATCACAGTGGTGGAGGGCACTTCTTGCATCTTCTTAGTTAATCATGGATCACTACATGGACCATCACATGCAGTTGAGCATGGTGGCCTGCACAAGAGCACCCCTCTGAAGGCACAATTTGGGACAGACCTGGCATGAGTTTTGACACGGGGAAGGAGATGTCTTCATGCACTTCCTTTATAGGAGAGGGCTCCTTTTTGTAATGCATAGCAAGGTGTGGACCTGATGGAAAATCTCTCAGCTGAGCTTGGTTTCTTCTGGGCTTGCTGCAGTCCAGAGATTCTCTTGTTTCTTTCAGAAATGATCAAAGCTATGAATAATTAGGCATTTTCTGACAACGAACTCAACAATCATGTCATACATGATACAAGCTATATTGTATCTGTTTACTTATACACTGCTTTAGTCCACAAAAAGGTTTCATGTAGCTCCAAAGTCAAATAAAAGTGATTTTTTTTTGAGTTGCCTCTCCCATTTGTACAGATAATTTGCAGTTTGCTGTATTATAGATACACATTACTCTGGGTTTTTATTAGACAGCATAACATGAGATGCCTTTCATTCTCCTTAGGTTGGTTAAATCTCGACTTAAGAGGTTCTGCTCCTCAGAAGTTGGACTCCTGAAAAATACTGAACGAGAACAAGAATCAGAAGAAGAGATGTGATTTTGAGGGCCATCTAGTCTTTCTGGATGAACTTTTCTTTTTTGGAATATTTTTGTTCATGGTTTTGTTTTTTGATCTTTTGCTTGGAGAACAGGTGGCTGAGGATGATTCTTGGTGTATTGTTTGTATTTCCAATTTGCTTAAAGTATTTGAATTCAAATATTTTGTTTTTAGATTTGTAAGTACTTTGGATGATAAATGCATTTTGCACATAAGTCATGGTATTTGGGGCCTGGAGTGACTGTTTCCAGATGATTTTAAGTCTGATGCCCATGCTAAGAAAAATGTGTTATTTACCTTATAGATATGCTCAAGGTTCCTGGGCTTGCTATCATTTGTAATTCATTAAACATGGAATTACACTTGTTTATCTTGTTGTTGCAATGAGAAATAAAGGAATGCAGGAACCTTGGTTCAGACACCTCAAGTCTTTGTTTTTTTAATGCAACTACACCTCACCCTTGCATCACGAAGAAGGAGCTGTGTGACAAATTCTGGAACACCTGTGTTCTGCCCTGGGAAAAGTAAGCCAGAAGTCATCCTGAGTTGTGCAGTCTTTTAGGGAAGACAAGAAAAATGATCCCTAGGACACATGGATGCAAAGCCATGGAGACTGGGAAAGGGGAGTTATGATGTCATCTGTAGAGTAAAATGTCATTAAACAGCATAACATAGCCACCATACCGTCCCTTCTACTGAAATAGTGGAGGAGTTAAAATAAGGAAAAGCATTTTATGGAATACCCAGGTAAACAGTCAGAGCTCTTACCTAGTCTTGGACTAAGCAGCCCTTAGTGGGGAGTCAAGAAATCTCATTTCTAATTCTGACCTTACGACTAACCTGCCTCTAGGGCTTTAGAAATCACCATGTCCTCTTTAAAGTGAGGGAATTGAACTGGATGAGTCATGGGGCACTTTCTAGCTATCACATTTTATGAATCTACAATCTCTGAGACAAAGTGAAACCAGAGACAGATGATTTAGTAAGTACAATGTTAGTTGGAAAGGCCAGTCTCTTCCGTGACAGAAAAAGTAGAAAAGGTAAGGAGGCCTTCAGGGATCCTTGAGGACTGACTTGAATATGAAAGAAAGAGGTAGCCTCGGGGGCAGCTGGAGGTGAAACATGGGCAATGAAATCCTGAAGCTCCATGGCATTCCAGAAAGCACTGATAAATCCAGACGCCTGCCCCATTTGCTATTTTCACAGTGACACTGGAGAGGGAGGTGAGTGGATTCTTTACGCCAAAGAACTGGACACTTCCATTTTTTTATGTAAGGGTTGAAAACAACTGATGTGGGTGCTTGAGGGCTTATTTTGAATGATACAATAAACCTGAGTGCATTTCTGGCATATGAAATGTCCACAGGCATGTGATGTCCTCACGTGATCATGGCATTCTGCATCACGCATATCCTCTATCTTTTCCAGTCCAGCAAGTTTCTGTAACTTTGGCAAGTTTGTTTCAAAAGAGCTGTCAGCTGCCATTCATGAAAATGATATTGCTGGTATTTAGGCCTGAGCAGGGACACTTGGAATACTTAGCCTAAACCAGATTAAAGCTGGAATATTGAAAACTGGTAAATGCGAATATTCTAGCAGCCTTTGTGAGAGAGCACAAATGTCTGTTCCTTCAGTCTCTGGACAGAGTGCAAGTGAGATGCAACTCCATGAGTTCTCAAGAAGGGTGGGGGGGAGGAGGAGGCGGTAGGGGTAGGGAACATTTGGTTCAGCTCTAAACCCACGGTCTGGGGCTCTCTGCTTCCAGGGCCTGAGATGAACGATAATTATTTTTTAATGTTTATTTATTTTTGAGAGAGACACAGAGTGTGAGTGGGGGAGGGGCAGAGAGCGAGGGAGACACAGAATCCAAAGCAGGCTCCAGGCTCCAAGCTGTCAGCACAGAGTCCAATGTAGGGTTCAAATTCATGAACCATGAGATCTCATGAGTCGGGCGCTGAACCAACTGAGCCACTCAGGTGCCCCTATAAATTTGAATGCCATTATTGTAACTTCATGGAAGCCTTCACCAAGAAAGGGGTGGGAGAAAGTGCCTTCCTTTATTTTTATTTGTATTGTATCTCAACTCTTCCAAAACCCTGGGGTCTCAATTCCTGAGCTTTTGTCAAACGTCTTTTGTGGGTATCCCAAGCTTCATTTGCCATGAGTAAAGAAACTCCTTAAATAACTCATCCCAATATCAGCACTGTTGATGTGACACCAGCTCTTCGGTGATTTCCATGACCTCCAATCTCCTTTGCTTGGGAAATGTTCAGTGCAACCTCTGATTGCATTAATTTCCGGCTCATTGTTGAAATGGGAGATTGTGTCATGACTTTTGGTGTACTCCACATCATTTTATCACTACAGTGATCATCAGTTGAGGCTATATTGGTTGTATTTGGGATGTGGATTCATAAGGTGGTATAGGAGTCACTAGGGACTACAGGAACAATGAAAATAAAAGCTGAGAAGTAAGGAATTCTCCCAAAATACAAGGACTTGATAGATTAAAAACCATGAAAGAGAAGTTCATACACGTGAAGAATCGATCCAGAAATTCTATATTCTGTCTAAGATGAATTCCAGATAGAGAAGATTGAGAAAATAGAGAAGAAATAAAAGAATTTAAAGAATAGATCAGAAATAAAAGAAATAAAAGAAAATAAAAGAATTTCCCCTATATAATGGCAATGAGGGGAGATTTTTGCTTTAAGCTTGAAAAGGTACTTTAAGAGATGTGCAGTGACTAGAATGATTAGGCTGCTGGACTAAACCAGTAAAGATGGGAAAACTTAATCCTTTTAAATATTTTAAGTTCAATTTATGAATATTATTATTTCTATTTTTGAATCCTGCAAATTTAAACCCTCAATTTTAGGCAGACTTTGATGTTAGGACACCATTTTATACTTAGATAATTAGATTTCTCTTTAGACATCTTAAACTCTGTTTATGAATTAAATATCTTTGATTTTCTTCTTAAGAAGGGTGCTTCAATTAACTGACAAATCTTCCCAAGTTGTTCAGTTATTCTTGCAAATCTAATGTATTAAACTTACAGATGTGGTGAAACTTAAGTGTTCTTAAATGCTCTGCTACAGTGTATAAACTTAGTGAGATTTCAACTTATAATCATAAGCCTAAATCTGTTACTCAATTAAACATTTATAAATTGGATTTGCAAGACTATTCAGCATAGACAAAATTATTTTTAAAATTAGAAATACCTAAATGCTAAACATGTATAATTTATTAACACAAAAATATCACGAGTTTGATTCTCTTCAACATTACTTTTTACCTTGACAAGGTCCCAGTAGTTCATTTTTGTTTTCGTTTACTTTGCCTGCAGAGACATGTCTAGTAAGAAGTTGCTATGGCTGAGGTCAGAGAAGTTGCTATCTGTTTTCTCCTCTAGGATTTTGATGGTTTCCTGTCACATTTAGGTCTTTCATCCATTTTGAATTTATTTTTGTGTGTGGTGTAAGAAAGTGGTCGAGTTTCATTTTTCTGCATGTTGCTGTCCAGTTTTCCCAGCACCATTTGCTAAAGAGACTTTCTTTTTTCCATTGGCTACTCTTTCCTGCTTTGTTGATGATTAGGAATCTTGCCATTTGTAACAATGTGGATGGAACTAGCGTGTATCATGCTAAGTGAAATGAGTCAGAGAAAGACAAATATCATATGATTTCACTCAATATGTGGAATTTAAGAAACAAAACAGATGAACATAAGGGAAGGGAAGGAAAAATAAGATAAAATCAGAGAAGGAGGCAAACCAAGAGAGTCTCTTGAATACAGAGAACAAACTGAGGGTTGCTGGAGGGGAGGTGGGTGGGGGTATAGGCTAGATGAGTGATGGGCATTAAGGAGGACACTTGTTGGGATGAGCACTGGGTATTATATGTAAGTGATGAATCACTGGGTTCTACATCTGAAAACAATACTACACTGTATGTTAACTGACTTAAATTTAAATAAATAAATTAGAAAGAAAAAAAAAACCACATAACTTAATTCTGAGTCTTTCCATGATAAAATAGGCTTACTGTTAAGGAAGTGATTTGTTTACAACAGGCAATGCTAGGCACCTAGTCTGCTAATTGAGCTTTTGGACCCAGATAGTGAATGGAACAGGATTCTTGACAGTGATCCTATAGGCGCATGCTGAATTCTGTTATTTATGGTCACTCTATCAGACCCTCCACACAGGCTGTCTCACATTCTTTTAAAGCACAGGGAAGGCACCATCCTGAGCTGGAGTCATACTTAAAATTATCTGTCTTTTCCGCCTACTTATGAAAATCTGCCACCCCCGCCCAGGCTGTCGTGTCACTTGATGGAATTTCATTATTCTTTAGCTCTTAAGATATTTAAATATATTTCCTTCTAAGTATAAAGATTTCTGAACTTGATGTTATCTTGCACTTTGTTTTTCATATATTTCCTATTGGATAAGACTACTCAATTTTTAAAGATATTAAGGTGATAGCCTAATGAATTCTAGGCCACTCTCTTATTTTTATTTATTTTTAATTTTTTTTCTTTTTTGAGAGAGAGGGGGTGAAGGTCAGAGGGAGAGAGAGAGAGAGAGAGAGAGAGAGAATCTTAAGCAGACTCCACACCCGATGAGGGACTTGATTCCCCCACTGTGAGATCATGACCTGAGCTGAAATCAACAGTCAGATGCTTAACCAATTGAACCACCCAGGCACCCCTAGGTCACTGTCTTTTGAAGGTAATTCAAGTCACAGCTCTGAGATTAGATGCCAGTATATCTTAGCTTTTGCTGCTTTAAAGCAGAGACAACATTGTTCAGTGCGTGTGTGCACCGTGGGAGGACTTACCATGACTGACACCAAATGTTAAAATGGAGACATGCACTTTTTACCTGGTTCCTCCCATGAACTTGGACTGTTTTGCCATTTTCAAATGGCCTGAGGGAGGATTAAAGAGTTTAAGAAGCTGGGGGTGGAACCCCACATAATCCCTACCTAATGATTTGTGTCTGAAGCCAAAATACACACAGGTTCTAAAACACATAGACATAAGAAAGCCCAAGTAAACAAGGGGCCTAGCAATTTAGAACGGAACAACGCTCTCCTCTGATCAGAACCTGGCCTAGGTTCCTTTGCCTCTCAGATCCAGCCTAAGTTAATTAAGCATCACATTCAAATAAAATAAAATCACTTCATTTGAGTATAATTCACTCTGTAGTTATGCTGTCATACTGTCTAACAAAACCCTTGTACCGGTCAGGCTGACTTGTTTTCTGTTACCCAAAACATGCTTATTTTAATTTCTATACCTGTGGCGTATTAACCACCCTACCTGCCCCGCCTCCTTGCAGCTTAACTTCTGGAAATTCTTTAAGGCCAAGTTAAAAACATTTCTTTTCATAGGGAAGAGCTATGAGCAGTAAAAGTCCTCAGTATGTGTGTATATGAGAATATTTCAGTGTTTTTCTTTTTTCTTTCTTTCTTTCTTTCTTTTTTTTTGTTGAAATTAAAGGACATTATATGGTCACTTGAATCTGTGCAAAGAAACAAAGGTAACTACATGGGTAAATACAAAAAAAAAGATATGTGGTTTGCAAATTTTCTTTCTGTCTATATCTTATCTTCTTAATAAGGTCTTCTGCAGAATAAATTTTTAATTTTCCCAAGAAAACCCCACAACTTTTCTACTGCTTCCTACCACTCTCTGCCTATGAATCCCTACAGCACCAAGTCCAGGCTCGCATTGGATCATTCTCCATCCAGTCCTGTAATTATCTTTACACGTAAATTCTTCCTTCTTACTATTTTATAATCCCTTAATGACAGCCATACTTCTTTTCTTTTTGTTTGTTTAAAAATATGAACATTTATTATTATAAAAACTAGTTTAATAAAAAAAGCATATTTAAAGATAATTTAATACGAATACATGTCAAAATAAATGCAAATTATGATTCTTTTGAGTGCAAAAAAAGTGGTTACCCAAAGAAGAAATAAAACCTCCTTAATAGTTGTAATAAAACCTACACCTGAAAAGTTAGAGGGTATTACACAGAAGTAATAAGTTCCTCTACTACTCCTCATACTTGTTTTTAAAGAATCAGGAGAATTTAAACAATATGAAAAAATAAGTCATGAATAAATATAAAAATATACCCATGCAAGATTTTTATTGAAGACATGATTATCATTGTATAAATGCCTAAATATCACACTATAAATAAAGTAAAATGTGGAAGAACTCTGTTGTCTCAATTTTAGAAAAAGGGAATTTTTTGAAAACAATGTCTGAAGTCAAGGTCCTAGGACTTCACTAACATCACACACTGGTGTCAACAAATTTTGATGAAATGAAAACCACTCTTTTTTTTTTTTTTTTTTTTTTTTTTTTTTTTTGGCAAAAATGCTCTCTGATAGGAAAAGCACAAACACGGCTTTCTAAATCACGAAAGTTCTGAAACAGAATGGTAAGGTGACAAAACCAGTATGAAATTAAGGAAGGTAAAAGTAGTCTTTTGGGGGTTTCTTTTTTACACAGCCATGCTTACTCTAGGTGAATCTTCCACAGGCATGCTTTGTGTGGCCTCCAGTTGGTTATGTTCCTCTGAGGGCCCTGATAAAGATGACACAGCTTCTGTGAAACAGCTTTCCTTCGCCCCTTCAACTTGTAGGTAGTGATAAAGATGAGCCTTCTTCTTGTAGAGCCTCATGAATCTTGCGGTTCCATGAAGGTAGACCTCACACATGTGTGCTAGGGCTAATCATGGGAATGGTCCACATGAGGTACTGAACACAGGCTGCTTTTCCAGCCTTCTTGATTCCAGGAGACAAACTGTAGAGAAGGTTTTAATCTTTCAGTAGTTCTGCAAAAATCGGAAACCTGTACTTTCCTCTAACCATAAGGTAGAGACTATGTTTGTGGCCAGCCTGAATCAGCTGGTGATCTTTACTAAAGGAATCTGAAAACATCTGATCCAACTTTCAGGTAGGACTGTTAACATCTGCCAGTATACATAGAGGTGTTAGGCTTGACACAAGATCATGCACTTAAGGAAAAGAAACTGAATTCATGATGATTTCTTTGAGGTCAATATTAAGGAATGCTTCAAACCTTGCAGAGCTTGTTAGGTTCAGCAGCAAATTTGCCACAGTGTTGTTCATTGCATCAAAAGACTTCTGGGCCCGTTTCTCAAAAGCCTCAGCACTTGAAGTAACCAGACTCTTTAGCTTTACAGTTGTACCCAACTTTGCAGAATTCACCATGAGAATTCACCAGTTTGCTAATGAGGTCAAATAAATATTGGACGTCAATGGGCAACACAGTCTGCATGCTCAGTAAGGCGAAGTTATGACATCATCCTCACCAGAAGGATAAACTGAAGTCATGGATCTGTATACTTCTGGGAATTCACCCTCAAGCACCTTTAGAAGAAATGTTCCAAGTCCAGATCACGTTCCACCTCCCATGGAATATATTCTAAAAAACACTGCAAATGATCACAGAGCCCAGCCAACTTTCTGAGTTTCTCTAAATTCTGAGTTTCTGAGTTCTTGATAAAGACTGCCAAAAACTTAACGACCCACAGCCCAGTTATTCCCTGAGTCAGAAATATCAGTGATGAGCTGCTTGCTCTCAAACACATCTCTCAATGGTTCCTGCAGAATTTCATTTGCTACCCCTTCCTCCATGTCAATCAAGAGAGCTCATGCTTTCAAAGAACAAAGTTTCCCCTTGGAAATAGTGCCACCATCACCAAGTTACTCTGGTACCCACATTTCTAAACAAGCTGCTTATTTCCTCATCATAGTTCCTTTCTGTGACTATGGCATGCTCCCTTAGTGCAGATCCCAGAAGCAGCAGAAAATCTGGTGTCCACACTGGCCTATAAGACCATTTACTGGGTCACCACCGGCTGGAACACTTGTAAACCTGCGCTGGCTTTTGTACTCCTGACCTGGCCCTGTCCACCAGCGGCAACCATGATTCTTTTGTCTCTCTCTCTCTCTTTTTTAATGTTTTTAATGTTTATTTATTTATTTTGAGAGAGAGAGAGAGACAGAGAGAGAGCATGCATGGTGTAGGGGCAGAGAGAGAGAGAGAGAATATCCCAGGCAGGCTCCACATTGTCAGCGCAGAGCCTGATGCAGGGCTTGACCCCATGAACTGTGAGATCATGACACGAGCCAAAATCAAGATCAGACCCACGCACCCCATGCTTAATTTTGTACTCTTTCATTATTCTCTAATCCCTGCCTGAGTATAGTGCAGGCTCCTGCAGGCCAATTTCTTAATATCTTTTGTAGCTCCCAGTGCCCAGGACAGTGCTGGATGTGTAATAGGCACATAGTAAATCATGTTGAATTGAATCAGTGAAACTGAGTTTGTTTCTGCCCCCAGAAGAGGGGTGCTCTGAGCTTTGAGTGTCGCTACCATGTCACTGACCCCCTTTATCAGATGACTGGGCCTGGAGGCAGAGCTACAGGTAAGAAATCAAGTTTGCACCTTAGACGCAGATGGCTGGCTCTTAATTCTCTGCCTGTAGAGAACCTTCCTGGCATTATTCAAGGCAAAAACAAGTTTTTCTCTGCAGGTCATACCTAATGGTTCCTGTCCTTTCTAGCTTTTTATTAAGCAGGTAAACATAGGCAGGTAAATCAAGATTAGTGATTGACATGGTCACACAGAAATTGTTTTTTGGTCATATTATTTGCTTTGTGTTTGGAAAAATATTGTTGAAGTGCATACCACTGTTTTTACTATGGACTTGGACAGTAATTATTCTTACCTTTGCAAAGGAAGGTAAAATTTACAAAGCTTTTACATACACACACGTTTTCTCATTTTAGTTTCAAAGAAATGCTGTGGGGAGGTTTATAGGGAACGGGTATTTTTTTTTAAAAAAGGGCTTAGTAAGGCCAAGCATCTTGTCCAGTGTTATCCTGTCCAGTCCATGGAAAGCCAGGCCTTTAATCCAGAAGTTCAGCTCTTTCGTTGTGTCCAACACAGACACTCCATAGTGTTAATTCCAGGCCTTTCCTTCCTCCAGATCATGTTTTGAATCCAACATTTAACTGTCCTGTCCAACTTAGTGTTACCTTCAAGTTGAGTAAGAATTCTCTTTGGTTCCTTAAAGTTAGTATTTATAAGTGATCCTGTTGATCTATGAAAAGACTAGAAAGAAATTTATTGAGTGTTCACAGTGTTATCTTGGGGTAGTGAGATTACAGATGGTTGTTACTGCTTTTTTAAGTTATAAACTTTTATCCATTTTAAAATATAACTACATTATGGAGCGGCTAGGTGGTTCAGTCAGATAGGTGTCCGACTTTGGCTCGGGTCATGATCCCACGGCTCACGAGCCTGAGCCCTGCGTCAGGCTCTGTGCTGACAGCTCAGAGCCTGAAGCCTGCTTCAGATTCTGTGTCTCCGTCTCTGCCCCTCCCCCACTGGCACGCGTGCGTTTTCTCTCTGTCTCTGTCTCTCTCAAAATTAAACACCAAAAAAATTTTAAAAAATAAAAGCATAAAATATAACTACATTAATGGTAATATGGAAAAGATAAGTAAAAATTACTTCTTAGTCCCATCTCCTTAAAACAATTATTAGCATTTTGTGTACTTCCTTTTATCTCCTGCATATTTTCACATAATTGTAATCCTACTTTACATTGAATTTTGTGTCTTAAATTAAGATACATATTAACATATAATTAACATATAATAATTCTTTTCTCCATGTTACCAAGTAGTCTTCATAATTTTCACTTAAATTTTTTCTTTTTTTAAAAATGTTTATTTATTTTTTTAAACTTTATTTTTTATTTTTTAAAATTTACATCCAAATTAGTTAGCATATAGTACAACGGTGATTTCAGGAGTAGATTCCTTAGTGCCTCTTACCCATTTAGCCCATTCCCCCCTCCCACAAGCCTTCCCATAACTCTCAGTTTGTTCTCCATATTTATAAGTCTCTTCTGTTTTGTCCCTCTCTCTGTTTTTATATTCTTTTTGTTTCCCTTCCCTTATGTTCATCTGTTTTGTCTCTTAAAGTCTTCATATGAGTGAAGTCATATCATTTTTGTCTTTCTCTTACTGACTGATTTCACTTAGCATAATATCCTCCAGTTCCATCCATGTAGTTGCAAATGGCAAGATTTCATTCTTTTTGATTGCCGAGTAATACTCCATTAAAGTCTTCATATGAGTGAAGTCATATCATTTTTGTCTTTCTCTTACTGACTGATTTCACTTAGCATAATATCCTCCAGTTCCATCCACGTAGTTGCAAATGGCAAGATTTCATTCTTTTTGATTGCCGAGTAATACATATATGTATATATATATATATACATATATATACGTATATATATATATACGTATATATATATATACGTATACATATATATATATATATGTATACGTATATATATATATACACCACATCTTCTTTATCCATTCATCCATCCATGGACATTTGGGCTCTTTCCATACTTTGGCTATTGTTGATGGTGCTGCTATAAACATGGGGGTGCATGTGTCCTTTTGAAACAGCACACCTGTATCCCTTGGATAGATGCCTAGTAGTGCAGTTGCTGGGTCGTAGGGTAGTTCTATTTTTAATTTTCTGAGGAAGCTCCATACTGTTTTCCAGAGTGGCTGCACCAGCTTGCATTCCCATCTTTTGTCTCTATTGTAACTCCTAAGGAATCCTTCTCAGCCTGTAGCATTAGAAAGTGAGCTAAAGGAACAGAATAAAGAGAGAAAAATCAAAGGAGTATATTATTTAGAGAAAATAGGTCTCAAAACATTGTCTATATAGGTGAGGACTCTGAGACCAGAGAGTGATTTGTCCAAGATCATGCAATCAATTAGTGGCTGAGCCCATAATGGGATATAAGTCTCCTGACACCAAAAGAGTGTCAGAAGCTCTTTCCATTTTAGAGGTGACACTACTGCATAGTGAATGGCTCAGTTCCTTCTTAGATGGGCCTACCTTATTCTATAGACCACCTGTCCCCTATTTCTGTTCACATATCTGGTCAGACATTTTCTAAGTCAGTTTGGACTGATGTTACAGAGCACCATAGACTGGGTGGTTTGAACAACAAACATTTATTTCTTACAATTCTGGAGGGTAGGAAGTCCAAGATCAAGGCACCAGCAGATCTGGTATTTGGTGAAGGCCTTCCTGGTGGGCAGACTGTCTTGTATCTTCATGTGCTTCAGAGACAGATTATCTCCCTCCAGTGTCTTCTTCATAAGGGCATTAATCCCATCATGATGGCCTCTCCCTGATTATCTAATTATCTTCTAGAAGGCCTCACTTCCAAACACAATCACACTGGGGATTAGATGGGATGAATGGTTAAGGACTGAATATGCCATAAAATAAATAGCAGAAAAGACAATAGCAATGATGCTACCCTCTAGTGGCAGAGCATAGCAACACAACTCATAAGTCAAAGTACCAGGTTCACATCCTAAAAAAACGAGTCAGACCACAAACATTGTTAGTGGTAAAGTTTGGGTTATTTTTTTAAATCTTAGATTTTAATTTATTAGTGCTATAACTCACTGTTCTGGATTGAATTATGTTCTCCCCAAATTCATATGTTGAAGTCCTAACTTCCAACACCTCAGAATGTGAGCTTGTTTGGAAATAGGGTTGTTATAGATCTAGTTTAGTTAGGATGAGGTTATACTGGAGTATGGTGGGCCCAATCCAATGTGACTTGTGTCCTTAGGGAAAGTGGAAATTTGAACACAAAGATATACACACAGGGAGAATGCCTTGTGAACATGAAAGCATGGATTGGGGCGATGTGTCTGCAAGTTAAGGTATGTCAAGATGCCAGCAAATCACCAGAAGCTAAGAGAGATGGCTGGAACTGATTCTTGCCTAGCGCTTTCCAAGGAAGCTTGACCCTACTGGTAACTTGATCTTGGACTTCATATCTCCAGAACTGTGTGACAATAAATTTCTCTAGATTAAGTCACTCAGTTTGTGGTACTTTGTTGCAGCAGCCATAGAAAACTAATACATCCAGACCTTAACATTGGTTTTAAGCTTTATGTTTTAGACTTCAAAATAAGGCATTTATTTGAATTGGAAAATGTATGCTGAACATAATATGGCAAATGCCAGGGATGAAAATACTATCTTTCTCAAGTTGTATTACCAGCCATAAAATGTGTTTACCTTATTGAGAAACCTGCTGACAATGTGGCTTGGTTAATACATTTATGCTGCTTTATGGCCTCATACAAGTGGCAAATTTCCTTAATTGGTCTGTCATTCATTCCAAGATTCTTCACACAGGAATGTAGATTAAACACTTAATGGAGTAAGTCATTTACCAACTAGTGACTTCTGCATTAGCTTTGGTGTGCTTTAATTTCTTATATGCCTCTTCTCTAACTAGGTCACAACCTCCTTGAGTATCATACACTATTAAGTTTTCTGGGGATTATGGGTCTTATCTGGAAAATTCATGGTGCCTGATACAAGTGGACTCTATATTATGCAGGTTTTTCGAAAAACAAAATAAAAAATATAAAGTCCAAGGGGCACCTGGGTGGCTCAATGGGTTAAGCGTCTGACTTTGGCTCAGGTCATGATCTCACGGTTCATGGGTTCAAGCCTACATCGGGCTCTGTGCTCATAGCGCAGAGCCTGAGGCCTGCTTAGATTCTGTCTCCCTCTCTCTCTGCTCTTCCCCTGTTCATGCTCTTTCTCTGTCTCTCAAAAATAAATAAATGTTAAAAAATATATAGGCAAATTAATAATTATTAATTAATAATTAAAACAATTATACTAAACTGAGATATTTAGGATCCAAAATATTATATTGACAGATAAAAATAGTGGGACTTTGGGGCACCTGGGTGGCTCAGTCAGTTGAGTGTTTGACTCTTGATTTTGGTTTAGGTCATGATCCAGGGTTACGGGATTGAGCCCTGAATCAGGCTCTGTGCTGAGTGTGGAGCCTGCTAAAGATTCTTTCTCTCTCTCTCTGTCCCTCTCCCTGTATCATGAGATCTCTCTAATATAAATTTTAAAAAATACTAGGATTTTATGCAGGATATTGAAAATACCAACTCAGCTCAGTTAAGTTTATGATTTCATACTACTATTTTCAGAAGGACTAGTGTTCACATGGGACTAGTGTTTCTTGGTTGAAGCTCTTTTTTATTTACTGTAAATTTTGGGTCTGCATTTCACTTGAATGAGGCTTTTCAGAAGGAAAAAAAGAATATTACACTATTTCCTACATTATGTCTCTCAACCTAACCATAAGTGACCATTTCTCTCCTCTTTCCATTTAACCTGTGGCTGACAGCTCATATTTGGGAGATATAAAAGGATAAATAAAAGAGGAGAAAGTGGGAAAGGAAAGATAAAGGAACAAGTTAGAAGAGATGGAGAGAAGAATTGAGACTGTCTAGAGCAGGATGCAGAGGTAAACTTTAAAAAAGAATTTGAGGGTTCATTTTCTTTCATCTTCTGGAGTACAGGAGTACTTCTGCTAGTGTTAGGTGAATTACTTTCACAAAATGATGCTGGTTTTTCCTCTGTGGAGTAATGAGCCCTCAAGACCCTCAAGATCTAGAACACCTGGCTCTGGAGAGCATAGGAGACACCTGAAGAACAAAGACATATAGAGCAGAAGAAAAGTGGGAAGGCGCAAAGAAAGGTCAGTGTCCTAGTAACTTCCTCTTGGCCCAGGAAAGCTTTCTTAGTACCTTTCTCCCTGCTCTCCATTGACCGCCAGAGAGAAACAGAGGTGGGCACGGTTATATGGATATGTAAACACGTGAATTCAAGGGTTTCTTTGTTAATAGTGGCTCAGAGTTTTCACTAATGAAGGGGTGGCAAATACCATTGGGAAGTTTTCCAGAGGAGAAATTCAGAGGCTTATCTCTTAGGAATAACAGGTGGGGAAGTTGAGATTGCCCTTTGTCATCAGTATCATGGGAGGTAAGGTAAGCAGTTTTCTGTGTACTTAACTCTCCACTGGGGTCACAGTCCAGATGGTTGGGAAATGAAAGATTTCAAACCTTCTTCATGCTTCAGGGTATTAACTCATTGAAAGTGTGGTTAAATAAATGAGTAAGATAAAATGAAGAATAGTGATTTCAAAGATGACAGAAATATTGTGAATTTGAACAGGCTTATATGAAAATCTGGCAGTCTTTAAAGCCATGAGATTTCCCATAAACATTACCAAAGGAATGTCCTATAACACAAAAGCCCATTTAATCTCTTGCCATTTGCTGGTTTACTGTGAACTTGATTCACTTTCTTTGGGAAAATTACTCTTGAACAGTGGTTACTAAACTTCAGTGGGCAATCAGTTTGGAGGACTAGTTAAAACAGATTGCTGGGGGGCGCCTGGGTGGCGCAGTCGGTTAAGCGTCCGACTTCAGCCAGGTCACGATCTCGCGGTCCGGGAGTTCGAGCCCCGTGTCAGGCTCTGGGCTGATGGCTCAGAGCCTGGAGCCTGTTTCCGATTCTGTGTCTCCCTCTCTCTCTGCCCCTCGCCCGTTCATGCTCTGTCTCTCTCTGTCCCAAAAATAAATAAACATTGAAAAAAAAAAACAAAAACAGATTGCTGGGCCCACCCTCAGAGTTTAAAATACAGTAATTTCCTATTTTATTTAATGGGTTATAATGTTATAATATTATTTATTTTGACGCGCAAATTATACCTCATTTGGTATCAGGCAGCCACTTCATGCTGGATTCTGTGTCCATTTGATATGTACCCATCATTTCCTGAACACTTTTTTCCTTTCTGGCATAAAGTATTCCAGGCTCATCTTTGACTTTCCCTGCCCCAGTCTTGAAATTAGCCAATTTTCCAAGGAGCTATGTTCCTTTTAGTGGAAAATTGTTTTAAGAAATCAAGATCTGGGCTCTATATATGCTTATGATTGGTGTGTATGTGTGCGTGCATGCATGCGTGACAGAGGTGTTAGGACAAAGCTATTCTCACTTTCAGAGCAAGAGAAAATGGAGATAGACACTTCATTCTATTTTACCCAGTTCTCATGTGGAGTGAAGAACTTTGGCCTTCACTGTAGGCATTCCTATCCCCTTGGTGTGGTTTTTTTTTTTAAGTTTATTTATTTATTTAGAGAGAGAGAATGCACACAAGCAGGGGGGAGGGGCAGAGAGAGAGAGAGAGAGAGAGAGAGAATCCCAAGCAGGCTCTGCATTGTCAGCACAGAACCCAACACAGGGCTCGATCTCAAGAACGATGAGTCTGATGCTTAACTGACTGAGCCACCCAGGTGCCCCTCCCTTGCCATATTTTCAATTATTTCCAGAGTCCCAGAAAGGGAGATGGGGCTGTCATTCACACAGAGAGTACCCAGGGATAGGTAGGGAGCTCTCACTATAGTCTTGTGTTAAACTAGAGCCAACAGAATCTGGTGTACCAAAGAAAAGATTGCAGCCCTGCCACTGAACGCTTGGTGTTTGGCTGGCTGGGGCAAGCCCAGTAATGGCTGGCTAGCTTGCCTCCCTCCTCTGGCTGACTGAGAGGTCTTCATTCCAAAGAGCAGGCTGTTCACACATGCGCAGTATGCTCCAGGAGCTGGTCACAACAGAAAGCACCAATATCCAAGGACTACTGCAGTCCTGTCCCAAATGCTGGACGCCTGGGTGGCTCAGTCGGTTAAGCGTCCAACTTCAGCTCAGGTCACGATCTCGTGGTCTGTGAGCTCTAGCCCCGCGTTGGGCTCTGGGCTGATGGCTTGGAGCCTGCTTCAGATTCTGTGTCTCTTTCTCTCTCTTTGCCCCTCCCCCGTTCATGCTCTGTCTCTCTCTGTCTCAAAAATAAATAAACGTTAAAAAAATTTTTTTTTTCAAACGCTGGAGCATCAGTCCTGAGCACTTATGGCTACACCTGAGTCACTCCTGCATCTATCCATCGATGGGAAAGGAAGGAAAAACAGCTCAAACCAGAAGCTTTCACTCTTTTTCTAAATGAAAAATGCTGGCTTTCCCCCCCTATTTTTAAAAATTTTAATTCCAGTAGAGTTAACATGCAGTGTTACATTAGTTACAGGTGTACAATATGTGTGCTTAAGATTAGGGGGATGTCACTGTTTTCATGGCCTATGAGTGGCCAGAACTAGAGAATATATGTATGTAATGTATGATATATATCATAAACATACCCACATATAAATTTGTGTATATATACAGAGTTTTGCATCTTTTTATCTACTATTAACATATGTTTATTAAGTATATATTGAAATATATATATAATCATGAGTTTGTATTGATACATAAATCCATTTCTAATTCAATACCATGTTTCTATTTTTTTAAAGACACATGGAAGTTATGTAGTTCAAATATTAGCAACAAGTAATATCACACCCCTTCCTTTGAAATACTTGACTTTGTTGCAGTCATCAGTTTTCCTCTTTTGGATAAGAAGTTCCTGACTGTATTCATGCATTTATCTAATAGCTGTTTCCCCTAAATGATATTGCTCCCTTCAGAATTAGTACCCTGTACCCTGTAGCTTTTCTTTCTCCATGTTTCTGATTACCTGTTTTGAAATTCTTATGGACTTCGCTTTCTCCTTTTCCAAATTTGTAACTCCCTTCTCCTAGAGTAAGGAACTTGGCTCTCGTTATTCTTTTATGTTTACCTGTTCAGTTGCTCATCCTGTGTATAACTAATCTCTGATCTTCAGCCCTACCCTACCCATGTGTGGACACTCTTCTCTTTTTGCTTGGGCTCTGACTTCCTATTCTAGGCTGCCACTCCATGGACACCCTCCTCGCTCAACTCTGGCCCTGAATTCCCACACCAACCAGCCCACACATGCTGCCCCTGTGATCCTTCTGGGTCTCTGAAGGAATGCCCTCCTCTCTCTGCTCTGGCTTTGATTTCTCACATTGGTCTGTTTCTTGCCTAGAGGCCTTCCTCACCCGTTGGTTGTGACATTGCATGCCAGGCTGTTCCTCCTTATCGCAGGGATGCCTTATGCACTCTGTTTGGAATCTGACATCTCATGCTATCCTCTTTTTCACCCCTTGCCCAATAGGGCTCTGACATCTGCTCTGGTCTACTCTGCTCTACCCCCTCTATAGACACCTACCTTGTTCTTCCTCCACTAATGACGTTAGGATTGAAATTTTCAGGAAGGAAAAGCCTCAATTAGGTTGTTTGTAATATGGAAAAATGGAGGTTCAGATGCTTATGTGGCTTGTCCAGGGCCACAGAGCAAATTAGAGCTAATGTCAGTACAAATTCAGGTATTCCTGAGTGTAAGCTGTGTGAGGTCAGGGACCTTGCCTCTCTTGTTCACTGTATCATCTTCAGCATCTAGCATGACATCTGCATTGAGTGGAACAAATGAATAAATGAATTATTCCCTGTTTAGTTCTTTTCCTTTTTCTGTTCCTTTTCGTTATCTTGATACATATAGGTGTGTGTATATAAAATTGATGTCTATATATTTGCCTATAACCAATAGAGATTCATGCCCTTATATAAATGTCAACATGTAAATTTCTGTGCCTAGGAATTACTTGCATTCCATAAATTTCTAGACTTTCTAACTGGATAGTTGGCATATAAGTGAAAATATAAAAGTACTAAGAAGCCACGGCCATTTTAACTTCCCAGGATTCCAGCACTTCCATTGAGTGTGGGAAAGAAATATATGAGCATCACCAAAGTCAGTTTTTCAGTCACCAGACTACAGCTCCTTCAAAATATTTGGAACGTTACAAGAAAAAAATACCATCATCATATGACAAATACGGGTCCCCATGATCAGTCCCTTCAGTCATCTAAGACCTTCCTGTAGATGATCATGCAGGGAAGTGTTTCCAAAGCACATTCTGAAGATTGGTATCTCTTGAGAAATTCTTCTTGAGAAGAGGTTTCTGTGGTCAACACTGGGAACTTGACAATTCACAATGTATGTGAGCATATTAAAGACTTTAGGAAATTCTAGAGTTCAAGAAACCTATTACCTTTATGTAACCTCCTGTCACTCAAATTTCCTTAACCAGAGATCTCCTCTTTAGGGTAATACCTGCCCAAGTCTCATTTCCTCATTCATGCAGTAGGCAAAAATATCTGTTACATGGGGTTATTGTACAGAATAAATGAGTTAAAGATACACAAAGTACACAGCATAGTGCTTGGTATATTCTAGGCATTTGGTAAGTGCTAATTCCTTTTCTTAGACTTATTTATTTAAAATGATTTCTTTTATTATTGAAAGAATAATAGAGGGGCGCCTGGGTGGCTCAGTCAGCTGAGTGTCCGACTTTGGCTTGGGTCATGATCTCATGGTTTGTGTGTTTGAGCCCTGCATTGGGCTCTGCACTGGCAGCTCAGAGCCTGGAGCCTGCTTTAGATTCTGTGTCTCCTTCTCTCTATGCCCCTCCCCTGCTTGCATTCTTTCTCACTCTCTCTCTCTCAAAAATAAACATTAAAAAAATAAAAATAAAAAAGAGAAAGAATAATAGATATGTTCATTATTATTATAATTGAGAAAATATTAAATGCATAAGGTAAAAACCTCAAATCATAAAAGGGGTACAAAATAAAAATGAGTTTCTTAGATCTTTCAGATTCCCAAGAAGAATTTTTTATGTACCCTTCTAGACATTTGGTGTGCATAAATATGAAGACATCTCAGAAACATATTTTTAAAAATCTACTCACAGCAATAACAAGGGATTCACATTTGTTTTGTGCCACTGCAGCATTACCTGTAGTTCTTGCATTTTGGGTACATTGATGTGTTTTTCTGAAGTCCTTGGGTGGGGTAAAGGTTAGAGCCTATGTTCATATCCCATGAAGCTGTATTTTGATAAAATGTTATAGAAAATAGGGGAAATATATAATTGTTTTGGGGGTCGAAAAGTCAGCTTAAATGTGTCCTCTTTTGTAAAATCTTTTGTAATCCACCAAGAACAGGACTCTGGTTGAGGTGAGTATTCATTCATTCATTCATTCATTCAGTTAATGATGGAGAAGGGATAGGGAAAAGAACATGGGCATGAGATGGTCAGAGCTGCTGCAGCAAAGATACCTGCTAACATTGACCAGATGGTGAATTAGTTTGCTTAGGGCTGCTGGAAGCCAGAAGTCCAAAATCAAGGTGTCAGCAGTGTTGGGTCTTTCTGAAGGCTGGGAGGGAAGGATGTGTCCCAGGCCTCTTTCCTTGGCTTATGGACAGCCATCTTCTCCTAAACTCTTGCCTTTATGCATATCTCTGTGCAAATTTCCTCTTCTTATAAGGACACCAGTTATGTTGAATTAGAGCCTGCTCTAATGACCTCATTTTAACTTGCTTACTTCTGTAATGACTCTATCTCCAAATAAGGTCACATTCTGAGGTACTAGGGGTTAGGACTTCCACATATGACTTTGTTTAAGTTTATTTATTTATTTTGAGAGAGAGGCAGAGCGAGCAAGGGAGAGAGAGAACCCAAACAGTCTCCATGCTCAGAGCCCAACGTGGGGTTTGAACTCACGAACCGTGAGATCATGACCTGAGCCAAAATCAAGAGTCACATGCTTAACTGACTGAGCCACCGAGGTGCTCCAACATGTGAATTTTTAGGGCAACATAATTCGGCTGATAACAAGTAGGTTGTAATACCGGAATTTAGTGCTCTTCGAAATTCATCCTGTGCTAGTAAAGCCCACTGACCAACTGCAGCTATCAAAATGTGGGCTCCTTTAAAAAATGCAAATATTGGAATCATGTGTGTGTCATTGCTTAAACCACTTGTTGACAAGAGAATCTGTGTGGCCTGAAGCTCCTGTTAGTCTTCCTTTGCTAGATCCTTCTAAAATGAAAGTGCAGGAAGATGACTTGGTTTTCTTTTTTCTGGCTCCCTTCCCCACCTTCTTGCTTGTATGGACATTTACACTTTGACCCTGTTAACTATTCCCTCCCTTTCTTCTTTATTATCCTGAGTTACC
This sequence comes from Felis catus, assembly GCF_018350175.1. Classification (NCBI taxonomy): domain Eukaryota; kingdom Metazoa; phylum Chordata; class Mammalia; order Carnivora; family Felidae; genus Felis; species Felis catus. The sequence continues at coordinate 48,309,005 of NC_058376.1, forward strand.
TTCTGTTCCCATAATTCCAATCACTTTTTTCTTGTTCTCATTCAGTGAAGGATGAGGAAGTTGCAATCAGAGCATGTACCTTTTATTAGGTGATTCAAACTGCCTCCCGCCTGATTAACCTCAAGAGTCCCAAAACATGAGGACTTCTGCCTGATAGATCACATAAAGGAGGAATTAAAAAATTTTTTTAGAATAGTTTCTGATTCAGCTTCTTGGCTCAAGAAGAAAGAAGCTAGCTGTTTTTCACCTAGGAGTGGTCTGACTTCTCCATGGCTTCCTGTCGTGTTTGTGACCTCAGGGTGCTGGTGGCCACTGTGTGTGGACTGCTGACGGCCATCGTTTTGGGACTGGGCATCTGGAGGATTGTGATTAGCGTTGAGACAGGTAATATCGTTTATGTTTAACTATGTTATGTTTATCTTTAACTGCTATGTTGAACTCAAATCAAGAGAAGTTGTTGAGCCTCTGTCTCTGCTACCTGACACACCAGTACTGCGAATAGCCATGTCTGGGCTAGGGTTGCCTGCCAAGGTGTCGTGTATGACATACAACAGGCAAGGGTCAATTGATGGCTAGCATATGGTTGTACATGCATGAATATGAATATGTGTGTGTGGGCAGGGTGAGGAATTACAAAGTTGAATTACCCTCTTCTTGGTCTTTTAACATCTGACTGGAAAACAGAATAATCAAATCATTAATAACACATGTTTGGGTTTGTTTAGCTAAATTCGAGAAAGAGAAATAATTATGGACACACACACACACACACACACACACACACAGAGATATACAGACATACACACATAATCAAATATGCCCAGAATGGAATTTCATTTTCGGAATGTTCTCACTAGGATGGTAAATAAACTCTTAAGGTTTGTACATAAAGTTCTCACTCTCTAAGTGTAAAAAACTACTTAAAAAGTTAAGATTACTTAGAAAATGATTTTTTCAGGGGTGCCTAGGTGACTCAGCCAGTTAAGATTCTTGATTTTGGCTCAGGTCATGATCTCACACTGTGGTCTGTGAGTTTGAGCCCCATGTAGAGCTCTGTGCTGACAATATGGAGCCTACTTAGGATTCTCTCTCTCCCTTTCTCCCTGTCTCTTCCATGCTCATGTTCTCTCTTTGTCTCAAAAATAAGTGCACAAACATTAAAAAAAAAGAAAATGATTTTTCTGGTTACTCAACAAGTATCTGTTAGTAACTTTCTGTGTGCTAGAAATGACACTGGAAGGTGGGAGGGGAAGCCATGGGTGTAAAACAATGGTGTTAGAGGAAAACCCCCAGTAACTCACACTGAAGACTTTCTATAATCCCAGTGCCTGTTCGCTTGGGCTGCAGAGGTTCTCCATGAAGGGATTCAAAGCTGGATGTGCCAAACACTCCTTTTGTAATAAACAGAGAAAGATTCTAATAAAACTGAGTAAATAACGGTAAATAATACTAGTCTAGAGAACAGAAGGAGGGGTGATCTGCCGTCTGAGAAGGTACCTGAGGAGGATGGAAGGTTGGGGGAGCCAGGAGAAGCACAATGCATGGCTGCAAAGATCCCATGCTGGAGAGAAAAGGAGTCAAATATATTCACTGTTGATGGAGTGACAGCTGAGATCTCATGGTCCTTCCTTCCCTGCCCCACAGAACATTATTTAGAAAATGTACTAACAGGATTTGTAGAATTAGCATGAGAAAAATTTCCAGAACAAAACCAATAACATTTAAACTTGAGAAAAATGTGTTTCCATTTGTTTTATTTATTTTTGTTTAAAGTTAAAAAATTATGAACTATAGATTTTTACCTCATTAAGGCTGCTAAATTTATAAGACCTTATTTAAAGAGTATACTTTTAAGAAATCTTTTTTCCTCCCTCCTTCCCTCCTTTCCTTCTTTCCTTTATAGGACATCTACTTTTAAAGGGAAATTTGTGGTGACTTATGATGGAGACAGGTATAATAGAACCATTAAAACAAGGACCAAAGTATAAAACACTACAAAGAAGAAAACAGCAGAAGTTGCTAAAAACAAATATAAAACATATCCCTGAGACATATCCCTGAACTTCCTGAGGGCCAAGACCCCAAACAAAGCATAATAAGCAACAAAAAAAACCCTTGTTTAACAGTAAAAGCATACCAGCTCCTCAAAGAACACAAATGTGTCCTTGCTCTGAATTTTTCTTAAAAAATGTTTTATTTGATTGTAGTTGACACACAATATTACCTTAGTTTCAGGTGTACGACATACTTATCTCATTTAACCCTAACAGCTACCTTTGAAGCAGTTATTATTATATCCATGTTACATATGGGGAAACCCAGGCTCCAAGAATCTCTTCAAACTTATGTAGCTAGAAAGTGTTGGGTCTGGATTTGAATCTAGATTATTTTGACTTTAGTATCGATGCTCTTCACTCCTGCACTATTCTGCCTTCCTAGAGGGAAGACAATGGTAACCCAATCAATTAATTCACCTTCAGGTTTAAAAAAAATTTTTTTAGGCACCTATGCCTAAAAACCCAAATTCACAAAAAATATGCAGTAACTAGTAGAATGTTTTCTAGGCAAAGTTACGCACTTTGGTAAGTATGCTGTTTGTCTTCAAGTCAATGAGGTCTCCATTATTAATGGTGCTTATAGAGCATAGATTAGTATGCTTCACCTTTAAGCTTTTCTGAGTCTTCAAATGGTGTTTATAGATTTTTGGCTGTGGAGTAACTGCCATAGCTTTGCCACATTCTTCCAGGTTTTGCCAAAGCACCTCCTTCAGCTTTGCAAAGTTCTAGGATTGTCCGCTGTTGATCTTCTAGTCTAGAACAGCAGAAGAAAGTACAGATTCAGACTGCATTGCCTGGAACATTGCCCATTTTCTAACAACATTCATCCTGGTGACTGCCTTTAATGTAAAGATTTCTCACATTCACATAAGCCCCAACATCTAATGGCCATCAAACAAGCTTATCTCTGTCTAATTGCTAAGTGTAATGAGTCATTAAAAAAAACCAAATTATTGGTTTAAATATCAAACAAATACCTCTGGAATGCCAATGATCTGTGTAGTATAGGAAAACTGTTAATTCTGCTCCTATTACTTAATAAGTCCTCTTGTAAAAGGTCATGGTAAAGCTCCAGTCCAGATGAAGTTGACAGCATTTCATGGGAGTAGACAAGCATGGGAGTAGCAATTCTTTCAGAATTGCTAGAATAGTCTTTGGCATTTTTATGTGCTGCTGCTGAAAACATTAAATAATAATGACCTTTTTTTTCATCAAAGCATCACAATAAGATATATTGTCAAGTATAACACTTTTTCCATCTAGGCTTTCAGAAATAAGATATCCTAGGCTTTTGAAGTTCTGTTTGGTAAAGAAATTTTTCAAAACTTTTGATGACTCTTGAAGGAGTCTTGACTCTTGAAGAAGACTTGAAGTTCTTCTATGATGATATCTGTTTGCTGGAACATGTCACCCAGAGTTTCACACAGCCACCTCCCTTATGATTTAGGTCTTAGTTTCAATGTCACCACCTCAAAGAGAACTTTTCTATCCACTCAGTCCAAGGTTATCATTCTATTTGCTCTCTTTCACATGTATTTTGTTCATGGCTTTTATCACCTGGTAATTTCTTATTTGTTTGCTGTCTGTCTCCCCATTCCTAGAATGAAAGCTCTAAGAAACCAGGGACCTGACTTATCAATCTACATTCTCTGCACCTATATGAGTACCTGGAATACAGTTGCTAGTACATAGCTTATGAGTAAATGAAAGAATCATGTGAAAACCAGAAACTGGACTGAAAGTTGTCAAATAGCTGTATTCAAGAAGTAAATAAATAAATATTAAAATGAATGTTATTATGGTTTTGTTTACATCAGTTAAGACAGACACCATTTTAGTTTTCTTCCTCTGCCCCAGGCCATGCAACACTCTGACCATTTCTAGAACTTCCGCTTCATTAGGATCTCTCCTGTTGTGTATGATCTTTTCTGTTTAGCTGTATGATCAACAAAAGGATGCTTTTATGTTGGAGCAAATTGAAGTTTTGCCTGACCTCTAGCCTTTTCACATTAGGCCTTCTTTGTAGACTATCAAGTAATATGTGCCTCATCTGATGTGTTTTCAGAATGGACAACGTAAGGCATTCTATCTCTTTTGGACTTTTGCTCCCAATAGCAAGAACCTTGTGATACGAGAAGCAGTGCAGCTTTTTGGTCCAATCACACTTGATGAAAGTAAAATGAAACATAATTAAGTCTTATTATACATCTTTCCCTTGACATTTTTCAACTTGAGCAAGGCCTGATGTAAACATAGACAGATGTCCATAATCATAATAGTAGGAGATTTTTTTCTTAACTCTTAGGGAGAATATCTTAACCTTATGACATATTACCATTGATGATTATGCCCTATTGAACCATATCCTATGTCTCTTCTAGATTATAAAACTTCCTCCTTTCTGCAAGCATGAGTGCCTTTCTCACTCTTTCCCGATACCCTGACCTTCATTTCCTATCATGGGCTCACTTAGGCCTCAGGCCAAGAAAAGACTTTAGTAGGTTGCAATATTTCCAAACACCAAGGTCAAACTTCATAGCATTGAAATTCTTGCACAGTAGGAAATATGGGTTGTGGGGAAAGGTCAAGGAGAGTTTATTGATTCTCAGAAAATAATTTGTACACAGATGCTTGACTTTCATTTTACTCAATTACAGTACTTAAGAGGCAAACTGGTTAATAAATCAAACTCATGGGACTGTTCCTGGAGGACAGATTGTATTTTGGGGTTTGACAAAAGGTCTAGTAAGTGGAGAGCTGTAGTGTTATTTAGTCTTAATCCTGCTGTTGGAAACCTCTCTTCTGCTGTTTTGCCAATCTCCCTTCTTGCTTCCTCATATAACCATTCTCTAAATTAAGAAAACAATTGCTGTAAAAAGGAAGGGATTTTTTTTTTTTTGGAGGAATAAATTTTGTTATGTAATTGGCTGAAGAGCATGAATTATTTTAACATCAGTATTAGTGATGTTTAAATTGCTGATCCCATTCTCAAAGTCACTTTCTCAAATTAAGAAATTTAACACAAGTGGGTTGACTTAGTAGATTTTTCCTTGATTTCCAGGTATTAGATATTTTTACTTAAAATACTGAATACAACCACCATCCATAGATCTTTTGATAGCATATTTTATTGAAGAACATCTAGTATAGAATGTGGTGATTAGGAGTGTGCACATGACAGGGGGAAAAATGTACATAAACAGGGGCAAAAAACAAAACAAAACAAAACAAAAAACACCTCTGGAGCCAGACTGCCTTGTTGAAATGCCAATGCTACCACTTACTGAGTAAACTTGAGCAAATTACTCAACATTTCTGTGCTTCAGTTTTGCTATTTATGGGAATCATAATAAACCTATCTTTCAGGGCTGTCATTAAATGATTAAATGAGTTACTACATTTATGGGTTTAAGATGACATTTAGGACACTATAAGCACTCAATAAATATTAGCTGTTATTTTTAATTTATGAATTTTTAGATAATTTAGTGCATAGTTTTCTCTGCTCCTTGAATTATACCTTGAATGCATGCCATTGACCTAGATGGGACCTTTGGATTGAAACTCACCTTATCAAACTGAAGGTCTACTACAGGCTTAATCATTAAGTTCAACTGATTAAAACAGAAACAGAAACATTTCTAAGAATTGTTATATCTTCCTGCATTAAAAAAAATTATATTATGCTACACCATCAGGGAAAATTTTATTAAAATATTTAATCAGTTTATTGAAATATGTAACCAGGTATTTCATACAGAACAACTTCTACCTTAGGTAAAAACTATGTATATTTTGTTTACATTTTTTAGGTTTCTTTTCACAGTAGAATAAACTTTCCTAAATATTGTCCTCTCATTTAAGAGGAATCTTTATTCTCATCCAAATATTTCAAATTCATGGTCTGGGACAAATGACAGATGCCAGGATTTTAAAACCCTAAAGAATTGGAGCCAGATACTAGAGTCTCCTGCTGGAATTTCTTTGACTAAGGAAGAGCATTTTTATTCCCACACTTAATTAAACTAGACTTTTCAGAACAGATTCTAATTTTGTTTAGGAGAAGAAATGAAATTCATGTTTTCCATTTGGCATTTTTAATATTTTATGCTACTTTCTCAAGCAGCATGAAGTGTGTTATGTACGTTCTACATTTAATTTTCCATGATGTGTGGTAAAGATATTGAAAATAGGACTCATATTTCTGGAAATACTGCTTATTATAATGTAAGAAAATGTAGAAAAATGTTAATATTATACTGGTGTTATAAAAGAAAAATAAATACTACTATTAAACACATGCCAGCGTACGAATCCTCAAGTTGAAGCTGATGCTCTCCATCCCTGTTTTCCCTGTGGTAAAGGCAGCACTTGTAGGGTGGAGCTGGAGCACTTGATTAGTAACCAAAAGATCTGAGTTAACTCCACTCAGCTGTCAACTAGTTATTGATCTGGAACAAGTTACCCTTTATGTAGAATATACTCTTTATGTAGAATGTACTCTTTATATAGAATGGGGATGTTGGGCTAATGAATGTTGGCTAGTGTCATTTTTATAAGTCCATAGGTTTAAAAACTAAATGAAACAAACAAAGCACTTAATCCTTCAGGGTCTGTCTTTCTTTACTTAAAATACAGAGGCTTAAAAATACCAATACTCCCTTTGCTATATTTTGTGGGTAATTTAGGCATTTCAGGGGACAGGGTCTTGAACTGGGGGTGCAAAAGGTGTTAAAAATGGGATTGTAACAGAGGAGTGGTAGCTCAGCTCGGGCTCGATATCCTCAACCAAATTGCAAACGCCAAAGAAGCCAGTCAGCAAATATTTGTTGTACTGTCTATGCATCTGTCATTAAGCTGGGCCTGGAGACAAAACAAATAAAAATAAATAAATAAAAAAAAAGTAAATTCTAAGGAAGGCTGTTTGGCAGTAATGAAAATAAGAACAAATTAATGGAATGGAAACAAAACAAGAATGGAGATCAACAAAACCAAAAGCTAGTTTTTTGAAAAGATGAATTTAAGACGATAAATATCCAGCGAGATTTGTCAAGACGAAAAGGTATATAAGCAACATGTGCAAAAGTAAAGCGGATCACAACACAGAGAAGCAGGATGATAGGCAAGGTTTAAGCAAAAGCCAAGACAGCACGCTGACCCAGAGCCCGCATCTCTCCTTCCGGGGTTTGCGTCTTGCATCCGGGACCCCAGCTCCCCTGCTGGGCTTATAAGGGAGATTTTGCTCACCTCACTTCGCCCCGGTGGTGGCAGTGCTTACCTGGCCGTGAGGGGTGGCTGTTGGCTCGGGTGTCGGTAGGTGGCAGCACAAGGCCTCCTTGGGCCTGGAACCCTACCAAGCATGAGGACAGAGTGGGGCGGGTACATGTCACAGTCTGAAGTAGAACTCCAAGGAATGCACAGTTCCCAAATTCAGACCTGGACTTCCAGGTCCTTAGGAAGGTATGATTATCCTGGCATTAGAATCAAGCACGTAGACTTTATTTAGCAGTTTGTGAGCTTAATTTACAAGTTTTACATCTACTTTTATATAAATGGTATATGGGTCTTCATTGTACTTTGTTCCAGGCCCTGCATAGTGTTGCATTGCTGGTGAAAATACAAGTCAATACAACCCCTATAAGGGCAAGCTGGAAATAAATGTCAAAATGACAAAGGTGCACTCTTTGGCTCAGAATTGCACTTCTGGGAATTCATTCTCCATATGAATTTGTGCAATGTACAGTGCAATTTTGAGACAATTGAAAACAATGTGTCCATCAATAAGGGGTCAGTTAGCTAAATCAGGGTTTATTATGATGGACTATAATGCAGCTGTAAAAGAAGAGGTGGAAGTTTTCTATGAACTGCTGTGGAAAGATTTTGGACATTCATTGTAAGGTGCAACAGCAAGCTACGGAAAAGAGGATGAAAATAAGTATAGATTCATATTTGCTTGTACTGAAAAAAGAAATATTGGAAAAAATGAATAGAAATTATTACTTGTGTATATTTATGGATGGGAGAAAGGTTATGTACTTTGAATGTTATTTTTATTTTCCAACTCTGTGAATGTATTACCTATTAAAATATATAATAAAGAAGTGATTAAAAAATCAATAAAGTCATAAGCAAATACCATGCAAATATTATCCTAGCTAATATAAAAACTTTGCCCAAGTAGCAATTTTCTAAAAAAATATAAATGACCAAATTTACCCCCAAAGGAAGGAAAAAAAACCTAAATCGAACTGTAACCATTAAAATAGTCGAATCAGGGAACCTGGGTGGTTCAGGCATCTTGATTTTGGCTCAGGTCATGATTTCATGGTTCATGAGTTTGAGCCCTGTGTCAGGCTCTGAGCTGACAGTGCAGAGCCTGCTTGGGATTTTCTCTTTCCTTCTCTCTTTGTCCCTCCTCCCCCAAATAAAATAAAGAAACTTAAAAAAAGTAGTTGAATCAATAGTAAAAACCAAACCAAAACAAAAACTGCAGCAAATGCTATGTATTGATTATCTTAGATATAATAATAGTATAAAATATGATGTAAAAGATAAACGACAATTTCAATATAGTGTTAACTTCTGGGTATGGAGAGAAAGGAATGTTGATAGAAAGGAGTAGAAGGGGTTTCAACTCTTCCTGTAAAGTTTTATTACATATTTTTTAAAAAGTCTGAAGCAAATCTGAGAGAAACTTCCTAGCTTTTAAAACTGGCTTTGGGGTAGTGGGGGATGTTTTATACTCTGTACTTTGTGTACTTGAAATATTCTACAATTTAAAAAGATTCACATAAGGGCACCTGGGTGGCTCAGTCAGTTAAGCATCGGGCTCTTGATATTAGTTCAGGTCGTTATATCACAGTTCATGGGTTCAAGCCCTGCACTGGGTTCTGCGCTGATGGCTGGAGCCTGCTTGGGAATCTCTCTCTCCCTCTCTCTCTGCTCCTCCCCACTCTCACACATTCACCCTCTCTCAAAATAAATAAACAATAAATAAATATTCACACATTTCCTTGGTTACACGGAGAAGTTTGTCATATAACAATTACAATTAAATCTCTTTTGGTAGATCTTAAGCTCTTTGAGATCTGGATCCATATCTTATATTTTTTTACCAATGACTTGATTTTTAGAGAAGTTTCAGGCTACAGTAAAATTAAGCAGAAAATATAGAGTTCCTATTTATTCCCTCTTGCATCACTGCTTCCCCTCCATATCTTCCTTTATTATTAATCTCTTACCCTAGTGGGTTGCTTTTGTTATATAATGAATGAACCAATATTGATACATTATTAATTAAAATGCATCTTACATTAGGGTTCATTCTTTGCATATACAAATTTGGTGGATTTTGACAAATATAATGACATGTATCCACTGTTACAGTATCATACAGAATAGTTCACTTGCCTAAAATTCCCCTTTGCTTCACCTATTCATCCTTCTCTCCCTCTCCCAACCCGCCAGTCATTTTACTGTTTCTATAGTTTTGCCTTTCTAGAATGTCATATTTAAATTTTTTTAACGTTTATTTATTTTTGAGAGTGAGAGAGACAGAGAGCATGAGTGGGGGAGGGGTAGAGACAGAGGGAGACACAGAATCTGAAGCTGGCTCCAGGCTCTGAGCTGTCAGCACAGAGTCCAATGAGGGACTTGAACTCATGAACTGTGAGATCATGACATGAGTTGAAGTTAGATGCTTAACTGACTGAGCCACCCAGGAGCCCTCCAGAATATCATACTTAGAATCATATAGTGTGTAGCTCTTTCAGCCTGGCTTCTTTAACTTAGCTAAAAGTATTCAAGATTCCTCCATATCTTTTGGGGGCTTCATAGCTCATTTCTCTTTATGGCTGAATAATATTCCATTGTATGGATATACCACAGCTTTTTAAAAAAATCCATTTACTTGGTGATGAGTGACGAGCATTTTTTCATGTGTCTGTTAACCATCTAGATGTATTCTTTGGAAAAATGTCTGTTCATGTATTTTGCCCATTTCTTCACTGGATTATTTGTGTTTTTTGGGGTGTTGAGTTTGGTAATTTCTTGATAGATTTTGGATACTAATCCTTTATCAAATATGTCATTTGCAAATATCATCTCCCATTCTGTCAGTTGCCTTTTAGTTTTGCTGATTGTTTCCTTTGCTGTGCAGAAGCTTTTTATCTTGATAAGGTCCCAATAGTTCATTTTTGCTTTACTTTCCCTTGCCTCTGGAAACATGTCAAGTAAGCAGTTGTTGTAGCTGAGGTCAAAGAGATTGTTGCCTGTATTCTCCTCTAGGATTTTGATGGCATCCTGTCTTATATTTAGGTCTTTCATCCATTTTGAGTTTATTTTTGTGTATGGTGTAAGAAAGTAGTCCAGGCTTATTCTTCTGCATCATTCATCATCAGGGAAATACAAATCATACATCGTAACAAATTGGGATTTATTCCAGATATGCAAGGCTAGCTCAACATTTGAAAATCAATTAATGTAATTCATATCAACAGGCTAAAAAAGAAAAATCACACGATCATATCAATAAATACAGAAAAAGCATTCAACAAAATCCAACTACCATTCATGTTAAAAACTCTTAGCAAAGTGAAAATATAGGGGAACTGCATCAACTTGATACAGAACATCTACAAAAACCATAAACTTAATCTCATACTCAATGGTAAGAAATGAGATGTTTTCCCCTAAGATGAGAACATGTTATAAAGGAAGAGAAGGAGGATTGAGAATACTGTATTATGTTATAAATTTTTCTATACATTTTTGGGTTTGATTTGCTGATAATTTGTTGAGGAGTTTTGACTTTACATTCATGAGAGATATTGATATGTAATTTTCCTTTTTTGTAATGTCTTTATCTAATTTTGGTATTAGAATAATGTTGGCCTCATAGAATGAGTTAGGAAGTGTTCCTTTTGCTTCTGTTTTCTAGAAGAGAGTGTAAAACATTGATACCAGTTTTTCCTCAAGTGTTTGGTAGGATTCAGCAGTAAATCCATCTGGGGCCTGATGCCTATTGTTCTGGAAGGTTATTGATTATTGATTCAGTTTCTTTATCAATATAGGCCTATTCAGATGATCTATTTCTCCTTGTGTGAGTTCAGTAGATTGTGTCCTTCAAGGACTTGGTCCATTTCATCTAGCTTATCAAATTTGTGGGCATAGACTATTCATAATATTTCTTTATTGTTCTTTTAATGTTCATGGGATCAGTAGTAATGACTCTATTTCATGTCTGTTATTTGTGCCTTCTCTTTTTTTTATGGTTAGACTGTCTACAGGTTTATCAATTTGAATGATCTTTACAAATAATGAGCTTTTGGTTTTATTGATTTTGTCTATTAATTTCCTGTTTTCAACTTCATTGATTTTTGCTCTGATTTTTAATTATTTCTTTAAAAAGAAAGTGGACTTAGATTAGTTGTAAATGTATACTGCAACCTCTACAGTAACCACCAATTTATTTATTTATTTATTTTGAGAGAACAAGTAGGGGAGAGGGGCAGGGGCAGAGGAAGACAGAGAAAGAATCCCAAGCAGGTTCCATGCTCAGTGCAGAGCCAGACACAGGGCTCAATCCTGTGACCCTGGGATCATGACCTAAGCCAAAATCTGGTCAGACACTCAACTGACTGAGCCACCCAGGAGCCCCCCAAAATGTATCTTTTAAGTTTATCTATTTTGAGAGAGAGAGAAAGAGAGAGTGAATGGGGGAGGGGCAGAGAGAGACAGAGAATCCCGAGCAGGCTCCTTGGGAGCCTGACGAGGTGCTCAGTCTCACAAACCATGAGATCATGACTTGAGCCCAAATCTAGGGTTGGACACTCAACTGACTGAGCCATCCAGGTGTCCCTAATCTAAGTCCACTTTCTAATATCTCTGTGGTCTCATAAGTAGTGCCAGGACCTCATAATACAGTATTCCCAATTCCTCCTTCTCTTCCCTTACATTTTTTTCTGTCCTTTATTTCGTTTTTCCATAAGCTCTAATCACCTCATATGTCATTGCTATTATTATTTTGAATAAACTTATCTGTTAGATCAATTAAGAATTAAAAAACTAGGGGCGCCTGGGTGGCTCAGTCGGTTAAGTGTCTGACTTTGACTTAGGTCATGACCTCATGGTTTGTGAGTTCAAGCCTTACCTCGGGCTCTGTGCTGACAGCACAGAGCCTGGAGCCTGCTTCAGATTATGTGTCTCCCTCTCTCTCTCTGCCTCTCCCCCACTTGTACTCTGTCTCTGTCTCTCTCAAAAATAAACATTAAAAAAATTTTTTTAAAAGATCTCTCTAGACTCTTGCAGGATAAATCTCCTTGGCTTGGTCTATAAACCCACTCATAATCCAGTCGATGTCCTGCTATTACTTCACATAGGACTGATATTCCTTATTTGTTAAACTTTGCTATGTTCCTTGGACACATCAGAACTTTCCATTTTGTGATTTTGCACTCTGTATCCCGCCTATTTGGGGCCATCCTTTTTTATCTGGCTTTTCTAGTTTTAGTCTTAAAATCTGACTCAAATACCACCTCTTCTGGAAAGTCATTGCTGGATAAATTGCCTCTGTCCTCAACATCTCTCTTCTGTGTTCTTAAAGCATGTAAAAATCTGCATGTTGACTTAGGTGCCTTATATGCCTGCCTATCTATCTATCTACTATCTATCTATCATCTATCTAATCTATATAATCGCCTGTTTCCCTCCGTAGATTCTAATGTCCTTGTTCAAAGTATTATGTCTTTTAAATGTAGCTTTTTGTTATTCATAACCTGTCATAAGTATTGTATATCCTGTGTAAATTCTCAATATATATTTTTATTGATGATGATGTTACAAAAAATACTTCTCCAGTGCTACTCAAGGTGATTGTTTTACATGTAGAAATTGAAGGCTACACATCCAAAAGGAGAAACTGATTAGCCAGTTTGTCAAGTATTCTATTATTTATTGTTTTTTTAGGAACATTAACCCCCACAGCAAACACCACAATAGAGTTCTGCAGGAATGGTGGAACCTGGGAAAATGGCAGATGTGTTTGTCCAGAAGAGTGGAGAGGATGGAGATGTACAATCCGTAAGTTACTTGGGATGGCACTAGGGTATGAGATTTAGGTGGCTCGTGTTAATAAGGACAACAGCAAAGTTTTTCAAATGCTTCTGTTAATGATTTAGTAACAATGGGTTTAATAATGATGGCTTTAACATGTGTTTGTAGCTTAATAGTAAAAGCTGAGTATTCTTTTTGGGCTATTTACTTGTATGTTCAATATACCTAGTATGTTTCCCAACTATCAAGTTTCTCTGTAAACTGACAGATGATTTTCCTTCTAGTTGCATTGTCTACTTCAGGGCAATGGGTGATATGGTTTTCTCAGGTCCTTCTGGTTGGTGATATGCTATATTACCCCATTTCAAAGATCACAATTCTAATATATTTAACTTTTCTGAAACCAAGGTACATCTTCCTATCTAACTATATATGTAGATGAAGTTTTTGTCTTTTCATCCTTTCTCTTGATGAGAGGTTGTAAAATTAGTGGTTTTACTTCAGACAGTGCTCTCTCAGAATCAAAGTTCAAAGCTACTTCTTTTTTTAATTGAAGTATAGTTGACACACAATGTTACATTAGTTTCATGTGTACAACATAGTGATTCAACAACTCTACCCGTTATGCTATGTTCACCACAAGGGTAGCTACCATCTGTCACCAAACAATGCTAGTTCAGTACCATTGACTTTATTCCCTGTGCTGTACCTTTCATCCCAGTGACTTATTTACTCCATATCTAGAAACCTGTATCTCCCACTTTCCTTCACTCATTTCGCCAATTCCCCCGGCAACCCCTCTGGCAACCACTCTGTATTTATGCATCTGTTTCTGTTTTTTATTTGTTTATTCATTTCATTTATTAGATTCTACATATAAGTGAAGTAATATGATATTTTTCCTTTTCTGTCTTACTTATTTTACTTACCCTCTAGGTCCATCCATGTTATTGCAAATGGCAAGGTCTCATTCTTTATGATTAAGATTCATATATATATATGAATATTCCCAGCAAATATATATATGTGTGTATATATATATATATATATATGCACACACACACACATATATATATGTATATATATTTCTTTATCCATTCATCTACTGACAGTTAACGTTGCTTTCTTGTCTTGGATATTGTACATAGTGTTTCAAAGCTACATCTTCATCTACAGTATGCTTTCCAATACTCTGTACACTTTGTGCTCCCTGCTTAGGATCCAGAGCCCTAGAAATGCATTCCTACCATTTCCTGCACTCCTACAAGCCAGTATATCTCACATGCTCCATGACTTTGGTCTTTTTGCTTTGACCCACATCCTCATGATGCCCTTTGGTAGTAAAGATAATAAAGATATAGGCTCTATATCTTTAATTTTCAAGATTGCAACTAATTTGATTATACTATCTTTTTTGATGTGTTAGTGATTACATCCTACCTCTACCAGGTTATATATTGTGTACATTTTAACTAGAAGACATTACCTAACATACTAATTTTTCTAATGGTATTAATATTAACTCAACCAGATAAAAAAGTATGAAATTCCTGGCGGGTCAGTGAGTCCTAAAGTTTTCTATTATCCTTCAAATTATACTGAATAGGTTTTGAACTTTGACTTTTATCTGGTTTGAAATTTTAAAAAGAAAATTATAATTTATGATAAAAAATATATTTTCTTTTCATCATAGCTTATTTCTGTGAAAGAAGTACCTCTGATGATTTAACTTTTGCCAGAATTCCAGTGGGAAAATATGGATCTTCCCAGGAAACATGTGGTGAGAACACTTTAAATGGTATGTGTTTCTCCAAACGTCTCCTCTGTGTAAGCATATTAATTGCTATGCTGGATCATACCTATCATTCCTCCAACCAGTATTAAGTTCCTGGAAGAGGCATCAAAGACGGCTTTGTGGAACAGTTTGCCTCCCTTTCATGATACCAGTGTTCCAAGTTTAGGATGCAATTTCACATAATTCTAATTCTCCTAAAAACTATAATATGGATCAGTTAAAAATTCCTTTTACTCCCTCTCCCATTGGTTTATTTCCCCAGTTTACTCTATGTCCTTGAATTTAATCATGTTAATATCTGCTTATGGAGTTTTATAACTTGTCTGAATATTAAACATTAGCTATAGATTTGTACCATGTCTACTTTCAGACTTCATCTTTCTAGGTAGAGATACTGTTAAGTTTGTCCACAGTTGGTAGTACTTCATCTCCTTGGTAATTTTAGTTAGCCATCTTGGAACATTCTCTACATTCATCATACCTTTCTTAAAGCATGACAACCTTGTGTGCATAGAGACATTCCAAGAATAAAGGCACAAATAACATTTTTTAAATGTCTATGCTCCCTGATGATATCCAGGATTTTGATGACTTATTTCAGTGCTGCATTGGGTAATATCTTCTGAGAGTAGCCCTTAAAAATTCATAGGTTCCTTTCCTAACAGCTTAGAACCCATTATGCTGTATAATTTTCTCTCAGTGTTTACCTGAACTTTGTTTGCATTGATTTTCCTTTGACCACTCCTCCTATCTCTCACATCTTCCTGCAGGATATCATCATTTCCTGCAGCACTGGATATCTGAATAACAGCCAATTCTAGATCATTTATGAAAATGTTTGACAGAACTTCAGTCAGTAATAACCCTGGGGAGAATTTCACATTTTATATAGATATTCATTTTTGTTTATGTCATGCTCTTTGAAATGCTACAGTACTTATAGGTACTGGTCTTTCCCCTGTGTTTCTTTATCTTATTTATTCTAAGAGATTATGTAAACCAGTATTCCATTTGCAGAGTCCAAATTGCCTTTGCCCACATATATCGTGCCTACTCAAATCTTCATGATCCTATTCTTTACATATGTCCTTATAAGGCTAGAGCCTCCTGATTAAAAGCTCAGAAGGTGAAAGACATGGGGCTTCGTGTATTGGTACTTACTTTTTATAATGTATGTCCATGGATACTTACCGTCTTAATTTTTATATGTTTTGTTTGTGTTAAATATTTCATTATAACTTGTAAAAGAGATACAACTACAAAAAATAACTCTGTGCTACCCAATCTGGAACAGTAAAAATGTCAGTAACATATGTATCAAGGGACATCACTCTTGTTTGATTTTTTTTAAATGTTTTTGGGACAAGGGAATCACCATCTTTCATTTGGTTCTTTTATTTGGTTATTTTTATTTTCTGAGCAACTATTGTGAAAGGTTTATTTTACTTACTTTTAAATTTCAGATTGAGCCCATAAAATAATTTTAAGGATATAGATTCCAACTATTGGCAAATGTGCGTTTAGTTTTATATTAAGAATTACTTCTGAATTATTCACTTTTATACAACAAATGACCAAGATATTTTCAATGATTTTGCGTAGGTAGATTCATACTTGTAGGAGGTGATTTTATCTGTTAACAGCTTCTTAAGCTTTGTTCACAGGAGAACACTGAATTAGGGAGGCTCAGTGATAATTATAAGAAATAAACCTAATGACTCATAAGTATTGAAAGCCAACCAAGTATCAAATAGGTGCTACAATATAGTAGAACTCTTTGCCTTTCAGTTTACTCAGATTTGGATAAAGAAGGAAAGATCAATATGTAATTCATTATCTAGTAGGAATTTTTCATATTGTTTCCCATCTCTTCAACCCTCATCACATCCAATTCAAAGCCCTATGTCCCTAGTTGCTAGAAGGCAAATCTTCCTTGCAGACTTCAAAGGAAGGAAATAGTTTTGAATTCCAGATTTAAAAATTAAGACAAGTGATATCTGCCTTTAAGATTCCTGTAGTAACTGGCCGATTCACTTTTCCATTCCTGTATATCAAACTACCCCAAATTTCGTGGCTTAAAAGAATTAATGATTTAGATTTTTCATAGTTCTGTGGGTTGATTGTGGCAGCTGGAGTCCTAAATGGCAAGACTGAAGGGCCTCAGTTCTCTTCCACATAGCCTCTTATTCTCTAGTAGATTGGAGCTGCTTCCTTATGCAACAGTCTCAGGACAGTGTTCCAAGGGGGTGAAGGCTGAAACTTCATCTTCTTGAGGCCAGGTTCTGGAGCTCTCACAGAACATTCTCTTGGTCAACACCAGTTGTAAGTCCAGGCTCAATTCAGGAAAAGGAGGAATAGACTCCACCTTTTGGCGGGAGAAGCAGCTAAATCACACTGAGATGGAGGTGTGTATAGGGGCAGATTGTTGCTAGTGGCCATGTTTGCAAACACTGTTTTGTTTTGTTTTGTTTGCTTCTTTTTATTGAAGTGGGCTATCCAATAGCTACTCGGATGTGCAATATTTCTATATATGGAAAAATAGTATTAGAAAATGTGACAAAAGGAAATTGCGATGAAAATCTGAAAACCCTGGAAAATAAGGTATGCCCTATGGTCCATGTTCTGGGTAACTGGAAAAAGTTTGGATTCTGTATACTCTCTGTTCTTTAGATACCTGATGGTCAGATCTATGCTTTTTAAACATTTTTAAAAATTTTATTGTTATTATTTTTAATGTTTTTTTTTTTTTTTACTTTTGAGAGAGAGATTGCAAGCGGGGGAGGGGCAGAGAGATAGACTGAGAGAGAAAGGGAGACACAGAATCTGAAGCAGGCTCCAGGCTCTGAGCTGTCAGGACAGAGCCCGATGCAGGGCTTGAACTCATGAACCGTGAGATCATGACCTGAGCCGAAGTTGGACACTTAACTGACTGAGCCACTCAGGAGCCCCTGAATCAATGCTTTTAAAACTGTCAAATTAGAAATAGCAAAAACTGGGGTGCCTGGGTGGCTCAGTCAGTTAAGACTTCAGCTCAGGTCATGATCTCAAGGCTCGTGAGTTGGAGCCCTGCATTGGGCTCTGTACTGTGACAACTCAGAACTGGAGCCTGCTTCTGATTCTGTGTCTCCCTCTCTCTCTCTGCCCCTCTCCTGCTTGCACTCTGTCTCTCTCAAAATTAAGAAACATAGAAAAAAGAAGTAACAAAAACTGGTAATTAAAGCCACTCTTTTTTTTTTTTGAAGATGACATCTGTTTGTGAAAAAGAACAGTTGGACATGGGTTCAGCAAATTTTAGTGAATGATAATCTGTAACATATTTTAAATGGCCTCATCTTTTTAGATCAGTGGTAAAGTATTGACTGAAAATAGATCACTGGTATCTGAAACCAAAAGGAAGGTATTTTGATGGTCAACTTTATTAGAATAAAGAGAAAAAAGAAGAAAAAAAAACTATGATCAAACACCTTTTGAGACAGGAAACCCCAGACCCTAATGCTGGTCTCAGGGCTGTACCCATGAGCAGGCGAAGTGGGAATTACATAGACTAGATGTTTTATTCATGAAGATTAAATTATTTTGACCTAATATATACCTAAATGCAATTGCATGGGATTGCTAATACCTGAGGCCAAGAAAGGAGAGAAGGAGGAAACTTTAAGTGGTCCAAGTGCAGGGCATGTAACATACGTTATCTCATTTAGTCCTTATGGAACCTCTGTGAGTTAGATGTTATTCTCATAGATAATTATAGTGATTATACTAATTCTTGATCACTTACTGTGTAGCAAATATTGCACTAACATTTTACATATGTTTTTAAATCACATTTAATTCTTATAACAACTATATAAATAGTTATGAATGTACCTATTTTATAGATGAGGAGACAGTGTCTTTGAGAGGTGCAGTGAACCACAGCCAAAAAATGATGGAGCTGCTCCATCATTTTAAAGTCCTTCATTTTAAAGAGCTTATTTTAAAGTCCACACTGTCCCACACTGGCCCCCTAACTGTAGATGGGCAGGGTTGAAGGTGGGGATGGAAGTGGAATGTGGAGATGGCTGCCAGCCACGTAGTTTGTGTCAACTACACAGGCTGGGGAAAGATTTCATGTTCCAGAGTTTGACTAGCCAGTTTTTGGCTCTCAGCTCTGACATTTTAAGCTGCATGGACTTTGGGTGAACTCCTTTCCCTCTTCAGACTTTTAAACAGGGAGAAGGATGCCCTACTCACAGTGTTGTTTTGTGCGTTAAATGTGATAACATCTATAAAAACATCCAGCAAAATGCCTGCACAGAGCAGGGACCTAGCTATTGAATGAGAGCTTTCTTTGTTTTGTCTACTGATTGGATATTATTTTCAACTGTTCCCAAAGTATGAATGGCCTGTGACCTTGGTTTGATTTTTGAAATGATGCTGCCATCTAGTGAAAACTAACACACATGCTCACGTTAACACCTGGCTCTACCAAAGACTATGGATTAACATGTTTTATAGTCTCACAACACCAGAGCCAGGAGACTGATTGGTACCGGGAGATATGGTCAAGGTCAGTGTCTCCCAAACTGTCTTTGCTGAAAAGCTAGTTAAAAATTTTTTTTTTACATTTATTTATTTTTTGAGAGACATAGAGAGACAGAGCACAAGTTGGGAGGGGCAGAGAGAGTTGGGGACACAGAATCCGAAGCAGGCTCCAGGCTCCAAGCTGTCAGCACAGAGCCTGATGCAGGGCTTGAACTCACAAACCGTGAGATCATGACCTGAGCCAAAGTTGGATGCCCAGCTGACTGAGCCACCCAGGCACCCCTTGGAAAGGTAGTTTTAAAAATTTCCAACTCCTTGCTGACCAATAATTTTGTAAAATGTAATAAAAATGAATTACTAGGAAAATTGGATAAAAAAGATATGAAAAATACAGATTATTTTTTCTCTTCTAAAAGAGTTTTAAATTATTTCTTTACTTATATTTTATTGAAGTGTAATTGACATACAGTGTTACATTCGTTTCAGGTGTACAACATAGTGATTAGAACAAGTCTCTATGTTATGCTATGCTCATGCAAGTGTGGGTCCCATCTGAATACAAATCATTGAAAAAAATCATTAGATTCAATAACATGCAATTGTTGTAGAAGTTTCTGACCAGTAACTCTCAGTTTCTGTGCTTACCTTCCCTATGGACCCTATAACAAACAGTGAACCATTTGGTTCGTGGTTCCCACCTTGAGTAGCATTGCTTTCCCTAAGGCAGCCTGTCTTAGTTCATTAATCCTGGCAGATAGTAAAGGCTGGAAAAACCACCAGCCTGCGTGTACTTTGTCCTTTTCACAAGTAGAGAAACAAACATGAAGAACCAAGTGGATGTGATATTCAGGAGATTGAGGGTCAGCTGAATTCCAGTTTATTCACCTGCAATTACTTGCAAAGTATTTGGACATAGTTGTATAAATCTGGCTGTTTTGTTTTGTTTTTAACAGATAGACAATATGGGAGCACAGTTAGAGAACATTTCTATTGAAACTCAGATTTTAACATCTAATGTCAGTAAAATGACTCCTGAGAACATCACTTCTGCTGCTAGAGTGGTCGGACAGATCTTCAACACATCCAGAAATGCTTCCATTGAGGTAAAACTCACAAGGTTTTAAAAGGGGGGAGGGGAAGGAAAAAAAGACATGGAAAGACAGACAAAACTAGAAATCCCTTTACTTAGTTCAATAGTAAGTATAATTATACTAAGTATCGTGGGCTGTGATGTTTTCATAGAACCCTGCACTCTTATTTTGTTTCTGCTTCTGGATCCAAGCATCTGCTTTTGTGTTCTCGGGGTGGGGTAGAGTTTCTGTGAAAGACCTTGCTTTGAGGGAAAATTCAGAAGCCTAAGCTTCCCAATTGACTCAATTTAAATTTCCATCATGCTTTATCTTTATTCTCTCTGCCATCTAAAACTAAACCTTCAATTTTGAAAAACACTTGCCTCTGGGTTACCATACCAGTGGTGCCAACATGATTCTGCAATAATTCATGATAATGATGATGTATGATGTATGTCTTCTATGATGATGGTTTGGTCCCTTGTTCCTGGCAGGCAAAAGACACTGCTGTATCGACAGTGAGTCAACTTCTAAGTGTCAGTGAAAATGTTTTTCAAGAAGTTCCGGGTGCTTCTCCTGATGATGACGCTTTCACAACGTAAGCACAATTCCAATTGGGAAAGAAAACATTACAAAGTGCTGTGTACCATTAAGACAGGTGTTTTTGTTTCTCTCATGGATGCACTAACTAGCTGATTCCTTGAGAATGAAGACTGAAGCCTTGGCTTTCCACCTGATCTTCATGTACTAGACAGGGTGGTATATGTTAACTCTTGGTTCCAGGGGTGTCCCTGGCCTAGGATATAGAGAGCAACTAGGATGATTTAGATTAGACTTCTTTTCCCGGCCTTAGCTGGGCATGGCCAAGGGTCAACCTGCATGCGCAATAGGAGCTCTTCCAACTGTTTTCTCAGCATAGAGCTGAAAGGAACAACATAACTTTGTGGGACAAAGCTCCCTACCCACAACTCAGCTATCCTTGAGATACTGGTGTATTTTGGTTAAGCTTTCTTAAGCTTTCCCAAGACTACATTGAAAAAAAAAAAAGAATCCAACTCTACCTACTTTCTCTATTTTTGATTCCAGTGGGTTGGCATAGTTTTGGTTGTATATTTATAATAAAACTCATGTACTTTATTATAAAGTTCCCTCACTATGATTCATTATGGTTTTATCTTATACACAGTTTTTTTTGAGTTTTAAAAAATTTAAGTAAATATGCACGCTCATTGTAGAAAAATAAGAAAATATATAGATGAGCAAAATTTTATTTTATTTTTACTTAAAAATTTTTTTAATATCCACTTATTTTTGAGAGAGAGAGAGAGAGAAAGAGAGAGAGCAGGGGAGGAGCAGAGAGAGAGGGAGACACAGAATCTGAAGCAGGCTCCAGGCTTCAAGCTGACTGTCAGCACAGAGCCCAACATGGGGCTCGAACCCATGAACTGTGAGATCATGACTTGAGCTGAAATCGGATGCTTAACCAACTGGGTCTGAGCCACCCAGACACCCCTAGATGAGCAAAATTCTAAAAATTGTCCCACCTTTATTAACTTGAGGGTATGTATTCTTCCAGATGTTTTCCTCTGTATGTGTGTATGTTTGTATCATATTATATACTTTACAGATTTATAGCCTGTTTTTGTCATTTAATACTCCATGAATATCTTTTTAATATAAATATCTATACATTTATATCATAAATTTTTATTTTATTATTTTTATTTTTGAGACAGCATGCACAAATGGGGAAGAAGGGCACAGAGACTGAGAGAGAGAGAGAGAGAGAGAGAGAGAGAGAGAGAAACTTAAGCAGACTCCATGTTGCTCATTCTCATGAACCATGAGATCATGACCTGAGCAAAAATCAAGAGTCAGATGTTCAACTGACTGAGTCTCCCAGGTGCCCCTGCATCATAAATTTTAGATACTGCAAAATATGAGTGAACTTTAAGCAATTCCTGCTGAGGGACATTTTGATTACTTCAAGTCTTTTAAAACTTTGAGCAATCAACATTCTTATACACAATCTCTGTTTGCAAGGCCCATTATTATTTTTTTTAGGAGAAAGTCCTGGAAGAACTTACCAGTTTTCTAATTTTTACAGTGTTGAACCCTCAAAGTAGAAAAAGTACAAAAGCATGAAATGCATAGTACATTCACAAGTTATAATTCTGAGACCTGGTTGTCATTTCGGCAGTTCAACTGGTGTATTTTATGACTTCAAATTTCAGTAGGAGTCTAGGCCCTTCCGACTGGGAGTGTGGAGATTCCCATTTTTCCTGAAGTTGGAGAAGAAAGTGGCCATAGCACTCAGAGTCTATGTTGAGTGACCATGGATCCAAGAGCTGGAGCGGGTTCCCTCCAGACCTGGAGGCTCTGTGTTTGCAGTCTTGCTAGGCAGAGAGGAGGAGAGTGGATGTTTCTGGTGAGAAAGTTGAGGAGACAGCAACTATGAGATTTGGCTGAGAAAGTCATACATCATGATACAGATGAAAGTACTGTCCTGACAATAAGTAATTATGAATTTTACTGGCTTAAGACATGGAGAATCAATTGTGTGTATTTATGTGTAATATCCAAATGGCTTCAGAGGAGGTGGTTAGAGGATAAAAATTTTAAATATGGGACACACTGAAACATGAAATGTAACCATACTCATAGTAATTCTTCCCATTCTGCATTTCTAGTCTCCTTACTTTTTCTAATCCCATTGTGAAAGCTGACCCTCTCCCATGTGATCTTGTATATAAGCCCTTGTGGACTCAGGTCCTTATTCACTCAGATAAGGCTATTGCCTCAGCCTCCAGGCCCCAGCCTCCCACACTTATCACTCCTCAAGAGCTGCCAACAGAGGTGACCTCTAATACTCTCTCTGGGGAAGGAAACTAATTCCTTCCAAACTCTGTCCCTTCAACCTGGGCCTACACACAGGGTCTCCTGACAGATACGAGGCTTCAGTTACTCATCTCCCTTTGACTTCTACCTTCTTTCACTTACAATTTCTGGTTTGCATCCCTAAGCTACTGGACTCCCCTTCTCAACTTATGGAGAGAAGCGGACAATGTGAGACTAAAACTCCTTAAGTGGAGAAGGGGAGACTGGTGAAGTTCTCTAACATCCATTCATCCATTCTCTTGGTCTGAGTTGGGAGGAGCCTGGGCAAAGTCTCTGCTGTTAAGGGCACCCTGCTACAATCAGTGAATCTAAGACTTCATTTTTCCATTTTGACCACGTGCTGCAAAGACTGACCCATAACTCTGGAACTCTGCCCTCAAATTCAAGCCCATAATTGTCCTTGTTTACCTATTTTGGGGAATGGAAAACTGCTTCCCTAATACTGACTACTTTGTACATTTACATTTCACATTTTTATTTGTAATCTTGTTCCAACCAGCCTTCTTTGGTTAAAAGATCCTCACTTAGATTATTTTGACCAGATATTTATTGTAAAGAAGCTTATGGAATCTCATGGGAACCTAAGAACAGTACCATAATATGGCAGGACTTTATGGATCCTGGAGTAAGGGGGTGGCAGGGCATCCAAGGCAGTTTTGAAGGTCCCATTAAAGGAGTTTGTGGGCCTTCCTTCTGGGAGAATATAATGGTTATGGCGACAGACTTTGGAGTCAAATAGTCCTGGGTTCAATCTTAGCATTGTTATTTAGTAGGTCCATGATTTTGGCCAAATTCATATCTTTTGGAAAAGCCTCAGATTCTTCAGTATAATATGGGAGTAACTGTGGGACTCACTTCAGTAAGATTCTTGTGAGGCTTAACTGAGATAATATATGTAAATAACTAGCACGATACCTGACTTATACACATTAAGTCTTGAAAAAAAAAACAAAAAACATTGGCAATTGTCTTTATAATTAATATGATTCAGTAAACATGTATGTTTCATTTTTACTTCTAGTTTCTGCTCTGTCATAAATTGACCCTGTTGTTCATAACATTGGGGAAATAGTTTAAAACAGAATCTTTTCCCAACCCAGAAATGCTCTCCACAAAGACAGTAGAGAAAGAAAACACTCTTTATTGCATAAGCATTAAAGCAGAATGTGATGTGTATCATAGGCAAACACTAAGAGATTGCAGATAGAAAGGAGTCTCACTGCTTTATATAGCCAACCAGATATATCCCATTACATACAAGTTTTCAGGTAATCAATAACTAATCCTCAATTAAGAGAACTTAACAGCACTATTTGTCACACATAGTTCATCCTAGGTTAACCTGGTAATTGAGGTGACCATTTGTATTAGCTAACTGACTTTATTCAGAGGAAGAACAAACTTCACATATCTTTATGACAGGAGGTAGCTTTGCAACTTGGAGCAAGGTACCCACCCACTAAAATTAGGCTCCTACCCTCCACAGAAACTGGAAAATAGGGGCGCTAACTCCCTTGATGTTTACATTTCAAAAAGATGGCTTCCATGTCCTTGCAAAAGACATTCCTAGGTCATAAATTGACAAAATGCCCATCTAGCTTTCTTCTTTTCTTTTTTTTTTAATTTTTAATGTTTATTTATTTTTGAGAGAAAGAGAGTGAGAGAGACAGAGTATGAGCAGGGGAGGGACAGAAAGAGAGGGAGACACAGAATCTGAAGCAGGCTTCAGGCTCTGAACCATCAGCACAGAGCAAGATGCAGGGCTTGAACCCACAAACTGTGAGATTATGACCTGAGCTGAAGTCAGATGCTTAACCGACTGAGCCACCCAGACGCCCTGCCATCTGGCTTACAAAAGAATTTATTTATATTTCAAAGAGAGGAGAAAGTACTTACAAAGTACTTTACAAAGTAAATGCTCATAGGAAAAGGAAGAGAGAGAAATTTCTTCTCTTATTTTCAACAGGAAAGTTAAGTCTCTTATTTTTAATTTGTATTTGTCTTTACAATGACAGAATGACCTCTCTGGTCCCCTCTAAACCATGGTTGTCCTGATATGACTATGACACTAACTTGAAAATTCCTGGGTGAAAGAATCTGATTGCTTCTTCTAGTCATTTGTGCTGGTTTTGGTCAGCCTCTGCGTTGGGTACCCTGAGGCAGAGCATGCATCTCTAATATAATCAGCGATGGCAAGAGGAGGGAAGAATCACATGGAAGAAAAATACAACCTTGAAAGTGGCTGTGACTAGAGCAACGCTTGAAAAGTGGTTATGGACCCTGCAGTCACTGCCATATATCTAGTACATTGTTCCCTTTAGCCTTCAAATGCCTGAGGGAGCACCTCTTGCTATCTCCAGTGTTTCATAGGGTACTGACCTCTTAGTAGGTGCTCAACAGATATTGTTTGGTTGACAAATGTACAAAATATGCTCTTAGAAGATTAGAATTTTGTTAGGCATTCCTTCTGTTGAAAGCAGCTCTGGAGTATGACTGTTATTCTTTACATGGAGTATGGTTGTTATTCTTTATTCTTTAGTGTGAATTGCTAAAAATTCATAAAATGGAGTTATGAATAGAAAACATTTAAAACAGAGAAAGCAACTCAAATGGTTCCATATGAATGATTGTCACATTCTCTTTATAAAAACAATCTTTAATTATTTTAAAGTTTATTTCTTTATTATGTCACTTGGGGAAGGGAAAAATACTTTAGTGGACAAAATAAAAATTTAGAATATGGAACAACTACATTTTAATGAAATCCCTTCTTTCTAGGAAAACTAGATTGAACCATTTATCTTAGATATAGAGATTTTGTTTTGTCAAGTACAGAAATAGTACAAATATTTCTTAAAGCAAACAAGGAAAAGAAAAGGTCTTATGACTTTTCTTGGAGAACACCAAATTGACAGGTTTTCCCCACTCCCTCCAACCTTCTATCTAATCTGTCTTTGAAGTTATCCAAAGTAGAAAATAATATAGTGGAAACCTGCAATGTTTAGTTAATAAATGAGGCTGTGAGCTCAAAGATGTACTCTTACATGGTTCCAAATGAATTGTTGCCTCTGGAACCACCAACTCACAAGAGATGCTTGAGACCTGAAGGGGTTCACGTGAGAGAAGAGAAGGGAGTTGAATAAGTGGAAATTGATTCTCACCACTGTAGAAGCAAGAAGCACATGTCCGGTCAATGATGGGTAGCAACACCACCCTTTTGTGAAGAGCAGCACAATAAAGATTATTTCTATGGGGAAATTTGTCTTTCTTGAGTTCCAGCTGTCTGGAATCTATATACAGGGTATCTTTCAGGGGAGAGAGTCCACCAGAACTTTAGAAAAATTATATGTAACAAAGAAAGACTCTGGTGAAGAAAATAAATTATTTTAATTTGATTGTGCCGTTGTGTGATCACATGAGTTCTGTGGTCATGCCTTTCTACTGGAATGTGGGAGAGAACACATACCACTGATTTTTATGACAAATCTATAGAATATTATGTTGTTATGTTTTATTCTATACAGGCTTATTCAACAAATGGAGAGTTATTCCTTGTCTTTGAATAACAATTCAGTGGTGAAACCTAATGTAGCAGTACAGACTGTTTTATTCTCTACAAAAAGCACTGTGCTCTTCTCTGTGAAGAAAGGTGAGGTGTTTATCTCATGTACTTATGATAGCAGAGAGCATTCTGCTATCAACCATGAACAATGCCCTATTTGTGAAAATTTTGACTTAAAATTCTACTTTTCTCCCTCTCACAGGAGATAGTGATTCTCTCATTTCTGGTTCCATAACTGTGGACACAAATGTGAGCAACCCTAATCCAGATGCAGAGACTGAACTTCAAATTTTGCTCAATACCTCAAAAAGTAGGTCTCAAACTTTGTTTCAGTAAAAAATACCCTCAAATTTATGGAATTAGTAACTTAAAATCCACTGAGTGAAAAATAATGTTTAATTAGTTTCATACTGAGTAATTTGCATTTGAGTTCATTTGAGCTCTGACAAATTATGGTAATCTCTACTATTCTGGATGATAGAGATGATTTCTTTCTCTCTTTTTTTTTTTTTTCTTCAAAAGCCTTGGAGCAGAGTTGAAATACTCTGATCATGGACACAGATCTTTTTTTCTAACAAAAATCTAGCTAATGCAGGTCTGTTTTACACTTAAAAATACATTTAAAAATATTCGGTCACAAATTCTGCCCATATTTACTAGTGGCATGGCATTTACAGGCACGGATTCATCCTATGGGCCTGCCTCAGGATATTTTATGTAACTGACACAGTCACTATCTTGTGGCAACAGATTTTAGCTATCTCCACTACTATGGTACTTACCCTATCATCTTGCATACGGCCCTTCAGGAATTTTTATGTCTAATGTGAAATGTTGGTACTTTTCAAAGTCTAAAAAAAGTGATTATTTTGACAATAACAATAAGCAAAATAGGCACACACATTGCTTTATTCTCTCCCCAAATAAAAAAAAATCTGATCCTAGAAAGTATACATTTTAGAATTAATAATGGCACTACTAAAGAAGAAGCGGGTATTATTCGTGTGTCTGGCATGCTGTGGAATTTTGCTTCCATTTGCTTTGGATACATGCTTTGTGAAGGAGAGACTAAATCTAAGTCTTTTTTGTTCTTTCTGTGTTTTTCTTTTAATTAAAGAATATTTCATGCATATAGAAAAGTACAGAAAATAATGTAAGCACACCTATGTACCTACCAACAAGGCAAACTGATGTCAAATTTTGCTACGTTTGCTTCAGACCCCCTAAAAAAAAAGAAGATATTACAGCTGCACCTGAAGTTCTGTGCCCTATCTTTTCCCATCTCTCCTCCCCAGAAATAACATCTATCTGAAGTTGGTACGCTTCATTTTTATGTTTGTCTTTAAACTTGTGCTACATATTTATATATCCATACATAAAATAGTCCATTTTGCAGGTGTTTAAAATATTTACATAAGTGGTATCATGTTGTATGGAACTTGCTTTTTTAAATTTTAATTTAATTAATTTTTTTTTTTTGGAACTTGCTTTTTTTTAAAACTAAACATCTCTTTTTGGAGATTTATTCATATGTTATCTTAACTTTTGCCTATCTGATAAATATGTTACGAGTATTTTTACACTCCTTTTGCAGCTTTGAAGTTCAATGATACGTTAGATTTTTTTCCTTCCTTTACTTGAACATCTTTTCATGTGTTATTAGACATTCTGATTTTCTACTCTGTGACTTGCCTATTCAAACACTATGATCATTTCTCTACTGGCTTTTTGTTTGTCTTTTTCTTATGGGTCATTAGAAGTTCTTTGTGTACTCTGAACACAAAGTTATATATTTGTTATATATAAGTCACAAATATCTTTCCTCCAGTCTGTAGCAATGACATGGATGGAACTAGAGTGTATTATGCTAAGCAAAATAAGTCAGAGAAAGACAAATGCCATATGATGTCACTCATATGTGGAATTTAAGAAACAAAACATAGAGGAAGGGAATAAAAAAAGAGAGAGAGGGAGGCAAACCATAAGAGACTCTTAACTATAGAGAACAATCTGAGAGTCGATGGAGGTGAGGTGGGTGGAGGGATGGGCTAAATGGTATTAAGGAGGGCATTTGTTATGATAAGCACTGGCTGTTATACGTAACTGATGAATTACTAAATTCTACTCCTGAAACCAATATTACATTATATGTTAACTAACTAGATTTTAAATAAAAACTTGAAAGAAAAAACTGTCAAGAAGGTATATCCAGAAATACAGATATTTAAAAAAATTATAGGTAAATAGAATTTCTTCTAGTGAATCTGAAGATCTAGTTGAAAGTGATTGTTTTCTAATAAATGAGCAAAATACTGTAGGAATGAGGAGAGGGGTAAGCAAGAATTTTCATTTTTTAATTTATATATTTCTATAGATTTGACCTTTAAATCAACCATGTCATTCTTTTATAAAAAACAATAATAATGAAAAGAAGCCTTACTGAATTTTTAGGGTTAACTTTGTTATCTAGTGTTGAGAAGGAACAATTTGGTAAGGTCAATGTGCCATGTAAAAACTCTGTAAACCAACGTCTTTATTTCTGGGTAGAGGATAGAACAACATGGCTGGCTGTGGAGGACATTTTAGGAGTCGTCAGGACATTGTCTGCCTATCTAGGCAATCACACTGAATATGCTGGCTCACTGCCAGGGTTTTAGTTTTCCCGATATCACTAGTAAAAGCAGAGTTTAGAAAATTATTTCAGTCTAAAATGTGTAATTATTTTTGTTGCTTCTGTTTTAAATATGACAACAGTTGTACAAAGTGTTAAGAGGCATTCCTCAGGTTGTTCTGTTTGACCACTGCCATGGCCAGCCTCCATACAAAGACCCTCTGCTGTGGCCATGCTTTTCTAGGGCCTCTGAGGAATAGCTGACCGCTTTTTCCAGCCCCCTGAAGAAATATGTCACAATAGCCCTTTAGCCTCGGGAAAGACCTGTGATCATCATGAAGTAGTCAATAGTTCAAGAGATGATGGAAAGTATCTGGCTCCACTGAAACAGTCCCTAATATGTGCAACGTGGGCTCCTGGCTCTGTGGCTGAATAGACTGGTTTCTGCTCAGTCCCTTTCAACAGGACACAGAACTCACAGACCACTTTTCTAGGCACAGCTGCCTCCATATTCGCTCATTGTTTCTGGTCTGATGTCTTAACAGTGGGTATAGAGACATGGCTTTAGGCTACCTGAATGTCATGTTCACTCTTGCTGCATAGAAAGCAAGATGTTATTTTTATACATGAGATCCTCACAATACCTCCTTGAGGTGGATTAGGTAGAAACTTTTGTCCCTATTTAGAAGGTAAGGAATCTGAAACTCAGGAAAAAAAATTAATGTGAGTGGAATGGCAAGCCACAGGTTATATATGTTAATTACATATTGCAATTGAAGAAAGATTCAGCCAGCAAACCGTTTTTACTGTACTTTACTCAAAGATAAGCAGCCATGCAGTTGAACAATGACATGGGACTTTGGTTTTTGTTTGCCCTTAGGTTCATTTGTTGATTTTAGTTTTTATTTATTTTTTTTTCCTCACAGGTAACACAACATGTGGCTTTATAGTGTATCAAAACAGCAAGTTTTTCCGATCAAAAATTTTTAAACCTAAATCAAATTTTAGTCAAAAAATTATCTCAGGCAAAACTGGTGAAACAAAAAAAGATCAGAGAACTTCTGTTGAAATTGTCTTTAACCCAAGGGTGAGTTTTCCCACTAACAACAAAAAAATTCTGTCCACTTTTGATTACAAAAGCAGGGTTGGTTGGGCAAAAGAAATCTACAGAAAACCCCCTTTTTTTTTTTAAGTTTTTGTTTAAATTCCTGTTAGTTAACATACAGTGTAACATTAGTTTCATGTGTATAATATAGTTATTTCACAGGAAAATTCTGTGAAAGATTCTTTGAAAATATTCATTTATACCTTCTCCCACCTATGTTTTTGTAAGACTAGCTAAATGCAAAATGAACTAATTTGAATTTCATATCCTTTTCCCTCCTCCCTAATCTATAATGAAGATGTTACACTTAGTACATACCTAATTGATTTCTAATATGCTTATCTTCTTCTATTTTATTTTTTTCTACCTGGTTAAGTATTTAAAAAGAAATTAGTTGTAATTGTTTCAATTTACAGTATGATCCAAAAACGTTCCAAATTCATTCCTATGCCTGTGTCTATTGGAATTTTATAAAAAAGGATTGGGACACAAATGGCTGTCACAAACGGAGGGGCACTGATGAATTCTTGTACTGCCACTGCAACCATACTACGAATTTTGCTGTATTAATGGTAAGGATGTACATAGTAATCTCTTTCGGGCCAAGAATTTTCCTTATACACAGCTCTGGTATATACTAAGTTGGAGATACCTTTGGGGCTTATTTTGCATAGAAATTCAACCTAGATTACATGGAAAAACAGGGAATGGAGTGATGACTTAAAAAGGAAGTTCTGGTAAAAGCAAGTAAATAGAGCTTTTTACAGTATGGTCTCAGGGTGGGTGAGTTCAGCACTGTGCATTTATTAGTGAGAAGGGAGCCCATATGCAAAAGAAGAGCTGACAGACTCCATTCAACTAACTCACATGTGAAACTTGAAGTTGTTATAGCCAGAGGTAAGGCTGTATAGTCTGTGTCGAGGGTGGGTTTAATGCATACTTGACTATGGGTGGGCAGTTTAAATAAGTTACTCAAAGCTTTTTCCACTGGAATAATCTACGTTGCTAAGTTTATGCTAGAAGATAAAAGAGGAAAAACTCTTGAATTTATCCAATTTGTTCCATAGTTCCTTTATGTATTCCTTAAAGCTTAAAAGCAATTTTTTAAAAATATGAATATAGTTGACACACAATGTTACATTAGTTTCAGGTGTACAGCATAGTGATTCGACACGTTTCTACATTAGGCTGTGCTCACCACAAGTGGAGCTATCATCTGTCACCTTTCAATGCTACCACAGTACCACTGACTATATTCCTTATGCTTTGCCTTTTATTCCTGTAATTATTTATTCCATAACTAAAAGCCTGTATTTCTCACTCCCTTCACTCATTTTGTTCTCCTCCATTCTCTGCCCTCTGGCAACATCAGTTTATTCTCTGTATTTACAGGTCTGATTATGCTTTTTGTTTGTTTATTCAAGTGTTTTTGTTTTTAGATTTCACATGAGTGAAATGATATGGTATTTTTCTTTCTCAGTCTGACTTATGTCCCTTAGCATAATACCCTCGAAGTCCACCCATGTTGTTGCAAATGGCACAATCTCATCCTTTTTTATGACTTCATAATATTTCATCATACAAACATACCACATCTTCCTTATCCATTCATCTATTAATGTATTCCTTATATCTTTTAGCTCCAAAGCTACCCTGTGTGATAACTGATAACACTTAGCTCTGATGTTCAGCTAAAAATGCACCTTTGAAAGTTCTTGGGTTGACTCTTTTAAGAGAGAAACTTTTGTTTGTTCTATTTTCAGAAATGTATTATTCTGGTAAAACCAAAAATGTTAGTTTTTACACTTGATGGAATGCTTTTATATGTAATGTAATGGGGAAGGATGTAGTGTCTTACACTTATTGATACTATGAATCTTCCTGAGACAAGCAGATGTTTCCATTCTCCGCTAAATGTGATGTAGCTATATTTGGGAAGCCAATAGAGATCAGAACATACTGGCACAACATAGGATATCAAATGTTGGAAACTTTCTTATAAAAAAAATTATTGCATACATTTTTATTTATTTTTTTAAATTTTATTTAAATCCAAGTTAGTTAACATAGAGTGTAATAATGGTTTCAGAAGTAGAATTTAGTGATTCATCCCTTACATATAACACCCAGTGCTCATCCCAACAAGTGTCTTTCTTAATATCCATCACGCATTTAGCCCATTCCCTCACCCACCTCCCCTCCAGCAGCTCTCAGCTTATTCTCTGTATTTAAAAGTCTCTCATGGTTTGCCCCCCTCTCTGTTTTTATCTTATTTTTCCTTCCTTTCCCCTTTGTTCATCTGTTTTGTTTCTTAAATTCCAATTATGAATAAAATTTTATGATATTTGTCTTTTTCTGACTGACTTATTTTACTTAGCATAATACATTCTAGTTCCATCCATGTTGTTGCAAAAGGCAAGATTTCATTCTCTTTGATCACAGAGTAATATTCATATATGTATATGTGTGTGTGTGTGCATATATATATATATATATATGCCATTTCTTCTTTATCCATTCGTCAGTCAATGGATATTTGGGTTCTTGCCATAATTTGGCTATTGTTGATAGTGCTGCTATAAATATTGGGGTGCATGTGACCCTTCAAATCAGCATTTTGGTATCATTTGGATAAATACCTAATAGTGCAATTGCTGGGTCATCGGATAGTTCTATTTTTAATTATTTGAGGAACCTCCACGCTGTTCTTTAGAGGTGGCTGCACCAGTTTGCATTCCCAGCAGCAGTGCAAAAGGGTTCCCCTTTCTCTACATCCTTGCCAACATCTGTGATATCCTGAGTTGTTAGGTGTGAGGTGGTATCTCTGACAGGTGTGAGGTGGTATCTCATTGTGATTTTCATTTGTATTTCCCTGATGATGGGTGAAGTTGAGCATTTTTTCATGTGTCTGTTAGCCATCTAGATGTACTCTTTAGAAAAGTGTCCATGTTTTTTTCCCGTTTCTTCACTGGATTATTTGATTTTTGGATGTTGAGTTTGGTAACTTCTTTATAGATTTTGGATACTAACCCTTTATCTGATATGTCATTTGCAAATATCTTCTCCCATTCCATCAGTTGCCTTTAGTTTTGATTGTTTCCTTCACTGTGCAGAAGCTTTTTATCTTGAAGAAGTTCCAATAGTTCATTTTTGCTTTTGTTTCCCTTGCCTCTAGGCAAGTAAGAAGTTGCTATGGATGAGGTTAGAGGTTGTTGCTTGTTTTCTCCTCAAGGATTTTAATCGTTTCCTGTCTCACAATTGGGTCTTTCATCCATTTTGAGTTTTGTGTGTGTGTATAGTGTAAGAAAGTAATCCAGGTTTATTTTTCTGCATGTTTCTGTCCAATTTTCCCAACATGATTTGCTGAAAAGACTGTCTTTTCTATTGGACATTCTTTCTTGCTTTGTCAGAGATTAGTTGACCATATGTTTGTGGGTCCATTTCTGGGGTCTCTATTCTGTCCATTGATCTATGTGTCTGTTTTGTGCCAGTACCATACTGTCTTGATGATTATAGCTTTGTAACAAAGCTTGAGGCCCAGAATTGTGATGTCTTCAGCTTTGGTTTTATTTTTCAAGATTACTTTGGGGTCTTTTCTGATTCCATATGAATTTTTGAATTTTGTGCTCTAGCTCTGAAGAATGCTGTTTATTTTGATAGGGATTGTGTTGAATGTGTAGATTCAACAATTGTTGAATTGTATTTGTACAACAATTGTCATTGTGTATTTTAACAATATTTGTTCTTCTAATACATGAGCATGGAATGTTTTTCCATTTCTTTATGTCTTCTTCAATTTCTTTCATAACTTTTGTAGAATTTTCAGTGTACAGATATTTCTTTGGTTAGGTTTATTCCTAGGTATTTTACAGCTTTTGGTGTAACTGTAAATGGAATGTATTCCTTGATTTCTCTTTTTGCTTCTTCAATATTGGTGTATAGAAGTGCAACCAATTTCTGTACATTGATTTTCTATCCTGCAACTTTGCTGAATTCATGGATCAGTTCTAGAAGTTTTTTGGTAGTGTCTTTCAGGTTTTCCATGTAAAGTAGCATGTCATCTGTGAAGAGTAAAAGTTTGACTTCTTCCTTACTGATTTTGATGCATTTTATTTCTTTTTGTTGTCTGATTGCTTAAGCTAGGACTTCCAACACTGTGTTGAACAACAATGGTGAAAGTGGACATCCCTGTCATTTTCCCGACATTAGGGGGAAAGCTCTCAGTTTTTCCCCATCGAGGATGATATTAGCTGTGGGTCTTTTATATATAGCCTTTATGATATGAGGTATGTTCCTTCTATCCCTACTTTCTTGAGGGTTGTTATTAAGAAAGGGTGCTGTATTTTATCAAATGCTTTTTCTACATCTATTGAGAGGATCATGTGGTTCTTATCCTTTCTTTTGTTGATGTGATGTATCTCACTGATTGACTTGCAGATATTGAACCACTCCTGCAGCCCAGGAATAAATCTCACTTGATTGTGATGAATAATTCCTTTAATGTATTGTTGGATTTGGTTTGCTATTATCTGGCTGAGAATTTTTGCATCCATGTTCATCAGGGAGATTGTCTGTAATTCTCCTTTTTAGTGGGGTCTTTGTCTGGTTTTGAAATCAAGGTAATGCTGGCTTTGTAGAATGAGTTTGGAATTTTTCCTTCCATTTCTATTTTTTGTAACAGCCTCAAAAGAACAGATATTAATGCTTCTTCAAATGTTTAGTAGAATTCCCCTGGGAAGCCATTTGGCCCTGGGCTCTTGTTTTTTGGGAAATTTTTTATTACTGATTCAATTTCTTTATGGTTATGGGTCTGTGTAAATTTTCTATTTCTCCCTGTTTTAGTTTGGTAGTTTATATGCTTTTAAGAATTTGTGCATTTCCTTCAGATTGCCCAATTTGTTGGCATATAATTGCTTATAATATTCTCTTATAATTGTTTGTATTTCTGTGGTTTTAATTGTGATCTCTCCCCTTTCATTCATGATTTTATTTATTTGGGTCTTTTCTTTTTTCTTCTTGATAAGTCTGGTTAGGGGGTTATCAATTTGTTAATTCTTTCAAAGAATCAAATCCTGGTTTTGTTGATCTGTTCTACTCTTGATATGCACACACACACACACACACACACACACACACATATATATATATATATACACATATATGTATATATATGTATATAGAGATAGGCTATTGTTGATATATATATGTATATATATATGTGTATATATATACATATATATATATATATATATATATATATATATATATATAAAATTGATTTCTGCTGTAATCTTTATTATCGCCTTTCTGCTGTTTGGGGGCTTTATTTACTGTTCTTTTTCCAGTTCCTTTAGGTGTAAGGTTAGGTTGTGTATCTGAGATATTTTTTCCTTCTTTAGGAAGGCCTGGATTGCTATATACTTCCCTTTCATGATTGCCTTTGCTTTCTCCCAGGGGTTTTGTTTTTATTTTCATTGGCTTCCATGTACTTTTGCATTTCCTTTTTAATTTATTGGTTAGATTATTCTTTCTTTAGTAGGGTGTTCTTTAATTTCCACATATTCGTGGTCTTTCCAAATTTTTTCCTGTGGTTGATTTCAAGTTTCATAGCATTGTTGTCTGAAAATATGCATGGCGTGATATCTATCTTTTTGTACTTGTTCAGGGCTGATTTGTGACCCAGTATGTGATCTATTCTGGAAAATGTTCCATGTGGACTCAAGAAGGATGTGTATTATGCTGCTTTAGGATGAAATGTTCTGAATATATCTGTTAAGTCCATCCAGTACAGTGTGTAATTGAGAGCCATTGTTTACTTTGTTGATTTTCTGCTTAGATGACCTATCCATTTATATAAGTGGGGTGTTGAAGTCCCCTACTATTATGATATTATTATCTATGTGTTTCTTTATGTTTGTGATTAATTGATGTATTTATTTGGATGTTTCAATTTGGGGGCATAAATATTTATAATTGTTAGCTCTTCTTGGTGGACAGTCCCCCTAACTATGATATAATGCCCTTCATCTTCATTTCTTGTTATAATCTTTGTTTTAAAATCTAGTTTGTCTGATATGGGGCACCTGGGTGGCTCAGTTGGTTGAGTGTCTGACTTTGGCTCAGGTCATGATGTCACAGCTCATGAGTTTGAGCCCTGAGTCAGGCTCTGTGCTGACAGCTCAGAGCCTGAAGCCTGGTTCAGATTCTGTGTCTCCTTCTCTCTCTACCCCTCCCCTGCTCACACTCTGTCTCTCTCTCAAAAATAAATAAACATTAAAAAAACTAAAAAAAATCTAGTTTGTCTGATATAAGTATGGGTACTCCAGCTTTCTTTTAATGTCCATTAGCATGACAGATGGCTTCCATCCTCTTACTTTCAATCTGCAGGTATCTTCAGTCTAAAATGAGTCTCTTGTAGGAAGCATATGGATGGGTTTTGTTTTCTTATCCATTTTGATATCCTATGTATTTTGATTGGAGCATGTAGTCCACTTACATTTAGTGTGATTATTGAAAGATATGAATTTAGTGTCATTGTGCTGCCTGTAGAGTTGGTGTTTCTGGGGACGTTCTTTGGTCCTTCCTAGTCTTTGTTGCTTTTGGTCTTTTTTTTTCTTTGTTTTTCTCCACTCAAGGAGTCCCCCTTAAAGTTTCTTGCAGGGTTCATTTAGTTGTCATGAACTCCTTTAGTTTTTGTTTGTCTGGGAAACTCTTTATCTCCTCCTCTTTTGACTGACAGCCTTGCTGGATAAAGAATTTTTAGCTGCATATTTTTCTGATTATGCACATTGAATATATCCTGCCACTTCTTTCTGGTCTGCAAATTTCTGTGGACAGGTCTGCTGTGAACCTGATCTGTCTTCCCTAGTAGGTTAAGGGCTTTTTTTTTCCACTTTCATAATTCTTTCCTTGTCTGTGTATTTTGTGAATTTGACTATGATATGCCTTGGTGGTGGTCAGTTTTGTTGAATCTAATGGGAGTTCTCTGTGCTTCTTGGATTTTGATGTCTGTATGTTTCCCCAGATTAGGAAGGTTTTCAGCTATAATTTCCTCACATAAACCTTCTGCTCCTTTTTCTCTCTCTTCTTTTTCTGGGACTGCAATGATTCGAAAATTATTCCTCTTTAATAAGTCACTGAATTCTCCAAGTCTTGTATCATGACTTTTTGCCTTTGTTTCCCTCTTTTTTTCTGCTTCATTATTTTCAATAATTTTATCTTCTATATCACTGATTTGCTGCTCTGCTTTGTCCATCCTTACATTATGGCATGAATTTGAGATTGTATTTTTAATTTTGGCCTGACTAGATTTTAGTTCTTTTGTCTCTGTAGAAAGGAATTCTCTAGTATCTTCTATCCTTTTCAACCCTAGGTAGCATTCTTATAATTGTGGTTTTAAATTCTAGTTCAGACATCTTAATTATATCTGTGTTGATCAAATCCCTGGCTGTCATTTCTTCCTGCTTTTTCTTTTGAGTTGAATTCCTCCATCTTGTCATTTTGGAGGAAGAAAAAGATTAATAAAATAAAAAATAAAAATTAAAAACAAAATAAAACAAAATCAAATAAAGGAAGCTAGATCTTAGGCATGTTTTGGTTTGCTTGTTGAGAGAAACTTGATAAAATAGAGAAAAAAGAGAAAGGAAAAAAGTTAAATTTTTAAAAAAAATTTTAAATAATAAAATGGAATAAAATAAAATAAAGAAAATAAAATAGAATAAAAAAATAAAAAAATAAAAAAGAATTTGCTCTTTCTGTGTCTAGGAAACAAAAAGAAAGAAAAAAGAAAAGAACCTAAGCAAAAACAGTATAGAAAATGAGCAAATAAAAGAACCAGCAAACAGAATAAAACCTGAATGAAGTTACATCCAGTATCCCCTAGAACAGAATCTTTGCAGCATATTATAGTCGTAGACTAATAAGCAGGTGGAAGGGATTTGTGCTGGTCTTCTGGGGGATGTGCCTGGAGGATTCAGTTGAGCAGGGTTTGGTGTAATGGCTCCGTTCTCCACCTGGTGGCACTGCTTAGCTTACTAGGGTCGATTTGTGTGTGTGCATGCACACACATGCACACATGTGCTTTAGAAGTGAAAATGACTTTACTCACCTTTGACACAGGAACCTGCAGCCTCATGACTTGCTATCAAGCACCCTCCTTTGTCATAGGCTTCCATCCACTCCCCACCTGTACCTTGTACCTGTCCAAGCTGTCCACTTGCCAGGTGGCATCTCCCTCCAGAGTTTTATCTCAGATAGGGCTGTGTTTCAAAACCCCACACTTCAGACACCCCTTTGACTTGGACCTGTGCCAACTCTCTACAAGAGGGTCTCACCATACAATGGCCAGGAGCTGGCTTGCCCCAGAAAATGTTCCTGTGATCACAAAGTGGCAGAGGCCACTGTGGGCAAATCACATCATACAGCCTGCACTAGGTTTCCCTGCACTCTGGTGTCTTTGTTCTAATATCAATAAACGTGACCACTCTCCAAGGTCCACTGAGACTTTTGCCTGTGGGGAGCCCATATGGCCTCTACCAAATGCACTCCAATCTGGGGAACCACTTCTCCCTATGTGGTACACGGATCCCTCAGACCACACTACTTCCTCCTGGAAAATTCTGGGGATTTTTCCCTACTTCCTCACCAGAACACTGAGCTCTGAAACTTCAGACTTTGGACTTCACTGTTTATAGAATCCTGGCAGTATTGAAACCCTCTCCTTTTCTCCCCATCAGAGAACAGGTGTTGATTGTTTTCAGTCCCTGCGGGTATTATCACTCTTTCTCTCTTTCTCTCCAGCTACTTTTAGGGGGAGTGCTTTTCTTGTGTGATTTCAATGTGCTGCATTCTCCCCCTTTGTCTTTCTTTCCTCTCTTTGTGAAAACGGCTCCGTACCCTCTATGGCTCCATGGCTTTTCTCTCCCCCAGTTCACCTCTCCACACCCCATACCTGCCAAGTTCTCTGTTTCCAATTATGCAGATTGTTGCATTAATCCTCAGATCAGTTTCCTAGGTGTTTAAAACGGTTTGATGCTGATCTAGCTGCATTTCAGGGATGAGACAAGCTCAGACTCCCTATACTACTCTGCCATCTTAACTCCTCTGTACTTGATTTACAAAAGTTTTTGAAATAACTATAGATTTCTTTCTTATTTATTTATTTATTTATTTATTTATTTATTTATTTATATTTTACAGTCTTTATGTCACTTTTTAAAGTTTATTTATTTTTGAGAGGAAGTGAGAGGGAAAGAGAGAGTACACACGTGCATGTGTGTCAGGGGCAAAGGGAGAGAGAATCCCAAGCGGGCTCTACGTTTTCAGTACAGAGCCCAACTTGGGGCTTGATCTCTTGGTTCATGAGATCTCAACCTGAGCCAAATCAAGAGTCTGACACTTAACTAACTCAGCCACCCAGGCACCCCCATTTATTTCTTTTTCTTACCTTACTGTACTGGATTTAACTTTCAGTACAATTTTTTTTATATCAAGTTTTAATTTACATTCTAGTTACTTAACATATGGTTTAATATTAGTTTTAGGAGTAGAATCCAGTGATTCATCACTTACATATAACACCCAGTGCTCATCACAA
This sequence comes from Felis catus, assembly GCF_018350175.1. Taxonomy (NCBI): domain Eukaryota; kingdom Metazoa; phylum Chordata; class Mammalia; order Carnivora; family Felidae; genus Felis; species Felis catus. Next base: position 48,349,274 of record NC_058376.1, read on the forward strand.
GTGCCCTCCTTAATACCCATCACCAATTTAGACCATCCCTCCCCCACTTTCCTTCCTTTAACTCTGTTTGTTCACTATAGTTTAGAGTCTCTTATGGTTTTCCTCCCTCTCTTTTTTCCCCCTTCCCCTATGTTCATCTGTTTTATTTCTTAAATTTCATATATGAGTGAAATAATATGGTATTTGTCTTTCTCTGACTGACTTATTTTGCTTAGCATAATACCCTCTAGCTCCATCCATGTCATTGTAAATGTCAAGATTTCATTCTTTTTGATGTCTGAGTAATATTCCATTGTGTGTATGTGTGACACACAGCACATCTTCTTCATATCACATCTTCTTTATCCATTCCTCAGTTGATGGACATTTGTGCTTTTTCCATAATTTGGCTATTGTGGATAATGCTGCTATAAACATTGGGGTTTATGTGCCCCTTCAAGTCAGCATTTTTGTATCCTTTGGGTAAATACCTAGTAGTTTAATTGCTGGGTCAAAGGGTAGTTCTATTTTTAACTTTTTGAAGACCTCAATACTGTTTTCCAGAATGGCTGCACCAGTTTGCATTCCCACCAGCACTGTAAGAGGTTTCCCCTTTCTCCACATCCTCACAAACGTTTTATTTCCGGAGTTGTTAATTTTAGCCATTCTCACAGGTGTGAAATTATAGTTTTCTTATTTTAACTATCAAACCTTTATTATTTTAATTGACTTTGATTATTTTCTAACATATTGCAGAGAGATCTGCTTTCTTAATTAGAAAATAGTAAAGATAAAAATTAACTTTTTTGATACCTTTAAGATCATTACTATCATTTGCTAGATGTGTAAAGCTTGGGTTGCTATATATATTAAATGATACGTAATACATTGTCACAGTTATTTTTCTTCTTTTCTGAGGTCAGGCTTTCAGCTATTTCTTCTCACTAATGTCTGAATCTGCCTCAATGCCTACCACTCACATTTGTAATTAGTTTGGGTTGCCAATTTTTTTTAAAGTTTGATTAGAACTTTAAAATATCTAAATAAATAAATAAAATATCTAAATAAAATAAATATGTATCTAAAATAGGAACAGATAGGCTCTAAGTGAATAGATGATTTCTAAGCTTGAAGGTTTATGTATATTCTATGATTCTTTGGTATCTAGTCAGTATACTGTACACAGGAAGTAACATGAAGTCTTTGTTTTATAATTTTTAAAAATGAAAATTATTTTATTTTTGTTTTCTTCCTATAAAAGCAATACATATTTATTGCATAAGGTATGAAAGTTTATCTATTAAGCAGAAATATATTTATTCAAGAGACGTGGGTAATATTTGTAAGTACATTAAAAAAGTAAGCTCTGGAGAAGAGATATGATTTCAAGAGGAAGGGTGGTATGATGTGGGGTAGCCGGCAGTTAGGAGAAATCTGTATTTTTTAATGTTTCTACATTAATTTCATGTTATATAAATATTACTTTCTATTTTTTTTAACTATTAAAATAAAGGCAGGCAAAAATATTATATATATCCTACCCACCCAGTGACCACCATTATTACCTCTCCATAGAATATACTTATCTATGAATATGCATTAAAATACTGGGCTAGATATAGATATATCGGACAACAATAAGACTACCGTTTTAAAAAAAATTAGCAGGATCACATGAACATCTTTCCATGTCCAAAAAACATTTCTGCAACTTTATTTTTAGTACATTAGCTCAGATATGCATATTTCCTCTTTGATGATAGTTACACACAAAAATAACGTGAGGGATAAGTTTTAGATTTTAGACATTGAGGTAAAGTATATATGTTTTCTTTAACTGAATTGGTTAGATAACTGTTCTCAACACTCTAATTCATATAAATTGCTTAGAGAAAAGGGGTTAATTTATTTCTTTTTAAAATATATTAACAGTTTTATAAAAAGACATATCTGGCAACTATCTGGTTATTTTGACCAATGTAACTTTTTATGATGTTGACTTTCATAAACATTTCAGGAATGGTTAGTAAAAAATATGAGTCTTAACTTGTTTTTTAGAGTTTCGAAAAGAAATATAAATATCCTGCATCACTAGACATATTATCCAATGTTGGATGTGCGCTGTCCATTACTGGTCTGGCCCTTACAATTGTATTTCAGATTGTCACCAGGTAAGAAGTGAAACAGGCTCCTTTTATAAGAAAAATTGCTATCTTGATATTATTTCCTCTGCACATATTCTCATCATAATATGGTCTCTTGGAGATAAAAGGGAAATCAGAATTAGTTCAACAAGTTCATCTTACAGAAGAGCACACTCAGTTCTGAAGAGGCTAAGAAATACATACAAATAAATTTATAATTAAAACTGTGGTAAGTGCTTTGAAGAAAAATTACATACCATGTGATTATAAGTTTGTCATGTAAAAATAGTGTGGTCCCATAGCTCATTAATGCTATATAGTTCCTTTGTGTTGAATAGAACCATACCTACCAATTTGCATTTATAAAAGAACAAAACATTGCTAAACAATATTTTTGAAAATTAAACTAATTTAAAATACATATTAAGTTTTCAAATGGTCAAACTTTTAAAAAGTCTTTGAATTCCATAGTCGAAAAAAATCTAACTTAAGGGGCACCTGGGTGGCTAAGTCAGTTAAGTGTCCGACTTTGGCTCCGGTCATGATCTCACAGATTTTGGGTTCATGCCCCACATGGAGCTCTCTGCTGTTAGCATAACGCCCGCTTTGCCTCCTCTGTTTCCCTCTCTCTCTGTTACTCCCAGCTTGTGCTCTCTCTCTCAAAAATAAATAATTTTTAAGAAATCTAACTTTAAAAATTACCTATAAACACATATTTCTTTCCACCTTGACCTCCTCACTAAAGGTCCAATTTTATATAGCACTTGTTATTTTTTTCAAATGCTACATTTTTATCAATCTGTAAATATAAGTTTGTTATTTATTAGTTTACCTGGGTACTCTCTGTTTTCCCCATCAGCATGAAAATCAATGAGAACAGTGACTTTTTCTGATTTTGTTGTTTCTATTGTTGTTTGTTTTGTTTTGATTAGTGTATCCCCAAGACTGAGCACAGCACCTGGCCCTTAGTAGAGGAATATCTGTAGAATAAGTGGGACTATTGAGTATTCCTACGTGGTCCTCCTCACAAACTCAAGATATCCCAAGATGAATTCATCTTTCTTTCAGAATTATTTCTCCCTACTAAATTCTCTCATAAGTGTTTTCTCAGATGTGTAGGCTCAGAAGTTTTTATTTTGAAAGCATTGCTGTTTAAAATATTTCCTGAAATTTTATTTAAAAAGTTGAAAACCTATAGAAAAGTTGCTAAATTTTCAAGCATTTCCTAAGAACACGGGTATTCTCTTCTACAGTATAATACCATTATTCTCACTCAGGAAATTCAACTCAACCAATTTACCATTGATATAATGTTACTGTGTTAATATACAATCCATATTCAAATTTCTTCAGTTGTTCCATTAATATCCGTTTTAGCTGAGTGGTCCCCCCCCCAATTCATTTAGTTGATATGTTTCTTTTCTTAAATTTTTTTTAATGTTTATTTATTTTTGAGAAAGAGACAACACGAGTTGGGGAGGGGTAGAGAGAGAGGGAGACACAGAATCTGAAGCAGGCTCCAGGCTCTGAGCTGTCAACATAGAACCTGATGTGGTGCTTGAACTCACAAACTGTGAGATCATGACCTGAGCCGAAGTTGGACACTTAACCAACTGAGCCACCCAGGAACCCCAGTTGTCATGGTTCTTAGTCTCATTTAGCCTAAAATAATTCCTCTGCTTTTCTGTTTGTTTTGGTATTTGGGGACATTAAATCTTTTGAAATGTTCGTGTCAGTTATATTGTAGAAGGTAGAATATTCAACAGTTTAGGATTTGTCTGAAATGTTCCTCATGATTAGCTAGGGGTTAAATATTTTTGATGAGAATACTACATCATTAAGTCTTTTTCAGTGTGGTATAGCAAGAAGCATGTGATGTCAGTCTGTCCCATTATGGGTTGTATTAAGTTGGATTCCTTGTTTACAGTGGTGTCTACTGGAATTCTACACCCTAAAGGTTAATATTTTCCCCTTTGTAAGCAATAAGTAATCTGTGGGATGATACTTTAAAATTGTGTGACTATTCTGTCCCCCAACTTTTACTCAATGGTTCTTATTGGAATATGTTATTACCTTGATGGTTGAAAATGATTCTTTCTCTTTATTTACTCTATTCCTTTGTAAAGAAGGGTACTCTTGAATGTAACCAGAGGGAGTCTCTTCATGTTGTTTTGGCATGTCCCTAGCAGTCTTTAAGCACTTTTTAATTTCAGGTACAGCAAGATGACCCAGGCACATTTTTCACTTTCTCTGCTCATATTCAGAAAAAGCCATTTGTTCAAAGAGCCAGAACTCCTTTTGATTCCTTTTCTTTATCTATCACACTTAATGAATCTCTTGCCATTCACTCAAAGTTTTTATAATGAGTGCTAATTATGGGCCAAGCACGACATACAAACTGAATACCAAACTATGAACAGCAAGTAAGCTCTCATTTCTCATGATATTTATATTCTTTGGCAAAGACAGATGTTATACAGATATATACAGAATTAAATATATGATTACAAATAGTGGTAAGCGCCTTGAACGAACATTGCATGCCATGTAGTTACAGGTCTGTTATGTAAAATGAAATGGCTCTTATATTTGTCCTTTTATTTGTATTTCTTTTTTTAAAATGTCTATCTTTGAGAGAGAGCAAGTGGGGGAGGGGCAGAGAGAGGGGGGCAGAGGAACTGAAATGGGCTCTATGCTAGCACAGAGAGCATAATGAGGGGTCCGAACTCAAGAACTGCAAATTGCAAGATCATGACCTAAGCTGAAGTTGGACGCATTCCACCTGAACTACCAGGGCCCCCCTTTATTTGTCTTTCTATCGTAATCATACTTGAACAGTTTTTGAACCCATTTGAATAGGTTGTGGTAGGTACATAACTAGTGTCTTTGCCTAAAATTTCAGTACTTCTAGTGGTTTTCAGATTTTTTTTTCATTATCTATCGACATGTTTCTTAGCACAGTTATGCTGCCATGTATGTCACTAAAAATTCATCAGGAAACAAAAACAAAAATTAAAAAATGGTATTGACTTCTAAACGGAATCAAATAGTTTTCTTTGTTCATGGACAGGGTCCCCCATAATTATATATAAATTACATATAATATGTATAATTTATAGTAAATTATAAATAATTTAGATACATAAGATATATAAGCTACATAATATATGTTATAATACATTATATAATTATATATATTATATAGAAAAATAACATAATATTAATGTACAGAATATAGAAATGTACAGAAGAGCCAGGCTATTTGAAAATAGCCTGTTCTTCCTGTGGATTACAATTTCTGTTTGAAACTGGAAAAAAATTAGAAGCTAACTTTGCTTTTATATAAAAGGAATCTTTTGAGTACTTTTTGCAGTTCTGGTCATTAAAACTTTCAAAAGACTGAATTAAATTTTGAATTATTCAGAAAATCTCAACTAAAACATCAAGAGGACGAGCAGAGTTCTGTTTAAATATACACTTTTTATGCATTGTAGAAATCCAAAGACTGAGAAGGTTCATGATGGAATGTTATAAAATCATAAAGGATATGTAATTAGTAAGCAGACTTATTCATCAGATTCTGAGATATTAAAAATGGGTACTTGGAGATGTTAGAACTTTAAGCACAGTAATAAACTTAGGGAAATCGTTATTTGAAGAGGCCTTGTATTCTGAAAAACCCAGAAAGGCTTAGATGGTAGTGAATGGAAATTCTGTAACTTTCATTAATATAACTGCATACCATAGTATACAGAGAACTATAATATGTCATTAAAGGGGCCTTATGGATATATCTGCCTTTAACCATTAAGGCAAACAATACATGCACAGTAAAGACAATATGAAACCTCACATTTGAGATCAACCCTTATTTAGGGAAACCTTGAATTCTCTGCCAATCTGAAAATAAACAGGTAGGCCACCACAGAACACACATGTGAGCATAAGCACACACACCCATTCTCATTTTCTCTCTCTCTCTCCCTCCCACTGCCTTTTAAAGACTCCTGGTAAACAATGCCAGCTTGCAGACAAAATGAGAAAAGGCTCTTCTTTTCTAGCAAAGATCTTAGGTAAAGGTGAGAAGGTAACAAACCCAAAAGTTTTAAAGAATCCTTGGTTCTACCCCCCAGAAATTATGTCTTCAAACAAAGGAACAGTCTTCAACCATGGTTTATATTATAAGGATCATCCAGAGCATCTTGGCCATTTGACTGTCAGCAAGTATTTCCTAAAATATGTTTCTTGGACACAGGTGAAATTTTGTTGAGTATAAGCCTTTCAGAGGGATAGTAATCATCAGTCTACTCAAATTGTGAAGAATGTCATTAGTAGCAATAGACCATGAAACACATTTTAAATATTTTTACTTAACTTAAAATGTTTATGAAAACCTTACTCTTTAAATGTAATATAAGCTAAACTTATACCATTTTGTTTTAAACTTATAAAAGTAGTTCAAAATTATATTTGGCCTTATTTTTTTTAATACAAAATTTATCGTCAAATTGGTTTCCATATAACACCTAGTGCTCATCCTAATGGGTGCCCACTCTTATGTGGATCCTGAGAAACTTAACAGAAGACCATGGGGGAGGTGAAGGGGGGAAAAAAGTTAGAGAGGGAGGGAGGCAAAGTATAAGAGACTCTTAAAAACTGGCCTTCTTTTAAAATCCATACTTGATTTTTTTTATATAAGACTTTATTTATTTATTTATTTATTTATTTATTTATTTATTTAATGTTTATTTGTTTTGAGAGAGAGAATGTGTGTGTGTATGCCAGGGTGGGGGAGGGACAGAGAGACTAGAAGAGAGGGAGAATCCCAAGCAGGTTCCTGCTCTCAGCATAGAGCCCCACATGGGGCTCGAACCCACAAACCATGAGATCATGACCTGAGCCAAAATCAAGAGTCAGATACTTAACTGACTGAGTCACCCAGGCGCCCCTATATAAAATACTTTTTAAAGTACAAGAGACTTTTTCTCCACATTTGAACATATGTTCACTTACTAATGTGGAATTTTTTCCTATTTTGAAATTAAAAAAAAATCCATTTGGAGTCTTTCTATAGCTGGCCTTTGTATATGTTTGCAAATCTGGAGTGGAACCTATTGTCTATTATAGTAGAAGAAACTGCCCTAAAAGTCAGTGGCTTTTTTTTTTTTTAATTTTTTTTCCAACATTTTTATTTATTTTTGGGACAGAGAGAGACAAAGCATGAACGGGGGAGGGGCAGAGAGAGAGGGAGACACAGAATTGGAAACAGGCTCCAGGCTCTGAGCCATCAGCCCAGAGCCTGACGTGGGGCTCGAACTCACGGACCGCGAGATTGTGACCTGGTTGAAGTCGGACGCTTAACGGACTGCGCCACCCCGGCACCCCAAAAGTTAGTGGCTTAAAACATTAATTTGTTATGTCTAAGGACTTAATTTGGGCTCAAGTGGCTTGATGGGGCTCAGCTGTGATTCTTCCATTGGTCTCTCTTATGGTCTCCTGTGAGGAGTCAGATGGTGGGTGGAGTTAGGCTAATCTGGGGCTCATCTGGTATGCTGGGAGAGATGGGTCTTTCTCCCTCTCCACATAGTCCCAGAGAATTCCTATGTAGTTTCTTCAATAGGTTAGCTAGACTTTTTACCTGGTGGCTCAAAACTTCCAGAAGCACGAAGGGGAAAGAAAGCTTGGTTTGAGTTTCATGGGCAGAGTGCCTTTATGGAGTCTTTTCCTCCATAAAAAAAAAGAAAAATCAGAAAATGTTTCACCACTGTATAGGTATAAAGGTGAATATATTAATATTATATGTTCATATTTATTCTTTGACCTATAATAGTTAATTATTTTCCCTTTTGGTTTTAAAAGGAGTTAAAACTTTGCTGTGGGCCATAAAACTATCATTGGTCCTAAGCACTACTTTGGTGAATAAGTTGGCCCTGGCTTCTAGGCCTTCTGGCGCATTTCATTAGGGAGATCAAGACACAGGTTAGCCCTGGGAGAGGATTACACAGCATATAGATACCAGAAAGTAGAATCCAGTGGGAGTCCTCTCTGCTGAATAGCAGTTACCTTTTATTATAACAGTTTCAAGAAAGGATGTATCGGGGGCACCTGTGTGGCTTAGTCAGTTAAACATCCGACTCTTGGTTTTGGCTCAGGTCATGATCTCATGGTTTGAGCCCCACATTGGGCTCCAAGCTGACAGCATGGAGCCTGCTTGGGATTCTCTCTGTCTGTCTCTGTCTCTGTCTCTGTCTCTGTCTCTGTCTCTCTCTCTCTCTCTGTCTCTCTCTCTCCTCCCTCCCCTGCTCTCTTTTTCTCTCTCAATAAATAAATAAACTTAAAAAAAAAAAGAAAAGATGTATTGACCTATTTTCTCTAACTCACTTCTCTGTGGAAATGAGAGGACAGTGAGCTCTTCTGGTGCAGTTGGAAAGGTAGGTTTACCAGCTGGCCCATGGGCTATGAGCTGGGTTTACATCAAGTAATAATATTTCTTTTTCACTCACAATTTCACTAGAGTTTATTTTTTGCAGATGTTCTGTTTGTTCAATTATATTTACTTGTTTTTAGGAACGTCAGAAAAACCTCAGTAACCTGGGTGTTCGTCAGCCTGTGCACGTCAATGTTGATTTTTAACCTCCTCTTTGTGTTTGGAATCGAAAACTCCAATAAAAACTTAGTGAAACGTGATAATGACACCAATAAGATGGATTCTGATAAAAATGAAATACCCACGCAAGATACTGTTGTCATCTCGAATCCCACCTGCACTGTGATGGCTGTCTTGCTCCACTATTTCCTGTTAGTGACATTTACCTGGACTGGAATCAGTGCTGCCCAACTCTATTTCCTGCTAATTAGGACCATGAAGCCTCTTCCTCAACATTTCATTGTGTTCATCTCTTTAATAGGATGGGGCAAGTGTTTGCTTTTCCACTTAGTCATACATTTAATTTTCTTGAAATAATTTAAACAAATACCTACTTAAGGCCTAACAGCCCAAGTCCTTTAGGTAGGGGTGATGGAAAGCCAGCACCACCAGGAGTGCCTTCTGCCTGGTTGTTCGCACTCCTGGGAAGGAGACACGTGTGATCAGGCAGCTGTACTAGTCACATCATAAGCTAAACTCAAATGTTAATTTCCTTTAACATCTCTAGTAGTTTGATTTGAAATTTAGACCACATATAATGTGTTTCCTAGCTACTTTAAAAGAAATATTTCAAGAAAACCAGAGTGACTCTAAGAAAAATAATTTCAAAAATTTTCAAGTTCCAGAAAAGAATTGTGTTCGTGGTATCTAAATTTAAATTTCTTCAAGTGAAAGAGGAATTAGGCCATTTAAGAATGGAAATTGTGGTAAGTGTTACAAAGGAATCAGAAATAGTATCAGGTTATTATGTACAGCCAACAATAAAAGACAGAGGCAAAGAGTTACAGAAAAATTATGTCCACCATTGACCTACATCTGTAGGTCATTTAGTACATTGTCTAGAGTAGAAAGAATAACAGTCTTGAAAAGGGTCAGACGTATAATTCATTTGTGTTCTTTTATAATTAATTTCAGTTTTGGGTAAATTATTAATTTGGTGCCTCTCTTTTGCCACATAGGAGTCCCAGCTATCGTGGTGGCTCTGACAGTGGGAATTATTTTTTGTCAGAATAGAAATGATCCACAATGGGAGTTAGAGTACCGGCAAGAGGAAATGTGAGTTTATATTTTTAAGAAATGTTCATTTATTTGATATAAGAGTGTAACTGTTCAGTGATATTGAATGTAAGTATCAATGTACATATGAATCTCACTTTATAACTGTCATATTATAAGTGGGTATTTCAAATTCTCAAAGAACACATTATATTTTAAATATAGTGACATGAAAGTTTCCTATGATAAATCCTTTCGTAAAACAAGTAATTACCTTCTAAATTTATAATCTGAACTTCTTATATTAGATTTGTCTTCTTTAATTAAGCCTGAAAATCATAGGACACAATATGTGTGATCCTTAGTAACCCTTTATCTTAGTTTTTTTAATCTAGAAAATGGGAATTACAAGGATAGTAATACCCACTCTGAGGTCATGGTGAGGGGTCAAGCGAGTGTGAAAATATTTCATAACTTGAAAAGCACTATCCATGCTTTTTACCAGTTCTTTATTGATAAGATTATAATGAATACTTGATGATGATTTATCACATATTACAAATTCTTTCTGTGATTGTAGTGTGAATAATTAACTCTTACTAATGGAAATACCTGACTGTATGGTGTTTGCTTTTTATGTGAGGTGGGAGAGAAGAAAACTGAGCTGAACTCTTTACATGTGTGTCTGCTGCCAAACAGCAACTGCTCTTTAATTTATCCTTCCTTCTCCTTTTATAATCCAGCCATTCTCATCCCCAGATCCACCTTAGGTCCCAAAGCAACTTAAAAAAACAACAACAGAATTCTAGGAAATGTGCCAGTACACCCAAGGAAAGTCTGTGTAGTCAGGGTGCATATCTAGTTCCAGGGCTGACCATGCCCAACTGTAGACTAGGAAGCTATCTTCCTGGCTTGATTTTAGGGGCCAAATACTCCAGGTACTATTTTCTCTGTTTAATTAGGGTTAAATATCTCTTAATTAGTTAAAAAATGTTTTAATTCCACAATTACAGAACAGGGGTAAGATGCAAATATCTCACGGGACAGGTAATTCACTTCATATAGCATCACTGATTTCCTTCCCTAACCCTGGGACAGGGCTAGACATACTACTGCCAAGGCCTTCAGGAGAAAGAAGCCTACCATCTTAGATATATTCACATTGAGCTATAAATAATTAAGAGCAGATTCTTTCCTGAGCACACTGTAGGTGTTAAGGAAGACACTAAGCAACTGATAATAGAAGTTGGGAAGAGAGGAAGGATGCTTAACATGAATATCTGCCTCATCTTGGACTCATCCCCCACTTTTCACCCTATACACATGCATCAATGGTCACATTTTTTCAGGATGTCTGTGGAAAGAGAAGGGAGTATTTTTTGGTTTCTTGAGTTACCCTCCCAGCAATTATACCACCATATCCCGCACTCTCCCCCACTGCTCCCAGCTCTGCCAGTCACACGTGAAACCCCTAACCCAGTTCCCCTCATGTATGGCTATCTCTGCAAGGACCCAATTAAGGGGTGACTGCAGGGCAGGACACACTCCTCTTTAATGCTCCATCCCCTGATTGTCGGTGCTGCCATCATATAGGCTATTTCATACTTTCCTGAAGGATTGAGGTAACATGGAAAATTATAATGCCCGAGAGGGAAGTTCTTTTCAGGTGAATGCTGCATATGATAGAGCTGTCTTCATGGTATGTTTCCTGGCAAAATCACCATGGAATTAAACAGTTCATCTGAGGTCCACTTGTGATGCTCTCCAGACCTCAGGTCCATAGCTATTTGTCAGATCAGCCTCCATTGTGTGCTCTCCAATCTTAATTCTAGAAATTCCACTTCATACCTAAAAGGGTTAGTCTGACTGTAGGAACCATCCTCTCTTAGACAGCCTATTTCTCAAATCTGAGTTATTAAACCCAGAATAACAATAGGAAAGGCTATTATGAGAAGAGATTAAGCACGACTCTCTCTCCAGGAAGGACAAAGGAAAGAGGGGGTGAGGAGTCCTGTCTTAGTGCATACTTCCTGACGACCATGGGTATCTAAGCCTATTTCCCTTCCAGGTCTCCCCAGTGGTATGAGGTGGCTGAGAAGTCCTGCGTACATTTATAGGCACACACGCACGCACACACATTCACACACACACACACAGATCTATAGTACAAATAGTAATCCTCAGAAATTGTATTGTCAAAAGTAGAAACAACTCAAGACTCAGGTAAGGAAAAAAATATATATGTATATATATTTGTATATGTATATATATTTGTCAAATTGTTTCATAATTAACAAGTCTGTCTTTATCCAATAGATGTGTATTGTTCATTTTCTTTCTCTATCCTTTCTTCCCCTCTTAAGCTGTGTTTCTCTAGACTGCCTAGATAAGAAGTGTGTTCATCTTTTTCACTTAAAACTTTTGATAGCCACTTGCAGTGTGCCTGGGTGGCTCAGCCAGTTAAGTGCCCAACTTTGTCTCAGGTCATGATCTCACAGCTCGTGAGTTTGAGCCCTGCATTGGGCTCTGTGCTGACAGCTCACTCTCTCTCTCTCTCAAAAATAAATAAATGTTAAAAAATATTTTTTAAAAATAAAACTTTTGATAGCCGCTCGCTTTGTCACCAAGTTGCTTCTAGAGATTTGAAATCCTTACTCTCAGAAGGATTTCATTAAATTCTCAGCCAAGTGCTCTCCTGTTTCTTCTGTGAATGGCAGGAGGGTTGGCCTCCAGTTACACATGAAAGGAAAGCCTAAAATCCTGAAGATAAACTTGCTCACTCTCACCATTTTATTTAAGGATAGACCTACTCTATCTGTTAATGGATGAAGGCACTCCTTTTTATTTTTTAATTCATTACAGAGATTTGAACATCTTCCCAGTTTCCTTCTAGGTCATTTGGATTAGAAATAAGTTTCTAATAATTTAAAATATAACAAATTACAATGCAAAACAGTTTAGAAATCCTCTGACATGTATAATAATGGTGTTTTGCCCACAGGGGAAAGAAAACATACATTAACTAAATGCCAGGGAGTCTTAAATTATTTTGTTAATAATAATGCCCACCTGGGGCGCCTGGGTGGCTCAGTCGGTTAAACATCTGACTTTGGCTCAGGTCATAATCTCACGGTTTTGAGTTGGAGCCCCGCATCAGGCTCTGTGCTGACAACTCAGAGCCTGGAGCCTGCTTCAGATTCTGTCTCCCCTCTCTCTGCCCCTCCCCCACTTGCACTCTGTCTTTTCTCTCTCTCTCTCTCTCTCTCTCTCTCTCTCTCTCTCTCTCTCTCTCTCAAAAATAAACATTAAAAAAATAATAGCGCCCACCTGACACCTCCACTTGGGTGTCTAATGGGATGTCTTCTGGTCTTCACTCCCCAACCTGCTCTTCTTATCATTTTCCCCATCTCACTAATGGTAAACTCCATCCTTCTAGGTACTCAGGCCAAAGAACTTGGAATCACTCTTAATTCTCCTACATCTCACATCCAACCTGTAAATAAATCCTTTGCTTTACTTTAAATATATTGGGAATCAGACTCTTTCCTAACATCTCCTCTCCTGGTCCAAGTCACCAGATTATTGTAATAGACTCCTAGGTGATTTCCTCCTCTTGTGTATCCTCTTCTATTATCCCTGCATCTAGCTAGAGTAATACTTCCAGATCTCAAGACAGATCATGTCAGGTTTCTCCTTCTCATCAAGAGTACATGCAACAACTAATAAAGCCATAACATAATTTGCATCTTTTCACTAATGCCATCTACATGCTATGTCTAGCTGCACTAGATTCTTTGCTATTCCTTCAGTTCTCAAATCAGGGTCTTTGCACTTGCTGTTCTCTCTGCCTAGAACACCCTCCCCCTTATCTACTTCAGATCTTTGCTGAAAGAAATTTCACTTTTTTCCATAATGCTTTTTCTGACAACTCTATTTAAATTGAAACCCTCCCCCCAACACATATACATACACATACACATACACATACACATACACATACACATACACATAGTAATACCTACTCTCAATACCTGCTTTATTTTTCTCCATAGCACTGGTAACCATCTGACACAGTATATATTTTATTTGTTAGTTTTATGTATTCCTCTCCTTCAAAATCACTAAAAAAAGGAATTTTTATTTTTTAATTTTTTTCATCATGGTAAGTGTGCTCTTTAATCCCCATCACCTATTTCACCCATCCCCCCCCCCACCTCCCCTCTTGTAATCATCAGTTTGTTCTTTGTAGTTAAGAGTCTGTTTCTTGGTTTGTCTCTCTCTCTCTTTTTCCTTTGCTCATTTGTTTCATTTCTTAAATTCCACATATGAGTGAGATCATATGGTATTTGTTTTTGTCTGACTTATTTTCCTTAGCATTATACTCTCTATCTCCATCCATTGTTGCAAATGGCAAGATTTCATTCTTTTTTATGGCTGAATAATATTCCATTGTGTGTGTGTGTGTGTGTGTGTGTGTGTGTGTGTGTGTGAGACATCTTTATCCATTCATCTGTCGATGGACCCTTGGGCTGCTTCCATAGTTTGCTATTGTAAATAATGCTTCAATAGACATGGGTATACATGTATCTTTTTGAATTAGTCATTTTGTATTTTTTGGGTAAATACCCAGTGGTGCAATTGCTGGGATTGTAGGGAAGTTCTATTTTTATTTTTTTGAGGAACCCCCATATTGTTTTCCATAGTGGCTGTTCCAGCTTGCATTCCTGGTTCTTTAAATTTAACGAAGAGGGTTCCTTTTTCTCCGTACCCTTGCCTGTACACTTGCCAACACTTGCTGTTTCTTGTGTTTTGTTTTTAGCCATTCTGACAGGCATGAGGTGGTATCTCATTGTAGTTTTGATTTCCAATTCCCTCATGATGAGTGATATTGAACATCTTTCGTGTGTCTGTTGGCCATCTGGATGTCTTCTTTGGAGAAATGTCTTTTCATATCTTCTGACCATTTTTAATTGGATTATTTGTTTTACAGATATTGAGTTGTATCAGTTCTTTACATATTTTGGATAGTAACCCTTTATCGGATACGTCATTTGCAAATATCTTCTCCTATTCAGTAGGTTGCCTTATAGTTGTGTTGATTGTTTCCATTACTGTGCAGAAACTTTTGGCTTTGGTATAGTCCTAACAGTTTATTTTTGCTTTTATTTTCATAGCCTAAGGAGATATATGTAGGGAAATGTGTCTGTCGCCAATGTTAGAGACATTACTGTGCTCTCTTCAAGGGTTGTTATATTTTAGGCGTCACATATAGGTCTTTCATCCATTTTGAGTTTGTTTTTGTGCATGGTAAGATACAATGGTCCAGTTTCATTCTTTTGCATGTAATTGTCCAGTTTTCCTAACATCATTTATTAAAGATACTGTCTTTCTCCCATTGTATATTCATTCCTTCTTTGTTGAAGATTAATTTACCATATAATTGTGGCTTTATTTCTGGGCTTTCTGGTCTATTTAATTGATCTGTGTGTCTGTTTTTATGCCAGTACTATACTGTTTTAAAGTACCACTTTATAATATAACTTGATGTCTGGAATTGTGATACCTCCAGTTTTGTTTTTCTTTTTCAAATTTGCTTTGGCTATTTGAGGTCTTTTGTGGTTCCATACAAATTTTAGGATTGTTTTAGTTCTATGAAAAATGCTGTTAGTATTTGTTGTAGACTCTAAGCCTAAAGTTCTCTCTTGTTCAGCAAGAGAGTGGATGCAGGATTAAAAGTGAGAGATGGCTAATGTCTGGGAAAAGACAAGAGCTCCGAATAAGAGTGCTTGCCCCGTATTTATTAAGATCAGAAGACTTACAAATGTGATGGACATGTACAAAGAGACAATGAATTTGTGAACATTAACGCATGGGCATGAGGGAAAGGGGGTTTTGAAGATATACAGTGTTAGGAGTTTGGGTCAATATAAAACAAAATCCTGGTGCCGGGCAGATGGGCAGGAGGTTGTTAACAGCAGACATGAGGCACCGTGTCTGTTTATCTTAACCAGTGTAGGGGATAAAACAGAGCAAGTAACCTCAGGGTTAACAAGGCACCTTTTCTTTTGCTAATCAGCTCCACTCTGAGCAGCTTCACCCACATCAGGTCTACAGCCCTAGGTACCTGTTTACCTGATTTGGTCCTTTCTTTCTGTGAAAGCAGCTTTCTGTTATAGTACTAAGTTGGGGAGCATTTTTGCCCTGAATACCTAATCTTGCTTACCAGATATACCTTTGTATGGGGGCCTTTGCCCCCCCCCAATTCTGGTGGCTTTGCCCCCCACTCTATTTTGGGGGCCTTAGCCCCCCTTCTCTATCCTTATTCACCTAATCTTATTTACCCAAACTTGGGTGTGAGCATCCTATGGCTTTGTAATTCTTTATGCCTTGTTAACCCATTGGTGCAAGCCCAGGGAGTTTCTAAGCTTATTTCCCACAGTATTTTGATAGGGATTGCATTAAATCTGAAGATTGCTTTGAGTAGTATAGACATTTTAATAATACTTTTTTTTCCAATCCATGAGCATAGAATGTCTTTCCATCTCTTTGTGTCATCTTGAATTTCTTTCATCAGTGTTTTATAGTTTTTGGAGTACAGGTCTTTCACTTCTTTGGTTAAGTTTATTCCTAGACATTTTATTGTTTTTGGTGCAATTGTAAATGACATTGTTTTCTTAGTTTCACTTTCTGCTGCTTAATTATTAGGGTATAGGAATGCAACAGATTTCTGTACATTGATTTCATTTCCTGCAACTTGACTGAATTCATTTATCAGTTCTTTTGGTGGAGTTTTTAGAGTTTTCTGTATATAGTATCATGTCATACAGAAAGAATATTTGGATTATTTTGTTGTTCACTTCTAATATCTGATATCTAGAACAATGTCTGTCACATAGCATGTGTTCTATAAATACTTATTAAATAAATGAATTCATTCTTACAACAATGCCAGGAAGTGATTACTATACTTCATAGATGAGAAAAAACATCACCAAAACC
Source organism: Felis catus (assembly GCF_018350175.1). Classification (NCBI taxonomy): domain Eukaryota; kingdom Metazoa; phylum Chordata; class Mammalia; order Carnivora; family Felidae; genus Felis; species Felis catus. The sequence continues at coordinate 48,366,038 of NC_058376.1, forward strand.
ACCATCACTAATTGTAACAGTAACAAAAAAACCAAAACAAAACAGATGCAGTAAGGTTAAATAACTATTAAAATATTTTTATAAAGTAAGAAACTATGTAAATAATTTATGGTATAACAAAATAATGGAGCAGTATGTAGCTATAAAAAGTAATGAGAACAATCTTTATAATCTCATCTGGAGTTATCTCCAAGAGATGTTGTTAAGTAAGGTATAGAAGTATCATATATTATGATTTGTTTAAAAATCAGAAAAAACAATTGATGGTTTATGCATAGCCTAAATCTGGAAGAATACACAAGAAACATTGATTAACACTGGAGATAGAAACTAGGTGAGAAGGGATAGTTGTAGGAGGGATGGTTGTAGGGGTAGTTGTCTTTCTCTGATTATTTTTACCTTTAAAATTTTGAACCATTCGATGTCCTACATGTTCAAGAATGAAATAAAACAATAACTTCCCTAAAGTCAGACATCTAGTAAGTGATAGAGCGACATGTAAATTTGGTCTGCCTGACTGAAAAGCCATTTTCTTTCCACTAGCCCATACATCAAGAAATACAGCAGAACTAATCCATTTCATTTTTTTTTTTCTAGTGGTTGAATTCTTGAAAGTCATTTCAAATATATGGAATGCGAAGCAATATTGGCTTTTAGCAGTTCTTTCAGTAAAATGAATGTCAGTAACGTTAATAACATAGAGAACCAGTATGTATAGCTTTTGTAGTCTACTAAAATTATTTTTTTTCTCTCCATAGCTGCTGGCTGGAAGTTCCAGATAAAAAAGACCTTATAACTAGTCCATTTTTATGGTCATTCGTCTTACCTGTGACTATTATCCTCATCAACAATATTGTTATATTTATTATCATCATAGTCAAAGTGATATGGAAGAATAATCGCAATCTGACAAGGTAAGATTACCAATTATGGGAAACTTCAGGCATGACTCATCTGATACATAATACAGCACTTTAATATGCCCACAGTTCCCCAAAGAGTTTTCAGACTCTGGTACAATGGCAAGGATACGTGGTTTGCAAGGCAGATTTTCTTTTAAACTTTGTCTCAGAAAGTAAATCTTCCCCTCATCTTCCAACAATGTATTATATAACACACTTTTGTGCTATATGAGCCCAACTAAAAACTAAACCCAAAGACTTCAAGAAAAAAAAATTTTCTCTCCCAGTCTCAAATATTCAAGAAATAAGATTTGGATAATTAAAGAAGTTGGAAGATTGTGAGGAGATGCTGGTAACTAGAGCTACAGGCTATATTTTACATGTGTTTCTTGAATCTGAGTATGGCTTTGTTTTTAAAATTCATTTAAAACATATAAAATTGGGAGATTTAACTTAAAAATTGTATTTTCTCTTGAAAATATTAGAGCATCTGGAAACAGTGGGTCCACATTTCCTGCAGGGGGGACATATGCTGGATTCTCTGGATTATCAATTCCCATGTATACTGCTTCTCTCCTTTCTACAACCTTTCTGACTCCAATAAGCTTTTTCATTGTCATCCCTGGTAAACAAAACAGCTTTCAGTTGGAGAGACAAATAACAGAAACTGTTAAACAAATATACTGTCCATCCCCACCTCCCAACAATGCAGATTGGTTAGAACACAGTGCTAATGAAGCCATGAACCCAGCAGGTTTAATTTTACAAGACTGTGTTTATCACCAGTACATTTACCATAAGCACATCTGTGAGTTTTGTTGGTCACTGAATGGATCCATTTGGTATGCACATATGGGTGAAAACTGTCATTAGTGGGAATATCATCTTAAATATGTGCTTTATTGATCAAGAGTAAGTATCATCTTTCCTATACGAATGATAGTCCACATTGAGAGGAAATGTGGGGGGAAAAGACTATCACTGATAATCTTTCAAATCTTTATTTTACTGGTAATGAAGAAAAATCTTGGTAAAATCTTCTTAGTCTAATTGCACATTAGTTATATTTGCTTTGTACAAAGCGGTATCATTTTGGCCATGGACAGCAACAAATGTGTATCTCTAATTTTGACTGGTAGATCATTGTTCTTAAGTTGGCTTAGTTACAGTGAAAATCAGGTCACAGTTTAATTGCTTAACAAACTATCTTTCATTGTATCCGTTAGCTTTTGCTGCATAACAAACCACCCCAAACTTAGTGGCTTAGAGTGACAAATATTTACTATTCGTCATAAATTTGAATGTTGATCAGGTGGTTTTTCTGGTCTTGGATGGCTTGAATATGGATGGATGATCTAAGATGACTTATTTTTATGCCTGATGGTGTTTGGTTGGTTGGTTTTGAGTGAGAGCTGCTCAGCTGGGAAAACTAAGCTTTGCTCCATGTGGTCTCTCATTATCAATTAGGCCAGTCTATGCTTCTTGACATAGTGAAGTTAGGATTCCAAAGAGCAATAAAAAAAGGCCGGCTCTACTGAGCAAAATGCATTCAAGCTTCTGCTTGTGGAACAATTGCTAACATCCCACTTGTAAGTCATATGGCTGAGCCCAGATTCCTACATTTCTACATTGTAATAACCTGTCATTCCTGTATCAACCTGCATCATGGGAAAGTCCCAGATGTTCAGAAAAGGATTGCTCACTGGCTGATCCACAAAGTAATTACCAAAATAAAATTCCTTTACAAAGAAAACATTGATATTTTTGTGTGTGAAATTTCACACACAGTAGTACTGTGTATGACTGCAGTAGTATTTAAGGGACTGATTATGCCTGAGCTTTTAAGCAGGTATCACGTTCTTTACAAATAAAGCTTGCTAAATCATATTTTATCTGGACATAGGTCTAATATGCTTTTTCCACCTAATGCATAATATTGTTAAATAGTGTGTATGGACAGCTGAATATGTATTCTCAATTAGAGGGTAACCATGATATTAATGAATAAAATTATATTAGTAAGTAAAAATCTCATATTTTCTTTCTTACTTTCTCTTACCTAGCACAAAAAAGGTTTCATCCCTAAAGAAGATTCTTAGTATGTTATCAATTGCAGTTGTTTTTGGAATTACCTGGATTCTGGCATACCTTATGCTAATTGATAATGATGTCATCAGGACTGTCTTCAGCTACATGTTCTGCCTTTTCAACACTACTCAGGTATGGTGTGGGTTAGTCTGAAAGTAGCACACCATGCAGTGGTGGAGATGACATCACCCTGGACTAAACTGAAGTTTTCTTCTTTTGAAACCCCTGAAGGTCATTGTTTATTACATTTTAGGAGACTCTATTTTTAGTACATTTTGAAGGAAGAGGAAAGAAATCTCTTTATGACCTACCTACTGTGTCCTTTCCTGGATGGAGTTTATAGAATATAATTATAGTAGGGTTGGACCACGTTATTTTCTCTTCTCTAAGCAGAAGAAATTTTGTACAGCAATTGGCTTGGCAAACACTTCTGATTCCTGTCTCCCATGCAATAGGTTCACGACAGCTCCTCACCATGCTTGACAAGGACAATGTTACAGTTATTGCTGGAGCTTAGATCCCTGTGGGATTGGCTGATTTTTTTCTTTCTCTCTGTTTTCTAACAATTTTATAAGATTATGTGTCTTATCTTAAAAAAAAAAACCTTTATTGTGTAATAATTGGGAATAATTGACAGATATAATTGCATTTATTTATTTATTTATTTATTTATTTATTTATTTTAAATAGAATTTATTGTCAAGTTAGCTAACATACAGTGTATACAGTGTGCTCTTGGTTTTGGGGGGTATTTTCCTGTGGTTCATTGCTTACATACAACACCTAGTGCTCATCCCAACAAGTGCCCTCCTCAGTGCCCATCACCCATTTTCCCCTTTCCCCCACTCCCTCATCAACTCTCAGATTGTTCTCTGTATTTAAGAGTGTCTTATGGTTTGCCCCCTTCCCTCTCTGTAACTATTTTTTTTTCACCTTCCCTTTCCCCATGGTCTTCTGTTAAGTTTCTCGAGATTCACATATGAGTGAAAACATATGATATCTCTCTTTCTCTGACTGGCTTATTTCACTCAGCATGACACCTTCCAGTTCCATCCACGATGCTGCAAATAGCATGATTTCATTGCCAAGTAGTATTCCATTGTATATATAAATCCCATCTTCTTTATCCATTCATCAGTTGATGGACATTTAGGCTCTTTCCTTAATTTGGCTATTGTTGAAAGTGCTGCTATAAACATTAGGTACATGTGCCCATATGAATCAGCACTCCAATATCTTTTGGATAAATTTCTAGTAGTGCTATTGCTGGGTTGTAGGGTAGTTCTATTTTTAATTTTTTGAGGAACCTCCACACTGTTTTCCAGAGTGACTACACCAGTATGCATTCCCACCAACATTGCAAGAGGGTTCCCTTTTCTCCATATCTTTGCTGTTGTTTCCTGAGTTGTTAATTTTAGCAACTCTGACCGGTGTGAGGTGGTATCTCAGTGTGGTTTTGATTGTATTTCCCTGATGATGAGTGATATTGAGCATCTTTTCATGTGTCTGTTGGCCATCTGGATGTGTTCTTTGGAAAAGTGTCTATTCATGTCTTCTGCCCATTTCTTCACTGGATTATTTGTTTTTTGGGTGTTGAGTTTGGTAAGTTCTTTATAGATTTTGGATACTAACTCTTTATCTGGTATGTCATTTGCAAATATCTTTTCCCATTATGTGGGTTACCTTTTAGTTTTGCTGATTGTTTCCTTTGCAGTGCAGAAGCTTTTTATCTTGAATAGGTCCCAATAGTTCATTTTTATAATTGTATATATTTAAAGTGTATAACATGATTTGATATACATATACATTATTGAATGATTGCCAAGATCAAAATAATTAAAACATCTATCACCTCCCATAGTTGTTGAGGATTTTGGCGTCTATGTTCATCAAGGATATTGGCCTGCAATTTTCTTTCCAGCAGTGTCCTTGTCTGGCTTAGTATCAGGATAATGTTGACCTTGTTAAATGAGTTTGGAGGTATTCTATCCTCTTCAGCTTTTTGGAAGAGTTTAAGAGGAATTAATATTAATTATTTTTTAAATGTGTGGTGGAATTCATCTGTGAGGTAATCAGGTCCTGGACTTTTCTTTATTAGGAAGCTTTTGATTACTTATTCAATATTCTTGCTTGCTATTGGTCTATTTAGGTTTTCTGTTATTTCATTATTCAGTCTTGGTAAGTTCTGTGTGAATTTTTTATTTCATTTCTTTTAAATTTATTGATGATGGTTTTATGGATATGAATTGCTATATCTTGATAAAACATTTACCCTTGAAAGGAATGTGCATTGTGTAGTTGGGTGTAGTGTTCTAAAAATGTCAGTAGGGTTAAGATGATTTTTAGTATTGTACAGATTTTCTATCCTTACCAATATTTTTTCCTGTTTTTCTCAATTGCTGAAAGAGGTGCATTAAAATCTCTAACTGTGATTGTGGATTTGTCTATTTTGCCTTTAATTCTGTCAATATGCTTCACATATTTTAAAGTTCTGCTATTAGATGCATATACATTTATTATTGTGATGTCTTCTGAGGGAATCGACTGTCCTTTGGAAATGCCCATCTATAACTCTGAAAGTACTCTTTGTTGTGACATCTACTTTATCTGATATTCAGCCTTCTTGTATATATTGGATTAATGGGGTATATATTTTTTTAATATATTCACTTTCAACCTATCTGTGCTTTTACATTAAAAGTATGTATCTTGTAGATAGCAAATAGGCAGGTATTACCCTTTTGTTCATCCTGACAATCTCTGTCTTTTAAGTAACATTTAGTCTATTTAGAGCTGATATAATTATTAATATGGGTGAATTTATATGTACCATTTTGCCATTTGTTTTCTGTTGCCATTTTAAGTGTTTTATTCTTCTGTTTGCCTTCATTTTTGAAGGATACTATCATTGAATATGGAATTATGGGTTGAAAATTTTTTTCACTTTTATGAAGTATTATGAAGAAGTCATTTCACAAACCTGCTCTAGTTTCTAATGGGACACACTCAGTGTTTCATATTCCCGCCCCCGCCCCCCCCCCCCCATCTATGTAACGCTTTATTTTCCTCTGGTTGCTTTCAGGATTCTCTTTATCTTTGATTTTCAGCATTTTCACTAGGATATGCCCAGGTATTATTTTCTTTGCATTCATTCTGCTTGGGATTGCTGAGTTCCTAGAATCTGTTTATTTAGATCTTTCACCAAACTTGAGGAATTTTTGAACTTTATTTTTTCAAATACTTTCTCTACCCTGTTATTTTACTTTTCTCTTTTTTGGGACTTTAATCATATATGTTAGACCATCTGATATTGTTCCACAGGTTCCTGAGCTGTTTATTCTTTACCATTCTTTATTCTTGCTGTTCATCAGATAGGATTATCTTAGTGATCCATCTTCAAGGACATTGATTTTATCTTTAATCATTTCCAGTCTTCTGTTAACTCTATTTAGTGACTTTTATTTCAGATACTGTATTTTTTTTTCATTTCAGAATTTTTATCTTATAATTTTAATAGGTTTTATTTTGATGATTTTCTTAATTTTTGGCTCATAATTCAGTACATTTTCTTTTACAACTTTACGTGTATTGTCATAACACTTTAAAATCTTTGTCTGCTAACTCTAACATCTGGGTCATTTTAGTCAATCTCTACTGATTATCTTTTTGTTTACTATGAGCCTTGTTTTCCTGTTTCTTTATATGTCTAGTAATTTTGGTTGTTTCCTGGACATTATAAATAATACACTGCAGCAACTCTGCATTCTGTTTTATTCCTACCAAGAATGGACTTAGCATATAATTAGCTTAGCTGGACTAAAACTGAAAACTATCTCTCCTAGGGTGGACAACAGCTGAAATCTCTATGTAGTCTTTTTTAGCCATAGACAGACTTCTTAGTGTTTACTCTATGCATTTACAGTTTATAGGTAATTAGAGATTTGGGTAGAATTTATAAACAGAATCTGGAGCTCCCCTTCTCTGTTTCCTCCTGGATATTCTGAATATTCTTCCTTATTTTTCAGATGTTGTAGTTGCCCTAAATCCTGTCCTCTAATTCTTCAACCTAATAAGACTGCCTATTTTAACCCCTCATTTAGTCATCCTGTGTGGGGCTGATCAGAGTGTGCTTTTTGGCAGAAAGATATTAAAAAACCACACATAACAGGAATCCTACCCAGTTATAGTTCCTTTTTTCTTAAATGTAGATTCTCCTTCCAGTTTCAAACTGCTTTTATTTGTCCTTCAGTGTCTTCAGGTAGGTTTTAAAAAATATTTTATTCAGAGTTTGTAGTTTTTATCTTCATGAGGGTTGATTTAATAAAAGAAGAACCTTATGAAGTTGTTTTTGTGACATAATTATACATAAGACTAAAGGTGCTTTTATTCCTTGAGTCTTATTTCAAGTATATGTTTAATTATAAATCTTTTAAAAAACATTGCATTTATATTTTGTATTAAAATCGGAGATGAAGATTTATATTCTTTCTCTTTTTTGAAAGCCATTCTATTAGTATTTTGGGAGAATCTACTGTAAGAAGGATTATGGTGATCTTTTGATTTTTATCATGATAAAAATAGTGACATAAATGAACAAAAATGTTAGATTAAAAATGAAGATAATTCTGCTTGACCTTAGAGGATTTTTGTTTGTGTGTATGCATGCAGAATGTCAAACTCTAAGATAAAACAAGTATGCATTACTGAAAGACCTATCTTAAAATTTTTTTTAATGTTTATTTGTTTTGAGAGAGAGAGAGAGATAGAGAGCAAGCAGGGGAGGGACAGAGAGCGGGAGACAAGGAATCCCAAGCAGGCTGTGCACTGTCAGTGCAGAGCCTGGTGCAGGGCTCGAACTCATGACCCATGAGATCATGACCTGAGCTGAAATCAAGAGTTGGATGCTTAACCAACTGAGCCACCCAGGCACCCCTGAAAGACTTATCTTGAAATCAGAATTTCTCTCTGTGTGTCTTAACTGTATGCCTTCTTTCATAGTGAACAATGACTTTTACTCTGATAAAAAATACTACCAGGACTTTTCCCTCTGTATATGAAATCTTGCTATTTGTATTTATACAATTTAATGCTGTATTTCATGTTCCTAGAAATTTATGGATGTTGTATATTTCTGGTGCATTATATCTTTCATTGATATAACAAGGCACTCTCGGTCCCATTTTGTCTTGAAGTATGATTTTCTATGTATTAATGTAGCAACTTCTAATTTGTTTTTATTTGATCTTATCTACTTATAGTTTTAATCTTTAAGCTTTCTATGTCACTTTGGTTTTGACTTACCTCATTTTAAATTCCATATATTTAGGGACACCTGGGTGTCTCAGTCGGGTAAGCGTCCATCCGACTTCAGTTCAGGTCATGATCTCACAGTTTGTGGATTTCATCGGGCCCTGTGAAGACAGCTTAGAGCCTGCAAACTGCTTCAGATTCTGTGTCTCCCTCTCTCTCTGTCTTTTCCCGCTTGTATGTGCTCTCTCTCTCACTCAAAAATAAAGATTTAAAAATTTTATAGATCCCATATATTTAGATTTGTGTTTTTTAAAATAATTTTCTCATTGTTTTTCCATTTTATTAAAAAAGTTAGTCTTTTACCTTTAGCTAAATGTTAGCCATCAAAACTAATATGTTTGATTTTATTCTGTCTTATTTTCTTTTTTCACATCTATCCATTTCTTCCTATGTTTTATATTTACTGTGCTATATAAATTATGTATTCTTTTACTTAATCTCTAATTATTAGAATATTTTCCCTCTGTTAATTGTTATCTTTGTTTATTAAACATTACAATTTTGTAGGATATAATTTTCAATTTGCAGAATAAAACAATATGTATTGATTTCTTCCTTTTTAAGGTAATAACATTAATACAGTGTAGCTGCTTCCTGTCTCATGGTTTTATTGGTACAATTTAAAATTTACTCCGCAATTATTGTTGTTAAATTATAGCGTCTACATTATTTTCTTTCATGAGCTATTTACAATGCTTGGATCATATTTGATAATGATCTCAACTGTATTTTCTTTTCTTTAAAAATATTTTTTATTGAGGTATAGTTGACATACTCAACTACATTTTCTTATACTTACATAGTTTCAATGCCTTTTGCTAGTCATTTTATATTGGAATGTCCTAATATTTAACTTTTAAATCTTTATGAATATCTCATTAATAGTATTATATTTTTGAATAACTGTTTAATGGGTAGTTAGTAAATATATTTTTTTAATGTTTATTTTATTATTGAGAGAGAGAGAGACAGAGCATGAGCAGGAGAGGGGCAGAGAGAGAGGGAGACACAGAATCTGAAGCAGACTTCAGGCTCTGAGCTGTCAGCACAAAGCCTGACGTGTGGCTCGAACTCACGAACCACCAGATCATGACCTGAGCCGAAGTTGGACGCTCAACCAACTGAGCCACCCAGGTGCCTCAGGTAGTTAGTAAATATTAATGAGGACTTTGCTAACTGATACTTTTTCTTTAGGTACCATGACACATGAACCACAAATTAGCTTGGCATTTAATTCTTGGCAGTAATCTTTTTTTTTATTTGAAATTCTGTAGACTTACTAAAATTTTATGTTGTGCAAAAAGGTTAAAATTCTTTCTTTTCCTTCTTCTTCTTTTTGGTTCTTCCCATTCTTATGCAATTCCTTAAAATTAAAAAAAAATTTTTTTTGGACCCCTAGGAAGTTACAAAAATCATACAGAGAGTTCCTATGTACCCTTCATCCAGCTATGCCAATGACAACATCTTATACAACTATAATACATCAAACCCAAGAAATTGACATTGGTATAATCCACTAAATTATTTGCTTATAGGCTTTAAACTCGTAAAGTGATGACTTTAATTCTAGCTTTACTAATTTATTAAATAAATAAAAATATATAATTTATCAAATTAAATAGAATTATTGTAGTTTTGTAAGTTCATTTGTCCTCTTTCTTCTTGTACTCAGAAATGAACTTTTTATGTATACAAGTTTCATCTTCTTAATTGGTTTTCAGTTCTCTCATGCAAGAAACATGCTTGTGTATCTTTCATAGTAGGTAACATCTTGCTTAATATCAGTATGGGCTATACTTGTCTAATATTTTGTGAAGACACTGCAGTGTTTGATGATTGTCTCATCACTGAAAGTAGTAACCACTGTGTGAAGTTGCCATTGTGTTGGTTGTTTCTGGCCCTGGTCAAATATCGCTGAGGAGGCAAGTCTTTGATACAAAATGGAAACTATTGGAAGAGTATTAGATAAACTTGCCTGGACCACAAATGATAAAGTCTGTATAATGCAGTGTGAGAGCTGCTTGGATGTTTAAATTGCTACCACCATGTTTAATGTTTGTAAGCACCTCACACTCTATCTGGTAGCCCTCTAGAGTGCCTTTTTATTAGTGCCTCAAACACTGGATGTGTGCCTGCCACTAAATCTAAATGGATATAAGGTAGTTTTTCACTGTTGTCAACACCCAGTGGAACTTCCTCAAGGGAAATAAATAGGATAAACTTAGTCGGTCTGGATTACCAATTGCCTCATGAGCTTGTTGCCTAGAGTGATGAGGAATTTAGAAAAGTACCAGAAAGAAGGTATAGGCAAGGATATTCTCTTCTCTGTGATATGAATGGCACATTACAACTAGAGGCTCATTACAAAATGTTAATAATGTCTAGTAAAACTGAGGGTGGCCATATGGCAAGAGCACTGAGCTTAAAGGAGAGTCAGGCTGTCTTCCAGCTTTACCATTAATGATTCATATGATTTTAGGAAAATCATACAACCTTTCTGAGTGACATATGTAAAATATAAAATGGAGGAGGGTGTTAAAATTGATACTATGTTTTTCAAAGTGTGTCTGAATATTGCTTAGGTCATAATTTGCATAGTATGTTAAAATGCTTATTCCTGGGCCTCATCCCTTACCTAGTCAATCAGAATTTACAAGGTAGGAACTAGAAATCTTCACTTTAAACAAGGGTTTGACTTTTATGTACACTAAAGTGAGTTGTTTATATGTAAGCCTCCCTCTAGATTTAGAATGCTATAATTCTAATGGACATTTACTATGTGCTATAAATATTACTTAAAAAACACAATTTGATCTTTGTGCTAGTGAGAATTAGTTTGGTCCATGCATTTTGTCTTTTTCAATAACACCTTTGGGATTTTGGGAGTATAGAAATATTGGGATGCTACTCAGACAGAGTTTCACAGGATGGTGTCTTTATGAATTTTCCATGGTCTAGATCTTTTCCTCATTGTTGCATAACAAGAGATTCTATCCAGTCTTGTCTTTACCTTAGAATTTAAAGATGAAATAGTGTACTCCACAAAGAGGACCAGTTTTCTCATGTCTTCAAAATAAATCTCTCTTCCTTGAACAATCAGGATGGTCAGTGAACACTTTTGTCCTTCTGAAACCTGTGTCCCTATGCATACTTCCTTGTGTCATCAAGGCCTGGCCCAGATAAGTAGGTACCACCTGTTGGATAACAATCAAGTTAACCTTCCTGCTTTTGGCCAGAGAACTGGTCTGTCTCTTGCCGATATGTATTGATTTTATTAGTTAACCTCTCAGAGTCTTTGGGTTATCTTACCACAGTACCAGAAGTCTCCTACCACAGTATTCACAGGATATGATTCTAGAAATAAATCCTAATAAGGCTTGGGCTCTAGAGATGCCAATCTGGAGACATGATGGATTTTTAAAAATACCTTTTAATTTTGACATAGTGTAAAACAAGAAGTTGCAAAATAGTATAGCGTTCCCACGTACTCTTTTCCCAGCTTTCACTAGTGATATCTTATATAACCCTGGTACGTTGTCAAAATCAAAAAGTGAACATTGGCACAATACTATTACTCAACTATAGATATTATTTAAACTGTTATTTCCACAAAGGATATTAATGAGAAATTAACACGGGACTCTTAGATGCTATCATATACTTTATAATATCTTTCTATTGTAGTTACTAGCAAGAGGTTGAGTAGTATATTGGATAGAAGAATTTTGGAACCAAATGGAGTTGAGTTCAACTCCAGACTCTACTGACTAGTGGTTGGGTAATGTTAGGCAAGTTACTTAGTTTATCTGAGCTATAGTTTTCTCACTTAATATGAGGATAGTAAGGAGAGTAAGGCTCATTTCATAGGGTTGGTGTTAGGATTAGATAATGAGGATTAAAGGAAAAGCAGTATCTGATACCAATAGGACTTCATGAAGTGGTAGTTTTATTTTAAAATGTACAGAAAATAGTACTTAGTCTTTTATGGACAAATTTCTCATGCACATCTGATCTTTATATGTAAAGGACAGAAAAGCAATGAATAGAAGTGCTTAATTTTTTTTTTTTTTTTTGGACTGGAAGAATTAGGTAACCCGTAGTCAATCTACCTCCTTCAGAAATAAAAAAACAAACAGGTTAGGAAAAGAACGAAATTACTCTGGTACACTCAAACATAAAATATTTGGTCTTTGTCCTCAGTTCCTGACACACAGTTCCTAAAATCCTTGGAATCTTTGGAGTGATATGAGTTTCCTTTGTGTGCTAATGAATGACTGGTGGTCAGGGTCCCTAGAAAGCTTTAGGCTGGAGGCTTATTGCCAGAAAGACCAAACCTTGATTTGAAGCTTGGAACTTTCAGCCCCACCCCTCAACCTCCAGGAAAGGTAGAAGGGCAGGAGATTGAGTTGGTCACCAATGGCTAATGATTGAATTACCAGACCTGTGTAATGGAACCTCTATAATAAGCCCTAAATTAAGGGGTTTAGAGAGCTTCTGGGTTGGTGAACATATTGAAGTACTGGGAGGGTGGTGCACCTGGACAGAGAATGGAAGTGGAAGTTCCATGCCCCTCCCTCCACACCTTGTTCTATGATCTCTTCTATTTGGCTGCTCCTGGGTTGTATCCTTTATAATAAACAGGTAATAGTAAGTAAAGAGCTCTCCTGAGTTCTGTGAATATTTCTAGAAAATTATCAAACCTGAAGTGGGGAGGTGGGTTATGGGAACCCCTGTCATGGTAGTCAAGTCAGACAGAAGTGTGGGTAATATGGGGACCCAATATTTGCTATTAGCATCTGAAGTGAAAGCAGTCATGGGACTGAGCCTTAACCTGTGGAATCTGACACTAACTCTGGGTTGTTAGTGTCAGAATTCAGTTGAGTTGTAGGACTCCCAGTTGGTGTCAGGAAGAGAAAGAGCTTCTCTGTTACACAGCCAACATGTGGTAAACTGGGACCTGAATTCAAGTCTTCCAGTTCTCCTGCCTACATGTAGCATTTCATGTATGAGAAGAACATCTTTTCAACAAAGTGCACAACAGCTTGCAGATATAATCACTCAAGTTGGGGAGTTGTTGAGCATGATGAGAAGGGTGTCTGGCAGAGTAAAATAAATTGTTTCCCTGATTCTGTTATCTCAACACTGATGTAACATTAAACTTTTATTCTATCTCCAGGGATTGCAAATTTTTGTCCTCTACACTGTCAGAACAAAAATCTTCCAGGATGAAGCTTCCAAGGTGTTGAAGTTGCTGTCACTATCCACTGGGAGAAAGAAGTCACTGCCATCAGCGACCTCACTGAGGCTGCGTGTGAGGATGTATAACATGCTCAGGTCATTTCCAGCCCTAAATGAACACTTTAGGCTGCTGGAACCATCTGTAATTACAGAAGAAACGACACTCTCTGAAAGTGACCAAGCAAACCCAAGCATCTAGACAGTAAAACTATTACTTTTTGTAATCCTCTTTTTATTCAACTCATTTTAAGTTTTGCTTATTCCGTTTCTTTTGTTTATTACTCAGTCCTCCCAGAAAGTCTCCCTCAGCATACTTTGCTCAAGGCTGAGAATCAGATAAAACCTGTCGTTTATTATCATCAGGGATAATAGATTTGGAAGTTTTTCTATTATTCAATAGATTCTTACCTGTATGAGGTGAAGAATTCTACCCAGCATTCAAGAGAATTTAAGATTATAATTGCTACTTATATCATAAAGTCTATGTGACAAACTTTGGTAAAACAAATTATTTTACAATTTAATGAAAAGGACATGAGAAGAAGCGTGCCTAGGTAGCTCAGTTGGTTAAGCTTCTGACTCCTGGTTTCTGTCATGATCTCATAGCTTTGTGAGTTTGAGCCCCACATAAGACTCTGCACTAGCAGCATGAGCCTGCATAGGATTCTCTCTTTCCCTCTCTCTCTGCCCCTCCCCCACTTGCTCTCTCTCTCTCTCTCTCTCTCAAAATAAATAAATAAAACAAAAAACAAAATGACTCCTAATAAACACTGTATGGAATTGCTTGTATATATACAATACTTTTGATTTGTGAATATTTTAATTTATACTTTTATTCTTATACTTTTATTTCTACTTAATAATTTTGTACCAGTTTAATCTCTGGAAAAGGATATTTTTTTCTGTTTTGAAAAGGGATGTTTTTTTCAAAAAAGAGCATGTTATGTGACCAGAGGAAGTGGCTGTATAAGAAATGGGCAGTGAGGGGTGCCTGGGTGGCTTTGGTTAAGCATCCAACTTCATCCTAAGTCATGATCTTGGCACTCCCGAGTTCAAGCCCCGTGTCGGGCTCTGTGCTGACAGCTCAGAGCCTGGAACCTCTTTAAGATTCTGTGCCTCTCTCTCTCTCTCTCTCTCTCTCTGCCCTGCCCCCACTCGTGCTCTGTCTCTGTCTCTGTCTCAAAAATAATAAACATTAAAAAAATAAAAAAGAAAAGGAATGGGCATTGAGACACAAAAATAAGAGCTCGTTACTAAAGTCTCTGTATATTTCCTTCTGGTTCTTGATACATCTATGTTTTTATTGATGAAGAGACACTGAGACTCCAAAGATGAGAAGTTAGTCACAATCATCACTTACAGCTTTTCAAAGATTTAGCTGCTCCTGGAATTTCAAACACTTGAATTATGAAAGGCTTCCTGAATAAAAAAATGACCTCTACTAGGATGGGGAGCACTCCCACTGAACTTAGGAGATGCAGTCTTTGAATTGTGGTGTTCTGTTGTGTCATAAACTAGGCAACTGCGATGAGTGCACTGAACTAAGGGACTAACAAATGTCATGTGAGCTGTGACATACCCTTCTCACCACACCCTAGAGAACATGTGATTTTTTATAAAAATGGTTTTAAATGACTGTTGAACTCCTAGACTAGCTGAGAGCCTATCTCATCTGCAGAATAACTGAGACCTTACAGGGTAATGGGAAAAAGTAAAGGGAAGAGGATAAAGAAGAAAAGCAGTTCTCAGAAGTGAGTATTTTTAGTGCTGCTATAGTTATATCTCTAGATAGGGGCTGAATACTGGGAAAATTGAAAGATGTGGGTGACTGATTCTATATCCCCAAATTTATATTCAAATGAAAGTAAACCTTAAGTGAGGGCCACTTTAAAGTGAAAAAAAAAAATCACCAAAGAGCCTCATTTAGCCTCAGAGTGGAGTATGTGTGTTCTGTTGGCAATTTTGGTTTTCTTTTCACTTTTTCAGTCTTCTTGGGAGTATAGCAAACAAAATTCCATGTAATCTTCCTGGAATGGCTGTACCAAAAAATGTGCAAACTTTACTTAAGTATTGTAGAGGATAACTTTACATACATATTGTGGAGAATAAGTAGGCAGACATCGACGTTCATCCATCTACCCTGAAATCCTACCACTTGTAAATAATTCTACTGATTTAAACCTTTACCTCATGCAGTGGTCAGGAAGTTTAGTGGTAGATATCAACTAAAAGTAGGTTAAGGGTCAAAGAGAATTTTATGACTCAATTAATTATAAAGTCCAAGGACTGAGTTGGTTTTAGGTGGGGTGACTATAAGCTCTACTTTGCCTGAGTCAGTCCTAATTTGTACCTGTTGTCCTGACTTATGTATTACTAGCAGCCCCTTTTCCTCTCAAGTGTCCTGGTTTAGAGAACAAAATATATTATGATACTAACTTTAGGTCTAGAGTTCAAAAGCAAGGAGTTCAAAGAATATGTTAGGAGTCTTTTTCTCTCCCTGTTTCCTGCATCTTTGTCCTTCTGTGCTTGACTCCATCCTCCAATTGGATTACATGGCTGAAAATTGGCCTTTAGCATCCCCTTTTTCCTGCCCTGCAACTTCCTGTCAGTGAAGACTAGCTGAGCCAGAGACCTGTGGGGCTCGGTTCCTATGATCCAGAGTAAAGCAGGGGCAGGAAGAGAAAAGGAGCCAAGAACCGGCTTACCTTCCTTGGCCACGTGCCCACAGACACTTGTACTCGGGGAGTACTGGGCCAGATTGAGTCCCATACCCACTGTGAGGTAGAGGGATGAGGGATGACCTGGTTGACAGGATATCCTGGAGTGGAGAGTGAACAGTTACACTGAGGATGCACTCATCAATCATTTCCCTTACTCTGAATGAACCTGTTAGAGCCTTGTCCGAACAGAGTTTGAATGCAGTGGATAAGGAAAGCAAGAATTAATTCGTTGGTGCTTTGGAAGTTGAAGAGCAAGTACAGGGACTGTAGGAGCCAAATGGTGACCTACCTTGAAAAGAAAATTTCACAGGGCACCTGGGTGGCTCAGTCAGGTAAATGCCCCACTCTCGATTTTGGCTCAGGTCATGATCTCATGGTTGGTGAGACTGAGCCCCATGTTGGGCTCTGTGCTGACAGTGTGTGGAACCTGCTTGGTTTTCTCTCTCTCCCTCTCTCTCTGCCCCTCCCCTGCTCGTTCACACCTGCTCTCTCTCTCTCTCTCTCTCAAAATAAATAAAATTAAAAAGAAAAAGGAACTTTCAGGAAAGGGAGACTCAGAGTACTGTTTTTCATGATATTACATGGAGCCAGTTTTCCATGTTTCTGATTTATTTTGCATGGTAACAGTGTCCTGTAGCCTTTTTGCTTATGGTAGCACATGTAGTTTCTTTAGGGAGCAAACTATCCAGACCTTTGGATTTCGTTTGCTGGGTCTAAACTGATAGTTTGGATGGAGCTCATTGTTTAATTGTTGGGGTTTTGGATTGCTCTTTCTCTTACCCTTCCCGTTTTGAAATGTATCTTAGGTCTTTTTTTTTTCCTGTTACCAACAAAAGGAGATTATTTTCAAGCTCATTGCCTCATTCAAAAGAACTTGGCATTCTGTGCAAATGTTTGGGAACCTGAGCCAAAATGCTGATTGTATCATACCAACCTGTCATCCACTGGAGCTCTCTGGCTCAGTGGAACCCCCTTAATGTCACCCTGGGACCTCTAGTACCTGGCTCCTCAGATGAGGTCCAAGCCAGAGACACCAAAATTATGTTCCATTCAAGCATGGGGGGCAGGCAGTTACTAAGAGAGGAAATGACTTCCTATTTCCTATATATGTTTTGAAAGTTTTAGAAGATATTTACAAAGTATATCTTTCAAAAAAGCAAAATTCATAATTCTCTAACCTATCAAAGATGTCTGTTTTTCCATGTTCTCTTATGCACTTTGAATACATCAGAATTTAAATAACTGTAATTACAGTAAATGAAATTTTATCCTGATTTTCATTTAAATTACCCAGCAATGTAGTCCTTACAATAATTGATTGAATAATATAGCACAAGTTATTAAGTTCTATTGGATTTCCATCTTATTTCAATTTTTAATATTGTTGTAACACATAATTAATAAACTGATATATGTGAAGATATATATATATATTTCCTTTCTTTTTAATTATTTTCTTAATATAAACTTTAAGCATTAGGATAAATGTGTCAAAAGTTATGGAAATTTGTTTAGATTCCTTGTATGTATTATTATATTGCCTTGAAAACCTTGCACTAATTTATAATGTCACCAACATTTGAATTGCCATAAACATTTTTTATATACTTGTTTACTTTGGTACTTCATTTTTTAGTTGTTTGTGTTGTCCATTTATCAATTGAGCTATTGTTTTTTTCCTCATAAATTTGTATGAATTTCTTTTATTATAGTTGTTAGCCTTTTAATGATTAAATTTGGTGAAAATATTTTCCCTTAGTTTTTTGTTTTCCGCTCTTTTTAATATAATGAAATGCTCAGTCTGCATTTGATTGAAAAGATGCAAAAGATTTATGGAGAATTTAGCATGTTTTTGAGTTTATATGTCCTCATAGAGGCAGAATATTTGTCATTTTGTTTTAAGGAGTATGTTAGGGACAATGCAGAAACTTTTAAAACAAAGAACAGAGAGATAAGTGTGCCAACCAAGCCCATGGCATCTTTTTTTAAAATATTTATTTACTTTTGAGGGAGAGAGAGAGCAAGCAGGGAGGGGAAGAGAGAGAGGAGAGACAATCCCAAGCAGGATCCGTGCTGTCAGCACAGAGCCCGATGCAGGGCTTGAACTCATGAACTGTGAGATCATGACCTGAGCTGAGATCATGAGTCAGACGCTTAACTGACTGAGCCCTCCAAGCACCCCCATGATGTCTTTAGTTTTTCATTATATTGTATAGCAAGTAGGTGGGGGTCTATGGCATTATTTTTTCCTCTCAAATACGTTTTCTGTGTCTGTGTCCATTCACCTTTTCTTAAAAATAAAACCCCAAATCTTAGAAAAGGAGAAGTTTTATTAGCAATTATGTAGTAAAGCACACATACAAAACTCAAAGTAGTGTTACAGGTGCATCATCTATGACTTCATTTACATATATGTAACCTATTAAGTGTGTATTTGAAAAAATATATATATAAGCTGCTGAAAAACTGATTAAGGAAATCAGGAGGAAGGGAAAATAATCATAGGGGCAGAAATAGAGTAATACCCAAGAAACATTTCATATGGTCTTGTATTTTTGCTAGGTGTGGGCCTCGAATTAGACCATAAGTTTCCTGGCACACAACATAAATAGGGAAACATGAACACACCAGTCACATATCTCTGAACAATTAAACCAATAAACATACCTTGGCAAAAACACTGCTATTTGACTACTACTTGAAATTCACATTAAGTTTTCTTCAAAGTGTCCACCTGGGTATATTACCAAATGAGAGGGCATACTACTTGGAATGAACAAAATATTCACATCCATGCCAGTTTGCTAAGTACATACACTAAACAGTCATGTGTAATGTTCAATGTTATTCCACACTTATATATTACTATGTATATACAAAGACACACTGTGCCCACAGGAAACTTCAGTATCACAAGTAGGTCACTGAAGACTTTTGTTTTTGTTGTTGTTTTGTGTTTTTTTTTTTGTTTTGTTTTAATATTAAAGCAGTTTTCCTTAATTTTGGCAATTGGAATTAGTTTCCTATTTTATTTGTTTGCTTTGGTAGGGGGCTTGCTTTGTTTGTTTGTTTTGTTCTTTTTTAACCTTTTAGATTAACATCATCGAGTAGCGCCTGGGTGGCTCAGTGGATTAAGCATCCGTCTCTTGATTTCAGCTCAGGCCATGATCTCATGGTTCACAAGGTTCCAGCACCACTTTGGGCTCTATGCTGACAGTGTGGAACGTGCTTGGGATTCATTCTCTCTTTCCCTCTGTCTCTGCTCCTCCCCCACTTGCTCACTCTCTCAAAATAAATAAACATTAAAAAAAATAACTTCATTGATAATTTACATGCAATAAAATGCACCCATTTAAAGTGTAAATCAGGTATTTTAGCAAATGTATGCCCTTTAGCAAATGTATGCCCTTAGGGTAGTAAAACCACTACCCTAAGCAAAATTAACAACTTTTTCATCACCTTATAACATTTTTCTCCTGCTCTTCCCCAGTTAAATCCTCTGCCATCCTCAGCCCCAGGAAACTACTGACCTGCTTTCCATTATCATGCATTAGTTTTGCATGTTCTGGTATGCCATAAACGGAATCATGTTCTCTTTTGAGACTGGCTTCTTTCAGTCACCATAGTATTTTTGAGATTCATTCATGTTATGTGTATCAGTGCTTTTTGCCTCTTATTATTGCAGTAATACTCAATTTTTTTTTTTGATAAATCACATTTTGTTTATGCTCTCACCAGTTGATAGGCATTTGGTCATTTGCAAGTTTTTAAAACTAGGAATAAAACCGATATAAAACTCTTATATAAAGTCTCTGTGTTTTCTCTTGAAATACCTACTAGTGGAATTGCTGAGTCATAGAGTAAGTGTATATTTAACTTTACAAGAAACTGGCAAACAGTTTTCCAAGGTGGTTGTACCATTTTATACTCCCAAAAGCAACATATGAACTTGGGGATTCATTTTTAAAGTCGTTATTTGTGATTTATTTCAAAAGTAGAAATAGGTTATCTTTTTTGCAAGCTATTGATCATATTTCTGAAAAATCCCACTGCTTAATATGTTAGCCCTTTATTTTAACAAGAAAAAAATTAAAAGCAAGGCGGAGTGCTATGATTTAATGCTGTTATCATGTACAAACTCCATTTCCCAGAGAACTATAGTCCAATTCTTATCTTCTTCCAGTATAGCTTTGTTACACGTGGAAGTATGACATTGATAATTTGCTGAACTTTGTTATAAGCTGCTACGAAACTATGTTGTAACAATTGAGACCTTGCGGACCTTTGCACTAACACAAAAAGAAGACAGTTTCTTCTGGCCACAGTACTTACCATGCAGTTGCAGATTAGGAAGCATTCCAGACTGGGAGTTGCGGTGCCAACTACAATTGACATGGCAAATCACAACACTTGCCTCTCTGGGCAAAGGCCTGAGGCTCTACCGTTTTAAAGGTACGGGCAGGACCAGGTGAACTCTAAATTCCCCACCAGCTCCAAAATTTTGTGACTCTAAATGTGGGCTGAAACTATTTTTAAATTGACTTAAAATATTTTCCTACCTAGGCAGCACATGAGTATATTTTCTATAAGAAAAACTAAAATAGAGCATGCCAGATAGAGCCAAAGTGCTTTTTGTCTAATTTCTACCAAATCCAGGCCCCTCTTTTCTTCCTTCCCTGTCTCCTGTAAGAAGGAGTTATTACCTTATGTTAATCACTGTAATAAGTTTGCTGTGTACCTTCCAGATTTTGAGAAATGTGTATACATAAAATTATATACCCACAGAAATTCAAAGTCTTTTGCTTCTTTTTCCTTATTTTATATAAATGGTATAGGGAAATAATTCAGTAGTCCCCAAGGCCACGCCCAGGTTCAATGATTCACTAGGAACACTCATATGATTCAGCATAGAATTGTATTCATGGCTATGATTTATTATAACAGAACACTATATAGCAAAATTGGCAAAGAATAAAGTCACATGGGCTGAATTCTGGAGGACACCAGGCACAAGCTTCCAAAAAGATCTCTTCCGTGCAGTCACATGGGGTGCACTTAGTGCCTCCACAATGAATTGGAACAACACGTGTGAAATGTTGTCTACCAGGGCTCATTAGAAAGTCAGTGCCCAGGGTTTTTATTCAGGGCTGGTCACAAGGTGCTCTCTGCCTGGCATATCCTGAAATTCCAGACTCCCAGAAAGCAAGCAGGTGTTCAGCATAAACCACATTGGTTGTACAGTTCAGGTTCAATGCACAATTCTTATCAATGAATAGCAGGAATGCTCCTGAAATCCAAGTTCCCAGACACTAGCCATAGGCCAAATCATGCAAGCAGTTCTTTCTAAGGATAGCCGTTTTGGTTTGTATGTTCACTCTTTCCTGCAAAGTAACATAACTTCCTGAAACTTGCTTTTTCTCATTTAATAAAATGTTCTTGAGATCTAACTTATGTGTGTATTTCTTTTAATTGCTGTATAGTCTTTTACTTGAAAATAACACATCAGTGGTATCTGTGTTCTCATGTGCAGGGGTTGCTCTGTTACCCAAGAAATAGAATTGCCGGGTCAGATAGGATTGGTTATTTTAGATGTTGATAAATACTACCATACCACCCTTTAAATAGTTTACATCATTTTATAATGATACAAATATATAATAAAGTATGAATATATTGCCATACCCTTTTCTATGAAGTGTTATGAAACTTTAAGAAAATCAAACTAATAGGTGAACACTGGCATTGTTTTACTTTTCACTTTTTATTATGAGTTTTTCTTCATTGAAAAGGCTTTTTTAAAATGTCCTAATTTTGCATTCATATGGAGGAACTAAAAGCAAGATTGTTGGCATAAATGTTAGATTAGAGATGTGAGAGCCTTTCAGCACCCAGACTGTGATTTGACCTGCATGATTTCTAGAATCTGACATCTGGGTTTCTTAAAAGAGATGAAAATAAGATACTCTTCATCAAATGAAAAGTTGTGAGATCTTCTTGTACATCTTATGACATCAGTCTTTCAACCAAAGCTGACGGACTGCATAGATGTAACTCAGCACTGTCTCCACGAGACATAAAGGAAGAAAAGTGAACAATTTCAAGTTACTCAGAGAAAAACTCCTATACTTCTAGGGACCTAGGAACTCACCAGTGATGGTTGCTCCCTGTTTCTGGAGACTTGCCCACTAAAATGGTGAGGAACTTAGTGTTGTTTCATTCAATAAATATATACTGAATACCTCAGAGGTGCCAGCCTCTACATATACAAAATCTAGGAAGAATGGCCTACAAGGAGCAATTTCTCTAAACAGGTGCTGGATATAGAGCCCCATGGTAAGGACAAAACATTTTAGGGTCTCAGTGGATGTGCAGCTAGTAGGGTAGACTGAAGGATGTCGCTTAGCTAGTGCTATGAATGACCCCCTCAAAGTTACAGAGTAAAAATATTCTTTTCTCCTTCATTATCTCTGCATGGAGTGGCAGCTTCATTTGTTTACACAAATAGACCTTTATGTTTGGCCAATGGAAGGGAGGCTGACCTGACCACCTGAATCCTGTTTGGTCCTCATGAGTTTCCCTTTCTGTTTGGAATTCTCTGGATTTAGCAACTGCTGCCACAACAGGGCTGATTCTCAGGGAGGGACATAACTTCTCCTTGAAATTCTCACCCAAGGAGGAACTTAGATCCCTTCTTTTATTCCCCTGAGGGTAGAAGAGATGATTGAAATTTTCAAAATGATTTATACTGACTACTAAAGGAGGACATGATGAAATAGGTTTTATTCAAGTTGCTACAAGTCTCATAGTCTTTGTCCCATTTCCCATACTGTCTGAGAATATACCTTTTTGATTCTTAGGATCTTCCTCTTCTATTTGAAGTATTCTAGCCACACAGACTTTCAGGGAGAAAGAGGAGGTGAGAGGTAAGTGAGTTGACTGCCTCTCTCAAAACCACATCTCAAATCTAACCCTTCTTCAGATGTCAGTGAAAAAGGAAAGTAACCTTTGAACTAGTACCTCAATTCTCCCTTTGCTACAGGTAAGTCAAAAGTATTTCCCTACACTGCTTCACCTTTATTCACATGTTTCCAACTTTAACATTTCTAATTCAAGACTATTCGTGTTCTTTTAAAATCAGATTCACCTGCATATAGGTGACCAGGTGAGCATGAAGTTCAATCTTCTCTGAGGACATTTCTAAACTCCACACAAAAAAAGAGGGTAAGATGTTTTCTAACAGCATTTTAAAAGTGTAATTACTTACAGAATTCCTAGGACAATCTTCTTAATAGTTTGATTGATGTTTATCCCAATAAATGTGATCATAAGCGTTTAAAAAGTTATAATTATATATGCTAACAGCCTTTTTGGCTTCATTAATGAAAGGCAGCAGTATCTAAAATCAGCATCTACACATACAGTGGGAGAAACCATGTTCTTGGTAAAGGTGGTAACTAGTTCAATTCAGGTTATCACTCCCTGGCCAGTTATCATCCACTGTTTTGGGAGCCTAAGTACACAGACTTGTATCATCAGCAACTGTGGACACATTACAGAAACAGTAATAACTTTTCATTGACTCAACAGTTACTCCTTGAGTGCCTATTATTCACTCACACAACCAGTGCCAGATGCTGGGAAGGATAGAAAGAATATAATCACAGCCTTGAATTCAAGTTGGGTGGGGGTGAACCAGATACTCAAAGACAGAATTATAAGTAAGGATACAGAACAATTACATGTCAAATGTTTGCACAAAAAGTCAGGGTTATAATGTAATCTTTATAGTCTTCAATAAGACTGCAAAATGATACCACTTACACTCCCTACCCCCCCCCCCCGCCCCAAAGTCTTGGTGGTGATGCCGAGAGTTGGCATTTTCTCATACAACTAAATATTTGCACAATCTACTGTTCAGTAACCCATGTATTAGCAGGTAACAAGAGATACTCTTGAACAAGAGACATACAAAAGTATGTTTATAAAGGCACACAGCAGAAACTGGAAACAATCTACACTTTGATAGGACAAATTTTAAAAATTTGTGGTATACTCCCCCAAAGGAATATTATTCGGCAATGAAAATAAATGAATTTCAGCTCATGAAGCAATATGGATATATCTTGGTAGCATAATATTGAGTGCAAAAATTGTTCCAGAAAACTAAGAGATGATACTCTATATAATGCCAATGAAGAAGTAAAATTGAGCAATATATCACAAAGGCATATATATCTATATCCACACATATATGTATGTATGTATATAGATATATATGTGATTCAATTACATAGAACATTGAAAAACAAAAACAAAACACCACACAAGGGAATGTTAAATGCAAAATTCAGGAAAGAGGCATGGGACCCCCTCTGGTAGAAGCACATAAGGAGGCATTATTGGTAATCTTCTAATCAATCCTTGGGTAAGGTAACGAGTTCCAGCTGTTCATTATGCTCTTAATTTTTAAAATGTAATTGTTATATAGGATCAGGAAGAAAGGTCACTGAAGTTTTTGTGGACTATTTATTATTAAGCTGAAACAAGAAAATGAACAGGATATGGTTTGGGTTATTAAGCAATTTGACACACACAGATGATAATTTCGTATGCTTCTCTATATCGGCTCTATAAAATACAAATAAACCCAAGTCTCCTTGATTTCATGCTTAATCACATTGTAAGCCTGCATCTGAGATAGCAGGAGGCAAAATCTTTCATAAAGTTCTTCATTAGAAATTTTAAAATGTGTATTTCTGGAGAATCTTGGGTAAATGTTTTAATGTTGCATAGACATCCTTCTTGCCTCATGTCACTTGAATCTCTGATCTGGCTTCCAAATGATGCTTTACTCTCTTATTTCTCACTTCTTGCCTTGGGCAGGTCCTACTTCCGCTTTGACCTGAGGAATCATCACTACCTCGTCTCTTAACTTCCATAGTGGTAGCTGGGAACAGGTTTTAACATTAAGCAAGACTTCCACTAATTGTTTGGGGATGAAACATGAAGGAATTACAACATAGAGAAGCTCAAGCTGCTTTCAGAGTGCAAATGTTCCAGCCCTTCCAACAGACCACCCTATGGGTGTCTCTCTTCTAGCTTCCAGCTGGTCCCAGGGTAACAAGGACCAATGTACTTTTCAATGGCAGGACTCCAGTGAGTGTCCCTTTCATGGGAGCCTAAAGAGAGGAAATTGTTTCCCTTTATTCCAGGCCGAGGCTCAGTTCCTTATATCCTGCCCCAGGATCTACCTCCTTTTAGGAAAATTGTGGTATAATTCACTTCCTTCAGGGAATATTTTACCTTTG
This sequence comes from Felis catus, assembly GCF_018350175.1. Taxonomy (NCBI): domain Eukaryota; kingdom Metazoa; phylum Chordata; class Mammalia; order Carnivora; family Felidae; genus Felis; species Felis catus. The sequence continues at coordinate 48,391,604 of NC_058376.1, forward strand.
CTCATATTTGTGTAGTTTTATCCAATCTCAAACCATCTCAAAGACATTAGAATACTATTGGACAGCTGTGCATTTCCCGAAATATGGAGTACTATTGTCCTAAATAACAAGTAACGAAGAACAGTCTTTGGAGAAAGTCAGGAACTTTTTTCATTCCTTCTACATTCCTCTCCTCCTCTATCTCTGCAAGCAATTGCTCAGAGAGCAATACACACAGCGTTGGAAAATACAATTCAGAGGCAAAAAGCACTGTGGCGTCATATATTTCATTTTCAAATGGAATTTTTCAGACTTCTAACTGCAAAAAGATCACACTATAGTACTAAAAGAACTTATTTCTCACCCTGAATTCACTTTACCCCAGGTCCATGGAGAACATCTGACGAACAACTGGGGACCACGTGAGTTCGATTTGCTTTCTGCTTGGTTTCTGTCATAGGAGGCAAAAACTACTTGCAACTTTTAAAATAGCACCTCCTACCCTTAGATTTCACTACCTCCCCCCTAAAAATGTAGACTTCAGTCTGAGCCAGGGCACTTCTTACAAAAATACGCGTATTTAAAACAAATGCTTTAGATAAAGAGAGAAGGAAAAGAGTAAATAGTGCACGCTGCCTTATCTTCCCAAAAGGCACCCGGAATCCTTAGTAACCTTAATTTTCCAGACTTTACTTTTTACACACTCACAGGTTTGTCCTGTCTCGTAAACATTATTAGAAACCCCTTGCTCACCAACTGATTCATCCCCATTCCCAACACAGTGCGTAGGTGCCCAATAAGAATGAATGAGTTTGTGGAAGGCGGGAAAAGGATTCGTTTTTTCGAGACATGACTAGAAGTACAATGGTCACTAAAAACAAAACAAAACAAAAGCCACACAAACTCGAACAAATGCCCACTTTCAACAGTCTATCAGAGTCCAAAACAGCAAACCACGCCTCACAAACAGGAGACGGACGGGTTTCAAGCCTCCAGGAAAACCGGAAGTGCCTGGTCACGCCTTGCGCATGCGTACACCCGTCAGCATACGCTGCCACACTCGGTCATCCAGTGAGAAAGCAGAGACTTCGGCCCATGCAGGTTCGGGAACTACCCGCCCCGCGCCTCGGCCTCTGCGCATGCGTTCTGGGTTGCCTGCTTGCTGTGAGGCGGAGCGGGAGGACAGATTTTTTTTTTTTTTTTTTCCCTTGTTCCCGCCCCTCTTCTTCCCCCACCTGCCACGTACTGGGCCTGAGATCTCGCTAGGCTTGGTGGGTCTGTGCGATTGGCCGCGGCCGGCGCGAGCCTGCGAGCGAGGTGCGGCGGAGCCGGCGGAGGGCACCGGAGTGGGCCGTGACCGCAGCCTCCTCACGACGCCCCAGAACGCTCCGGCGGCCTCGCACGGGTCCGGTCATCGGAGACCCGCGGAGAGGCAGCCGCGGCGGCCTCGGCAAGCCGGTATGGCCGCTGGGGACGGGGGCGCGGCCGCTCAATCGACAAGGCGGGCGGGGAGACGAGGAAGCGCTGGGAGGGCCTCGCTCGAACCAGCGGGTACCCGGCGGGTGGGGCCGGAGGGGGGCTGTGGGAAGGGGCTGGGGCCCGGGAGGGCCCTCGCGCTGGGGAGGGGAGGGCCCGGAGGGGGGGATGGGAGTCCCGCAGGCCACCGTGGCAGGGGGGCAGGCCTCGGGGGTCTCTGGGGGTTGTTTGGGCCGGCAAGTGCTCTTGCTTCGATTCCTCCTGGCTCCAAGGGGTCGGACTGCCCGAGGGAGAGGAGAGGAGGGGGCTTGTGAGGCCTGGGGTGGTCGAGCACCTAACCCCCAGAGTGGCTTGGATGGGTGAAGAATAGAGCCTAAGGGAGTAAGTTTATTGGGGTCACTTAAGAGGAACCTTGTTCCTTAGCTGTGTCAGGGTTTAATCGAGCGCCGTCTGGAGGCCCAACCCGGTTTTATAGTGGTGATGATAGCGAACTTTTAAGTTTACTTTACTATGCCCTGTAGTAAGTATTTTAGATGCATAATATCATTTAATCATCACAGGGATCCTTTAAATTTAGAGATCCTTTAAATTTAGATATTATTATGCCTATTTTGTGAGGTTTGGAGAGGTACTTGGCTAAAGTCACGGGGCTGGTAGTGGGAATCTTTACCATCTTACTGGCCAGGCAGGATTTGTGGCTCCTTGGATTCTTTGTAGTAATCAAGGGTTGCTTTTGCTTAGAATTTCTTAAGGAAAATTGCTACCCTGTGGAGGTGCCTAAGCAGGCCCCTCTGAATTTGAGCGGGCTCAACTCATAGGATTAGAGGAGCTGGAGGTTTGGCCACTGAACCTGGATTCTGGTTCGAGGCAGGCTTTTTATGTGTCTTTGGGCATGTCACTTTATTCTTCAGTGCTGAAAACAGTGTTCCTGTTGGAGGACTTGGTAAATTAGTGTCTGTGTCCTTTCTGGACCTCAGAGGGAGTGGGGTATGGACAAGATGGGAGAAGAAAATACTGTAAGGCTCTCACTAGCAGTCCTGGCAGTTGGTAGTTCATTCATTACTAGGCTCTGCCTAGTGACGGGAGTTAGAGAAAAAGAGGACCTGAATTCTGTTACATAAGAAAATGTTGGGGATGGGATTTCCCCTGAAAGGGAGAATTTTGTAGTGTCCTTAGTTTTGTGACAATTGTGTACGTGGCTTGAGGAGATGGCTGCACAAACTGGGGACGGCCTTAGGAAAGAAGCTTTGGTTCCTGGCCACAGGGAGTTTACAGTGCATGGGAAACACCAAGCAGTAAGTGAATGTGCAGGCAAACATGGCAGATAAAAGGAAAAGAGACTAAAGTTTTGAGATCCATTGGAAATGAATACTGCATAATCTTCCCCCCCAATAAAAAAAACATACTATTAGTTAATTCGATGTTGGAAATTTCTCTTAATTAGGAGTATGTCTGTTGCAGGAAATCACTTCAAAGGAGGTACAGTGTGAAGGTCCGACTTAGGAACCGACCCTAACAGTTCAGCTTTCTTCTCCCAATCCCTTAGCAGAAATTTATTATTTCTTATTCATCTTTTGTTCAGAGAACAAAAACAAGTCTTTAAATACCTACTATATGTCCGGCACTACTCTAGGTGCTGGTAAGAGTAGATAATAACGTGTTGCTGAAGCTAAACCCTGGTCCTTAACTATGTTCTTGCTGGTTTACGCATCCTCTGGGTAGGAGGAAGTAACATACCTTGATTTACTGAAGTTCTTTATTACTTTCAGACTGTAAGGTGAGCAAGGTGGAATCTTTACCATTTTGTTGAAGTAATTATACTTCAGAGCTTGGCACATAGTAGGTATTAAGTAAATGTTTCCTGACTATAGAAAGTGCTTTGGCTAACAGGTGAAGAGGTTGTATGGAGGTTTTGATTAATCACAGTGTTCATGAGAAGTTCATTGTGAGAATTGTCAGATAAAGAAAACTATTCTTATTTTAAATTAAGACAAGCTTAGCATCCAGATTTAGGAACACAATCCACTCTGTTCTGAACTGACTTAAAGTGTTAGATTCAGTACTTAAGGCCCCATTTAAAAATATTAATATAGCTGTAAAATACAGTGCAAGTACAAAAAATAAAAAAAGGAAGAGTGGAAAGAAACAAGGGGAAGGGCAAATTGTGGAGGGTATTTAGTGTTAGGTTAAAGGGGGTTTGAATTTACATCCTGCTGAAAAAGGGATAATCTGAGGATACAGGCCTTCAAGGGCTGACTTTGGGTCCTCACTAAGTAGCATAATTAAAAAATCTGTTGCAGTAACTGGGAAGTTTATTTCCAAGCCATCTGTGATTTGTGGGTCACTGCATCATGGAAAAAGAGTATTTCTAAATTTAAAAAGAAAGAAATTATTAAAATGTTCAGAATATGGCAAGGAGTTCTAGAGACACTCATTTAAGGAATAGTTGGAAGGACATAGGACATTTATATGAAAGAATATTAGGGCATTTATATGTAATATTCATGAAATGACTTAGGATTCCTGAAAACTTTCTCCAGGTATTTGAGGGGGTGATGTGTTGGAGGGTAGATGGGGTGCTTTCACACCAAGAAAAATAATTGTAGAGAGGTACGAAAACTGTAGAATGATTGTAGAGAAGCATTAAAGGCCGGTATGATGTTAACAAATTAAGAGGAAGAAACAGCTGCCAGTAGTAAAACATGAGGTTGAAACTACAGTGTGGCCAGTAGGGGATTGTAGGGCACTTTATTTTATTTTATTTTATTTTTTTGTAGGGCACTTTAAATAAGATCATTTCAGGGGAGGGGGCAGGAGGAGGTGGGGAGTTGAAGCTAGGGAAATGCTCGGTAGTTGTAGATGTATTTAAGAACATTTTGGTCTTGAAAACAAGAGATAGACCTTGAGAAGAAGAGCTATTAACACATTATTTAATTGTAACTGTATTTTCTAGAACTCTATAGTAACCATGTAAATTACTAGAGACCTCATAGTATATTTTGAGTTTAGAATTAGTGTCGTTACAGAATAATCACTCTGAAATAATACCTAAAATTAAGATGAAAGTAAAACCCAGGAAGGGAAAATTTTGTAGCAAATTAGTATTTAGTGGCTAGTTCTCTAACATTATCTTATTTCTTTCTTAAAATATGCAATTTAAACGAGGCGCCGGGGTGGCTCAATTGGTTAAGCAGCCGACTTCGGCCCAGGTCATGATCTCGCAGTTTGTGGGTTCGAGCCCCACGTTGGGCTCTCGCGGTTTGTGGGCCGGAGCCTGGAGCCTGCTTCGGATTCTGTGTCTCCCTCTCTCTGCCCCTCCCTTGCTCGCACACGTGCGCACTCTCTCTCAAAAATAAATAAAAACATTAAAAAAACTTTTTAAAAATTTAAAAAATGCAATTTAAACATACACAGCCACTCAGGTTTGGGGAGGGGTGAGGTATAGAATATTAAGAGACAATAGTGGACATTCTTACTAGAAAGCTCCAGAGGATGTCATTCATTTGTCTTTTCTCCTTAGGTTCCCAAAATAGATAGGAAAATTAGAGAAAATACTAGTGAGGTCTTTCTTATTTTAGAGAGAAACATTTCAGACTCTAGTGTTCACACATGATTTTCTCTTTAGAGTTAGCATTTAGTTATAGGCTAACATAGAGTGAAAGCCAGTATTCTTCATTTAACAAAATTGAATGACTTCCATGTGCTAGACCAGTATTGTTCTGGGCTCAGGAATACAATGAACAAAACCATTTACTTCTTTACTTTCTAGTGGAAAAGACAATACAAAATTAATTCTTAATGTCTGGGAGTGATAAGTGCTTTGAAGAAAATTGAAGCAGGGTAAGAAAGTGAAAGAAGATCCATTTTAGCTTAGATGGTCAGGGCAAACCTCTGAGAAATGAAGATTTGATCAGAGATCTGAATCATGTGAGTTTTGAAAAGGGCTCATGACAAAGGGAACAGCAAGTGCAAAGCCTTGAATTGAGAAGGAGAACTTAAAGTGTGGGTGCAGCAGTGTAACCAGGGAGAGAAGTAGGAAATGAGGTTAAATACTTGGCTAGGGGCCAGAGGCCAGATCATGACCTTGTAGTTCTGGCTTTTATTAAAACTGAGATGTGAATCCATTGGAAGATTTTAAGCAGAGTGACATTAGATTTTATTCAACAGGATAATTCTAAATTTGAGAATAGATTAAAAGTGGACAAAGGTAAAAAGGCAGACTGCTTACGAGTCTTATGCAGTAATGCAGGCAAGAGGAGTCTTGTGCAGTAATGCAGGCAAGAGCTTTAGATCAAGCTGGTAGAGGTAAAGTTACTGAAGTGATTGGAATATAGAGATATTTTAAAGGTAGTAGCAACTAGATTGTTGGCTATTTGGACTTTTTTTTTTTCTTTTAAATCTTGAACACCTAGAAGAAAGAAATTGTCACTAACTGAGTTGGAGAAGACTACAGGAAAAGCAGATTTTGGGGAGAGGATCAGGAGTTTGTTTTCGGACATGTTAAATTAGAAATCTAAATGGTAATGGCAGATAGGTGGTTAGATATATGGGTAAAATAATAATTGCCAAAAATAATGAAACTTGTTTTCTTATGCACATACTGAACTTATCTCCATTTTAACATGATGAATGGGGTAACATTGGAACAGTAAATCTCTTTTGAAGACCAGAATTTCTTATATTCCAATAGTAGTTTTGCTTTTCAACTTTTTTTTCTTTAAAGTTTATTTATATTGAGAGAGACACAGAGAGAGAGAGCATGAGCAGGGGAGGGGCAGAGAGAGGGAGAGAGAATCCCAAGTAGGCTCCGCACTGTCAGCACAGAGCCCTACACTGGCCTGGATCTCACGAACTGTGAGATCATGACCTGAACTGAAATCAAGAGTCGGATGCTTAACTGACTGAGCCACCCAGGCGCCCTGCTTTTCAACTTTTAAGAAATGTTTTTATAGCTGTTTAATCACCAAAACCATTTTATCAGTCTTTCCCTAGAGTTGTATATACGCAACATCCTGGAGTCCACCATGAATGGACAGTTGGACCTAAGTGGGAAGCTGATCATCAAAGCTCAACTTGGGGAGGATATTCGACGAATTCCCATTCATAATGAAGATATTACTTATGATGAATTAGTGCTAATGATGCAGCGAGTTTTCAGAGGAAAACTTCTGAGTAATGACGAAGTTACAATAAAGTATAAAGATGAAGGTAAGATTGTTTCTAAAGTTAGTCATTAAAAGTCTAAGTATTGTATGTGTTCTTTTGCCTATCTTTTATTGAATAGCTCATTATAAATTTCTCTTCTGTCATAATTGAGTACCCACTTTATTTAATGGGATATATATGTAGCTGATTATAATTCTTTTATAAGTTAAAAATAGCTAAGTGATTTATTAAAAATGAGGTTTTTAGTAATCACTTTCACAGAATATATATTTTTAAAGTTTATTTAGAGAGAGAGAGTGTGCGTGTGCACCTCTGCGAGTGGGGGAAGGACAAAGAGAGAAAGAGAGAGGTGAGAGAGAGAATATCCCAAGCAGGCTCCATGCTATCAGCACAGAGCCCAACGCAGGGCTCAGTCTCACAAATCATGAGATTGTGACCTGAGCTGAAATCAAGAGAGGACAGCTTAACCCACCTAGCCACCCAGGTGCCCCACTTTCACAAATATTTTTGCAAGCATTTTTTTTTCTTTTCTGCTCATGCAATTTTGGCTTCCTTTTCGCTTTTAAAACCAACTTTCACTCATATTTCCCAAAGTGAAAGAGGTATCAGTAGGTATTGGATGAAAAATGTTTTCATGGTCAACTAAGTGTGAGAAAGCTGGTTGAAACAGAAATGTGTTTCTTTACTGCAGGAATTTTTAGAACATGTAATAATGCTGATACACATTGTCTGTTTATAGTATTCAGTGTCCCTAGACTCATTTGACCACAAAACTGTTTTTATGGCAATGGGTTTTATATGACAGATGTTGCATCAGACACACAGTGGAATTAAAATCATAGACTGTCTTTATTTCATCTTCTTTAAACCTTCTTCTTTGTAAACATCTCTACTGAAATTGTACTTTAGGTGGTTACCAGTTTCTTTCTGCTGAATTTATTTCCAGTCTGTTTCACCTTGATCTTTATACTTGGCATTGCTACCCCCATACCATCCTTTTAAAAATAACTCTTATCCCTTAACATCTCTGACACTACTGTCCCAGTTTTCTTATCACTAACAGCCGTTTCCCTGTCTCTCGGTGTGCTGGCTTAAAGTAATGCCTGCTGTTAATAATAGAAATCTTAAAATTTCAGTGGTTTAACACTCAAGAGATCATTCAAAGGCCCAGTTTGACAGAAGCTGTGTTATGTTCAACACATGGCTTATAAGCTCACCTTGAGCATTAACATCCAGCAGGCAGATAGATGAAGACAGAGTGTAGAGGATTACGTGAGGGATTGTACTCCCTGGGCCTTGAGGTAGTGTTTATCATTTCTGTTCACATCAAGCTGGCCAGACCCCATCACATGGCTCTGCTGAACTGTCAGTGGCTTGGAGTATGTCCCTGGTTGGCCCACTTTCCAACAACCTATACTATGGAAGGGAAATATAAAAATATAAATCACTGATGATCAATCAGCTAGCTGGCCATTTAGCTACAGGTGTAATTTTTTTTTTTTTTTTTTTTTACAAAGTATGGTCTGATGGTACCCAAAACTAATTTTGAGAGTCACCTGGATGGTAAAAGAGAGCAATTGCTTCTCATTCTCTTTCCTAATACAATCTCATCTACTTCTAATATGTTGACTTTAACCTTTTTGACTTCCAAGTGTGTGCCTTAATTTGATCAATTTGTTCTTTTTCTTCACTTTAGAACTCAAATTTTTAACAGCTTGCATTTTATCTGAGATGCTATGCTCTTGCCTCAAACTTGTATATTTTATTTTATTTTATTTTATTTTATTTTATTTTATTTTATTTTATTTTATTTTATTTTATTTATTTTTTTTCCAACGTTTATTTATTTTTGGGACAGAGAGAGACAGAGCATGAACGGGGGAGGGGCAGAGAGAGAGGGAGACACAGAATCGGAAACAGGCTCCAGGCTCTGAGCCATCAGCCCAGAGCCTGACGCGGGGCTCGAACTCACGGACCGCGAGATCCTGACCTGGCTGAAGTCGGATGCTTAACCGACTGCGCCACCCAGGCGCCCCAAACTTGTATATTTTAAGCTGACCTCACTATTTATCTAGCTTGCTCTTAAATCCCTTATTTTTGTTTAGGGCAAGGATTGGTAAACTTTTCTCTAAAAGATCAGATAATATTTTAGCACTGTGGGTCATATTAAGTCTCTATTTCATCTACCTTTTTTTTGAAAACCTTTAAAAAAATATATAAAAGCCATTCTTGTTTCATAGTCCTATAAACAGGGATTTTTGACCATTGGTCTCACTTTATGGACCCCTAACTTAAGGGTATCTTCAGTGTTGAAATTTTGTCCTCCACATCTAGTTACCACATTGGATTTGTTTTTCACAGTTTCTAAGTGTTTTGAATTGTATAGATTTGTGTTACTTGTGGTAATTGTATAGACTGTTAGGTATTAATTAGGGTGGAGGACTGGCTTAGGTAAAGTTCTTGCCATCATATATTTCTGTTGTAAAATTCAGAAAATAAAAAAGGCAGTTACAGAAGGTTTTCTGTTTATATATATATATACTTTATTAAAAATATATTTATGAGTAAAATCTCTGAAGTCTGAACATTAGATATGTTATAAGAAGTGGGTCTGGTTATAAGATCTTAGATCTTATAAAGATCTAAGAATAGTGATAAAATCTTCAGTTATGGCTTTTGTTGCCAGCTTTGTTCAAACTAAATCTGTCTAGTCAGTGTTTTTGGTGTAGCAGAACATCCTTGGAGCAGCCTCCCCAGGACAGAACTACCATCCTTACTCCCCTTCCCCAACTCAGCTGTGTCTGTGAAGATAGCCAGCAGAGGCTCCTGACCCAACTCCTTGCCTCTGGGTGCTTTTCTGTTCTTTTTGTCTCCAGAGAACATTTTCCCTGAGCCCTTTGAAAGCTTTTGAAACAAGCAGCTGATAGACCGATGATAATATTTTTTAACTTTGAGATCTCGGAGATTATAGAATCTTGTGTATATAAGTATTTTTTCTAAGGAGAGTTGATAGTTTTCATCTTAGTATCAAAATGGTCAGTGACCCTTTTAGTTACTGCTATAATAGCTTCCTCTACATTTGTGTCAGTGGTGTTTTACTGTACTTAGAATTACATTTTGAACACTGAGAATCTTTATTTCTTTAACATTTGATAAATATATTTAAATTTTTTGGAATGGAAAGATTTCAGTCTAAACCAATAATTTGTTATATTGCTACCATGAATGCCCTGGTGACTTATAAAGGATCGTCATATGTTAATCTTAGCTATGTTTTGGCTCTTCTTAATGAGGATATGATAAATAGCCTTGTTATAAAAGTAATAAGCAAAATTGATATTCTTTTGAACAGATACATCTTTCCTAGATCCTTTAATGTTTAAGGTTTTTATGGGACATTCTAATTATGCTCTGTTACCTACATTTTCAATTTTAATTTGATGTATATCCTAGTTTATTACTGATACAAATCTGAAACTCACTTCTGTTTGCTTAAATTCCAGATGGAGACCTTATAACAATTTTTGATAGTTCTGACCTTTCTTTTGCAATTCAGTGTAGTAGAATACTGAAACTGACGTTATTTGGTAAGTGGTAAATCTTCTAATAAATTTACTATTTTATCCATTGTGTTTTTGTTGAAGACTTTTTAGCTTTTCTTTTTAAAGACTCAGAATTAAGCGATAACTTTTTCAGCTGTATCTGAATTTTTGAATTATTAGGCCTGCCTATATTCTTTTTTTTCTTTCCCGAAGATTAATAGAAAGTAGTTACATTTAAAATCTCCATCTGCTCAGTATCCTACATAGTAATGGGTGCCACTTATAGAAGTATTTCCAGGATTGAAAGTAATTGCAGTATTGAAACTACCTTTATTAAGTTTTAAATTTATTAAATGTATTCATTATATTAAGTTCTTAGTACTCTGAGAATATAGAATTATTTTCCATAAATGTAACATGTTTTTACTTATTCTCAGAGCTTAACATATAGGCCTAAGACTGTAGACATTATTTTTTAAGGAGTACTTAAAGATTAAATTAGAAGTAGTTTTGATTAAAAAAAATAATAAGCAAATACAAGACTAATTTTAATCTTTTAGATTTTGTATTCTTGTAGACAGTAACAGATTTGTGAGGTAGAACTCTTAAAAGATAAGATAGAAAAGATTACAGAGTTTAAGTGGTAGCATGCTTATGTGAAAAATAAAATCTGGGCCTTTTTTTCTAGATGTTTTGTTTAGCATTTTTTAATAAGTTATGTGACACTGAACGTTTTGGTTCATGAAACCTGATGTGGGCCAGTTGGTTTAATTTGTATCTATTTCATCTCCATGTAGGAAGGGTGAATGTTAGTTAGATTTTAAAATGCTAATAACAAATAAAAGCTGTTTAAGAAATTTTTAAATAAAAGGTATGATTGCACAGTATTGAATCTAAAATACTTAACCACTAGCAGCCAGCTATCAGGAAGGTTCAATAAACTGAAAATCTTCCTTCCAGAAACACTGAGGACATTTTAGATTAACTATTATAAATGTGTTTTTTGAAATATATACTTGAAGTTGTTCAGGAGAGTAAGAGAAATGTCCAGAGACCAAAAGACAGATGAAATTAAAAACTGGGACCAGTAGTACCAAAGGGTGAGACTTGGTGTGCTTTTGGTGTTAATGGTCAAGGTTTTGTTCTGCATAGTCTAAAGACTAGTCATTTGGTGTCTACATAGTAGAGGCCTTGGGTCCTAGACCCTCAGTGGGGTGTTCTAAAAAAGAATTTTTTTTTTAAGTTTTACTTATTTTGAGAGAGCATGCATGCACACGTGGTGGGGGGGGGGGGGGGGGGGAGAGAATCCCAAGCAGGCTCTGTACTATCAGCACAGAGCCTGACATGGGGTTTGAACTCATGAACCCTGTGATCATGACGTGAGCTGAAATCAAGAGTTGAATGCTTAACTGACTGAGCCATCCAGGCACCCGTAAAAAAGAATATTGTAAAAGAAAAATACCTCTCTGTTGGTACAGGAAAAATCAAGGAATTGATACAGGAAACTCTCATACCCTGAAGCTGTTGGGTTTGTAAAGGCTCCCTTGAGGATTTCTAACCATGGTTGCTAGGTGGGTTGGATTTAAATTTAAACTGTCTTCAAAGATGGGGAACTCATAGGCACAGATACTACCATAAAAAATGGTAAGAAGTAAAGGCAGAAATCTCTTAGAGTAAGTTCTCAATCCAGGTCATGGGCTGCTTCTAGACAAAATCCTGTTGATGAACTTAGAGTTTAGAACTGTAAGACATGTGAAACAATCCATGTAGGCCAGAAACAATGGCCACAACTAATAGTGCAGTTAGACTTCCAAGAACTTGCAGTTAATAGAAGTGGTCATCTATAAAATAATATTAAAAATTATTAGATGTAAAAGAAATAAGAATGTAAGAACAAGGCACTATGAAAAAAAGATAAACATTTTAAAAACAAATCAAGATAACTTTTGGAAATGAAAAGTATAATCATTCAAATTAAATACAAAGAGGAGAGGTAAAATAGATTAGTCACAGTGGAAGAGAGAATTATTGAACTAGAAGGTAGTCTAAAGAAATTACGGAATAAAGCACCAAAACAGAGATGAAGAATATAAGATAGAATTTAAGAATAAGAAAGTCCAGCCTATTTCCATTAAGACTTTAAAGAAGGAGATATAATGGGGGAGTGGAAATATTTGAGGAGGTAATGGCTAAAGAAATTTTCAGAATTATATAAAAGATATAAACTCGGATTCAGGAGGAAAAGTAGTCCTGAGCAGGGTAAGTAAAAACAAAACTCTCCTGGACATACTGTCACAAAACTGGAAAATATGTAAGGCAAAAAGATAATCTTACAAGTAGCCTGAAAGAATAAGACTGATCATCTAGCAAGCAATTAGACTTTTGGTAGACTTCTTCATAGTAATAATGGAAGCCAGAGACAGTAGAATAGCATCTTCCAACTGTTCAGAAAAAAAATCTGGAAAAGTAGCTTTCTATAGTGTGCTACACTTAAGGAATAAAGGGAGAAAAAAACGTCAAAAATAAAAAGACTGAGGATTTACCACTCGTGGACCCTGTTAAAAGAATAAAAGAGTTCTTTAGCAAAAAGGAAATTGAGTCCAGAAGAATGGTGAAACCTGCAAGAAATTGTGAGCAAGTAAACTGGTCAACATGTAAATTTAAATGAGCACTGATAATAAAAAACAACAACAACAATAGTTTTAGAAATATAAAAAGATGGGACAAAAGTCCTGATCATTAATTGTATGTAAGACAGGAAAGGATGATAGGAATTACATTTTTTTAAAGTTTATTTCTTTGGGGCGCCTGGGTGGCGCAGTCGGTTAAGCGTCCGACTTCAGCCAGGTCACGATCTCGCGGTCCGTGAGTTCGACCCCCGCATCAGGCTCTGGGCTGATGGCTCAGAGCCTGGAGCCTGTTTCCGATTCTGTGTCTCCCTCTCTCTCTGCCCCTCCCCCGTTCATGCTCTGTCTCTCTCCGTCCCAAAAATAAATAAAAAACATTGAAAAAAAAATTTAAAGTTTATTTCTTTATTTTGAGAGAGAAAGTGTGAGTCAGGGACAGGCTGAGAGAGAGAGGGAGAGAGACAATCTGAAGCAGGCTCCATGTGGTCAGTGCAGAGCTGGACACAGGCCTTGAACCCAAGAACCGTGGGATCATAACCTGAGCCAAGGTCGGATGCTTAACCAGCTGAGCCACCCAGGTGTCCAGGAATTAAAATATTAAATTTTTTTTAACATTCATTCATTTTTTTGAGAGAGAGAGTGCGAGCAGGGAAGAGACAGAGAGAGGGGGAGACACAGAATCTGAAGCAGTCTCCAGGCTCTGAGCTGTCAGCATAGAGCCCAACCCAGGGCTCAACCTCACGAACTGAGATCATGACCTGAGCTAAAGTTGGACGCTTAACCGACTAAGGGTAAAGAAGGAAACAGAATACCTACTTGGTTCACTAGACGATGAGGAAAAGAAGCAGAGAGAAAGCTTGATAAATATTTAGTATAAAATACTAACTACAATGCACACAAATGGACTAAATGTACATGTTAAAAGACTCTTATTGGAGTTAAACCAGATCTAATTACATGCTTATTATAAGAGACATACTGAAATATTATGATGCAAAGTTTGAAAGTAAAGGGCTAATATTATACTAGACAAACTCAAACCTAGTTAGGAATACTAACAGAATGGACTAAAAAATTCCCTAGTAATAGTCACTTCATAGTGATAAAAAGCATAATTCACTGGGAGTATATAATAATTCTGAACACTTATACGTCATAGCCATAGATGTTCCCTAAGGAAAAATAAATTCACAATCATGGGAGAGCTTTTATTACTCTTCTCTGGGAAACTGGTAAATCAAGCAGGCTCAGAATTATTAGTAGGGATAGAGAAAATTTGAACAGATCAAATACAGGCTTGGTCTTATGCATCTAGCAATTAAGAAGGGGTATGATTGTTTTGAGCACATACGGATATTTATATAAAAATTAACCACATAGTGGTTTTTCCAACAAATTTCAATAAGTTCTAGAGAAGAGATACCCTGGAGGTCACATTCTCTGGCTTCATTTAGAAACCACTGGACAAAAAAGATAACATACACTATGGGAGTCAGTCTGTGTTATCTTTTGGTTTTTGAGGATAAAAATATGCTTTAACATAAAGAAATTATAATGGGAATTAGAAATTATTAGCTATGACTTGTATATAACAAAGTTTTTAGAGTATGCTAAAGTAAAACTTGAGGGGATATTTGGTAGCCTTCTATACAAGAAGGACAAAGTAAGCCGAAATAACTTATAAGGAAAAATTAATAAAGAGCAGAAGTGGACTAGAAGTCAGGGAATTGATAGGATCAACAATTCTGATGAGATAACAAATTTGCAAACTTCTGTAAGATTAATTAAGAAAAAAGGCACAAACAATGGTAGGAATGAAAAGGGGCATACTACAAATACATTGCAGTGAGGAAGAGTGAATACCGTGGAAGAACAATGGGGTGTCTCAGTAAAAGTATTGGAAAGGATTTTTCATAGGGCTTAGGTGTATGGTAGAGGATTTTGGATAAGGAGCAAGGAAGTGGGACTTGCTATAGATTGGATGCCGTTAGTAGGTGGAGATGGTCCTGTGATTGGGTATGTAACTAAATTTTATGCAGAAGGTGGGAGGAGTTGTGGCTAAAGCTTCAATTAGTGGAACAGCAGCCATCACTCATTTTAGCTAGGGATGTTGGTCATTTTTGTGGTTTGGTTATTGTCCTTGTTTTGTCTTGAGTTCTCACATGATTATGCAGTGGTGTTGTTTTCATCTTCCATCTATCACAGTCACAGAGTGATCTTTTCTAATGGTTGATGTTCTTTGAGATTGTTCATGTTCAGCAAGAGAACACCACAGCTTACTTGTGAGTGCCAGGCCAGCTCTGGCAGCACTAAGGTCTGTCTTACAGGACTAGGCCAGTTCCTGGTTGTCAGGAGCTGCTTTTCTCCTTTTTAGGTATTAAAGAAAACCTAGTAATACCCTAAAAAGTCCGTAATTAATTCATGTAGGTAGGAGATTGTATTGAACTTCCTTGTAGATATATGGACAGTATGTAAAATATTGGTGAGTTGTCTTCAAAAAACTTCTATTGCTGGTTTGATATTTGCAATTCAGTTAACAAAGAATCCCTGCACCTTTATTTAAATGGATTTCCTTTTTTAATTTGTTACCTTAGTAATTTGTATATATGTGTACTGGCAGTGCATAAAGCATTTTAATTTAATTTTTGAACTCCTGTCTTGAAGTGTGCATTCAGAACCTTGTTACTTTTCTTTCTTTTTTTTGTTTTTGTTTTTGTTTTTGTTTTTAAAGTAACCTTTAGTGGTGGCAATCTTTGTTGCTGGATGAAGGATTTCTCATATTTTTTCTTTACTTTTAAGTCAGTTGGAAGTCATTTGGACAGAATGGTTAAATGAGGTAATGTTGCCTTCATTTAAAAAAAGACCCAATGATTATTAAATAATCTTTGTCTTTTTGTGGCTTTTATATTGCTTTTGGAAGTAACCACTTTGAAGGACAGTGGTGATTTGGATTCATGAATTCTGCATTTTTTTTAATAGGTTACTTTTTAGGTCAGTTATTTTAGGTGGCTATTTTTTCTTTTTTTAGATCAAAAAGTAGGCAAGAGGGATAATAGAACTGTCAGTCATGTTGCACCTTTTAACATATATATTTAGAATAATGTATTGATTGTATTACTTTAAGAATATAAAATAGTGTGGGGTGGGGGCCTGCATGGCTTAGTCAGTTAAGCATCTGATTCTTGATTTCAGCTCAAGTCATGATCTCATGGTTTTTGAGTTCAAGCCCCGAGTCAGGCCCTGTGCTGACAGTGCAGAACCTACTTGGGATTCTCTCTCTCCCTTCCTCTCTGCTCCTCCCACGCTGGCACTTGCTCATGCACTCTTTCTCTGTCTCAAAAATAAATAACTTAAAAAAGAACAGTGTGTGGTAAAAATGAGCTTTTGAAGGTACATCATTTCTCTTAAAAATATATTATAAAGCTTTAGTTTACTATATTTTTTCCTAATAAAACTTTTTTTAAGCTAATATCATAGGCCATAGATGTGGCATCCACAAAGACTGATGAATATTTTTTTTCCAAAAAGCAAATTTTTAGTAATAAAGAATCCTTTCCTTAAAAAGAGTTTTCATTTAAATGTCATCATTAGGTGTCTTGTTTGATTTTCACTTTTTCAAAAAATCCATTTATCTTTCCTTATTGCTATCGTTGTGTTGATTTTTAAAGAATGTTGCCTAATTTTGAGCAAATTAATGCTTTTATTCCAGTTAATGGCCAACCAAGACCCCTAGAATCAAGTCAAGTGAAGTATCTCCGTCGAGAGCTGATAGAACTGCGAAATAAAGTGAATCGTTTGTTGGATAGCTTGGAACCACCTGGAGAACCAGGACCTTCCACCAATATTCCTGAAAATGGTAGACTGTGAATCCGTTTTATTCTGCTTTATTATTCTTATATATTTATAAAATTTATTATTTTAATTTCAGTATACAGCATTATATTAGTTTCAGGTGTAGAATATAGTGATTCAGCGATTCCATACGTCACCAAGTGCTCATCATGACATCCTTAATTCCCATCACCTATTTTATCCATCCTCCCCCCACCCAACTCTCCTCTGGTAACCATCGGTTTGTCCTCTATAGTTAAGAGTCTGTTTCTTGTTTTTGTCTCTCTCTCTCTTTTTTTCCTTTGCTTGTTTCTTAAATTCCACATGAGTGAAATCATATGGTATTTGTTTTTGAACGTTTTTCACTTAGTGTCATACTATGTGCTCATACCTTTTTGCAGTTTTTTTTTTTTTTTAAGTTGGCACCTTCATTGTTACCCTTTCTTATTCCTGCCTCTCTGCTAGTATTCAAACCTGCTGTTCTTTAGGATTACCAGGAGAGGTATTTTACCAATTCCTGGATCTCGTTGTAGACCTACTAGAGAGTAGGACCTGGGAATCCCATTTTTAAAGTACTCTCTGGTTGATTCTTTGCAACTAGTCTTAAACCCCTGGGTGTATGAATAGGTCAGTTTTCAGATCCCTTTGACTCTTTTGAACCCTTTTCATTGTAATAATGCACCCGAGGAATTGCAGTCATTTCATGAGTTTTACGTGGCACATGAAGTAGTTTCAAATAAAAAATAAGATTACTACATTTAAGAGGTGTATTGTAAAGTTTATCTTAAACACAATTTTTAGTAATCATGCAAAGAAAAACTTATTTTTTCCATTTTTCAGATGACATGTACTGTTTATATTAAGATGAAGTAATATTTATTGACAAATTTGGAACTGACATACATTTTGGGGCCAAATATATTTAAAAATGTAGACTGAAATTTATGTATTATGGCTTGAAAGTAGATTTTAAAAAACTGCTTTCCTCAGCTTTTAATATTCTTAGATGTTGAACTTAAAAAGCAAACTTACGTTTTGTTTTGTTTTTTATGATTTTTGTGTTTGCATACAAATTACACGCTTAAAACCATCTATATTATGATAGGGTAATTTGTTATAGAGTCTGGATGACTGTGTATAAGGGCCTTAATAAAAGATGTTTTTGTGCGAAAGTGGCATTGTATAATCCTTTGCAGCCATTAGATTCTAAGAGATTGTATTTTTCTGTTCCATTTAGATTTTGGAGTTTTGCTTTCTTTTAATTTAGTAGTTATAGTGTAAATAAATCTGTCTTTTTGTATAATTTCTCTTCCTCTCTTTCGCTGTATGGAATTGTATTAGTGGTAGATTCTCAATAAATATCTGGTGATTAGTAATTTCTAGTTCTCTCTCTGTATTTCAGAACATATGGGAGATGTGCTGAAATATAGTAAGATCTTCCTGGCCTTTATGTGATGAATCTTACTATATTTCAAGTCAATGCAAATGGTCTTTTCTGAACCCTATCTCTCCAAACATAAGCTCCATTTTTAGGTCAAGAATCTGAAGAAAACTTTTGACGATTTTCTCAGAAGAATTCATAGATGCTGACACAAAAACATTTGCATATAATTTCAGGGGATTTAAGCATCTGTAGAATATTATGAAACTTAGATCAAAATTCAACAAGTATAGCCAGTACTGTGAAGAAATTACCTATAGTAGCCTATGTTCTCCTCTAGGGGATAGAATTATAAGCTTTTAGATTTGGTGAAACAGCCTTTCAGTTCTCACATGTTTCTTGCCACTAAATTTACTACTTCTCTTTATTCTTTATTTTCATATATTCATAATGTTTATTATTAACTTCATACCTATGTTCATGGAAAAGATGTTGAAACTGGTTCTCTGAATCTTAGAAATTATATCACATATTGTTCCTTTGTGTGGCCTCCCATCTTGTCATGGTGTCCTATCTGAGTTGTCTAATGAGTTTAATAATAATACATCCTGTGCTTTATTTTTTACGGATGGTTGTAGTGGTACCAGTGCCTGTTGAATACCTTGGTATACTTAGAAGATACTTAAACTTACCATGCTCATGTTTAAAATTTTATCTTATTGTAATTGTTTATTATAATTATTTTATTGTAAAAATTTATTTTTGTAATTTGTTTCCTCAATAATAAGATCACTTACCTCTTGACCACTTACTTGCCTTCTAAGCTCTCAGAACATATCCTGACTTAATAGTCTTTTCAAGGAAATAGCATAAATAAGCCAAAAAAACCCCTACATCAGAAACTGAAAGTCTAGTCCACAAACAGTGCTGCCAGTCAGCTGTCAGTAGTCTTTAGAACAGTGTGGCTTACCCTCACCCAGAAACACGTGGCTATCTATGTTCTTCAGTGGTCTACCTCCACAGTGGTTCTTGGACACTTTCTTTCCCCTATGAGGAACGTGATGTGTAGGCTACCCTGGATACTGGATTGACCTGTTGCCTTAGCTGTAGCACCTGGCAAAGCAACTAGTAGGCTAGTGGACATACAGTATTGTGTTTCCTAATGGACTTAGTTTGCAGGAAGTGGAAAGTTGAACAGGTAGTGGACTCTGTAGTAGTGTGAGAGGGGATAATTTATAAGCTTGGTCTGATGTCCTCTTGGGGTGTAGCCTTGGAATTAGAGGAGGAAAATGGGTGAGGAAGGTGGATAACTGTAGACTTATTTTAAAGGAGTCTTAATCACAGAGATGATCTAATAACTGATACTCAGTTACTTGTTTGGTGACAAAAAAAACTGGTAATTGAATAAATGGTTAGCAATATTCTTTTTGTTTCCTTAGTTTTTAAAAAAAATTTTAATGTTTATTTTTGAGAGAGAGAGCGAGCACGAGCGAGTTGGGGAGGGCAGAGAGGGAGACACAGAATCTGAAGCAGGCTCCAGGCTCTGAGCTGTCAGCAGCTCAGGTACCTATTTATAAGATGTGGGTTGTTCTTGAACCCCTTTTCTTTCACGCGGTAGTGGTACCAATGCCTATTGAATACCTTGGTATACTTAGAAGATACTTAAACTTACTATGCTCATGTTTAAAATTTTATTTTTCTATTAAAATATGGAAAAACAGACAAAAGTAGAAATACTTTAATGAATCTCATGAACCACCTCCAACCTCAACAGTCACCAACTCATCAGTACCATGCCATCTCTCCTCCCATACATTTCCACCTGTTATTTTGAGCAAATCTCAGACATCATTTTGCTATCAAGTATTTTAAGGGAGACATAGCAAATTAAAAGGATGTGTTTAATATATTGGTTGGCTTGAGATTTCCATGCAATTAATAATGAACAAATAGACAAGTAGAAATAAAACATAAAAGTTGATATCATAACTTCAATGAAGCTGCTTTATCCTTTCACAAAATGATGCATTAGTACCCAGTATGTATCCGATAGCAGGAGATACATATATATATATATATGTGTGTGTGTGTATATATATATACACACACACACACGTATATAGGTATACATGTATGTATATATAGGTATACATATGTATATATAGGTATATATATGTATATATAGGTATATATATGTATATATATACATATATATGTATATATATATACGTATATATATATACCTATATATATATATACGTATATATATATACGTATATATATATATACCTATATATATATATATATATATATATATATATAGGTATATATATATATACCTATATACGTGTGTGTATATATATGTATGTATATATGGGTCATGGGGCTCCAAAAAAAGGGGGCAAAATATTTTTCTCTGTTAAGGAGCTCATAATTTTTTTTCTCATCTAGTAATTCTTAGGGAAAGAGGTAGATAAGATTTTTTGGAAAAAGCTGTTTTTTTTAAATTTTTGATCCTTTCTTCTGATTTTAAAAATAAAGGTATAAAAAGGAAAGTAAAATTATCTATGATCCTATATTCAGAGATATTTACTCTTAACATTTCAGACTATATGTATTCTTCTGTATTTTTTAAGCCTTACTGAATATAGATAAAATTGAAACAAGTTTTTGTTTATTCCTCTCACAGATACTGTGGATGGTAGGGATGAAAAGCCTGCTGCTTCTGATTCTTCTGGGAAACAGTCTACTCAGGTTATGGCAGCGAGTATGTCAGCTTTTGATCCTTTAAAAAACCAAGATGAAATCAATAAAAATGTCATGTCAGCGTTTGGCTTAACAGATGATCAGGTTTCAGGTAAGTTAGTTCCTCCCTCACATCCTTCATTCCCTCTCTTTGTCTCTGTCTTTCTTTCCTTCTGTAATAGAAGGATAATAGATACAGTGATGTGCATAAAGGTTGACTTAAAGGTTCAGTTGAATAAATTTTTACTTTTGTCTACATCTACAGAAAACATCAATTAAGTTCAAGACATAGATGATTTCCAGCACTCAGGAAAGCTTTCTTATGCACTTTCCCAGTCAGTGGAATCCTACCCTTGAAAGAATAATCATTGTTTGGTTTAGGTGAATTTTATCAAAAGTGGAATTCAGAAAGTTTATATTTTTTTAAAAAATCTGAACCATTTTATAATCTTATTTCAGTTTTGTTGTAGGATTTAAATTATATTTGATGCCATCTTCTCTCTTTGGATGTTTAATTAGAGAAATTGAAATTTAAATATAGATTTTTGGTTTACTTGCCTTGTGTAGAAAGAGCTCTTATAATGGTTGGTTTTAACCTTTTTTAAAAAAGCACCTATACTGTGATTTCTTTATTTTTTGACTGTCATTTCTTCAGTATTTTTTCTGCTGTCTTCCCTCTTCAGATTCCAATTACACATACAGCCTTAGAATTTTCATTTTATTCTTTTTATAGTTTATTTTTTTCTTTTGGGATTCCTTACCTTTGCATTTCATTAAGACTATATTTCCCTTTAACTTATTGATGCATTTTTAATTCTTTAAAAATATTTATAATAGTTGCTTAATGTTTGTCTGCTTCATTCAACATCTGGTCCTATTTGGAGTCCAGTTTCTTTAGCCTGTCTTTTTTCCCTGAGTATGGGTCACATTTTCCTGTTTCTTTGCATATCTGATGATTTTTTTATTGAAAACTGTACATTATGATTAATACATTGTAGTGACTTGAGATTTTTTTTTTTTTTGAGATTTTTTTTTTTTTGTTACTGCTACTCTGGCAAGGAGTAAACTTGTATGTATTCAAACTACTCATTCTTTTTTCCCATGAAATATAGCAGCTAATATCTCTATTCAGTCCTTTCAACTCTTGGTGCTGCTTTTTTTTTTCTGAGCCCTCTTATGTCTCCTCCTCTTAACTCCATGGCTAGCTGAGATTTGGGGGCAGAGCTTATACTGACTTTTTAGGTCTCACTTCTTCAGTGGCTTTTTTACTGCAGGGATATTTTCCCTCAAATTTCCAGGTAGTTGGCCAGCCATCAAGTTCATACTATGGCTTTCTGCTGTTGGGGCTGCAGAGGTCAGGGCCTGTCATTCTCATCCACTGTAATTCACTGGGGGGTAAACTTTTCTGGTTTCTGCTGACATTTGATTGACTTCTAGTGATTTCAGATAGTTGTTTTCTGCTATTTTACAGGTTTTTAGTTTTCAACTCTGAGAGTGTTCACCTGACCATTTTCATTGCCATTATCAGTAACTGGAAATGTAGCATTCAGTCTATTTTTTTTTTCTTTGAGACTTTTATGGGATTATTCACTAAAGAGAATTGTGTGAAATTCTGGAGAAACAAATATTTGTATATGATGCATGTTCTTGGCAAAAGAAGACATTGCACAAGAGATATATCTGAAAATCACTTTTTTAAGCAACTGAAATTTGAGTTACTGTTATGGTTTCTTACTATTTACGACTTGAAGAAATGGCAAATGGAGGAGTAAATAGGAAGTCAGGCTTAACATTTTGATTAGAGTATATGATTATACTCTAGAATAACATGATTAATATGATTCACATTATTTGAAGGCCATTTTTCTGATACCTTTGTGTGTTAAAGTAAGAAAAACTGTGCACATAGAAAATACCAGGGGGATACGTTGTAGTTATTTGGGTGTGCTATTGTGAAAAGCTTGACTGCAATAGTGAATGTGAACATGGAAGGAGGGATAAAATATTATAGAGATAAGATGGGTAGCATTAACTAATAGGTTACATACAAGAGAGAAAAGAGGAGTCAAAATAATACACTTTTTTTTTTAGATAATACAGTGTTTTTTGTAGGAGAGAGTGTATGTGTATGTATTTACATGTATGTAAATATCAGTAAAATGAGCAAATTGTCCATTTTACTCTGGTAATCATTAGTTTCTCCTGCATTGCCACTTTGTTATCCTAAACCTAGTTTAGGTTCTCATCAATACCTGGACTACCAGTTGCCAACTATATAGTTGCCTAATACAGAGCTAAGTTCTGGGATATATCAGTGCAGAGGATAGAGGTTTGCCCTCAGGGAAATTAGACAGATTGTAATAGCAAGTCCCTGTGTGGAACTTTCTAAATGGTTATCACTTTCATAAGCTCTTGCCATATAATCATTTTTTTAATTTTTTTTTTTTTAAGGTTTATTCATTTTTGAGAGACAGAGCATGAGCGTGGGAGGGCCAGAGAGAGAGGGAGACACAGAATCTGAAGCAGGCTTCAGGCTCTGAGCTGTCAGCACAGAGCCTGATGTGGGGCTCGAACTCACGAACTGTGAGATCATGACCTGAGCCAAAGTCAGATGCTCAACTGACTGAGCCACCCAGGTGCCTCGCCATATAATCATTTTTACAAATATTTGCTATAAGCTCCTGTTAACTCCTAATCCTTGTAGTAACCTAAGTGAAGTAGAAATTAGTATTTCTTTCATACAGATGAGGAAACTGAGGCACAGAAAGAGATGAGGTGACATGCCCAAAGTTATAAAGCTTACTAAGTGGCAGCACTGGCGTTTGAACCTAGGCAGTCTGGCTCCAAAACCTGTGCTTTTAACGACTCTTGTATATTGCTGAACAGAAAGAACTTAAAGGAATAAACATATCTACAGTTGTCTCCACAGTGTCTTTTTTGACTGTCACAGTACTGGAACTCTAGTGAATTCTGTCCATTTACTTCTTTGTTCATTATTTTAGAAGAATTTGAATGGCTCCAAGAATTTGAGAGGTAGTCTTTGTGAGGCAGACGAAAAGAATCAGAATGGACTCTGGCCAAAAGAGCTTGTAGTCTAAGAGGAAGATGGGACCTGTTCAGAAATGCAAAGTAGAAGTTGGTAAAGGTCATCGTAAAAGTATACTCTGTAGCAGTTTAAAAGTGGATAAAAGTATTTATGAGTGAAGAGGTCTTACTGGAAGTATAGAGTAGTAACCGGGGTTTAAAGACTATTATATGTAGATACATGAAATTGGGACTGGAGGCAACAGTGATAAATGAAACGGAGGCAGAAAAAAATATTAGATATATTGTGGGCTCGGGAAAAGGTTAATTTTAGCTGAAGTGGGCACGTGAGAGGAGGAATTGTGAGAAACAATGTTTGGACCCTAGAATACCAAACTAGAGGGTTGAACTTGATTTATGGGCAATGGGGACCCGTTGAAGAATTAGGTGATACTTTTGGTTGATCCACAAAATAAATTAGGTAGCATGAGGTGGAGGATATTGGTATGGCAGAGAGGGCTTCTGATTTTTGCAGGGGGGAAGTTAGGACTTAGGAATATAACACTGCACATCATAGGGAAGGATTTCCAGTCTTTGCTATGTCTTTTTTTTTTTTTAATTTTTAATGTTTATTTATTTTTTGAGAGAGACAGAGTGTGAGCAGGGGAAGGGCAGGGAGAGAGGGAGACACAGCATCTGAAGCAGGCTCCAAGCTCCTAGCTGTCAGCTTGGAGCCCGATGTGGGGCTCGAACTGACGGACTGCGAAATCATGACCTGAGCCGAAGTTGGATGCATAACTGACTGAGCCACCCAGGTGCCCTTGTTGCTGTGTATTCTTAAGAGAGTGAAGCAGAGGAAAAAATGAAGTATATACATTCAGTGTAAAAGGCTGTATTTGTGGTTGTGCTTACTCTGTAGTACTTTCATTTTTGTTCTCTTTTAACCAAACTTATTTGTTCAGCTTGCTGGGGAGAATTCTCATATTAGAAACTAAACTGACTTTTCATGACCATTTAGGGCCACCCAGTGCTCCTGCAGAAGACCGTTCAGGAACACCTGACAGCATTGCTTCCTCCTCCTCTGCAGCTCACCCACCAGGAGTTCAGCCACAGCAGCCACCATATACAGGAGCTCAGACACAAGCAGGTCAGAGTGAAGGTAAAATAGAAATAAGAGCACATATTTGGGGAGGTAAATGTGTAGAGATGTTTACTGCAGCATTGTCGGTGATGATAAAGATTACATAACCATGCTATAAATACAGTTGTAAAAACTTTTGATTTACTGATAACGGTATGTTTTGGGGTTAAAACCCAAATAGAACAATTTGTCAGATATGCTTCTGATTATTGAAAAGAAGAATACCTTAAAAAGTGCTTGTATGAATATAGATACATGGCAACCAATCAGGAAGGATTCATACCAGTCACCAGTCAGTGGTAATGTCAGAGATGACCCATTGAGGTGACATTTCATATTGCATAATAATACTTAGGTGCTTCCTTTCCCTTCTTGCATCAATGTATTATTTTTGTAATTGGAGCTATTTTTAAAATAGAAGTAAAGCATAACTGTAGTTAAGTGTAATTTTTTGAAAGATAAATAGCCCTTAAATTTTTGTGCAGTTAGCAATATGTAATATGTCTTTTGTGGAAAAACAGTGTATTTTAAATCAAACTTGTCTTCTCTAAATGATGTGTCCTTGGATGAACAGTTTAATCTCTCTGGGTTTAATATTCTCTCATGGTAAATTATGAAAACTGGACAAAATTAGTGGTATTAAAAGACTGTCTCTAGTCCCAAATGAAATAGAACTGGAAAGCTCAGTATTTAAACAGATAAAGGGGTCATTACCATGGTTGAAGGGGACTGAGGGGCCACAAGCTCAGGACAGCAGGCACTGAAGTTTAAAAACTGCACATTCCACTTGAAAACAAACACCAGGTGGTGCTCTATTTGTGTATAAAAGGGTCAAGTGGTGGTATGTATTTTCAACAACAGAAGCAAGTGACTGAGTTTATTAATCATATAAAAAAAAAAAAATCTATCGCCTAAAATGAACTGAGCACTTAGGTAATAGAGTCCTAATCATCCTGTGGCTACATTTTTAGAGTTGTCCTGTTGGATGAATGCTAGTCATAGGGTCTAGCAGGTTGTATTTTGCTGATGAATGAATAGTTTGGGAAGAATTTCTTACTGCTTCAGCTTTTTCTCAACCATCCCTAGTTATAGTCTTTGTACAAAGGTGCAGCTGCCCCAAACTGGAACAAACTAGAAGCAGATGTGGACTGCAACAGAGAAAGCAGAGTTTGGGTATGAAGGGAGTTTAATGGCTCCTTATGTTACTTAAATTCCATAAAAAGGGCCTTGGGATTGAAAATATTTTTCCTAAGGATTTTACTCCTCTAATATGTTCATCAGTTCAGGTCAGCTTTCATCTCTGTTTTTAAAAAATTGCATCTTAAGCGGTGTATACTGTTGTAGAATGGCAGTTGGAGGGATAATTGTACCAAATAATGTTTGCTGTTCACTTATAAAGGAATGAGATTTAAGGCTCTGTTAATGTCTCAAATTATTTTGTTGGGTTTATTTTAATTGAAAAATTATTTTCAAGCAGGTAAAAATTTAAAAATACAATTCACAAATTCTCTCTCTTACCTCTGACCCATAGCAACCAAGTTCCTTTTTCCAGAGGCATCAGGTTAACAGTGTTCAATATGCAATGAATTCATTTAGCATGGCATTAACTGTGTACCTTGCTAAAACTTCTCTATTTTCTATTTTATTAGTTTACGTTAAAACATACACTATAAAAATTGTACAGTTATTAACACGTGACATCAATCAGTAGCGTTCTGGAGGTGAGTTTCTAGATCAGTGCTGTTCAAGAAAAAGAACAGTGGAAACCACATGTAATTTTTTTGTCACACTTAAAAAGGTTTTTAAAAAGGTAAAATTAATGTTATACATTTTACATAACCTAGTATCTGATGTATCAACATGTAATTATTAAGAAGTTACTAATGTTTTACTTTTATTTTTTTGTACTGTGTATTGGAAATCTGGGGTGTGGCACCAGTTCGAAACACTTCCAAAACATACAGTATATCGTAGTTAAGACTAGCGGCATTTCAGGTGCTTAGTAGCCATGTGGCAATTGTATTGGATAGCACAGCCCTGGCTTAATATATCAGTTATTTATAGGATGAAGTATGGTCCATTTTAATGAGTACTTTTTGACCTGTGATGTATATTGAGTCCCTGACATCACCAGTTATATCAGCCGCTGGTTATAATTTGAAGAGAAAATCAATAAAAATCCATTACTAATAATAGGTTTTAACATAGGAATTTCTTATAAGACAATATGAAATAATCTAAACTAAATCTGAGTTGTTATTTAAAGTCCATAAAAGGGACCTTGGAATTATAACTTTCCCCCCAAGGATTTTTTTTTTTTTTTTTTAATGTTTATTTACTCTTGAGACAAAGACAGAACGTGAACAGGGAAGGGGCAGAGAGAGAGGGAGAGACAGAATCCGAAACAGGCTCCAGGCCCTGAGCTGTCAGCACAGAGCCCGACGTGTGGTTCGAACCCGCGAACTGTGAGATCATGACCTGAGCTGAAGTTGGACGTTTAACCGACTGAGCCACCCAGCCACCCTGGATTTTGGTCTTAATATGTCTGATTAAAAACATATTGTTGAGCATCATGAAAAGAAACAAAATGGAGAGTATTATCCTTTTTCAGACAAAGTAGGCACCTCTGTTATTGGAAAACTATGTGCAGTTGAGTAGTTGGCCAAAAACTTTGAAGTGGTGAGGACACAGAGAAGAGCATTAAAAAATCATCAGGGAGACCAGGAGGTTTTGCTGTTTGACAAACTAACCAAAAAGGTGAAAAGGCTAGAATTAAAATATGTAAAATCTTCTGATAATAGAATGATAACTTGAATAGAAACATACACAAAAGTAGAACTAGAATAATCAACTCTACATGAGTCCATTATGCAGCTTCAACACTTACCAATGTTTTGGCATTCTATTTTAATGTATCCTCCTTGGTCCCCTTCTTTTTTTTTTTTTTTTTTTTTTTTTAATTTGCCTGAGTACTTTATTTTTTAAAGTTTATTTATTTTGAGAGAGAGAGCAGAGGGAAGCAGGGAGAGGGGGGGAGGGAGAGAATTCCAAGCTGTCTCTGTATTGTCAGCGCCAAGCCTAATGCAGGGCTCGAACCCACGAACCATACCATGAGATAACAACCTGAGCTGAAGCCAAGAGTTGTAGGCTTAACCGACTGCACCGCATAGGCACCCCTCCCTGAAGTATTTTAAATCAAATATCTCATGTTATTTTACTCAGCTATTTCAGTATGCATGTCTATACTGGTAGTTTTTCTTTTACCATAACTTCTGTGCTATTATACCTAACAAAACTGATTCTTAATGTTACATACTAGTCTATATTTGAATTTCTTTTGTCTCATAATTATCTTATTACAGTGGTGGCTAGATTCACATTTTTTATTTGATTACATGCCTTCTTTTTCTTTTCAATAGCTGTCACCCCTACATGTTTCCAAAGTTAAAAACTATGTATTTTCATTATCTATTGCTGTGTAACAATTTATCCCAAAGCATAGATACTTAAAGCTACAAACATTTATTATCTCATAGTGTTCCAAAGAGTCAGGGATCTGGGAGCAAGCGGCTTAGCTAGGTAGTTTTGTATCACAGTCTCTCATGAGGTTGCAGTCATCAGAAGCTTAATCTGAGCTAGAGTATCTACTTCTAAGATGACTCTTTCACACAGTTGTTGTCTGGAGGCTTTAGTTCCTCACATAAACCTCTCACAGCCTGCTGGGTGACCTCACGCCTTGGCAGCTTCCACCAGAGAGTCAGTGAAAGACCGAGAGAGAAAGGTAGAAGGTGGCTGTCTTTTATGACCTGTCCTCAGAAGTGTCATTGTGATTTCTGCAATATTCTATTGGTATATAGGTCAGCCTTATTGAGTGTGGGAGGGGACTACACAAGAGAGTGAATACTCCTGTGTTTATTGCTTATTGCTCTTTTGTATCGTGAGGTTAATCTTTCTTGTTTATAAAGATGTAAAGGACAGCAGGAGTCTTGTGCCTATGCTAAAGCCGTGCAGGGGGTTATCACGGAGGCTGGCTGCCACTTTGTGCAACACAGTGCAGTACGAGAAGTTTCACAATTACTCTGTGCTTCATCCTGTTCTCTTGCTGTTCTGAAATTTAGTTATGAAATACAATCTAGGATTAATGTGGTGCCTTTCAAGGTAGTTCACTCTTGTGCTACATTTTGTGCTGTAAGTCTTAAACCATGAAGAAAGCATTTAGGAAACTTTTTGTTATTGTATTTGGGAAGAGGATTAATAGTTTAAAAATAGCTAAGCAGATTTTATTTCTATCATAAAAAGCAAACAACTGCTTGCTAGAAAATAAACTGGCTCTAATAAGTACAGGCATATTTCAGTTAGTGCTGTGGTACATAGGGCTGAGCAGGGAGCCCAGTGGAGTGGGCTCTATTCCTTGAGTTCAGCCTGTGGGTGTTAGCTGCCTAGTGTACCTCAGTTTGGTGGCACTAAGATAATGTGACTTTTTTTTTTTTGAATGAGCAAACATATAATTAAAGACTTAAATATTAGATAGTAAATGCAAGTTTTATTGCTACTCTAGGCATTAGATCTAGCTAAATCCACTGTTAGAACAACAGTAAAGTAGTAGAGATGAGAAAGATGTGCACCGATAAATCTTTGCTTGTTTGGAAATTACAGGTAGTAACAGTACCCAAAAGATTTTTCCATAGGAGCTGTGCTCTCCTGATCGCAAATAGCACTCTCATTTCCCAGTTTACATCCCCATTGTCAAGCCATTTTCAAAAACGTGCAGTGAGGAACCATGTAGGCTTTATCAGATTCCGAAACATGATGGGCTAGGATATTCGGATGATGGAAAAGCAAATTGTTGCCAAATGCCATAGGAATCTCTGAGGTCTGTAATGAAAGATGTCGCATAGTTTGTTGTTACCAGAGAGTCCATTCATGTGGTAACAAAGGTTCAAACCTTTAGATGACAAATACACTGTTTTGGGAGAGATTTAGGAGCTGTCAGTTGTATTTGTTCCTTTTCTCAGATTTTTATTTTTTGTTTTTTGACTTGGTTGATTTTTACTAAACATCAGTAGTACGTATCTGTTGGTACTTGGGTTTGAAAGCATTTGTTTTTCTGGAATTTATGAAGTAACCACACTAGTGTTATTTGCTGCCCATTAGAGTTCTCTGCAGTTAATCCACAGTGGATCAGCTCCGTTTGTTCGGTTCATTCTTCTCTGTGCGTAGCATTTAAAGGGGAAACACATTCTTGTGTCTTGTTACTAAGTGTATTTATGTGTTTGGATGGGGAGAGAATTAAATGAGCCTTAAAAATATTTCTCTTTATCAAATTAAACCTGCCTCTTTTCCTTGTCTTGTCATTTTTAGGTCAGCTGTACCAGCAGTACCCGCAACAGGCCGGCTACGGTGCTCAGCAGCCACAGGCGCCGCCTCAGCCGCCACAGCAGTACGGTATTCAGTATTCAGGTGAGCACGTGTCCCCAGGGAGCTACTCGTTGGTGTTGAGCTGTTTCTATACCCATCGAACTTTAGTCCTTTCCTCTTGATTCCTTGATTTGTAATATTTACATTGTCGGAGTAGGTTTTAAGTATTTGTTTGTTGGAGGAAATAGCATTTATTTGTAAATATTTTGCATAAATACTGTAAATCAACATTTAACAGTCATAGTAGATGATTTTGTAATAACTTGTAGCGCGAAAGCATTTTTTAGCAAAATCTATGTTGTATGATACAGTCTTATGATTAGCTCTTAGTGACTTAGAACTGCAAAAATGCAAGATTTTTTTTCCTCATATGTAACACATAATTCCAGGGTACTGTAAAAATAATAGTAGTTTCCTCATACATGAAAAGGCAGTCTTATTAAATAAGAACTAAATTAAGCTACTTAGGTTTTTAAATCTCCAAAAAAGTATGTAGGCATACCAAAAAACAGGCCAAAAAAATAGACTTGTGTCAAATGTAATCCAGGCAGCAAAGAATGTTGAATATAGATGTTGTAGACAGGCATCCTAGGTATTTTCTTTTACCTTCTGTCCACTAAAGATTATCCATATTTAAATATCAAATCTCTTTAGTGTAGCTTTGACTGTGATAGTTATAGATCAGGTAATTTTACTTTTGTTAAAACAGAGTTTCTGTTCCACTCATGTTTCACAGCCAAAGATTTAAGTATCAAAATTTCAACTGTAATTAAAAGTAACTTATATAAGGTGAATATTACCTAAATTCTATTTTATAGAGTTCTATAGTATCATTTAGAGTAGGAGTTAGCAAATTGTAGCCCACAGGCCAAATATGGCCTGTCACTTGTTTTTGTGTATTAAGTTTTATTGGAATACATCAACACCCATTCATTTCATGCTGTTGCTCCTTGGCACTGTAATGGCAGAGCTGAGTAGTTGTAACAGAGATTGTGTGGCCCACAGAACCTAGAATGTTTACTCTCAGGCTGTTCACAGGAAAACAAACAAACAAAAAACTGTGTCATGCCTCTTGAACTAGAATTTTATCTATCTTAGTTGGAGTTTGGTATATTTTAATGCAGATAGCAATTTTTATTTGGATTATGTTTGCTGTAGAGTGATTTAACCTGTAGCTGTTAGTTTTTAATTATGTAAAGTAGGTGAGATGAATTTAAGCTTGGATTATTATATTAAGGGAAGTTATTTCAGGTTTCCTTTAAAGTTGTAGTGTTACAAATTATGTAACTTGTAGAAATAATAGAGCTGAAAAGACCTAGTCCTCATTCTAGTCCAGGGGATTTCAGCCCCCTCTGTGCTGGTGCCTGGACTCTACTCCCAGATATTTTGTTTCAGGTTAGGAGTGAGACTTAGGCTTTGGTATTTTAAAAAAGCAAAGCACGTCATTCTAAAGTGCAGCCAGGTTTTTTATTTTTTGTCCTTGTCTCACCCACTCATTGTATAAACGAGACAACTGGTTCAGAGAGGTTGTGACATGCAAGCATTCAGTGGGGAAGCTGTATCAGAACCAGTGTACCTGACTTTGCTGTTCATTACTTATATCATGCTGCATTCTCCAACCTAGTCCAGTGGTGGCAGACTTGCCTGCCATAAAAGTCTAGATAGTAAATATTTTAGACTTTGTGGATCATATGATCCCTTGCCCTATACTAATTAACTTTAAAAAGTCCCATAATTTCCATTCCTTGAGATTTTTGTTCTTCGCCAAACTTGTTTTTCAAGGGTGAGGGTGGGGGTGGGAGGGAAACTGTACACAAAAAGAAGCATTGCCACATTATGATCAAAGACTAGAAGGTTGCTAATGAAAAATGCATCTTAGGCCCATCATCATTCCTGCTATTGAGAAATAATTAAGGATCTGGTTGTTTCCAGACTCAGTTAAAAAGCCAGTCTAGATTTCAATTGCCAGGATGAAAAGGCAGCATTTTTTTGCTCATAGTCTTAACTTATCTAGACATTTTCAGTAAAATAGCTGATCCTTCTGTCTCTCCAAGAATTTACCGTAAAAAATTAAGCAAGTTTTAATGTAGAAGTTAGGAGAAGTTGTATAACATTGAAGATTTTATCATGAGTTGACTTCAGTATTTGGTACCATAAGTAAAATGACTTGATTTACTTATTAAAAGTTAAGCTTGTTCTTAATGATTTTAGTAGGGCCTTCTTCACATGAGTAAAATTTAGTTTTCCAATTATCATCTTTGTATTTCTGATCCCACTAGTCCTATTAACTTGAATTTGGGAGATGTGGAAATAGTCAACTAAGTACTCTGCTTGGAGACTGTAAGTGGTGGTGGTAACATTGGACCATTTTTGACACTTTTGGTTTGGCAGTTTCCCTTTGACCTTTCCAGTTTTATTCATGGACTATGTCAAAAAGGTTTCTTTCATGAGTAAATTTTGAACCCAGGTTCAAGGTGAGTTCAGAATATACTCAAATTCATTCAATCCTTTTTTTTTTTTAATGCAGGGTTGTACATATTTTAATAATTTTCTTATGTATCTGGTATTTAATGCTGACAGGATTCCAGTCATTGGAGAGGTTTCATTGCAAGTAGCTGCAGGTGTGTTTCATGGTAGAGATAAAAGTTTTTAGTGAAGCAGACTTGTTCTTTTAAAAAAAATTTACATCCTAGTAAATAATGAATATAGATGTTGATATTGTGGGGCGATATGGTATGCTTTTTGTGTGTTATGCTGTTAACTTCAGTCAAAGTGTAAAGGCAAAACATCAGATACCAAATATAAAAGAAATGAAGGATTTGTAGGATTGTGAAAATGGTTACTTAATGTTTATTCTTAAATGGCTTAGTTTTTATAGAGTGAATAAACCTTAAAGCATCTCATTACCACAGTAAGATGTATTTGTAGCACCACTGCTTCATTTAAAAATATTGTCTGCAATGTGTTTTTACTTGATACAGTTGTTAAATAGGCCTCCCCTCCATGCCAGGTTAATGACTAACTTTATATTCCTGCGTTTATCATTTGAGCATCTGTTCTTATTAGGATTATGCTAGAACAGGTATTTGCTCTCAGGGATTAAGTCGTGCAGAAACATAATGAAGACATATGCATATATTGGTTTCCATTTAAGATTAGAGCGTTGTAAGAAATTGTTTAGGCAATACCTTTTTGCTACTACTTGGTTTTGAAGTAATATTATATGATGGAATCTACGCTACTTGTTACATAAATACTTAGGAATAAGTTTAAATTTCTCCTCTTTTTTGGTCCATTACAGTAAGACTAATTCTCTGGAAAATTTTCACCAAAAGAAAAATAAGGTATATGTGTACTTTATTTTGCCTTTTCAGCAGGTTATAGTCAGCAGACTGGACCCCAGCAGCCTCAGCAGTTCCAGGGATATGGCCAGCAACCAACTTCCCAGGCACCGGCTCCTGCCTTTGCGGGTCAGCCTCAACAACTGCCTGCTCAACCACCGCAGCAGTACCAGGCGAGCAGTTACCCTTCACAAACTTACACTACCCAAACTTCTCAGCCTACCAGTTACACTGTGGCCCCTGCCTCACAGCCTGGAATGGCTCCAAGCCAACCCGGGGCCTATCAGCCGAGACCGGGTTTTACTCCACCTCCTGGAAGTACTATGGCTCCACCTCCTAGTGGGCCTAACCCTTATGCACGTACCCGCCCTCCCTTTGGTCAGGGCTATACCCAACCTGGACCTGGTTATCGATAAAGAGGCTCAGCTACACTGATTAATGTAGCTGCTAGCTTATTTGCCCAAAAGACTCCAGTACTACTATTTTAATTTGTATTGAAGTCCAGAAATTTAAAAAGCAGAGCATTTTTTGATATCATTGTTGCTGTTAATTGAAAGTATAATTTGCTAGAACACAAAAAGACCAAAATGAAAGTTTTTTTCTTCCCTTGCTTAAAAGTGTAGCAGCTGCCTAGTTATTTTGGAACACTACTCTGACGTGTGTAAAGTGATTGACTTTCTAGCTTGCCTTGTCTGGAGGATATTAAAACGCTAGGTTGAAGTTTAGCCATCTTACTTGGCTTTTTATTATTAACATGATGTACTAAAGTAGATCCCTTTGAGAAGACAACTAGGTATTATGTATAAAATGTAACATTGATAGGTTAATAAAGACAATTGAATCCATTAGTGGTCTTGTATATGTCAATGAAAAAACTACATGAGCGAAATCCTTTTTGATGTTTGGTCTGTTAAGTGTAGACATTTGTTTTTTGTCCTGACTTTAAAAGAAATGCATTTAATAATCATTGGCTTAAAACCATGACACTTAGTTATTCAGAATCCACCCAACCCCCCCCGTATCTAACTTTGTGATTTTTCCTTAGATGAATCATTCAGAAATGAAGAACTCAGTCTTAAAAAAACTACATCTCTTTATTGCAGTTTATACTTGCTTAAAAAATACAAAATATAGCACTGATAAAATTGAAGCATGATGGAGAGCAGAGGAAAGGTCCTTTCAGAATAAGGGCAACGAGGCAGCATTCTCCTATCCTCCAAATGAAGGACTTTTTTACAACAGATTTTCATTACAGGTTGAGTTAGACAAAATTATGAAAACATCATCTGATACATTCGTGCATAGAGGTCTTATGTATAAAAGTAGAGTACATATCCTGTAAAATGGTAGGGAAGACTTCACATTCAGACTCTACATACAGCTTCATTAGAATTATATTAAAAATAATATAAAGGCAGTTGCTTAACGGGACAGTTTGACAAAGTACATTCAGACATTGTAACACATTTATGGGTAGAAAGAAAATGGGTGTTTTGAAATTGAATGTCAGATATTCAGTTTGCAGCTGAAGTCAAATTTCCTGCTTCAAACAATATTTTCAGTAATTTGCAAAGATTTAAGGAAATGTTTATCAGCATGAATGGTTAACTACTGAAATGCTTCAGAAAAGCTGTTTAGCTATTGCTAAAAGTTTGAACTTTAAATAAACATGAATATTAGGACCCTCCCCCTCCCCGATACAAATGCTGAAGATAATTTGATCTAATAAGTTAAACCAAGTTGAGATTTATGGAATTAACTCACCAGTAAGAAGACTACACTTTAATAAAAGTAAATATTTTTTAAAAAGTATATTAGTTTTTGATGTTAAATTTGTTATAAAAGTATCTCAAAACATCATTACAACAGTGTGATAAATAATATACAAATGATCTCTTAAAATACCATGAATAGGGAGCCAGCTTCCCTAAAAATGTTATTGTTAATGTCAATATCTTGTTTTCTTAAAATGATTTTGTAAAACCTGATAAATATTCTCAGCAGTCTAATAAACATCTACTATTGCTATTAAACTTTAATACATAGTAAACATAACAGCTTTAAATGAATGTGACAAATACTATAGCGTTTCCAATTGTTTTTTGCCGTGATAGAACAGAAGGCACTTTTGAACATGATTGCAGCATCTACCATTTTCCAGGAATTGTGGTCCCACATTCATACCACTGGACATAATTGATTTGGGTGTGACCACCTATTTCTCCAAATTGGACAGGTTCCTGGCGAACTGCTCTGAAATAACCTAAGAAGGAAAATGATTTTATTTTAATAGCTGCTCTGTTTTGGCCGTCACCACTCACAGACTGAAGGGTGTCACTGAATGGTTGAATGCTGCTCTAGGTGAAGCAAAGTATTTTAGAAAATAGGTGGTAATAGAGACCCTGGTGTCTTTACTAAGATAGTAATGGCTGGCTAAACAGGAGGGGCACCTGGAACTCTTCTGATACCTGCCTACGTGTTGGGATGAGCTGGTTGGTAGTGCCTGAGAGACCAAGCTGAAAGCGGGTAGGAGTCAGAGGGGTTTTTTGTTCTGAGTGTCTTGGCCACGTTCAGTATACTCTCTGCATCTTTTGTGAAAGTGTTCTTTCTGCACATTACAGACTAGTGGTCTGTGAAGAAGTGACCAGTAAAGGTGGTGTTTACCACAGTGTTAGGAAACAAAGGGTCATTCTAAGAATGCTAAATTTCTAAAAATTAAATGTAGATGAAATCTTCCTTTAAGGATGCTACATCAAATGATTTCAAATTTTGCTGTGAATGTAAATGTTAGGGCAATACACACAATTTGCAGTATGTTTCATATCCAAATCGTAAGAGGCAGCAGTTTCAACTTCTAGTAAAAGATGACTTAAAAGCCAGTGAACAAAACGTGTTGCTGAAAAGACTAGTCAAATAATTTAAAAACCTCTTAGTGATTCCTGAGTAATGTGGACATTTAATTTGCTCTCTCCTGCCCTGCCTGGATAATGATTAAATTTTCAGTCTTTTGAATTCTCGAGGAACTTAATGCTAATATGTCTTCAGCTAGTTACAGTGGTTATTCATTACTCACCAGAATTGTTCAATTTTAATTATGTTTATATAATGACTTCTAAGGCAAATAATAAGGGAATAAAAAAACGCCAGTGTGCTCGGTATGACAAAAGTAATACAAGAGTGATTTAAGATTGGTAAATACTACTCTTTTATAGCTGTTTTTGCAAATTCAGGTGTTCTTGGAGTAAAATGCCTTTAATAGATTTCCGTGTGTAATTTCCTTTAGCTCTAAGGAGTAAAGTCTTAAGGACTGGGAGGTAATTTGAGAAATTTCTATTAAGGTCTTACGTGAAGATCTTTTTTTCTAGTCAGATAATTAGAGCAGCAATACTGTAGAATAATTTTTAAAATGATTGCTTTCCTCAGCTTGAATTCTCTTTGTAAAATCCTCTGGCTTAGGAGGAAGCTCAGAAAACATACCTTCTTTGGTGGGTAACTGGTCAGAAGTTAGTTGCTGTCCTGTGCGGCCATCCAAAAACGAATCCACAAACTGGCAGTGATCTTCTCCATGGCCTCTCTGATCGCCTATGTTATAAAATTTTCCTGAGGAACCGGAAATTAAAAGCATCATAAAGTGATACTATCTTTGATAAAGGATAATTCTGAAATAATCAATTTTTTTCAGATAAAGTCTTCCCTGCTTCTGTACTCCCCCCCCCCTCCCCCCTGCCAGTTCAAGCCATCAGTGTCTTTTCACTGAAGTATGGAGTAAGTCTTCAGCTGGCACCACTGCTTTTACTCGTCTCTCTTACTCCTCTCCCTCTTCTCCCAGAGATCAGTCATCTCTTTAAAATGCAGCTCAGATAATGTTACCCCCCTTCATAAATCTCTCCTGCAGTCAGTCTCCTATTCAAAAGAGAACCCATGATTTTATGCCTGCCTGCCTGACCTTCCCCTTACTACACCTGAGCCACACTAGTGGGAACTGGCTAGGCGTGTTCTGGCAGAGGCCTTTGCATTTCTCTTCCTTCTCCCTCTAGTGCTTCATTCCTACATTTTTGCTCGGGTGATTCCTTCTAGTTTTCTTTTTAGCACAAATCTTAGCTTTTCAGAGAGACCATTCCAGCTAAAGGAGCTTCCGTTGGGCCATTTTCTCTCACCTCTTTTAATTTTTCTGTACATAGTTGTCTGTCTCTACTAAATTGTAAGCTGCTAGAAAGCAGGAATCAGGTTTGTTTACTGGTTTGTCCCCAGCACCTAGAAAACATCTGAACACAGTAGCTGCTTATTGAGTGCCTGAACAAATGTCTGCCTTTCCATGGTGAGGCCAGCCTTGTTTAAAATTTTTACTGTATGAGTATATGAGAGAACATGGTAACCATGCACTGATCAGGTCTGGATCAAGGATTTATAACCCTTTTGGTCAGGTGTTTTGATCTGGTCTCTGATAGACTTAAAACATTAAATCTGTCCTATTCCTTCCATGATTATTGTTTCACTCATTTTATTATCAGTAGGCTTGTCTGTCTTTGGTGGCTGTAACAAAATGGAACTTTGATATGGCCAAGTGCCTTTACATTCAAATTTGCCATGGTGGTTTTGTTTCAAGTTGCATTTTCATTATTTACATTCTAATAGCATATCTCGAATCCCAGGCTAAGTATTCCAGGACTATCTTGCTCAAAAAGAAAAAAATTGCTCAAAAGAAAAGTAATGGCTGGAGCTGTCCATAGAAAAGGCTAAGTTACAGAATGCTGTAAAGCATTCCCTGAAGGACAAGGCTCAAAACAGAGCTGGGAGCCCCACTTACCTGTGAGGGAGTCACTCAGATAAATCTTGTATCTGAGAGAGTTGCACAGCTGCACCCCTACAAACTTTTTATACCATGTCCGTTTGACATACTGTTTGCCCTTACATTCTGAGTAAGAGTCTGAATTAAAGGGTCTTTCGGTCCAGATGGCATCTCTTCCTGCTACAGAAGGAGAACACATGGTTTGAGGTTAGCATCCAACTTTGCTTATTGAAGAGCCGTCCTAAATGCTTTTTTGTTTTGTTTTGTTTCTAAATGTTTATTTTTGAGAGAGTGCAAGCAAGGGCAGCAAGAGGGGATAGAGGATCCAAAGCAGGCTCTGCGCTGCCAGACTGACAGCAGTGAAGCACAAGATCACGACCTGAGCCAAAGTTGGACACTCAA
This sequence comes from Felis catus, assembly GCF_018350175.1. Classification (NCBI taxonomy): domain Eukaryota; kingdom Metazoa; phylum Chordata; class Mammalia; order Carnivora; family Felidae; genus Felis; species Felis catus. The sequence goes on from NC_058376.1 coordinate 48,430,466, forward strand.
CTGACTGAGCCACCCAGGTGCCCCAGTCCTAAATGCTTTTTAGAAAGCAGTTTGCAAAGTTCATTGTCAACTTGCTGATAACCTGGTTTTCTACAATGCTAAATATTAGACTCAAACCATTCTATGAGTTTAAACATATAAACCCCTAATTAAGTTCCTGTCACTAGTGAGAGAAGTGGTGTGTTTAGGTGTTGAGTGTAGACCAGCATCCCTTTAGGAGCAAATTTAAGATTTTGTTGCTTTGTTTTGGTAGCAGTATATAATTTAAACAGCTGCTTTAATGTGACTCGCTATTAAAGGTGGAAATGAAGTTGTTCTGTCGTGACTTAACAAATTTTGAGCTGGCCTCGCACACGAATGACAGGGAGTTTCAAAATATCCAACTTGTTCCCCCAAAATCCTAGGTTCTCAATGTTAGTGAATGTTTTAGGTAAGTATTTGCACCTGGCTGATATTCTAAGACTAAATGGATGAAAATGAAATCATGACCAAAACTCTGCCATGCCTGTTTAGTTGAATCAGTTTAGAAAAGCATGTGTTGTGTTCACACTGACACAGGTACTTACCAGAAACTGGCTCGCTGACTCTTGGGTCCGCTGAAGAGAAATAGCAAACACAGAGTCAGATGTTACTAGGTAAGCCCTGGTGTTTCGGTGGCAGAGTGAAGAAGGTGGACGCTTACAGTCAAGTCTGACTTGCAAAGTGGTACACTCTTGCTAAAGACAATTTGAAGGGGTGTTTTGGAATTGTTCTCCATTGGACAGTCTTCTGCCAGGTACTCAGCTGCATCTTTTGGAATTTTTTGTTGCTCTTCAAGCGCTCATTCCATTTTAAAGCTTCCTCTTTTAAATTCAGACAGAAAACTATTGATGGTAAAATTACCAAAATGCCATGACGTACAGTTGGTGTAAAAATTACACAAATAATGCTGTGAGTATAGATTTATCTTTCAAAGGAATTGGAATGTAGGTCAGAAAATTTCACAGCTGTTTATCAAAAAATTATCAAATTCCCTTTCTGGAGGTAGCACGGCTCAGTGTGTCTGATGTTTTGATTCTAGGCTTGGGTTTTAAGCATACAGAGGAGCATTTGTTCAGTTTGTAAGTATAGATCCCCCCCCCCCTCCTTTTTTTTTTGTTAGAGAAAGAGCACATGAGCACATTTGTGTGCAGGAGTGGGGGAAGACTAGAGGGAAGGGAGGGGGGAGGAATCTTAAGCAGGTTCCATGCCTAACATGGGGCTCCATCTCATGATGGTGAGAGATCATGACCTGAGTGGAAATCAAGTCAGAGGCTTAATAGACTGAGCTACCCAGGAGCCCACTTTTTATCTTTTAAACTGATATGCCTTTTTTTGACATCAAAATAAGTGAGAAAAAAATGTAAGTAGTATTTTCTTAAAGCTACTTTGATCAATTTGTTTTGAAATTCAAGAAACTATACACCATGTTTATTTAGCTGAATTTCAAATTGCATATGAATCTCCATATGCAAAACATTGAGGCTCTTTACATCCTTGATTTGGGAATTGATGTGATTACCTGATTCAGTACTGAATGCCACCGTGTTGCTGGCTGGGCCTTCTCCAAGTGGGTTTTTGGGTTTCACCTGGAATTCATAGCTGTGTGGGAGAGAAATTTTAAAAAATGTGATATATCCTTTAGAGGTGGGAAACAATATTCCTTCCTAATTCTATTTTGAAATCATGAGGACGGTGAATACACATATATTCTCGAAGCAGCATGAGGAAAGAAAAAGTACTTGTCAAACAGTCTAGGCTAGGCCTTATGTCTTTACATTAAAAAAACAAAACAAAATAAAACTAAATCCCTTGGAGTTGTAGGTATGTTTGATTCTATGCTTAAGAATTATGCATTAACTTACTACGCAATATTTGGCAAATTTCATTCAAAGAATACAGAGAGCAAATCCTCTTAAGAAATTCAGGCAGTAAAGCTGTTTGCCATTTGCCTGAAACTAAGTTCCTTTTAACAGCACACTTAGCAGGAAAAGTAATTTTGAATGTAAAACCAACTTGAATCAGCTATTTTGAATCTCAAATTTGTACAAGGCTTTTGGGATATAATTACCATTTTTGAGAAGTTTGTAATTGAATAAGAATGCAGAACACATAAAAGATGGAAATGCATTTTACAAATGAGTAAAAAACAGGACAACAGTTCATTTGGTACAGACGACAATAAGCAGTAACAGGAGAAGTTTATGGAGTTCAGAGAAATCAGATTCTTGACTTTTTTTTTTTTTAATGTTATTTCTGAGAGAGCACGTGTGAGGGGGGAAGGGGCAGGGAGAGATGAAGACAAAGAATCTGAAGCAGGCTCCAGACTCTGAGCTCTCAGCACAGAGCCTGATGCGAGATCATGACCTGAGCCAAAGTTGGACTCTTACGTGACTGAGCCACCCACGTGCCCCCAGATTCTTGACTATTGAGGCAATGCATTAAAACACTGCCAGAATCTATAAGATGACAGAGTCTAGCGTTACAACAAAGGCAAATCACTTTTTGAGTGCTATATATATCAGACACATCGATCATTCTACATACGGTACAAGATGGTAATCTATTCTTTGGTTCAGAACAATGAGGCTCTCATCATCAGGGAAATAAAATCAAAACCACAATAAGATAACACCTCATACCTCTCAGAATGGATAAAATTAACAGCTCCGAAAACAACCCATCTTGGCAAAGATGCAGAAAAGGGGGAGCACTTTTGCACTGTTGGGGGGAATGCAGACTGACGCAGCCACTCTGGAGAACAATGTGGAGTTTCCTCAAAAAATAAAACTACCCTATGACCCAGCTATTTCACTACTAGGCATTTATCCAAAGGATACAAAAATGCTGATTTCAAGGAGCACATGCACCCTAATGTTTATAGCAGCACTATCAACAACAGCCAAATATGGGAGAAGCACAAATGTCCATTGACTGAGGAATGGATAAAGAAGATACTGTATATTACCTAGGATATTACTCGGCAATCAAAAAGAATGAAATCTTGCCATTTGTAACAGCGTGCATGGAACTAGAGTGTATTATGTAAGTGAAATAAGTCAGAAAGATACATATTGATGTCACTTATATGTGAAATTTAAGAAACACCAGATAAACATAAAAGGAAGGGAAGGAAAAATATGAAAAATGGAGGCAAACCACGAGACTCTTAAATACAGAGAACAAACTGAGGGTTGCTGGAGGGGAGGTGGGTGAGGGGATAGGCTAAATGGGTGATGAGCATTAAGGAGGGCACTTGTGTGGATGAGCACTGGTTGTTATATGTAAGTGATGAATCACTGGGTTCTACGCCTAAAACCAATACTATATGTTAACTGACTTGAATTTAAATAAACTAAAAAAAGAATAATGAGGCTCTTCATCATCGTACTATTACCATCTGCTTTTACAAACTGCAATGAGGATTAAAACTTACAGGGATTTTAGTGAGAGACTGCACATCAAAGCATTTTGTAAACTTATCAACGGACAGAAGGTACCATTATCATTTGCAGTAAAAGGATGCCAATAAAAAATCATCCATACCACTCATTTAAATAAATTGCACGGACAAAGGATGTTTGCGCATGTAACACTCTAGAGATTAAATTCTTGCTCAGAGGCCTGAGGACCTTTAAAAAAAAAAAGGAAAAAGAAAAAAAAAAAAAGAAAACACACTACTATGGTGAATAGAAAATGGAAAAAAGAAATAACAGGTATGTCGACTTTGATTTAAGTGGGTAATGCATTCCACATACCAAGCCATTGCCAAAAGCCCTGTGCTTTGGCCAAGTCTGATTGCTGGAATCATCTCCACGTCTTTCTATTTCACAGTTATTTATACTTCAGCTTCATTTGTAGCATGGCCACAGATGTTCATAAGCTACTTTTTCTTCTTGCCAACATCTTATGATACTTGACATGTTTTGGAGAAATCACTTAAAACTAAGTTTAATTAACAGTAGGGAAACTAAAAGGCACATATTTTGAGGTGAGTAAACCCTATATAAAGAAAATATTTGAAGAGGCAAAATCTTTCTCAAGAAGCATATTTTATCATGAGATTTATAATGGTCTAAGAGTAGTGTCTCAGAGAAAATGCCAATTGCACATAGGGAATAGGCATATAATGCTATTTAAAATTTTCATAGAAGAATATTATTTTTGAAAGAATAACACTTTAAATAGGTTTGAACAATCAAATTAAAATGTTACAAATACTAGAACAAAGAAGTCAAAGAAATGAAAATGAGCAAAAATAAGGAAATCTGATTATTCCAGGGAATACAACACCTAACTATAGATTCCAGAAGAGAGAGGAGGGTAAAAGGTGCAAAATTATCCTAGAAAAGTAATTTCTCAGAGCTGAATGACAGGTTACCAAATTTAAAAGGTCTAATGTATGCTCAGCAAAAGAAAAAGAAAAAAAAAAAAAAAGACTAACCAAAGCACACAAGTTGAAAATTTTCAGAGTATTGGGATAAAGACAAGATCTTACAATGTTTCTGAGAAGAGAGGTGCTGGGTGGCTCAGTCAGTTAAGTGTTCGACTTTTGATTTTGGCACAGGTTCTCATGGTTTTTGAGTTTGAGCACCGTGTCAGGCTCCACTCTGACAGTGCAGGAGCTGCCTGGAGTTCTCTCTCGCTGCCCCTCCCCTGCTTGTGTGCATTCTCTCACAAAATAAATAATAAAATTAAAAAATAAAAGTTTCTGAGAAGAAATTAGGTCCCAAAGGATCCAGACTCAGAATGACATTTGACTTCTTAGCCCTTGAAGTAGAAAATAGTGGAACAGTGCCTTCAAAAGTCCTCATTTTAGTTTCAAAATCTGTCTGCCTAAACAATAGTATCAGTAAAACGAGGATATTTTCAGACATGTAAAAACTCAAAAATATTACCTTCCATTATAAGCTATTCTAAAGATCGATTTCTCAAGGAACACCACAAAGTGAGGGAGTGAAAGAAGTAAAAGGATGGAGGAGTTAGGGGAGTCAACATAGGATAGAAGCAAAAGATAATTGGCGAGGGATTCCAGAAGATGCTGCCTTAAACAAACACATGGAACAAGGAGAGGACATATTTTGCCTTTTTGAGAAGTGGTCAGTCTAGAAATATGGATTTAATTAACAGGAGAGATAGCTAAATTAATTGGAAATTGAAGATAATTGACTAAGAAAGTGAAAGAGGAGGCTTTTGAGCTCCTCTCCTCCTACAGGCACATCAAATGTACAGCTGTATATGGAGTTCCCTCTGAAAAATCTAGAAACTAGCCGAGCAACCCATACACATTGGGCAAATGAAAGAACACCACATTGAAATGGGTAGGAAAGGCTGAGACACGCTCTTGCCATAAACCCTCTTGGCACAGTGTCCTGCAATTGGGAGAAAACCCTCATTCCTACCTTCTCCCTGAGGAGTAAAGGGTTTGGACCTCACATTTAGTACCCCAACTTTTATTTTATTTATTTCAAAAAAAATTTTTTAAACATTTTATTTATTTTTGAAACAGGGAGAGACAGAGCATGAACAGGGGAGGGTCAGAGAGAGGGAGACACAGAATCTGAAACAGGCTGCAGGCTCTGAGCTGTCAGCACAGAGCCCAACACAGGGCTCGAACTCACGGACCGTGAGATCATGACCTGAGCCGAAGTCGGCTGCTTAACCGACTGAGCCACCCAGGCGCCCCTAGTATCCCAACTTTTAAAACTCCCATCTGAGGGATGGGGCCCATAAACACCCAGCTCTGAAGGCCAAAAGGGCTTGCATTCACAAGTCCCATAGGACAGTAACCAAGAAGCAGTTCTTAACCAGCTAACCCCCTAGGACTCAACAAAGAGGGAACAGGCAAAACCACTCATGTACCATCAGCCTTTTCCTGAAAGAGGTTTATTTGCGTGTGTTAAAAGCTGTTATCTGAGGGCCAGGCTTCTAACTATAACACATATGCACTGGCTGGCTGTAATCCTCACCAAAGACTGGGAAACTGGTGGACATTTTCCCTGCCCCTTCCCTCTGGCTGGAACAGTAAAACCAAGTCTCCAATATCTCCTTGGAAGGAGTTTGCACAAATTTCTGGCACCCCAGCTTTTGTGGCTGTTGTTCAAGGAATGCCTCCCTGTACCCCAACTCCGGTTGCCTGGCTCTGAGAACCAACAAGGCTTGCATTCTTCAGTCCCATAATATTGTAGCACACAAAGCAGTTAACAGGTACAAGAGCACTTCTACCCAATGACTATATCCCAGGCCAAGCACAGAGAGAGCAGGCAAAAATGCCCATCTTCCAGTGTCTCTCTGGAGGGGTATTAAGTAAAGAGTATCCCAGCTGCTATCTGAGGGTCCAGTTGATAATCAGTCTGCATCCAGGTCGTGACTACAATTCTCACCTTTGGGACATTGATGGGTTTTAGAGCACCCTCAGCTACTGTGAGCCACTGACAACAAAGAAGTTGATTTGGACAACCTCAGAAGTTTGAGGGACAACCAGAAGCCTGGGCTGGGCTGATTGAAGAGATTCATTTCCTATACAAGACCACTGTACCAACACTGGGAGAGGTGGGTGTTTTTTCTAATATGTAGAAATGAACAAAGAATCAAGGAAATTGAAGAAACTGAGGAATATGTTCCAAACAAAACAAGAAAAGTCAACAGAAACGGATCTCAATAGAGATAGTGATATATGTGACAGTTCAAAATAACAGTCATAAAGATGCTTACCAAGATCAAGAGACAAATGCAAGAACAAAGTGAGAATTTCAACAAAGAGAGACTATTTAAAAAGTACCACAGAGAAAACACTTAGCGGAAGAATGCAATAACTGAACTGAAAAATTCATTACAGGAGTTCAGTATCAGACTAGATCAAGCAGAAAAAGGATCAACAAACTTGAAGACAGGGCAGTGGAATTCATCTAATCAGAAGAGCCAAGAATGAAAATGAGTGAAAACAGTTAAGAGACATATGGACACCATCAAGGAGATCAAAATATACATTATAGTGGTCTCAGAAGAAGGAGAGAGAAAGAAAGGGGCAGAAAGCTCATTCAAAGAAATAATGGCTAAAAGCTTTTGTTAAAACCTGGGGAAAGAAATGGACATCTAGATCCTGGAAGTCCAAGAAGTTCCATATAAAAGAATCTACAGATATCCATACTGAGATACATTATAACTAAGCTGTCAAAAGTTAAATACAAGGAGAAAATCTAAAAGAAGAGAAAAGCAACTTGTTTCATACAAAGGAACTTCCATAATACCATCAGCAGATTTTTCAGGAAGAATTTTCAGGCCAGAGGGAATGGCCTGATATATTCAACATGCTATAACTAAAACAAACAAGCAAAAAAAAAAAAAAAAAAAAAAAAAAACCAAAACCAAAAACAAAAACAAAAAACAAATTAACCAGCAAAATTGTCCTTCAGAGTTGAAGGAGAGGTAAAGAATTTGCCAAACAAAAGCTGAGAATTTATCACCACTACACTGGCCTTGTAAGAAATGTGAGAGTTCTAGCTGAAACTAAAGGATGCTAATTAGTTATAAGAAAACATCTAAAAGTATAAAACTCACTGGTAAAGGTAAATACATAGTTAAATTCAGAATACTCTAATCGTGGTGCAGTAAATGACCTATAACTCTAACTTGAGGGTTAAAAGAGGAAAATATTAACTATACTACAACAAGTTGTTAACGATTACAACAACGTAAGGAAAGGTAAATTGACATCAAAAAACAATGTGGAGGGTAGAGAAAAATGTAGAGCTCTTTTTATGTTTGAAGTTAAGTTGTTATTAGTTTAAAACAGACTGTCATAAATGTTTTATGTAAGCCTTATGGTAACAAAAGCAATAACCTATAGTAGATACGCAAAAGATGAAGAGAAAGCAATCAAAGTATACCACTACAGAAAATCATCAAATCAAAAAGGAAGAGAACAAAAGAGGAAATTAAGAAACAAAAGAAGAATTATAAAACAATCAGAAAACAATGAACAGAAATAGGAATAATAAGTCCCTGCCTGTCAATGATTAACTTTAAATGTCAACGGACTAAATTCTCCAATCCAAGCATGTAGAGTGACTTAATAGACAAAAAATAAGAACCAAGTAAATACTGCTTACAAGAGCCTCACTTCAGCTTTAAGGACACACACAGACTAAAGTCGAAGGGGTGAGAAAAAGATATATCATTCAGATGAAAAGCAAAAGAAGCAGGGGTACCGTCTAGACAGATAATTAGTAATGAAGTATTGGACTTAAACTACACATTATACTGGACGGATTTGACAGACATTTACAGAACATTTCATCTGAATATATATTCTCAAGCACACATGTAATATTCTTCAGGATAGATCATATTTTAGGTCACAACAAGTCTTGAGAAATTAAAGAAAATAAAATCAGGCATTTTTTTTCTAACCATAATGGTAAAAACTAGAAATCAATTATATGAAGAAAATTGGAAAATTCACAAATACATGGAGATTAAACAATATGCTCCTGAACAACCAATGGGTCCAAGAAGAAATCAAGGGTAATTAAAAAATATCTTGAGACAAATGAAAATGGAAATGCAATATACCAAAACTTATGAGATGCAGCAAATGCAATGTGAGGAGGGAAATATATAATGGTGAATGCCCACATTAACAAAAGAAAGGTATCAATTAAACAACCCAACTTTACAGTTAAAAGAAGAAAAAGAACAAACTAAGCCCAAATTCGGTAGAAGAAAGGAAATGACAAATATCAGAACAGAAATAAATGAAATAGGGAACTGGAAAAACAATAGAAAAGATCAATGAAACTAAGAGCTGTTTTTCCAAAGATAAATAAAATTGACAAGCCTTTAGTTAGAGTAGCTAAGAAAAAAGAAGACTGAAATAAAATCCTATATGAAAGAAGAGACATTAAAACTGATTCCACAAAAATCCAAAGGATTGTGAGACTACTATGACCAATTATACTCCAACAAATTACATAATGTAGAAAAAATGATATATTCCTAGAAACATACAACCTACCAAGACTGAATGATGAAGAAATAGATAATCTGAACAGACCATGATCAAATGGGATTCAGTCCAGGGATACAAAGACAGTTCAATGCCCATAAATCAATCAATGTGATGCACCACATTGACAACATAAGTGATAATTTATATGATCTCAATAGATGCAGAAAAGCATTAGACAAAATTCAACATACTTTTATGACAAAAACTCTCAACAAAGTGGGTAAAGTGGCAATGCTTCTCAACATAATAAAGGGCATATATGACAAGCCCACAGCTAACATCTTACTCAACAGTGAAATGCTGAAAACTTTCTACCTAGATCAAGAACAAGACAGAAATGCCCACTCATGCCACTTTTATTTGACCTAATGCTGGAAATCCTAACCAGAGCAATTAGGCAAGAAAAACAAATATGAGCCATCCAAGTCAGAAAGGAAGAAGTACAACCATCTCTATTTGCAGATGACATGATATTATATATAGAAAGCCCTAAACACTTCACCAGAACTCTGTTAGAATATATAAATTCAGTTAAGTTGTAGGATCAAAAATCAGCATACAAAAATCAGTTGTGTTTTTATATACCAACAATAAACTTTCACAAAGAGAAATTAAGAAAACAACCCCATTTATAATAGCATCAAAAAGAATAAAATATTTAGGAATCACTTGATCTAAGGAGGTTAAAGATCTGTACACTGAAAACGTTAAGACATAATTGAGGAAAACACAAATAAATGGAACGATAATCCATGTTAATGGATTAGAAGAATTAATATTGTTAAAATTTCCCTATTATCCAAAGCAATCTATAGATTCAATGCAATTGCTATCAAAATTCCAATGGCATTTTTCACAAAAATTGAACAATCAATCCTATGATTTGTAAGGAACCATAAAAGACCCAAATGGCCCAAGCAATCTAAGAAAGAACAGAGCTGAAGGCTCTATGCTGGATTTCCAACTGTATTACAAAGCTTCAGTAATCAAAACCAGTATAGTATTGGGATAAAAACAGACACATAGATCAATGCAACATAATAGCACAGACATAAACTCACACATACATGGTCAATTAATTTATGACAAAGGAGACAAGAATATACAATTGGGAAAAGGACAGTCTCTTCAATAAATGGTGTTGGGAAAACTGGACAGCTACCTGCAGGAGAATTAAACTGGACCACTATGTTACACCATACACAAAATTAACTCAAAATAGATTAAATACTTAAACATATGATCTGCAACCATGAAACTCCTGGAAGAAAACCTTGTGGGTAATCTTCTTGACATTGGTCTTGGTGATGATTTTTTGGATTTAATACCAAAAGTAAAGGCAACAAAAGCTAAAATAAATGAGTAGGACTTTATCAAACTAAAAAGCTTCTGCATGACAAAGGAAGCCACCCTGTAACTGCTCGTTGGTTTGAGTGGTTTGGTTAGCTAATTTTACCCCTATGTAGTCTTGAAATATTTGAGCCCTATTCAGGTGGGGCTTCAGTCAGAGGGAAAGAAATGGAAAAGTAGAATATGAAAATATGAGTAATAGGCCCTCAAATAGGGAAAGAGAAATCCAATCAATTAGTTATATGAGCATTTCTGGATACCTGCCATATACAGACATTGTATTCACCTGGGAATATAGAGAAGGAGCAAAAAGTGGCAGAGCTGGAGGGATACTATTAGAGGATAAAAGAAGTTCTAATCAGGGACAAAGGTCAGAGGAGCAGGGTATCAGCAGGCATGAGGTATCATCAACCAGTTACCAAGCATGTCCTCACGGACATTCTTGTATCTCTCATTTATACGGGGACAAGAAATTCCAGATCTGGGCTGCACTCCAAGTCTATGGTATTGCTAAGAGTTTCTGGCATGCCCCCCTCTCCTGCCACACCCCAGATACTAAGGAATTCTAAATGAAAAGCAATTAAAAGAATATGTTTATGTGAAAATAATTGCTCTCTTTATAGACTAGTAGAGTTCCATATTCTTAGCTAGCCATTTTGCCAGAAGAAAAGTTGTAAAACTGAGCAATCCCTTCAATTTCTTTCTTCAATGGTGAAATTATTGATTGTTCTGCTGCCCACACCTACAATAAAACTCCGTAAAGTGCCTAATGCTCTAGTAGCTTATATTACTCCTTGAGAAAAGACATTTAAAAGTTAATACACAAATGGGGTGCTTGGGTGGCTCAGTTGGTTAAGCGTTCAACTTCAGCTCAGGTGATGATCTCATGGTTGGTGGGTTTGGACCCCAAGTCAGGCTCTGTGTTGACAACTCAGAGCCTGGAGTCTGCTTCAGATTCTGTGTGTGTCTCTCTCTCTGCCCTTCCCCTACTCATGCTCTGTTTCTGTCTCAAAAATAAATCAACATTAAAAAAATTTAAAAGAAAGTTAATATACAATCTGCAGGAAACAGAACTACACAAAAACACTATGAATAAGGGTATAATGGCTATTCCACATGCCTGCTTTGTTCAGCCAGGTTTATAGTTTATGAGAACTTGCTGCCTCTATTCCAGTTTACTTTTTGAGCCAAGATTTTATTAAATCAAAAAACGTAAACAATATTCCTAAACTGTCTTTGTTGTCAGCTATAGGAAACTTTAGTATGTTTTAATTTTAGAGGGAGAACTGTTCTCTAGAATCCTCCCAAGCTACAGAGGACAGAAGTACAGGAATAGGTTAAGTGAACTTGCTTTAATTACCAGACAGAATACATTTTGCGTGGAAATTGCTGGGCCACATGTAAATCTGGTACACGCAATGGATTCTTTAGTTTTTTAGTCAAGTGAGGAGACAAGGGCTCACTTGAAGAGATTATAGGGCTTTTTGTTTGTCTTTACTGTATAGCAATTATGTGTGTCCATCTATATTGTCCAGCCTACCAATGGATTATTCAAATATGAGATAGAAACAATTTGTCTGAAAACAAATTGGAGGCCACAGACACAGACTTAAAGAAAAATGCTTTCTCTACTTCTGTAATAGAAGGACAATTCGACTTGCTGGAAGGCTTAACCTAGCTTTTCATTTTAATGTCAGTTCCAGTTTCCCACTGATTCTATGCCTGTCTTTGGATATCATAAGAATGTATCATTTTAGGGGTGGGAGAGACTTCAAGATCCATTTACCTCACACTCCCTGTCCCCGTAAGCAGTGGTACAAGACTTACTGTTTAAGTCATATGCTTTATCAGTTCTTCTGTTCACAGAACTAAAAATAATCATAGTTGTCTTTACACACAAAGTGGTTGGCTATAGATTGGAGAGGCTCTTCTTACTATTTTTCTTTTAGCTCAACACAAGCCACACACTGAGGTTTCATGGGGGAAATAAGTGGAAAATATATACTGGGGAGTGGGCTAGGTGGGTACCGATTCAGGTGGACACCAACATATCTCTATTTTCTTTGCATTCTAGGGGTAGGGGGTAGGAGAGGGGTCTTGCAAAGAAAGAGATGGAGTTGTGTCACAGCACTGTGCCTCTGTTAGCACATCTCTTCTGCTTCATCTGAGTAAATAGTTATGGCTCCATTCCAACACCCCTGTTCCCTGTGCACATATATGACCAAAGCCCATTGTAGCTGCAAGCATCTGTTGGCAAGGCTGGGGTAGTCCCCACTGTGCCACCTTTGGAACTACAGCCTGCTGGCCCAGAGCAGCCTTGGGGCTTCACTCCCTATAGACAGAAACATCTCACAACACATACGCAGCCAAACTGTTCTTCAGCAAGATAGCTACTGTCCCTTCCTGTGGCTATTTTTTGAGCTTTTGCAGAAGAGGTAAAAATCCTGGCTAAAATGTAAAAACAGGCAGGGAGAAGGTGATCATACACTGTGAGAGGGAAATGGTAACACAGTCCACTGTACTTTTGGTTCTAGTGTGTGAACATTTAAAAGTTTTACCTAAAAAGCTCTGGGGATCTATTTTCTCTGCATTGACTCTCTTGGGTTAAATGTTCTAATGCCAAGCTCTACTCCACCCATTTCAGTGTGTAATAAATGATTACCCTGTAATTATCACCTGTTTTTACATCTCATGATTTTTAGTCAGGACAAATCATGGAAAATGATACTAAAATAAATTATATACATGTGTCTCCTGAAATTGGAACACAGTTACAGTAATTCTTTCAGAATTTAGTATCTTCTAGCTTTTCAAATAGGGTATCCCAGAACCTCATGTTGGGGTGGTGGTGGTGATGAATTTTACCAACTATAACTCAAAGTTTGCCTGTTGGGAATTCAACAGGCACTGAAATGTGATTAAAGTCATTCTTTACAGGTAATAAAAACCACCTGGTGGCTGCATGCTGTACATACTTCCTCTTTATTTTATAGCATGTCTTTTATTAGCATTAATCTTGGATCATGGCCAGGCAGAAAAGATATAATGGAAAGAAATCTTGCCTTAACAACTTAAGATAGTATGGAAAAAGCTTACATCGAAAAAACCTACAAACCTAAATTTGGAACTCATAATTTTATTATTCTGGCTGTAACCTTGCTGTCAGTAGTAACTTTAAGGACTACTTGTATTTCACCGAAGTCATGCACATGGACTTGATTTGAAAGAACGATACTGTTGTTACTCTTTCTTTTCTTGCCATCCTGTTCTATTCAATTATATCCTTTACCGTCAAGTTCTAGTCTCAAGTATTGCAAGAGGCCTTCTCTTCTCTTCTAAATTGCAGAACTTCAGTGTAAGTCCTATGTGATCTTTTATGCTGTCTTGTGATGCTGTCCAGCTGTTTCACGGCTGTTAGTTTTGTTTCCCCAGGTGCTTCTAGGCTTCAGAAATATCAGATTAAATGAAATAATTTGACTTCAAATTATTCTTACTTAACTCATGAAGTTATTTTGATTAATAGAGGTTTCAAATCATAATTTTAATATTTCAGCTGAAAACATTTTTTTTTTTTGCTCATTAAGTGGACAAATTCATCTCTAGCATACCTGTTAAGAGAACATAGAATGCATTCCTACTCACTGGGGTCTGGGATCTACTAAACTACTTGAACACCACAAGGCTCCACACATTGTAGACTAAACAATTTTCATTAGAGCACCTTTATATCCATGTCAACTATATCTGCTCCCAGTGGGGAAATGCTTTTCAAACTGCTGATATACAACTTTTAAATCATGACCCATTAGGGACTATCAGTATAATCCTGGTCAAATCATATATATGACTATCAACAGTCTTTATGTCTGAACTGGATTTCATTCAATTATGTGAAACTCTCAAAATAACATAAAATAAGCCAAATACAGACACATTGAGTGGCCCCAAATTTATGCCAACTGGAAAAACTTGGCATGGGATTCTGATTTCAGGGAATCCTACACTTAAGATTACTTTTTCCCAAAGATGACTCCAGAAAGGGCCTCCTTTGAGCTTTGCTTGTCTTGAGATGAGGATAGTTTTAGGGGTCCCTCCTTTGAAGACCCACTGATGAAGGACAGGAGTGACAAATGAGATGCATATCTTAGGGTGAGATAAAGGGGACATGGCTGTAAATTCCAGAAACAATTAGTGTAATTCCTACAACTGACATAGACTCCAGAAACAATTAGCATAAGTCCTACAACAATTCACTGCAGAAGCTAGATGTGAACTCCATGACTAGTCCTGTGATTCCAGAATGAAATGCAGCTTAGCCCAAAGTTACATTTGTCTTATGCACCTATTTGGCCAAATAGGCAAGATGCCAAAATGGCACTCTTGCAAGACATTATCAAAAAGTTCTTTTTGTTAGCTTTATTCTACTGACTGTTACTCGTTATAAGTAGCTCTAGTATCAAAAGTGATTATTCCAACTAAATCAATGTCAGGAAAAAACTAAATTTGAAGTGGGAGCAAGTCACTCCCAGTTAGCAACTTTCTGGCTCTCCCCATCTCTTGACTAAGTTCTCTGATCTGGCAGAAAAGGCCCTCCACAACATGGCTTCTACCTCTCGTTGCTTCCACTGCCTCTGTTCACTTTTCACCTCTCACACTCATGGAAGTAGCTGATTGTTCACTGCATACAACCATACCATTTGGGCCTCTGCTCTAACATATGCTAGTTTCTCTGACATTTCTTTCCCCTACCACAGTTACCTAGCTAACTCCTTCCTGCTCTTCATTTAAGCCTCAGCCCAGGTGTCACCTCCTCCACAAAGTTTTCCCAATTTCCCCAGACTTTGCAAAGTGTCACCCACTCTGTGCTCCCCTTGCAACTTGTATATATTTTTGCCAGAGCTCTCACAATTTTGTGTAGAATAATCAGTTACTAAAAGACTACCCCACTACCTCAAGTCCTCAAGGACAGGCACCATGTTTATTCAGTTTTGTGGTCACCACACCAAGAATACTGTTGGCACTTAATAAATGTTAGCTGAGTAGAAACACAAACCTGTTACAAACAAATCAGGTTTAAAATGTCACTTAAATAATTATTTTCTACATCTGATCATGAGTCATAGGTGAACTTTGAAGGTGAAGATTTAAAGGTAGCCTAATTCAGAAAAGGAACACAATGAATATTTAGAAATTAGATGCTTTTCAATATGTTTTCAGTATATTAAGTGGCATAAAAAGCAAGAAACTATAAAGAAAAAAACTTCCATGTTCTGTAAGCCCAAATTCACCTATTAAAAAGTCCAAATTAAATAACTTTTTCTTCTTTACTCTTTCCTTAAAATATGTTAAAAATAGTCTCTCTCCCTGTTAATCTCTAAGGAAACAGAACCAAGATCATCAAATGAGTTTTTACTGAAATACATGCTTATTTTGGCTACCTTAAATCCTTTAAAAAAATTAGCAGTTGTAAAATTTTCCATATTACAACTCAAAATAGAGAACTTTAAAGAAAAAAAATACCTGTGGAAAGTATTATATTTATAGTATAGGACTACAGTTTATACACAGCAAACCATCTAGAATTAACTAGATGCTTCCTTTTTTTCCTGAAAAGATTATCAGTTTCCTTGTTGTCAGAACTTTACTAGGCTCTTTTGAATGTCATAATCAATACCTGATTCAATTCAATCAACTGATGACAATGGAAGATAGAAATAAAACTTATGAAAAAATTTTCTAATGCTGGAGTTCCAGTCTTTGCCTCTGCTGGTCTTTATCAAGCTATGAAGTATTCAGGAAACTTTATCAAGCTATGAAGTATTCAGTCTGGAAAAATTCCTGATTGTGTCTCTCTGAAAATTGATCTATGTTGCTTGGTGCACTAGAATGTAAAGTGTGAAGATGTTTTTGTTTTAACTGAAAGCATAGTTTTCAAATAGTGTCTTGGAATTTGAGGAAAGAAATTGATTTTCCACAAAGAGTGATATTTAGTCCCCAAATGAATTTAGTACATAGTAGTACATATTTTTTTAAAGAAATGCTTGGCTGTATCCTTTTGAGAATTTCCTTGAACAATAAATTTGATGATTTAGCCATGTAAAACAAAACAAAACCTTCCCTATTACATTTCTAGAAGTGCATAAAGCCCTTATTTTTCTTCCAATACAGTGAGCCGATAAAATGTTGGATATTTTGGATTTAAAAAGAAATGACAAAATCATACAGTAATGTAAACAACCAGGTACCAATAGATAATAAGGGATGTCAAGAAAAATTGTTTATTATAGAGCATCGGTAATAATATATGTGTCTATTTTCAAAAATGGATTCTCATTTGTTTATTATAAAAAGACCCAAAATGAAAAGACCACTATGCCTGGGAATGGTCTGTAGTTATTTTAAGCATTAACTATCACAAACTTTCATCTACTTTTGTTACATAACTTTTATATCCTTGCCCTCTTCTTTCCAGCATGCCAGCCAAATTCTTCTGTTTCACATTTAGTTTACATCTTACACACTCCAGTTGTGTCTCATCCACAGAATTTTCCTTCTCTCGATTTTGGTATTTAATATCAACATTTGAATTAATGATCCTCTATTTTTCAATGTTCTCACCTATAGTGTTAACTTACAAGACCATCTTGTCAGCTCTTGTATCCCCACCAATAATTTGTGTATTTGCAAAACATGACTCTAGAGGTATCTACTCCTATGCACAGAAAGCCAAAGAATGAAATGCAAACTACACTGTCCCTTAAGACAGAGATGGATGATGTCATTTCATTCCTTTGGTGATGATTTATGCACTGTCAGAATTCACCCGTAAGAGCACAGGTGGCTTACCTTGTATCTGGTTTTAGATTTTCTACAGTGGAGAAGGTTTGATTTGTAATTTGAACGGACTTGTTCTTCCCGCTGAATGACCCATTTTCTCTGGATATAACTTCATATTCTGAAAAGTGAAAAAGCCAACAAATACTTGTCTTTATGTCCTGGCTGACTTAATTGCTCTTAAGGCTAACAGCATCATAAAGTCACTCTCATGAAAGTGAGCAATTTAGATTGTAGTTACTGAGATGTACTGATCTTATACATTAGCAATTTGCAGATGGGGATGGCCAATGGATGACAAAGGTCCCAAAGCATTTTGGGAGTTGCTCATTGATCACATCTACTTTCCCTTTACTGGAACATGAAAGGCTTGGTAACTGTGAAGACTGATGATGAACCTGTGGTATCTTTGGATACTGGTAACTAATGATTTTGCTAGGCAAATCAAATAGTCTGTCATTGTTGAAAAACCCAGTGTGGGGAAAGTGCTGTATGAGAAATGGTACTTAAGTAGAAGGCACGTTTCTTCTCTGTGGGGCTTTATTATATTGCTAGGGAAAAGACCACTGCATACATGGTTCTGCTGCAAAAATATATGTATATATCTATATCTATCTATACCTATACCTATATCTATATCTATATCATCTATATCTATATATCTTTGGGTTTAATACCATCCAGCAAATAGCAGTTAACCAAATAATGAGTGACAGTTCATTATTGGGAACTATAGAATTATGAAATTTTTCTACCTACTGCTTACATTAGTTACAAAAGATTTGTACCTACTGCTTACATATGCCTCCTTGAAAATAACCCTTGTTTTTTAAAAAAATCATTAAATTATGAATGGAGATCTGCATAAATTTCACCTAAAGACACGTTTCTATGAACTTGCAGGGCTAATCAAGAGAAGGGCTTTCAGATTAAGAACATAATTTATAAATTTGTTAATTGGCTTTTCCACCTCTTAATTGGAGTTTAATGTATGTGACAAGGTCACACAGAAGATTCAAAACTTGAAAAATAGAAAACAGAAACAAACCCTACTCAAAATCAGCTCCATAAGTATGAAGAAATATACATGTGGTAGCCATCAGGGAAAGTGGGAAAAAGCCACAAAGGGTGGCAATTTAGTGGGGATTTCTGCTATTAGCACTAAGACCAAAGGTGGGAGATGGAGACTGGAAGTAAAACTCAAACTATGGAAAGACTAGAAGACATAATCATCAATTTTAATTTGGGAAGGATTTTTAATGGTATATTTTAAAAATCAAAAAAGGAGGATGGCTCTTTCCGATTAATTCTGTATGACCATCCTTCTAAAAATTCAAAATTAAATCAGAAGGCAATGGCCATTGTATCTGGATATGTTAGCACAGCTACCAAAGGACTAATGGCTAGTATTTAGTGTTATTTTCTCAGAACCTTCTGTTCCTTAACCTATTTCTGTTGGCATTCTATTCTCAAAGAGGATAGAAAGGGAGGGAAGGGAAGGACCTTGAATTCAAATATATCCATTTTATATCTGTTTCTCAGCTGTGAATCAGTATTTACTGGATAGACAAAGATGGGAGTAATTAAAATGGATTTTTAAAACTGGAAACTGCTTGTTGGATACATGGTTAGATATGCTACTGATGAGGAACCCAAAACACTCATGACTTTTCTCTTAAATTTAAGGTATGGGGAAAGCTAGTCCAAAGGATAGAGGAGTGCTGTTTTGGAAGGGCACATGCACCCCAATGTTTATAGCAGCACTATCAACAATAGCCAAATTATGGAAAGAGCCCAAATGTCCATCATCTGATGAATGGATAAAGATGCATATACAGACACACACACACACACACACACACACACACACACACACGTATACATATACAATGGAATATTACTCAGTGATGAGAAAGAATGAAATCTTGACATTTTCAACAATGTGGATGGAACTAGAGTGTATTATGCTAAACGAAATAAGTCAGTCAGAGAAAGACAAATAACATATGACTTCACTCATATGTAGAATTTAAGATACAAACAGACGAACATAAGGGAAGGGAAGCAAAAATAATATAAAAACAGAGAGGTGACAACCCATAAGAGACTCTTAAATACAGAGAACAAACCAATGATTGCTGGATGGGTGTTGGGTGGGGGGATGGGATGGGCTAAATGGGCAAGGGGCATTAAGGAGGACACTTGCTGGGATGAGCACTGGGTGTTATATAAATTCTACTTCTGAAAACATTATTATACTGTATGTTAACTAACTTGGATTTAAATTTTAAAAATCTATAAAATTAAAAAAAAATAAAAATAAAAGATAAAAAGTTGAAAAAAACCCCAAAAGGACACTACATGACTCATTGAAAAGTGACAGACCAAGCCATTTGCCCTGATCTCAGTTTGTAAAATGTCAGTAATAGCTCTTCATAGTGTTGCTTGTGGGGATTAAACTAGGAATATATGGAAAGTGCTCAACAGTATTTTGCATATGTTTTGTTCAACAGGTGGTACCTATTATTATTACTTATTATCCCTGAGTTGTGTTTAAATTTGAAAGATTTCAGTTGGAAAGATTCAAGTGTCACTTCGTCACCCAAAGAAAAATTCGTATGACACTCCCATTGAATTTGCATGAAAGCAACCACTTTCAAGAAACATCTTTGGTGTGGGACATTAATCAGTGACTGTGTAATATTCTTTTTAATATTACCCCAGACTCAGTACTAGAAACTCTTACTGAATATCTTCTCTAATTTTCTTTTGACTGAGTTTTAAATGTTCATTTAATACTATTTTCATCCTGAAAGATTCAAGTTTTCAAAATGGACACAGAAGTTACCTTTGTAATTAAAAAACATATTTAGAATTTCAGAATTCTAACTTCTGAATGTGTATTCTTGGGCCTTGTAAATATATCTTTCATTTGTAATGCTTTAAAGAAATAGTAGCTTTTTCAAAAATTCACTATACCATAAAAATGGAACATTAATGCTTGGAATGAACATTTATAGACACATTCTGATTATATTTCAGAAAGTAAAGACAGCCACTTAGTATGTGTCCATATTTCTCACTTTAAAATATGGGGTTTTATTTATAAATTCCTTCACAGTAAAGATATAAGGAACCTATAAAGAAGTAACACTGAATAAATGGTCTTTTTCCCACTCAGAGATTATTATTGCCCTATTATGAGATGATTTACTAAATAGAAAAACACTATTTATTATAAAGGTTGGGAAATCACATTCTGGTCATGAAAATAATAATGGTGACACTATTTCTACCAGTCCTACTATTGCTACTACTGACAAACATTAATTTAACAGCTTCTAACTTACACTGTACATTCAAATTCTGTTTAATTTTTGTCCTCATTATAAGCTGATTACAATGGAAGTTGTTGTTGTTGTTGTTGTTGTTGTTGTTGTTATTGCTGTTACAAATAAGAAAACTAAAGCAAGGAGGTAAAGTCCATACCCAAATTACATATAGAGAATACAGCTAGTCTGGGATTTAAATCTACGTTGGCATGCTCTTGGCATATCACAAAGCACCACCCCACAACTAATTTAAATTGTCCAAGGACTCAGGCTATGGCCCATTTCTCAGGTGTATCTATTTCTACTTTAGTGTAGAAAAGACATGTAGAAGCAACTGAATTTGGGTGTATTTATTATAGGTAATATGTGCCTGTTGATTAAAAGATGATAGACAGAAGCCAGCTAAGGGAATAAAGAATATGTTTCACTCCTTTTTTGTTATCTTTCTCAATCCTTTCTTGTAAATCCATTTCCAGTGATTTGAGAATTAATCGTATTATCTGAGCTGCTGGTTTATAAAAGATCACATTTGAAACAAAGTGATATTTGAGAAAACACTAAAAATAAACAAAAGTGAAAAAAATAGAAGAGACTATTAGGCTATATGGTCCGACATTTAAATACAGACTGAGTAATGATTAAATATGGACATTTCTATTTAGAAAATATTATAGCTAAAGAGATATGGACCTTATCTATAAAAGCTGTTATTCTAAGTCTAATATCTTATGAAAGATCTCAAGCAGTCCATTAACATTTAGTAACAATGTTACAAAAGGAATTGGTTAAATGGGTAAAGTATACCCTATTCATTATTTTTTGTAAATTACAAGTTTATACAATTAAAAAAAGTTTCATGATGAACTGGAAAGGAAAATCATTTTGCTTTTAAAAAGTTAAATCAGAAATTGACACACCAAAGTGAATATATGTTAGATGTATTAGATTAGATTTTAGATATATTAACCAATTCCAACTTGATGTCCCACATCTTCAAGGCAAAGGAAATTTTATAGATCATTTGGTGTTATGATAACTAAGCCTCAGACTGTCAGGAGAACTCCTTATTAGCACAGTATATGAATTGGGAGTTCTGGACTTTTTCATCTATGTAGATAATCAATGCTTAGAGATTTATTGTTTTTTAGATACTGGGATGGTAGCACCTACTGGCATAGTCCCAAGTAAAGAAGCAGGACTAGACAAGTCCCCAGGAAACATGAGCAGTGGCTGGTTCTTTCCCAAAACAAAGGCAAGGTCTGCATGAGAAATGAAATTCACAAAATATGGTTTAAAAAAAAGCCAGTTAAGCAAAGATAGGCTGCTTATAGTGAAAGTTGCCCAGACCAAACAGTTTTGTCTGAGGAGAAATAGCTGCTGTTTACTCCTTTATTCACAGAAAACACTTTTGGCTGATCTCCCACTTCCTCCTTTCCCCTGTATACTTCCCTCTACCCATCCTGATAGCTTCTTAGTGGGCTCCTCTAAATTCTGTCTACCTGTCCCATGCACAGCAGGGCATGGGCAATGGGGGGCTTGTGTACTCTTGCAATTTGCTATATTCCTCTAGCTGACTCTGCCCCTTACCTTTTCTCCTTCCTCTCTAGTTTGACTAAACTGTTCATATGAAGAATTAATTCGCATATAATAAACTCAAAGACTGACTTAGGATTTCTTAGTTTTCACAGTCATTTTTAGGAGGATTGGGCTAGTGATAGTAGAATTAAATTTTTCTGAGATGAGGAGAAAATCAACCATGATTAGAAACCTAAAAAAACCCCAAAAAACAAAAAACAAAACAAACAAACAAAAACTCTACTAAAATAATTGAATTGCTTGACAGTTCTAGGTCAACCTAGAAATTGGGTTGGTGAAATGAAAACTGTTTTAATTATCATTAGCCCTGCCAACTTCTCCTATGTTATCTGTAATTTTCTTGATAATGAAAAGACCACATCTATTTTTACACCGTGAGGAAGAGTTCTGAGACAAGATGGAAGGAATGTAACCTAAAGAGATATGTTAAATTAACAGGAAACCCACCACTGGGACACAGATGATCTTTTCCCATCATATGACACTTTTTGACAATAGCTCTACTAGGACTTGCTACCCCTGAGATATGCCTCATAGTTTGACGAGGTACCACACTCACATTATTGAAGCTTCCCACCATAGTACAAGTGCTCACATCATGATCTTACCAGTGACAGTATCATTTAGTGGCTTTTCCCAGTCAAGGATGACAAATGAGGGACACCCTTCCACAGTGACCACAGTGAGGTTGGTGGGTGGGTTCTGCGGTGGGCTTGTGGCATTCCCCTCAGTGGCATCCTCTTTGGGGAACCGTTTGACAGAATCAGTGATGGAACAGGGCCTGTTGTCCGGTTTTTGGATGTAACGCACATGAGGACCTAAGAGAGAGAGGACTTGGACAGTTAGCCTTATTTGAGTTTGTACATACAGAAAATGGAGGTAAACTCAAATTTATTTTTCTGTTTGAGGATATCTGGTCTCATATTGTAAGCAGATAGATGAAAGCAGTGATGTGGACTGTTCAAACTTGTGAAAATCTAGAATTCCTGTCTCTGGGATACATGACATGGATGTTGTAGCTGATTTACTTTTTAAAATGGGTTAAACTTATGCTAATATCGAGAAGTAATTTGGTTCTCCTGAGCATGTTTTAAACAGCATAATTTGTGGGGTATTGGAAGAAGTATTCAAGAGGGTATTGCCTTGAGAATGAGGAATAATTAGCTCCACACTAAACAGTTCTGGTCCCACCTAATAAATCTTAAAAGCCAGACTCAAAGAGGTCAAATGGTTTCAAGTAATTTAACCCAGGACAAAATTAAAGAATATTTTAGGAATAAAAAACAATAGGAAATAACAGGAAAATGTTGCCCATAATGAGAAAAATAAATAATTTGAAATCAATCTAGAACTTGCCTAGATGTTAGAGTCATCACACAGGGAAAATAAAACTGTTATTATAACTATAATCCACATGTCAAGAAGTTAATACATGAAAGATATTTTTAAAAATACCCAAAGTGAATTTCTAGAGATGAAAACTAAAATGTGTAAGATGCAGAAAACACTGGATGATACTAGCACTGATATGATATTGCAGAAAAAGATTAGTGAACTTGAAGACATAGCAGTAAAAACTACCCAAAATAAAAGTGGAAAGAAAAAATAATAAAAATAATGAACAGAGCATCAGTGAGCTATGGGGAAGCTTCAGGCAGTATAACACAGATGTAATTTTAATATCTGCCCAGAGAACAGGGACAGCAAAGGTATTTGAAGAAATAATGGCAAAAGATTTTCCAAGTTTGATAAAACCTCTAAACCCACAGATCCAAAAGGCTTGAATAAACCTAAGCACAACAAATATGAAGAAACTACACCAATCAAAATCAAGTTTCTCAAAGCCAGTGATAGAAAGAAAACCTTTAAAGGAGGCAGAAAAGACACATGATATATCGTACAACCAAGATAAGGATTATGGCAGATGTCTCATTGGAAAGAATGCAAGGGAGAAGGCAGTGGAGCAACATCTTTAAATACTGGAAAAAAAACTTATCATCTAGAATTATTTAACTAGTGAATATCTTTTTTTTTTTTAAAGTAAAACACCTTTTAGGCATATAAAAGCTAAGAGAATTTATAACCACCAGACCCACCCTACAAGGAAGATTAAAGGACATTCAGGCAGAAGAAAAATGATGTATCCACACAAAGAGATAAAGAGCACTGGAAATAGTAACTATATAGGTAAATATGCACAATATTTTTGTCATTTAATTCTTTCTAAAAGGCAATTTACTATTTAAACATAAATAATATCAATTTAGCATGACGTATTAATACGTAAAAGTAAAATGCCTAACAAAGATAGGCCAAGAGGAAAGGTAAGTTGCTATACTAATGTAAGGTTCTTGCACTATTTGTGAAGTTGTAGAATATCACTAGAAGATAGACTGGTAAATTAAAGATACATACTATAAACCCTAAAGCAATAACAAAATAAAGAGTTACAACTAGTAAGACAACTAAAGAGAGAAAATAGAATCATAAAAATCATAAAACTCAATCTCTAGAAATAAACCTATGCTGGGGCGCCTGGGTGGCTCAGTCGGTTGAGCGTCCGACTTCAGCTCAGGTCACGATCTTGCGCTCCGTGAGTTCAAGCCCCGCGTCAGGCTCTGAGCTGATGGCCCGGAGCCTGGAGACTGCTTCCGATTCTGTGTCTCCCTCTCTCTCTGCCCCTCCCCCATTCATGCTCTGTTTCTCTCTGTCTCAAAAATAAATAAATGTTAAAAAAAATAAAAAAAAAATAAACCTATGCTTATATTTCAATTAATCTATCACAAAAGAGTTAAGAATATACAATGGGAAAGACAGTCCCTTTGATAAATAGTAGACACTACATGCCAAAGAATGAAATTGACCACTCACACTACACACAAAAATAAACTCAAAATGGATTAAAGACCTAAATTTGAGACCTGAAGCCATAAAACTCCTAGAAGAAAACATAGGCAGTAATTTCTTTGACATCAGTTTTAGCAACATTTTTCTAGATATGTCTCCTCAGGCAAGTTAAACAGAAACAAAAATGATCAGGACTACACTGAAGTAAAAAATTATTGCACAGTGAACGAAATTATCAACAAAACAAAAAGGCAGCATAATGAATGGGAGAAGATATTTGCAAATGACATATCCAATAAGGGTTTAATATCCAAAACATATAAAGAATTTATAGAACACCAAAACACATAAATAATCCAATTAAAAATGGACAAAGGACCTGAATAGACATTTTTCCAAAGGAAGACATGTAACTGGCCAATAGACACATGAAAAGATGCTCAACAGCAGTAATTATGAGGGAAACGCAAATCTACACAACAGTGAGATATTACCTTACCTTATATTACCTGTCAGAATGGCTAGAGACAAAAAAACAAGAAATAATAAGTGTCGACAAGAATGTGGAGAAAACTCTGGTGTCCTACTGGCGAGAATGTAAATTTGTGCAGCCACTGTGCAAAATAGTAGAGTTTCCTCAAAAAATTAAAAATAGAAATACTGTATAATCCAGTGTTTCCACTAATAGGTATTTACTGAAAGAAAGTGAAAGCACTAATTTGAAAAGATATATGCACCCCTGTGTTTATTGCAGCACTATTTACAATAGCTAAGATATAGAAACAACCCAATTGTCCAGCGATAGATGAATGTATAAATAATGGTTTACACACACACACACACACACACACACACACACACGCACACACACACACACACACGAAAATTCGTCAGCCATAAAAAAGAATGAGAACTTGCCATTTGCAACAACATAGCATTATACTCTCTAGGTCTATGTAAGTGAAATAAGTCAGACTAAGAAAGACAAATACTGTGTGATTTCACTTATATGTGGAATGTAAAACACACACACACACACACACACACACACACACACACACAAATGAACAAACAAAAAGCAGAAACAGATCCATAAATATAGGAAAACAAACTTATGGTTGTTAGGGCAAATAGGCAAAATGAGTGAAGGGAGTGAGGGATAGAGGCCTCTAGTTAAAGAATGAATAAGTTATGAGGATAAAAGGTCCAGCATAGGGAATAGAATCAATGGTATTATAATAGTGTTCTATGGTGACAGATGGTAGCTACACTTGCGGTAAACAGAGTATAATGTATAGAAAAGTTGAATCACTATGCTGTACATATGAAACTAATGTAATATTGTATGCCTCATATATTTCAACAACAACAATAACAAAATACTCAGTAAAAGATGGTTGAAAAAGAGGAAAAGAGGGAACAAACGATAGATGGGACAAAAAGAAAACAAATACCAAAAGGAGATAGATTTAAATCTAACCTTATCATTGGTCATGTTAAATATAAGGTTCTAAACACACAAATAAAGAAATCAAGATTAAATGAGGTCACAGGGTGGGATCCTAATCCACTGTGACTGATGTCCTTTTAAGAGGAAGAGGGGTGCCTGGGTGGCTCAGTCAGTTGAGCATCGACTTCGGCTCAGGTCATAATCTCATGATTTGTGAGTTCGAGCCCCACATCGGGTTCTGTGCTGACAGCTCAGAGCCTGGAGCCTACTTTCTCTCTACCCCACCCCTGCTTGTGCTCTGTCTCTCTCTTTCAAAAATGAACATAAAAAAAATTTTAAAAATTAAGAGGAAGAGACAGCAGGGGAGAATATGGTGGAACATCATGGAAGCATTTTTTGTGTCTCTCAACTCTGAAATGCAGCCAGATCAACACTAAACCATCTTGCATACCTAGAAAACTTATTTGAGGATTAACATAACAATCTGAACAACCTGAACCACAGAACTCAGCAGGTACATGGTGTGGAAAGGTGAACTGGGGGAGTGTGCATGGAGGGTAGGGAGCTGTTTTTGCTTGTTGGAAGAGGCCAGAGATGGGGGGAGAATAAGGGAAAAGCACCCCTCACCCTGAAAGCACGTGGAGAAAAAATGAAGAGTGGAAACAGCTGCAAGGGGCTGAACAAAAAAGGGAGAAAAGAGAAGGTTTAAATTCCATTAAGACTCTATAAACAGGGGAAGCACAGAGTCTGAAACTCCACAGCTTGATACCTAGCAGTGCTCTGGTGAGAAGGGTGAATCCCCAGGAGCAGAGAGAAAGGTCTGAGGGGTCGGAGACATGGTTCTCCTGATGGGAGGAAACTTGGTAGAGGCTGTGTGGCCTCACCACAGGAAAACATCCCAGCAGACCCCAGAAAATAACCACATTTTCTGGTATTGGAACAAGGATGTTAAGGGTGAAGCCTGGTGCCAGATATGTGTTGTGATTTACCATAATCCCTGAAATGCTGCTGCTATGTGATCACACAAACTTTATCTGGGGTGGGTTGGCACCTAGTCGGTCTCTGGACATCAGCAGCAGCACGGTCTCACGAAGGTTCTGGTGGTGGGACGGCGCCCAGCCATTGCTTAGCAAGACCATCCCCCAGAGGGTCAGAATAGGTCAAAGCCACAGTCCCTCAGAAGTGAGGGGTTGGGAAACACAGCACCATCTGAGATAAAACTCAGGAGGGAGGTCCTACCTGGCAGCCTGATGGCTTGGTCACAGACAGTCTACAAGCGGGAAGTAGACAGAAGCTAGAGACAAAGGCAGGGTGCTTGATTGCCCATAGGTGAGAGCACAGAGTTCTGATACTATAAACTGGGTAGCTGGGTGATGCCATTTTGACCCGTCCTACACATGTGCACACATGCCTACATTCACTAGAACAATCCACCCCAGTAAGCTAAGCAGTGCCATCTAGTGGAGAACGAAGCCAATTCACTAAGCCCCGCCCAACTGGGCCAACCACATTCTTAAGGAACACCACAAGTCTCTCTGCCTGCTTAGTTTATGGACTACAAAGTGCTTCATAGTTTAGCTTCTAGGGGAAACCAGATGTAATTTCAATTGTATTTCATTCTGTTTACTGGTCCCTCTGTTCAATTTTTTTTCTTTTCTTGTTCTTGAATACAGAAAGAGAAAAAATTTATTTTTTATATTCAATTTTTATTAAAAAGATTCTTCATTTTTGTCTACTACATTTTTTACTTTTTTGTAACTTTTAAAAATTCTATTTTACCCTCATTTCATTTTATTCTACTGTATTCATTTTTTCAATTTTTCAAACGTTTTCCTTTTTTCTTTTCCTTTTTCTTATCTTTCCCTTTTTTCTCTAATCTGTCAAGTTTCTTTCAACAACAAGACCAAAACACACCTAGGATCTAGCACCCTTTATTTGATTTATTTGTGTTGTTTTTAATTGTTTAATTCTATTATTTTTTTTAATTATTAATTCATTTTCTTCCTTCAAAATGACACCCCAAAAGAAAGAACAGGAATAAACGACAGCCAGGGACTTAGTCAACACAGATACAAGCAAGATGTCTGAACCAGAATTTAGAATCACGATAATAATAATACTAGCTGGGGTCAAAAATAGATTAGAATCCTTTTCTGTGGAGATGAAAGAAGTAAAAGCTAGTCAGGATGATATAAAAAATTCTATAACTGAGCAGCAATCTCAAATGGATGCCACAGAGGCAAGTAAGGATGAAGCAGAGCAGCAAATCAGGGATATAGAGGACAAACTTATGGAGAATAATGAAGCAGAAAAAAAGAGGGAGACTAAGACAAAAGAGCATGATTTAATTATTAGAGAAATCAGTGACTCATTAAAAAGGAATAACATCAGAATCATAGGAGTCCCAGAAGATGAAGAGAGGGGAAAAGGGGTACAAAATTTATGTGAGCAAATCATAGTGGAAAACCTCCCTAACCTGGGGAAAGACAAAGACATAAAAATCTGAGAAACATAGAGAACTCCCATTAGATTCAACAAAAACCGACCATCAACAAGGCATATCATAGTCAAATTCACAAAATACTCAGGCAAGGAAAGAATCATGAGGTTAGCAAAGGAAAAAAAGACCTTAACCTAAAAGGGAAAACAGATTAGGTTCTCAGCAGACCTACTCACAGAAACTTGGCAAGCCAGAAAGCAGTGGCAGAATATATTCAATGTGTTGAATTGGAAAAATATGCAGCCAAGAATTCTTTATCCAGCAAGGCTGTCATTCAAAATAGAAGGAGAGAGAAAAAGTTTCCAGACAGACAAAAATTAAAGGAGATTGTGACCACTAAACCAGCACTGCAAGAAATTTTAAGGGGCACTTTCTGAGGGGAGAAAAGATGAATATATATATATGTATATGTATATGTATATGTATATGTATATGTATATGTATATGTAAATAAATAAATACCAAAAGCAACAAAGACTAGAAAGGACCAGAGGATGCCACCAGAAACCCCAATTCTACAAGCATCATAATGGCAATAAATTCATATCTTTCAGTACTCACTCTAAACATCAATGGACTCAATGCTCTAATCAAAAAACATAGGGTAACAGAATGGATAAGAAAACAAGATCCATTTATATGCTGTTTATAAGAGACCCATTTTAGATCTAAAGACACCTTCAGATTTAAAGTAAGGGGATGAAGAACCATCTATCATGCTAATGGCCTCCAAAAGAAAGCCAGAATAGTCATACTTGTATCAGACAATCTAGACTTTAAAATAAAGACTGTAACAAGAGATGAAGAAGGGCATTATATTGCGGTTAAGGGGTCCATCCACCAAGAAGATCTAACAATTGTAAACATTTATGTTCCAAATGTGGAAACACCCAAATACATAAATCAATCACAAACATAAAGAAACTCAGAGATAATAATACCATAATAGTAGGGGACTTCAACACCCCATTTACAACAATGGACAGATCATTTAAACAGAAAATCAACAAAGAAACAATGTCTTTGAATGACACTCTGGACCAGATGGACTTAACAATATATTCAGAACACTTAATCCTAAAGCAGAATACACATTCTTCTTGAGTGCATGTGGAGCTTTCTCCAGAATAGATCACATCCTGGGACACAAATCAGCCCTCAACAAGTACAGAAAGATCAAGTTCATACTGAGCATATTTTCAGACCACAATGCTTTGAAACTCAAAATCAACCACAAGAAAAAATTTGGAAAGATAACAAATAACTAAAGAACATCCTACCAAAGAATGAATTTGCTAACCAAGAAGTTAAAAAGGAGATTAAAAAGTACATGGAAACCAATGAAAATGATAACACCACAGCACAAAACCTCTGGGACACAGCAAAGTGGTCATAAGAGTAAAGTATATAGCAATCCAGACCTTCCTAAAGAAGGGATAAAGGTCTCAGATACAACCTAACCTTACACCTTAAAGAGCTGGAAAAATAGCAAATAAAACCCCAAATTGGCAGAATAAAGGAAATAATAATGATTAGAGCAGAAACCAATGCTATTGAAACCAAACAACAACAACAACAATAACAACAACAAAAACAGTAGAACACATCAATGAAACCAGGAGCTGGTTCTTTGAAAAGATTAACAAAATTAATAAATCCTTAGCCAGTTTGATCAAAAAGAAAAAGGAAAAAGGAAAGAGCCCAAATAAATAAAATGAAGGATGAAATAGGAGAGAGCACAACCAACACTGCAGAAATACAACAATAATAAAAGAATATTATGAGCAATTATATACCAATAAAATGGGAAATGTGGAAGAAATGGAAAAATTCCTGGAAACATATAAACAACCAAAACTGAAACAGGAAGAAATAGAAATTTGAACAGACCCATAACCAGCAAAGAAATTCAATTAGTAATCAAAAATCTCCCAAAAAAACTAGAGTCCAGCGCTGGATGGCTTTACAGGGGAATTCTACCAAACACGTGAAGAAGACTTAACACCTATTCTTCTGAAACTGTTCAAAAAAAAAAAAAAAAAAGAAAAAGAAAAAGAAAAAAAAGAAAAAAGAAATGGAAGGAAAACTTCCAAACTCTTTCTATGAAGCCAGCATTACCTTGATTCCAAAACCAGACAAAGACCCCACTAAAAAGAAGAACTACAGGCCAATTTCCCTGATGAACATGGATGCATAAGTCCTCAACAAGATACTAGTCAAGTGAATCCAACAATCATTAAAAGAATTATTCACCATGACCGAGTAGGATTTTTATCTGAGATGCTGGGCTGGTTCAATATCCACAAAACAATGTGATACATCGCATCAATAAAAGAACAAGAACCACATGATCCTCTCAATAGATGCAGAGAAAGCATTTGACAAAATACAGCATCCTTTCTTGATAAAAGCCCTCAAGAAAGTAGGGATAGAAGGATCATACCACAAGATCATAAAATCCATATATAAAAGACCCCACTGCTAATATCATCCTCAATGGGGAAGAACTGAGAGCTTTCCCCCGAAGGTCAGGAGCATGACAGAGATGTCCAGTCTCACCACTGTTATTCAACATGGTACTGGAAGTCTTAGCTTCAGCAATCAGACAACACAAGGTAATAAAAAGCATCTACATCAGCCAGGAGGAAGTCAAACTCCAACTCTTCACAGATGGCTTGATACTCTATATGGAAAACCCACAAGATCTCACCAAAAACCTACTAGAACTGATCCATGAATTTAGGAAAGTCGCAGGATATAAATCAGTGCCCAGAAATCATTTGCATTCCTATACACCAATAATGAAGCAACTGAAAGAGAAATTAAGGAATCGATGCCATTTACAACTGCACCAAAAAACATAAAATACCTAGGAATAAACCTAACCAAATAGGTGAAAAATCTATACACTGAAAACTAAGGAAAACTTATGAAAGAAATTGAAGAAGACACACACACACAAATGGAAAAATATTCCATGCTCCTGGATTGGAAGAACAAACATTGTTAAAATGTTGATATTACCCAAAGGAATCTACATATTCAAGGAAATCCCTATCAAAATAACAGTACCATTCTTCACAGAGCTAGAACAAAATCCTAAAATTTGGAACTAGAAAAGACCCCAAATATCCAAAGCAATCTTCAAAAAGAAAACTGAAGCTGGAGGCATCACAATCCTGAACTTCAAGATGTATTACAAAGCTGTAATCATCAAGACAGTACGGTACTGGCACAAAAACAGACACTCAGATCAATGGAACAGAATAGAGAACCCAGAAAAGAACCCACAAATGTATGGCCAACTAATGTTTGACAAAGCACACAAGAATATCCAATGGAATAAGACAGTCTCTTCAGCAAATGGTGCTGGGAAAACTGGATAGCGACATGCAGAAAAATGAACCTGGACCACTTTCTTACACCATACACAAAAATAAACTCAAAATGGATGAGAGACCTGAATGTAAGACAGGAAGTCACCAAAATCCTTGAGGAGAAAGCAGGCGGCAAAACCTCTTTGACCTCGGAAGCAGCAACTTCTTAGTCAACACTTCTCTGGAGGCAAGGGAAACAAAAGCAAAAATGAACTATTGGGACTTCATCAAAATAAAAAGCTTCTTCCCAGTGAAGGGAACAATCAGCAAAACTAAAAGGCAACTGACAGAATGGGAGAAGATATTTGCAAATGACATACCAGAAAAAGTTAGTATCCAAAATCTAGAAAGAACTTATCAAACTCAACACCCAAAAAAATAATCCAGTGAAAAAATGGGCAAGAGACATGAATAGACACTTCTCTAAAGAAGAAATCCAGATGGCTAATAGACTCATGAAAAAATGTTCAAGATCACTCATCATCAGGGAAATACAAATCAAAACCAAATGAGATACCACCTCACACCTGTCAGAATGGCTAAAATTAACAACTCAGGATATGACAGATGTTGGTGAGGATGCAGAGAGGTACAGCCACTCTGGAAAACAGTATGGAGGTTCCTCAAAAAATTAAAAATAGAACTACCTTACGATCCAACAATTGCACTACTAGGTATTTATCCAAGGGATACAGGTGTGCTGTTTCAAAGGGTCACATGTACCCCAATGTTTATAGCAGTGCGATTGACAAAAGACAAAGTATGGAAAGATCCCAAATGTCCACCAATGGATGGATGGATGGATAAAGAAGATGTAGTATATATACACAATGGAGTGTTACTCAGTAATCAAAAAAGAATGAAATCTTGCCATTTGCAACTATGTGGATGGAACTGGACGGTATTATGCTAAGCGAGATTATTCAGAGAATGACAAATATCATATGAATTCATTCATATGAGGAACTTAAGATACAACATAGGTGAACATAAGGGAAGGGAAGCAA
This sequence comes from Felis catus, assembly GCF_018350175.1. Taxonomy (NCBI): domain Eukaryota; kingdom Metazoa; phylum Chordata; class Mammalia; order Carnivora; family Felidae; genus Felis; species Felis catus. The sequence continues at coordinate 48,463,787 of NC_058376.1, forward strand.
AAATAATATAAAAACACGGACAGGGACAAAACGTCCATGACTCTTAAATATAGAGAACAAAGAGGGTTGTTCGTGGGCTTGTGGGAGGGGGGATGGGTTAAATGGGTAAGGGGCATTAAGGAATCTACTCCTGAAATCATTGTTGCACTATATGCTAACTAATTTGGATGTAAATTAAAAAATAAATTAATTAGGTAATTCAAAAAAGAAAAAAAAAGAGGAAAAGACATGAAGGATGTGCACATTCAGAGGATAGGCCATATGAGGACATAGTGAGAAGGTGGCCATCTGCAATCCAAGTCTTCAAAACAACCCAAATCTGATGATACCTTGATTTCAGATTTCTGGCTTCCAGAACTTAAGTTTCTGGAAAATAAGAAAATAAATTTCTGTTGTTTAAGCTACCATGTCTGTAGCATTCTCTTATGGCAACGCTCGCAAGTGAATAGAACATTGCTTTTATGAAGAGCAGAATACACATTCTTTTCAAGTACACACAGAACATCTACCAAAATAGATCATATCCTGGCCATAAAAAAGTCTCAATAAATTTAAAATGATTTAGATATCTGTCAGAGCATGTGACAACAATGGAGATACATTAGAAGTCAGTAACCGAATAATCTCTAGAAAATCTCAAAATATTTAGAAATTAAATTACATATTTCTAAATAATCAATGAGTCAAAGAACAAATCAAAAGGGAAGTTAAAAAGTGTTTTGAACAGAGTAAAAATGAATATACAACATATCAAAAACTTTTGGATACTGCTTAAATAATATCTAGGGGAAAATTTGTAGCACTAAATGCCATAATAAAGAAGAGAGATTCTAGATCAATGAGCCCATATTCCACCTTACGGAAATAGAGGAACAAATTAAACTACATTAAGCAGAAGAAAAAAAATAAAGATCAGAGTAAATAGACAAAATTAATGAAACACAAATTTGACTTTTTCAGAAGATCAATAAATTAATAAACCTACAGCAAGATTGATTAGGCAAAAGAGAAAAAAAAGACACACATCATCAGTAACAGGAATGAGATGATATCACTAAGATTTCTACAGCTCTTAAAATAACAAACAATATGAGAATATTAAGAACCTTATACCAATAAATTTGACAACTTAGATGAAATGAACTAATAACTCGAAAGACAAAAATTACCAAAACTCACTAGGGAAGAAAAAATACTCTGGATAGCTCTACACCCATTAAAGAAAGTGAATTATACATAAAATCCTTCCAACAAAGAGAATATGAGGCTCAGATGGTTTCATTGGTAAATACTACTAAACATTCAGGGAAGAAGCAATAGCAATTCTAAATTTTTTCAGAAAAGTGAAAAGGAGAGTTCAGCATTATACTGAGACTAAAACATGACCTATTACAAAAAAAGAAAACTACAGACCACTATCTTTCACTGAATACAATTCTCAACAAAATTTTAGCAAATGAGATCCAGCAATATATTAAAATGAGAATACATTATGACCATGGAGTTTGTGCCTGGAATGCAAAGTTAAAAATTCAAAAGCAATTATTTCATTGTATTAACAAACTAATAAAGACAAACATAATCATCTTCATAAAGGCAGAAAAATCATTGGACATGATCTAGCACTCGTTTCTGATAATAGTTACCACCGAAGTAGGCATAGAAGGGAATTTTCTCAACACAATAAAGAGCATGTATGAAAAGCCTACAAGGTAACATCATATATATTCAGGTGAAAGGCTGTATGTTTTTTCCATAAGACCAGGAATAAGAAAGGATGTCCATTCCCCACTGTATCTATTTAGTGTTTTATTGGAAGTTCTTGCCAGTATGATAAGGCAAGGAAAAAGGCACCCATGTTAGGAAGAAGTAAAATGTCACTCTCAAATGACATGATTTTGTATGTAGAAAATCTAATTGACCTACATAAAAGCTACTGAGTTTCACAAGGTTGCAGGATATAAGATCACTGTATAAAATAAATTTTTCTATATAGTAGTAATGAACAATTGGAAACTGAAATTAAAAATACTATTTTAATGGTTTTCTGTGTACTGAAATTTAAATAACATTGGTTATAGAAGTCAAAGACCTAAATAAAATATGCCATGTTCATAAATAGGAAAGCTAAATGTTGTACAGCTCTCAATTTTTCCCAATTCATCTATAGGCTGAATTCAATTCTAATAAGAATCTAACCAGGCTATTCTTGGACATTGATAAGCTGATTCTAAAATTTATACGGAGATACAGAGGACCCAGAGTCACCAATACAATACCACTACCACAGTAACACAAACATGGTGGTATTGATGTAAAAGCAGATAAACAGATCAATGCAACAGACTAGAGAGCTAAAAAGAGTTCCACATATATATGTACAATTCATTTTTGATAAAAGTACAAATGAAATTCAGTGGAAAGAATAGTTTTTTCAACACATGATGCTGGAACAATTCTATATCCATTAGCAAGGAAACAAATTGTTATTCACACCTTGTATCATATACAAAATGTGACACAATGTGGATCATAGACCTAAATTTAAAAGAAAACTTCTAGAAGGAAACAGCAGAGAAACTTCTAGAAAGAAATAGAGGTCTTTATGACCTCCAACTGGCCAGTTATTTCTTAAGTACAACACCAAAAATACAACATATAAAAAGCCAAGTTAATAAACTAAGATTTATTAAAATTAAAAAAGAGAAGGTATACACTAGGAAAAAATATTTGTAAAGCATGTATCTGAAAAGGTATTCTACCCAGGAAACAAAGACCGTCAAAACTATAACTCAACAACAAGAAAATAAGCAAGGTTATAAACAAAATGGACAAAAAAATGGGACACGACCAAAATGATGGCAAATAAGCACATGAGAAGCATGCTTAGTAATTACAGATACACAAAGTAAAATCACAGTTTGAAACTACTACACACCTATTAAAATGACTAAAATTAAAAAGACTGTCCTAAATGTTGGCAAAGATGTGGAGGAATTCAAACTCTCATATACTGTTGACAGAAAGGCTAATAGTACAACTACTGTGGAAAACAGTTTGGTAGTTTCTTAAAATGTTAAATGTACACGTATATGATCTAGCCATTGCTCTTGTCAGCATTCATCCAAAAGGAATGAAAGCACATATCCATATAAACACTTGTACTTTAAGGGTTATGGCAGCTTTATTGGTAATATAAGAAAGTTAGAAAAAACCTTAATGTCATGAATAGGTTTAATAAATAATTATATATATCCATTCAATAGAATACCAGTCAGGATTAAAAGAAATGAACTGTTGCTACATGTTTCAACATGGATGAACCTTAAAATAATTATGCTGAGTCAAAGAAGCCAGACCAAAAAAAGTTCATATCGTATCCTTTCTTTATATAAAAATCCACAAAATGGATACATATTTTTAGTATGGCAGATCTGTGATTATCTAGAAACTAGAAATTTGGTGGGAGGAGTGAGACGGAGGAATTATAAAAGTACATGATGAAACTTTTGGAGGTGGTACATGCATTTATTATCTTGATTACAATGATGGTTTCATGAGTGTATACATATGTTAAAATTTATCACATCTTACACTTGAGAAAAACATTATAAAAGGAAATACCAGGCTCTATATCATATTATAGCTTTCTTACTGTGGTAGATTTGATACTGTTCAAAAATATTCTCTATATCCATGGAAGGAGTATACTTTCCCAATCTTTGATTTGAGCTTGGCTATGTGACTTTCTTTAGCCAATGAATATTGGCAGGTGTAAAACACAGAGGAGCTTAAAATGCTGTATTTGAACTCTCCACTCTTGACTTTGTATTGTCATTAGAATGGCTTCTCCTGAGTCACTGTTGGTCTTTCATCCTGAGCACCAAAATGAAAAATGTGGAGCAGATCTGAGCCCAAGACATAGGAAGCCCAGCTGTATCTGATGCTGGAGGCAGAACCATCCAGTCAAGAATAGCTAGATCAGCTGACCCTCAGGTGACTTGCAGACACATGAGAAATAAATCCTTATTAGAACATGCTACTAAGATTTTGCAGTTATTACACAGCAAAAGCCAAGTGATACTCCCATCAAAGACAGCCTTGTCAAAACTGAGATTTGGAGCCAATCATACACACCTTTGAATCTGGGCTTCCCAAGAGGATCAGTTTCTCTTGTTGGACTTGAGCTAAAGTCAGTTACATTACCTGAGAATAGAAGATAATAAATAATTTTAGAAAGATATAAAAAAGCTTCTCAATAAAATGAAAAAGTATTAAAGATTATAAATATTTAATAATGCCTCCTAGTCAGATGCCTGCAATTTTGATTTCCTTTATTATTATTATACACATTATCCACAATAAAAGGCTTTAAAAATTTTTTTTTCAACGTTTTTTATTTTATTTTTGGGACAGAGAGAGACAGAGCATGAACGGGGGAGGGGCAGAGAGAGAGGGAGACACAGAATCGGAAACAGGCTCCAGGCTCCGAGCCATCAGCCCAGAGCCTGACGCGGGGCTTGAACTCATGGACCGCGAGATCGTGACCTGGCTGAAGTCCGACGCTTAACCGACTGTGCCACCCAGGCGCCCCCACAATAAAAGGCTTTTAATTGTGTCCTGCTGCAGGTGTTCTGGAGTGTACTCAATAATGATTTAAAGATTAAAGTAGCCAATACTCATTAATTAAGATACATATGATTAATAATGACATTTGATTTAGTAAGAAGCATTGGGTAATTTATATCTTTTCAGGAAGACTTTTCCAAAAATATTGGGTACTTTATTCTATGTCTGTGGAGTGAAGGACCATATTCTATCTCATAGCATTAAACTTAAGTATAATTGCAAAAATTAAAAAGACATATAATAAAAAATTGAAATAATTCGATAATCCAGAACTGAGACTCTTTTCCCCCTAATTTGAAATCTTTTAGTACTTCATAGTTAAGCATCTAGTGGGAAGTGACTGACATACTAACCAAGATCTTCTCCTGAGGCAGGAACAGTTGGTTGCTTTTCATCTGTCTCTGTTTTCTCTGAGGGGGCTTCAGTAGGCCTGAATGTGGCAGTCAGAGGTGGAGAAGTTACTCGGCCTGATGAAATGATTCCTGTAATGTAGAGGCAAAGTAGTCAGGCTTTATAGGAGCACTGCCAACTTCCCCCATTTATTTATTCCATAAATATTTATTCAGCACTTACCATGTGGCTTGGCACACTATATGCTGGGCTTGGAGAAAAAACAAAACCTGTGTCCTTGATCAAAATAGATGTGTGATCCAAATATATTGAAGCATTATAAATATTGTGAAAAAACTGGATAAGATTACAGGGAAAGTAAGTGGAGGGAGTAGTAATGTCTATGGGAAAAGATGAGGGTGGGTAAGGAATGTCTTTACAGAGGTTGTGCCAATAAAGAAGAGAAGTAATCAGGAGGTAGGTTTGACAGTTATATTCTAGGCTGAGGCTGCAGGAAGAACCAAGTCAAGGAAGCGTGAAACTACTTGGTCCATCTATTTGATGAGGTGAAAGTCAAGAGTACTTTGTGGTATAGTGAGAGCTGGCTATGGAGGGGCAGGGAAGGCCAAATCATGAAGAGCCTTCCATAACATGGATTATTGCTTTTTTTCTTTTTTTAGGTGACAAGGACCTCCTGAAATATTTTCACTAGGAAAATAACAAAATCAGATGAGAAAAGGATGAATGATCAGGTTGCAAAGCTGATGGCTGAGAGGGAAGTCAAGAGACTAAAGCAGCTGTAGTAAGGAAGAACAGAGCAGGTGAACTACATAAGGAGCCATGAGATTAGATGGAAGGTGTTTTAGGGGAATTAGAGTTACTCTTAGAATATGTTTATGGTTCTCTTCAGGATAGGCTGGCTGTACCAAAGTTACACTTACTGATGGGATAGAACAAGGGTTTTATATGACAGGAACCAAGGTCATGAAGCTATAGCTGAAGACACATAGCCTTACATAGTTTTACATGAAAGATGTCAAGGAGATAGAATGACTTGACCTGAAGAGTAACTGGCAGGCATGGGTCATGGCTGGACAAGAAGGAAAAACATGCTTACTGTAATATCTGTGATTCTGGCTTAGTTGCCAGAAAAGTGCCACTTGAGATACTATATTCAATAGCGTCTCCTCTACTCTGAAAAGACTAATTGGTATCCCAAACAGAATCCATCCCAAAGTCCAGGCAAGTCTGGGTGTTTAGAGTAGAGTGGAGGCTGGAGAGGATTCTATAACCCTCCTAGGAAAAGGACTCATTCTCAACCAAGGGACAGCCAAGGTCTATAAGACTGACCCAAGGACCATGACTTATCATGGAACAATGAATGAGGGACTCAGATGTGCAGCTGGTCCAGCTCTTACAGATTCATGCTTTTGGTGCTAGTGGGAATGGGCCACAATGCGAAGGTGAGAGAAAACCAAGAGAAGTTGGAGCTTTTCAGAGTTGGCAGAACCAGCAGGAAATACTGACATAGCACTTTCACCGTGGCAAGGAAAGCAAACTCAGAGACTTCAGGAGATCTGGAGACAGGGGACAAGTGTCAAGTGCTACCTGGTAGTCTAAGACTGTGCCCACAGGCACATGTGAGAGAGGACTTATGTTCAGAGGATTTCAGAACATGTAGTTGATGTCCTGATTTAAGGACACACTTTCTTTGATGTTAATCAGGTCAAATCTGTACAATTGCCCTTTTTGTTTGGTTCCTCAGTGGAGCCATTCCCTTTGAGTTAGAGGTAGACAGCAAGAATGAGGGTAGGGAATTGGAGTTACTCTTTGAATATGTTTATGGTTCTCTTCAGGATGGGCTGGCTGTACCAAAGTTACACTTACTGATGGGACAGCACAAGGGTTTTATAGGAAAGGAACCAAGGTCATGAAGCTATAGCTGAAGACACATAGCCTTATAGGGGAGCTCTACTGAATGGTGGTGGTGGAAGGGGGTGAATTTTCCATAGATGACACTGAGGCAGTACTTTCCTGATGTGACTCATCCAGTCTGACTGGAAGCCTGCTGGAGTTCAAGTCATTGCTGCCCCAGGTTACAATTAATGAGGAAAACCTGGTCTCCTTATTGGGTTCATGTTCCTGGGCCTTGCCTCAGGAAGGCACCAGAAGGGTGAATGAGAGTCTGATTTCTTCCTTCAGCTACTTGGAAAAATGATTAAGAATTTACTGTGTACATGGTACATCACAGAAGCTTCTCCACCCCCAAACCCTCCTTCCATCCTATGAAAAGAGTGACATCCATTCCCTTTCACATAAAGCCTCATCAGTTTCATCTTTCACAGCCATCCTTAACACGTTTATCTTGATTCCATGTACAAAATATTTAAGAAGTAGAGATGGTGGGAGAGGAAAGAAAGATGGTTTGCTGGCAGGTCCAGTGGAAGCGCCCTCAAGAGAAATGAGGTAAAGCTTTCCCCAAACAGAGTCAATTTTCACTGATTCTTAATTTAACTAATTTATTTACTCAGCTACTTATCAAATATCCTCCGTGTGCCAAGCACTGGATTTGGTTCTGTGAATTCAGACAAAAGGTACCAAGGACTCTGTCATCACAGAGCTCCTAGTCTAGCAGGGGAAGACCAGTATGTAAACACACAAGTCTAAGCCAATTTGTTCTCTGCTGTAACAGAGGTAAGTGTCAAGAACAACCAGAACAATGAACCAAGAACAACCAGAAGCAATGCTAATGCTAAAGCGACTTTGAGCAGCTGGGGAAAACTTCTTCAAGGAAAGGATGAAGTATGAGCATCCCAGGTGACTCGAAGGTGTCATTCCACGGAAGGAGACAACACATATCAATGTGTGGCTTGATTTCTATAGTATATTCCTGCCCTGTTGCACAGGCTAGAGCTGCTGGTGTCTAGAGCTTAATCTCTCTCCTGGTTCCATGGTATGGAGGTCAGCATGAAGGCTGGTAAACAGGGGAGTTTTCAGTGAGATGTACAGGATTTCATTCCAAGAGACAATGATAAGCAGATGACAGGACATCACATTTTCCATTATCCCTGGTAGGAAACATACATCATCCCAAATAATTCACTCAAAGGCCTGAGTGAGCGTCTGTCTCACAACATTTGAAAAGCAAACTGGCCGAGATGCACAGGGATGGTTTCCGTGATCTCACCCATCCAGAATCAGGATAGGAGTCCTCAAAACTGTAATTTACAGTGTCCGGTTTTGGGGGCCGACACAGGTATGTGTCACATGCATCATGGACTTGTCCATCGCCTGAGCTAGCACACCAAGAAGGGTTTGTGGTTGTCTAGTAACACTAAAACCACGGAGGAAGAAGGCATATGACTGACATACCTGCACTTCCTGGCTTCCCGGTGACATTATTTGGTGGTAAAGGTTTTCTTCGTGGGGGCACAGGTCTAGGTGGCAAGGGTGGGCGGCGAGTGCCTGGGATTGGGGCTAAGAATTTACATTACAGATAAGGCTGTCATGAGGATTCACTCCATAAACATGTCAGGTTTTAAAAAATAGTACATTTGGGGGGCACCTGGGTGGCTCAGTTGGTTAAGTGTCCAACTCTTGGTTTTGGCTCAGGTCCTGATCTCACAGTTAGTGAGGTTGAGCCCTGCATTGGGCTCTGCACTGACAGTGCAGAGTCTGCTTGTGGTTCTCTGTCTCCCTCTCTGCCACTCCCCAACTCACTCTGTCTTTCTCAAAAATAAAAAAAAAATAAACATTAAAAAATAGTACATTTGGTAAGTAGCTATTGGATGATAGAGAACAGATGCTATAGAAAAGTACCTATGAGTAATATATTCTGACAGTCTTCTAAATTAATACCGGTAATGTAACCAGGGATAATGAAACCCATTAACATATGGAAAAAATATCCTCTAATTATGGGTAAAAACATATAGGTCTATCTGCCTTTTGAAACTGTATAGATATAGAGAGTTTAAGATCTTTAGTTTCTCATATAGGCTCGACAGTATTTCTCAGTTTCATTGTCCCCCTAGTGCCTTGGATTTACAGATGTACTACAATTTCTTATATCAATTTGGCTTTAAATTGTTAAAGGATAAAATGTATCCTTTAGTGGAGAAATTTCAAAAGATTACAACAAAGCAGCCTTGATGGCAGAAGCAATAAGCCTATGCCTGTGGAGAACAATGTCGCTACAAACAATTGCACACTGCACAGGACACCAGGATAGGGATATGTGAGTGTGAACCAAAGTTTTCTTTTTTTTCATGTTTATTTATTTTGAGAGAGAGATAGATAGCAAGTGGGGGAGGGGCAGGAAGAGAGAGACAGAATCCCAAGAAGGCTCTGTACTGTCAGCACAGAGTCTGATGTGGGGCATGAACTCACCAAATCTAAAATTATGACTTGAGCTGAAAGCAAGAGTCCAGTGCTTAACCGACTCAACCATCCAGGTGCCCTGGAAGCTGAAGTTTAACACCCACTCTGCTCACCCCACTAGGAGCCCTGGTGCAAGCCTGCCAGCCCAGAGGAAGGTCTGCCTAAAGGGCAGAGGGAAGCGACACCTTTTTATAATATGCACAGAAGTATCTTTTTATACTTTTCACAAAGGCTGGCAAGGCTAGAGGTGCCTAGAGCAGTCCACCTTAACCCACACTTTAAATCTTGTGTTATAACAAGATTTTATAGCCTAAGAATTTATCTCTTTCACTGCATAATATATGTTGGTTAAAAACCTTCAAGTAAAATTGACAACCTAGGAAAATGCCCTGTGACTAAGTACTTCCTGGGAGACCAGCATAAACCCTGTCAGGTAAAAAGATACAGTAAATTGCATAAGAACAAAACGTGAACATGATGAAGACCCAAACCCACAAGGAATCTTTACTGTTTGTCCATTGTGACCCCTCCAAACATTATACAAAGTAGTGATTCTTAAATTAGTACCCCCATTAGAGGTTCTTATTCATATTTAATGTGTCCCAAAGATAACGCTTTAGAATGCATCTCTAGCGGTACCCATGTAGTGTCGGCATGGTGCTTTGGGAGCTGTGAGGATGATGTTTTTGCTACATTTGCCACTACGGTTACTGCCCAAGCGGCAGAGCAGAGCGAACTAAGGGAGTCAGGACCTTGTTCCTTACCTGGTTTTTTTGTGATATGGGTAGAGTCCACTGACACATCTTTGCCAGCACCTGATGGCTTTGGTGCTTGCTTGACCCCTATGAGCAGAGATAATGAAAGGGAATAAGTACACAGCAAAAATGTACTAAATGTGTTTCAAAGAAACTTGGTAGAGTTATCAGTGATAATGTGCATTCTGTGCAGAACAGTGGCATTGGTGTTTTTGTGCCCAAACACTTTAACTGGGTTCTCCTGTCTGCATATAGAAAATATTCAAAGCCCTATATTAATTAGCTGTAATAGTTTCTCTGAAGAGTTAGTGTTTGATTGTGGATCGTGGATTTATCTTAATTTTCCATGATGTCCACACTGCACTGCCTTCCTGGGTGGTATGGTCTTACACGGCAGACTTCATCTTCGGGGATTGGCTATTTTTTGTCAATATTTCTGGGTACATTCTGTGGTTTAAAAAAAAAAAAGATTTCCTCCAACGCCTCAATACCCGTCTCTACCCCAAACCTCTTAAAATTCCAATGTGTTTGGATTTAAACTTGGAAAGTTGATTTTAAAAATATTCCTGGAGAAGTCCTGGCTGGTTAGGCCACAAACTGAATCTGTACCTTTGAGACTTGTAATTTAGTCCTGGTCAGGCCTAGATCTCCAAATTGCTATTTGGAAGAAACTGATCTGCAAATGGTTTTGTGTGATATTTTATCTCCTGAGTCTCTCAAATACAGTGTAGTGATTATTACTCAGTCATTCACCTAAATACTCATGCGGAGTTGGATATCTGCCCCAAGGAGAGGGGGAGCCAATTTAAGTTTTATTTTTAAAATTATTATCCTTTTATATTATAAAATAATCTTCCTTTATGTGGCTGACAGTTATCATTAAGAACAGAAATAGACATTATCCATACAGAGAGGCAAGAATTCATACTGTGAGGATCTGACTAGAATTCACATATTAAAAAATAAGAATAAAGTATTTAATATACTAGTCTGTGCATTAACAAGGACAATCAAAACTTTGAGCACTCGCCATGTTTTAAGGACTATGTAGTGACATTGCACACTCAACCTCATTTACTGTGCAGGCTGATATATTGATTAAAATACAAGAGAAGTTTTGCTTGCCTGAAATCAGATGATATTATTACATTAATGTATAAAAATAAATTATTAATTATAATTATAAACCAACATTTTTATTTGACTGTAATAACACTGTAATTAGTGACATATAATAATTATTATTGTTGTAATTATTATAATTAACATTAACTTATAAACCCTAGTATTGCAATCCATACTGTCTTCTGCTTGGTTAAGAGATAATACGTAAAATCATGGAGAATGTTGGTATAGAGCCATGAATTAAATTTGCTTATTTGTACTAGGAAGAAAATGTTTTGAGGGACAATGACTATTTTTTGGCTAACCCCACAAGCATGGCAAAAACAAATAGCTCATTAGTCTTCCTGTGCTTACTCTCAGAGGTAGTGGGGTCAGAGAAAGGACTCATTTGTGCATGGCATAGAGGAATGAAAAATACTTCCATTTGTGTTACTGGGATAGCCTGGCTTGGTGAGATTGATTTACCACTACTTTTTGAGAGTAAAAAATGTGTTGTGTACTCAAGAAGGCTCTAGAAGTCTAGTAGGTTGTGTGTGCCTTTAGTGATTCTTCACAGCATTTCTCCAAATCTTTCTAACCAAAAGACAAAAACGATGTATTTTGATCCAAAGTACCTTCATATTCATTACCCAATTTGATCCTTACAACACTTCTGTGTGGGACATACCACCCAGGTTCCACAGATGAGGAAACCCAAGGCAAGGAAGATTAAGCAATTCATAGCGAGGAAGTGTTGGGACTCAGACCAACATGTGCCCAAGCTCCAAGGCCTAGCTCTTCAACACTAAGTGGCATAGCACAGTGTACGGTCTTCCTCTCATCATTGTCTTGCTTCTGTTATTCCACATAAAGACTCTAAGTGACTCTAGCTTCAGAGTCTTATACACTGCCTACTGGATGGTTTGAGGCATTGCCATTGTGTGAGGTCTAAATGTCCCTGGCTGGCAAGCATGTGTCATCCAATTATGCCACTAGTGTGTGGGGCTCAGACATAGCTCAACCTGACAACAGTGGACAAATCCTCTAAGCCACAGTGGCTAGTGAATTGGAGATCTAGGAGAGAATCCAAAATTCTGCAAGAAAACTTTATGAGTAAGACCAAAGTTATAATTTTCCTGGATTCTTTTGTAATTAAGGGAGAAATCAGCAGAAACCAGTCATTTTGTGTTCCTTTCTATGTAGGTAGAAACAGCATCTTACTGTTATGATCCTTAAATGTAAGTGCCCAAACCATTAAGCAGCTAATTTGGACTTTCTTCAGCCTTCACAAATAGATAAAAGTTGGCAGGGTATAAAAACACCAGTAAGAGCCCTGCCAAAGGCAGCCATGAACCTCAGGGAAAGGGCACTGAATGGGGGAGAGAAGGATGAACTCCGGTTCTGGCCGTGCCTGCACCTTGTTGTGGTTTGCATGTCAGCCAAGCAGCAATGTGAGCACCAGAGCCCAGACACCAGTGAACTTCTTTTACTCTGAATCAGAGAGCAAGTGGAGGCCAGAGGTAGCAGAGAGGCAATGGGAAGACAAAGGAGGAAGCCAGGAAGAGAGATACTATGGAGAAAGAATTCTCAGGAATTGGCACTTAATCAGCCAGTCTGGCCCAGGCTGTGACCTGAGTTCTTTTTCCCTCAGGCAGGATTAATCAACATAGTTTCTAAAGGGCAGCATTGGCTCTGGAAGCACCAAGTGGAGCTCCAGCATGAGCCCCGAATCGCCATATGGGAGTTCTCCAAAAATCTCTGGATTTACATAGTTCACCCCTTAGCAATTTATTGTCAAAAATGAAGTAATGGTTTGCGTATTTTTAACCATGGTAACAAAAACGTTGCAAACAAATACAGTAAACTGAAAATCCATTTCCAAATGTTTTAGGCACTATTCCTGGTGACCAAAAAGGGGTGGTATTTATGCATGATTGGTCTCTGTGCCCTTGTCTCCAAATCTTAGCACCTTGCTAAAAAGCCAGGAGTGATGAGCCAGCAGACTGGAAGATTTAGCCACAGCCCAGAAAAACACATTCCTCATCTCAGAGGAGTCTGGTTTCTGGTTGTCAAGCACACTCAGTGTGGGGGCAGTCAAGTGTGGATTCCTCATTAGGAGGCATAGAAAGGAGTCTCAGGTTCAAGTATTTAACATATCTGCTAAACCACATGTGTCAAGGTAGTTTCCAGATTACATTTTGCCTGAAACATAATGGGCCTTCAATAAATGTTGGTTGGATGAAAGTGTATCTGTACAGCTCAGTGACTTCTTGCTACAAGGAGAAAGTTGAAGATTGACCCTTGATAAAAGAAGTTAGCCTACTCTGTGCTGGACATGCAATAACCGTTTTTCAGATTTGTGGGCCATACGGTCTCTGCCACAATTGTTCAACTCTACCATTCTGTTAGGAAAGCATGCTGTTTCAACATGGCAGTGAGCCAGATTTGGCTTGTGGGACTATAGTCTTTATATCTAGCCTAGTGCATGCTTATTACATCTCTGCAGTCTAGAGCTGAAATTGGCTATACTTTTTAGAACGTATCAGTGAAGCTGAAACACATCTCTGGAAAGCTTGTAAAAGCAGAGTCCTGGGATAAATAACCTACCAACAACCTCATCCTTTTTAGCCTACTTTGAGACTTGAGGTGGAGAAATATTTACAAATATAGCTCAGAAATTCATATAAAGCTGGGTAAATATCTGCAATGATGTAATGAAATAAGAAACTTGGGTTTTCCTGGAGTTTATGGAATCATTGCAAGATTTTTTGTAGAGGCCTAAATAATCAAAGGTCCGTAGTTTTGAGACCTCAGAATGTTTCTTTCTTAGTCTTCCAAGGGCACAGTCTTAAGTGGCCTAAGACCATGAAGAGTGTATCCTATAAATCCTACACACTTCCTTTATCAAGTGATTTTTCTTTTTAATGTAAAATATCTGGGCTGAAAACTTTAGACAGAAAAACTACAGGAAAATGTGTGTAACGTGGATGAATAATAAATATTCTGGACAAGATGTCAAAGTTGATTAAGAATCAGTTGGTGTAGAAATTAAGTCTCATTAAGACTCAATAGAAGCTAGAAGTGAATGTAGATGAGATCATGGGACTGGGGTCAGAGAAGAAAATAAACTTAATGTAAATACCTGCATTTCTGGTAAACAAGCCAGAATGAAACTATGCAGAGGCAAAGTGAGGGGGACACATTTAAGTCAATAACCTGGAATGAATAGATTTCAAAAAATTCTTTTTCTCACCAGTTTTTAAAAACCTTATTCCCTAAGCAAATAGTCTGAAAGCTATTAAATTTTCCTTTCATAATATCCTACATGTTATCTGTGATTTTCAATTTTTTTTACCATTTTACTTTTCTTTTTGCCTCATTGCACTGGCTGAATACTCCACTACTGTTTTCAGCATAAGTGGTAAAAGTAGGAATCCTTGTGTTCTTGATGTTAGGAGAAAAACATTCAGACCACTGTTAAATATGTCAGTTGTAGGTTTTTCACAGATGCTCCTTATCAGAGTGAGAAAAATTTCTTCTATTCCTTATTTTCTGAAAATTTTCATCATGAATGGATTTTGAATTTTATCTAATGGTAGCTTTTTTTTTGTATTTACTGAGGTGATTGTATGATTTTTCTCCTTTTCTCTGTTAATGTGGTGAATTAAATTTCTTTGAATGTTGAGCCAACCTTGCATTCCTGAGGCAAGCATCATTTGGTTATGTGATAATGTAGTAGATTTGGGGATGTATCACTCCCAGACCTCTAATCAAGGCTCTCTTAGCAGAGGCTGATCCTGAAGGAACAGAAAGGGGATGCTGTCTGCTGACCTCATTCCTTGCAGATGGGCAGTAGGTCCTCCCCTGAAGGGGAATCTCAATAGGTAATAGAGCATAGGACATGTGCGATGCATTTTAGTTGGGGGTGGATGTAGAACAAGGGAAGCAGAAACTGAACTCACCTTTGTCTACCTGTGCTCACCAGCCCATTTCTACCAGCAACTAACTAATTAAAATGCAGAAGCTCTGCTTAGAGATCATCCTTCCACAGTTTAGCTAGATGAGTAATACTACAGAGTTGATTTCATCTACACAAAAGGGGAAGGGATGTCAATTTGTGTTACAAGGGGGTCTAGAAAAAAATGTTTGTATTGCAGATAAACTTGTAATAATGCTGTTTTCTTTCTGAAAGACAATTAGCATTCTCCTAGTGAGAATCAATGCTTGATTACACTGAAGGTTAATGACTTTCACGTTTGATCATAGGTACTGTTTTTTCACTTGCTTTGTTGACAGAAATGTTTCTATTTTTGCTTAGACAAACTCCAGGGAATTGCTTTGACTATTAACAAGGTGGCTCTGTTAAGAGCCAGACTGTTTATATCAGTCTGAGAAACTATGCATTGCCTAAACCCACAGTCGGGAATAATAAAAGGAACAGCTGAGCACAAATAGATAATGGAATGCTTTCTTGCTTTTCATGAGTCAGGGGTTTATAGTAATTGCCTCATTAATTAATTTGAAGGAAAGTGTGGATTCCTAGAACTTCACACACTGTAATAACCTAGGACAAAACAAAACAAAACAAAATCCACCCCAAAACAAAAAACAAAAAACACTGTACAACAAATCTAAATGATTTTTAGACCAGATATCATTAGGTATTATTTATATCTCTCTCTCATTAGGGAATCATCATGGATTAAATATATATGCAATAACTCAATTCTAATTTCCATGCTCTTTTGCATAAGTATATGATTTGTACTATTAAAAATATTGCAATATTGCAAGGAAATGATGCAATCCCATATGAGGGCATCTAATAACTACTATTTATCTATTTAGTGAGTTTGGTGTTTGAACTTTTATCACATCATTTTCTTAGTTATCTGTATAATTTCAACTCCCCACAAATCTGGCTGGATTAGGGCAATGTCACTTAATTCCTGAATTAAACTGAATGATTTGGAAACTTTACTCTGAGTCTTAGCTCCTCTTGTTAGAAGGTCATGTTCCAGATTACCAACAAATGCAAAAAAAAAAAATTGTAATGGTACTTGTGAAATTACAAACTTAAAAGCCAAGTGATTATAGTCTGAAAGGCCAAGCCTATGCATGGATAGTGTTTTTGAAATTAGGGAAAACAGCTATTTTGATATTTTCATTCAGTGATACATATGATACTATTTCATCAGGATCTTTTCAAGGATCAAGACTATATATGGTAGCTGATTTAGTGAGCTGAGTTTAGGAAAGAAAAATTCTTTTTCCATGTTTTCAGAGACATTGGAAAATTTGATTTTGGAAAGATGTACAATTTCCAATTCCAGTTACATTAAGAACTTCCAAGATTGGTAAAAGAAGAAATTTGAAGTGTGAATTACACAAAAGTATAAATTTTGAATGAAACATTTGTAGTTTAGAGAGGATCAAAAGGAAATAAATTTGTGATCATTACCAGCTCCCATTCCATTTCCTTTGGGTGTCCCACTGGGTTTGAGTCTACTAGGTCTTGTAGTTGTCTTATTCAGAACTACAATAAAATGGGAATAAAAAGGTCAGGTATTTTCTTTTTAAAACTTTGTAGTTAAGGAAAGCAAAAGTTCCTGGAGAATTGGAAGTCATTTAACTAAGCAATGGAAAAATTGTGGCTTACCACACATATTGTTCAGAATATGGAAACCACAATTCCGGTTTAAAAATAATAGATTTGAATTTGGGACTAGAGACTTGAGTTTGTACTCTGAGGTGATCACTGGGCTTGAAGAAATAACTGGCAAGGGAATTTATATGTCTAAATGGGAAATCCCTCACTTCATTTATAAGCACTAGATACATTCCAAAACAGAACTGAAAAAAGATTGAGACTACTACACCCAATGAAAAACCAAACCTGAAGTGTCTTTATGTGGCAAGGCCTTAATTTAAAATTCATAAGTTGGTGGTTCTTCTACAGGGGTCTCTAGGTACAAATGTCCCCTCTTAACCTGGCATAAGTCCATTGTTGAACACAGAGCATGATGAAACCATTTTCATTTCTCTCCTGCTCCATGGAGAGCCAGAGTATTACAAACACTTTTAGAGATCACCTGTCTGTTTGGAAGACACTTCAAGGAAAAGCACTAAGTGTATTGTGATTGAGAGAGCAAGTTCTGGAACCAGGTAGTTTACCTTATAATCTACTTCCTAGCTCTTCTCATGCCTTGGCTTCCTCAACTGCACCCCACATCAGACATATGACAAGCCCTCAGTCAATGTTAGCTATTGTTACTGCTTCATTATTTTGTAGAAACCTTTAATATAACCAGCCACACATTAAGCTCTCAACAGCTATCATGATATAGAGGGCACATGGAGATACACTTGTTTATAAAAGATGTCTGTGCCTAATTACCTTTAGGTATTGGAATATTACTGCAAAAAAAGCATGAAATCTCCATAAACCAAAGGATAAGAAGAATTATTGTTCCTTCTCCCACATACCTGGAGAAATGTTCACCAAGAACATTAATTTATAAGCCAGCTTCACCATTTAGAACTTTAAGAAGACTTAGAATTGCAGCAACCAACGGGTACATAATAGTGTCTTTGGTCCAACTTGTGCTTTAGCACAGGAGCAATTTACATGAACCAGATCAACCTTCCTAAGTTACCTCTTCATTAACAAGCTCCAGTGAGGGAGAGCCTAGAGCTTTTGGAGAATTCAGTAAATGTATTTTCTAATGTTTATCATTTTTACTGTATACAACCTATAAACTGTGTGTGTGTGTTATCGCCTGAAGGAATCAAGTAAAAATATTCTCCCAGAACAAGGGTCTTTTATACTGGAAGAGACCATCTCTTCTTAAATAACATTTGAGAGCTAGTGTATCTGAATAGCTAACTCTAATGTTATTTCTGTAATTGCCATGGAAAACTGAAGGACTATGTGTGAGATTTACACACAAATACTGTTCTAAAAATATTCCTATACTGATAAAGTTCCACAGGAATCTTTATATCTGGTCATCCTTAAAAAACTTAGTCACATTGTATCACTTCCATGGAAGTGATCATTACTTCTCTACTTATCCACAAAGATCTGAATTTCTGTACATCTGTTATTGCCATTTAAGTATATAAGTATATATATATATATATATATATATATATATATATATATATATATATATATATATATCCCTCCTTTGGTGTATGTTGCTGTTTCTATACATTTGATACCTTCTCAGGTGTATTGATTATTTAGGTCTCCAAAAAGAGAAACAACTTACCGGGTCTGATGTGTGCTTTGTCAGATGTTCTGGGCCTCACAGGAGTAGTGTACAATCTGTGTGGGGCTGAAACAGAGGAAAGGTTTCATATTTAATAACCAACATTCCATTAAATGGAGATTTAGCATCTTAGGGACCAACAATTCATGCACTTTGCATGGAGTAGAAAGGATGTTTTGAAACCTGCAATTATGCATTTACAGCATAGCTGTTAAAGAAAAATAAAACAAGATAATCATGACTGGAAATAAAGGCACACAGCAAGTAAGGTAGGTCATTTGCAATGTGTGTTAAGGATTAGTCTTCATTTCGTCCATGTTTCTCAAGGGCACTTATTTTACCCAATGGTTGCTTAACATGGTTAACATAAACCTTCCATCCATCCATCCACCCATCCACCCTTTTGTCCGTCCATCCATCCATCTACATCTCTCAATTCGAAAGTCATAATGGAACATTATTTGGCCAAAGAAGACAGGCAATTTCCAAGGTAAAAACAGTATATACTTTTAGGTACGTTAGAAGAATAGGAACATGTGGTCTCTATCCTACTGTCTTAGCTCATGAACCCTGGAATGAATACTCACTTAGCGCCAACCACTAAAGTTTTAGGAATGGGAAAAATGACCTCTGGTGCCCTGCCTGTCAAGACAGGGTGAGCAAGGAGCAAGAAATCGAACAAGCTCTGGGATCAATACATTGCCTTGTCATTTTCTGCTCCTGTTATTCAGGATCTGGCACAGTGAAGACTCCTACTTGCTGAATAAAGTTAAAAAATGATTGGCCATTGTAAGCAGGCAAATTCATGAGAAACTCAGCTGGAATACTTTTGCTTCCTAAGATTTTAAAGTATGCTTTCATCCTGGAATTCCTCCATCTTTCCCTTCCGTCCTCTGCCCCCCTTGACATACCACACTGCCTCCTTACCACCAACTCTCTTGGTAATGCTTTAGCTAAGACTGGAAAAAATTTTTCTTCCAAACTATGTAAGTAGATGACATCGTTTTGATGATTTTGTTCACATCTTGAGTGGGTATTTATATAACCATAAATCAGTAAAGCCTTGCCTGCCAAGTTAAAAAAATACACCTGCGAAACAGATTATACTATAGCTCGTTTACGAGCTTCCAACGTGAAGACTGATGAGCAGAATTTTGCCGTACTTCAGGCCAAAAATAGCAGACGCATATTGAAATTCTCTGTAGGTTTAGTGTGGGCCTTTCAAAGTGTAGCAACTAGAGTGAAGAGAGGCACTGATGTTATAAAAAATTCTCGTTACACTCTGAAGTGTGTAATGATGATTTGTAAATGTTATGCTTCAAAATTTTCATTGCTAATGGTAGGATTCCTGTGAATTTAATATATTTCAGTTTTTTTCATGTTAATTTCTTCAATGTTAGATTGTTTTTAGCTTAAAGAAATACAAGGATCACGGTTCTTATTAGTCTCATTCTAGAACAAAGATGAATTTTAAAACGTTACACAGGAAAGGGACATAAAGCAGACCACAGAAATAATCAGCACGACACTTAGTATTTCAAAGCCATAGGATCAGAATTTTTGCTTTATTTTTTTCCTCACAATCTTTACTTAAATCTAGACAGAATTTTTTATGCAAGAGTTGGAATATGACTTGAGTTTAGACTGTAAGTTACTCATGTAGCTCATCACCAAATAACACAAGACCTTGAGAAAACTACTCTAGGATTTTAATTTTGAACTGGGGAAAAAAAAGACAAAGGAGCTTTGTGAACATATCTCCACATAGTTTTTAATGACTAATAATAGAAATAATTTTAAAAGATGGCCTGTAAGGACTCATGTTCTGCCCAGCACAGGGAGAGTGTAAGTAAGATATAACTTTCCCTGGGTGGGCAGGGATAAGGGAGTTGAAATAAGTAAAATAAACACAGTGTCCCTCTGGCCAAGGGGGTTCCCATTACAGTTTGAGAAAGGCAAAAAAATAAAAACAAAAACAAAACACTTGAGAATTTTAGGGTTTTGATTATAGGGTGCTGCAGGGAATTGTCTCAGTAGGCAAAGGAGCAAAGGTGTCAGAGAGAAAAGGTGTTGGAAATTCTACGAGCAGGCTCGTGTTGTGGGTTTTAGGCACAAAGTTTCTGTGGAGGACTTGGACCCCATCATGGAGGGCTTGGAAATCAAAGAGCCACGTGGGTCATGGTACATGCATGGGGAGAATGTGAAGATCAAGAGGACTAATTTCACCCCTATAGCACCTCTCTCAAATTGTCGTGTGCTGTCTTATGCTCCTAATGCCTAACGTTAGAAACACAACGCAATGTAACAGTAAGAAAACAGCTGACTTCCTCTTCTACAAAGCCCAGGCACACACTTATGAGGGTTTTATGAGGGGGCTCCTAGTGACACACATCATGCCTTTGTGAAAGTGGACGCTTTCGGTAACGTGGGGCTATTGGGCTTGTGCATGCTACTCTCATCCTTAAGATGAGTTCTTTCCCAGGAGGTTCTTTGTTGCCTCATATCAGCAAATCCCTGGTGAGCTCACCCTAAGATCCTTGGCACAAGCTTAGAAAAATATGAATCGCAGGGCAGCACAGTTTAGGTTCAAGCTAATGATCCTTAGAACATAAGAAAACAATTAAATAGATTGTTTTCATTGTGTAAATATGTTAAGACATTTCATATAATGATATCAGACTCTGCATATACCCCCATCAACTATGAAACTCCTATCTAATAAAACTATGTTCTAGAAAGAATTTGATTAAAATTCCACACACACTAGTAATGGTGACATAATACTGATATTCCCATTAAAATAAGAAAAAGCAAAGCAAGAAAAAAAAACAGGCCTATAATCTTGTATCCTCAATTCTGAAAATTTTTTTTTTAATTTTTTTAATGTTTATTTTTGAGACAGAGACAGACAGAGCATGAATGGGGGAAGGTCAGAGAGAGAGGGAGACACAGAATTGAAGCAGGCTCCAGGCTCTGAGTTGTCAGCACAGAGCCTGACGCGGGGCTCGAACCCACAGACCGCGAGATCGTGACCTGAGCTGAAGTCGGACGCTCAACCGACCGAGCCACCCAGGCGCCCCAATTCTGAAATTTTTAAAGTTCTAAAAAGCTGAAGCCTTTTTTCATTTTGCAGCACCACCTGAACTGAATTTTTTTATGCTTCTTTTTTATGCTTATTATAAATATTTACATATTTTAGCTTACATAAAGCTTCTTTAAGCTTATTATAAATATTTACATATTTTACTACAACAACAATGTGTTTCATCATGAGAATCCACCTATCTTCTATTAAGTAAGACACTAATTGCTTCTATTAAGCAAAAACATAAAAAAATGAGGGCACATTATGGGTGTAATGTGGTTGACCATCTACTATTAGTGGTTGAAGCTGGTAAAGAGGATGTGGGAGGGCTAGTGTTATGTTAGGTTTCTTCTATGTGGATTATAAATAAATAAAAAGTTAAATACAGCGGGCAGTGGGTGGTTCAGTCTGTTAAGCGTCTGACGTCAGTTCAGGTCATGATCTCCGGGTTTGTGGGTTTGAGCCCTGAATCCAGGCTCTGTGCTGACAGCTCAGAGCCCAGAGCCTGCTTTGGGTTTTGTTTCCCTCGCTCTCTGCCCCTCCCCCACTGGTGCTCTGACTCTGTCTCTGTCTCTCTCTCTTTCAAAAATAAATAAACATTAAAATTTTTTTTAAATAAACATTTTTAAAAAGTTAATATAAAGATAATAAGGTAAATAATAAATATTAAAAACATAACAAAAAATGAAACCAAACAAGTAGAAAAAGATTGAGAAATTTTACAAAAATTATCCTCCAGAAAAAAACCGCCAGAAGACTAGCAGAACAGAGTCTCTGGAGCCAAGCGCAGAGGAGAGGCCCACGGAAGAGGGTAGGAAGGGCGGAGAGGCGGTGCATGCTCCACGGACTGGCGGGAGGAGCCGGGGCGGAGGGGCAGCCGCTGGCCAAACAGAGCCCCTGAGTCTGGCTGGCAAAAGCGGAGGGGCCAGACGGATGGAGTGTGTTCCGACAGCAAGCGGGACTTAGCATCTGGGAGGTCATAAGTTAACAGCTCTGCTTGGAAAGCCGGAAGGCTGGAGGACAAAGGGAGGGAGAGTTGCTAAGCCCCGGACGGCAGAGCTCAGTTTGTTGGGGAACAAAGGTGGTCGCCAGCACCATCTCCCTCACCCATCCCCCAGCCAAAATCCCAAAGGGAACCAGTTCCTGCCAGGGAACTTGCTTGCTCCACGCAAACACCCAACGCTGTGCTTCTGTGGAGCCAACCCTCCCACCGAGGGTCTTTCCCTCCTGCTGCCACAGGGCCCCTACTAAAGTGGATCACCTAAGGAGAAGCGAGCTAAGCCTGCCCCTCCTGCCCCCCTGCACCTTGCCTACCCACCCCAGCTAATACGCCAGATCCCCAGCACCACAAGCCTGGCAGTGTGCAAGTAGCCCAGACGGGCCACCCCACCCCACAGTGAATCCCGCCCCTAGGAGAGGGGAAGAGAAGGCACACACCAGTCTGACTGTGGCCCCAGCAGTGGGCTGAGCCACCAACTCCAGTTATACACCACAACACAGGGGAAGTGCCCTGCAGGTCCGTACCACTCCAGGGACGATCCAAAATGACCAAACGGAAGAATTCCCCTCAGAAGAATCTCCAGGAAATAACAACAGCTAATGAACTGATCAAAAAGGATTTAAATAATATAGCAGAAAGTGAATTTAGAATCATAGTCATAAAATTAATCGCTGGGCTTGAAAACAGTATAGAGGACAGCAGAGAATCTATTGCTACAGAGATCAAGGGGCTAAGGGACAGCCAGGAGGAGCTGAAAAACGTTTTAAATGAGATGCAAAATAAAATGGAAACGACCACGGCTCGGATTGAAGAGGCAGAGGAGAGAATAGGTGAACTAGAAGATAAAATTATGGAAAAAGAGGAAGCTGAGAAAAAGAGAGATAAAAAAATCCAGGAGTATGAGGGGAAAATTAGAGAACTAAGTGATACACTAAAAAGAAATAATATACGCATAATTGGTATCCCAGAGGAGGAAGAGAGGGAAAGGTGCTGAAGGTGTACTTGAAGAAATAATAGCTGAGAACTTCCCTGAACTGTGGAAGGAAAAAGGCATTGAAATCCAAGAGGCACAGAGAACTCCCTTCAGACGTAACTTGAATCGATCTTCTGCATGACATATCATGGTGAAACTGGCAAAATACAAGGATAAAGAGAAACTTCTGAAAGCAGCAAGGGATAAACGTGCCTTCACACGTTTATAAAGGGCGACCTTATAAAGGGAGACCTATAAGACTCGTGACTGATCTCTCTTTTCAAACTTGGCAGGCCAGAAAGGATTGGCACGAGATCTTCAATGTGTTGAACAGAAAAAATATGCAGCCGAGAATCCTTTATCCAGCAAGTCTGTCAGTTAGAATAGAAGGAGAGATAAAGGTCTTCCCAAACAAACAAAAACTGAAGGAATTCGTCACCACTAAACCAGCCCTACAAGAGATCCTAAGGGGGATCCTGGGAGACAAAGTCCCAGAGACATCACTACAAGCATAAAACATACAGACATCACAATGACTCTAAACCCGTATCTTTCTATAGTAACACTGAATGTAAATGGATTAAATGCGCCAACCAAAAGACATAGGGTATCAGAATGGATAAAAAAACAAGACCCATCTATTTGCTGTCTACAAGAGACTCATTTTAGACCTGAGGACACCTTTAGATTGAGAGTGAGGGGATGGAGAACTATTTATCATGCTACTGGAAGCCAAAAGAAAGCTGAAGTGGCCATACTTATATCAGACAAACTAGACTTTAAATTAAAGGCTATAACAAGAGATGAAGAAGGGCATTATAAAACACTTACAGGGTCTATCCATCAGGAAGAGCTAACAGTTATAAATGTCTATGCGCCAAATACGGGAGCCCCCAAGTATATAAAACAATTACTCATAAACATAAGCAACCTTATTGATAAGAATGTGGTAATTGCAGGGGACTTTAACATTCCACTTACAGAAATGGATAGATCATCTAGACACACGGTCAATAAAGAAACAAGGGCCCTGAATGAGACATTGGATCAGATGGACTTGACAGATATATTTAGAACTCTGCATCCCAAAGCAACAGAATATACTTTCTTCTCGAGTGCACATGGAACATTCTCCAAGATAGATCATATACTGGGTCACAAAACAGCCCTTCATAAGTATACAAGAATTGAAATTATACCATGCATACTTTCAGACCACAATGCTATGAAGCTTGAAATCAACCACAGGAAGTAGTCTGGAAAACCTCCAAAAGCATGGAGGGTAAAGAACACCCTACTAAAGAATGAATGGGTCAACCAGGCAGTTAGAGAAGAAATTAAAAAATATATGGAAACAAACGAAAATGAAAATACAACAATCCAAACGCTTTGGGATGCAGCGAAGGCAGTCCTGAGAGGAAAATACATTGCAATCCAGGCCTATCTCAAACAAGAAAAATCCCAAATACAAAATCTAACAGCACACCTAAAGGAAATAGAAGCAGAACAGCAAAGGCAGCCTAAACCCAGCAGCAGAAGAGAAATAATAAAGATCAGAGCAGAAATAAACAATATAGAATCTAAAAAAACTGTAGAGAAGATCAACGAAACCAAGAGTTGGTTTTTTGAAAAAATAAACAAAATTGACAAACCTCTAGCCAGGCTTCTCAAAAAGAAAAGGGAGATGACCCAAATAGATAAAGTCATGAATGAAAATGGAATTATTACAACCAACCCTCAGAGATTGGTTGATCCCTCAGAGATAATTGAACAGACCCATAACCAGTGAAGAAATTGAAATGGTTATCAAAAATCTCCCAACAAATAAGAGTCCAGGACCAGATGGCTTCCCAGGGGAGTTCTACCAGACGTTTAAAGCAGAGATAATACCTATCCTTCTCAAGCTATTCCAAGAAATAGAAAGGGAAGGAAAACTTCCAGACTCATTCTATGAAGCCAGTATTACTTTGATTCCCAAACCAGACAGAGACCCAGTAAAAAAAGAGAACTACAGGCCAATATCCCTGATGAATATGGATGCAAAAATTCTCAATAAGATACTAGCAAATCAAATTCAACAGCATATAAAAAGAATTATCCACCATGATCAAGTGGGATTCATTCCTGGGATGCAGGGCTGGTTCAACATTCGCAAATCGATCAACGTGATACATCACATTAATAAAAGAAAAGAGAAGAACCATATGATCCTGTCAATCGATGCAGAAAAGGCATTTGGCAAAATTCAGCAACGTTAATAAAAACCCTTGAGAAAGTTGGGATAGAAGGAACATACTTAAAGATCATAAAAGCCATTTATGAAAAGCCCACAGCTAACATCATCCTCAACGGGGAAAAACTGAGAGCTTTTTCCCTGAGATCAGGAACATGACAGGGATGTCCACTCTCACCGCTGTTGTTTAACATAGTGTTGGAAGTGCTAGCATCAGCAATCAGACAACAAAAGGAAATCAAGGCATCAAAATTGGCAAAGATGAAGTCAAGTTTTCGCTTTTTGCAGATGACATGATATTATACATGGAAAATCCGATAGACTCCACCAAAAGTCTGCTAGAACTGATACAGGAATTCAGCAAAGTTGCAGGATACAAAATCAATGTACAGAAATCAGTTGCATTCTTATACACTAACAATGAAGCAACAGAAAGACAAATAAAGAAACTGATCCCATTCACAATTGCACCAAGAAGCATAAAATACCTAGGACTAAATCTAACCAAAGATGTAAAAGATCTGTATGCTGAAAACTATAGAAAGCTTATGAAGATAATTGAAGAAGATATAAAGAAATGGAAAGGCATTCCCTGCTCATGGATTGGGAGAATAAATATTGTCAAATTGTCAATACTACCCAAAGCTATCTACACATTCAATGCAATCCCAATCAAAATTGCACCAGCATTCTTCTCGAAACTAGAACAAGCAATCCTAAAATTCATATGGAACCACAAAAGGCCCCGAATAGCCAAAGGAATTTTGATGAAGAGGACCAAAGCAGGAGGCATCACAATCCCAGACTTTAGCCTCTACTACAAAGCTGTCATCATCAAGACAGCATGGTATTGGCACAAAAACAGATACATAGACCAATGGAACAGAATAGAAACCCCAGAACTAGACCCACAAACGTATGGCCAACTAATCTTTGACAAAGTAGGAAAGAACATCCAATGGAAAAAAGACAGTCTCTTTAACAAATGGTGCTGGGAGAACTGGACAGCAACATGCAGAAGGTTGAAACTAGACCACTTTCTCACACCATTCACAAAAATAAACTCAAAATGGATAAAGGACCTGAATGTGAGACAGGAAACCATCAAAACCCTAGAGGAGAAAGCAGGAAAAGACCTCTCTGACCTCAGCCGTAGCAATCTCTTACTTGACACATCCCCAAAGGCAAGGGAATTACAAGCAAAAAATGAATTACTGGGACCTTATGAAGATTAAAAGCTTCTGCACAGCAAAGGAAACAATCAACAAAACTAAAAGGCAACCAATGGAATGGGAAAAGATATTTGCAAATGACATGTTGGACAAAGGGCTAGTATCCAAAAACTATAAAGAGCTCACCAAACTCCACACCCGTAAAACAAATAACCCAGTGAAGAAATGGGCAGAAAACATGAATAGACACTTCTCTAAAGAAGACATCCGGATGGCCAACAGGCACATGAAAAGATGCTCAACGTCGCTCCTCATCAGGGAAATACAAATCAAAACCACACTCAGATATCACCTCACGCCAGTCAGAGTGGCCAAAATGAACAAATCAGGAGACTATAGATGCTGGCAAGGATGTGGAGAAACGGGAACCCTCTTGCACTGTTGGTGGGAATGCAAACTGGTACAGCCACTCTGGAAAACAGTGTGGAAGTTCCTCAAAAAATTAAAAATAGACCTACCCTATGACCTAGCAATAGCACTGCTAGGAATTTACCCAAGGGATACAGGAGTGCTGATGCATAGGGGCACTTGTACCCCAATGTTTATATCAGCACTCTCAACAATAGCCAAATTATGGAAAGAGCCTAAATGTCCATCAACTGATAAATGGATAAAGAAATTGTGGTTTATATACACAATGTTTTACTACATGGCAATGAGAAAGAACGAAATATGGCCCTTTGTAGCAACGTGGATGGAACTGGAGAGTGTGATGCTAAGTGAAATAAGCCATACAGAGAAAGACAGATACTATATGTTTTCACTCTTATGTGGATCCTGAGAAACTTAACAGAAACCCATGGGGGAGGGGAAGGAAAAAAAAGAGGTTAGAGTGGGAGAGAGTCAAAGCATAAGAGACTGTTAAAAACTGAGAACAAACTGAGGGTTGATGGGGGGTGGGTGGGAGGGGAGGGTGGGGGATGGGTATTGAGGAGGGCACCTTTTGGGATGAGCACTGGGTGTTGTATGGAAACCAATTTGACAATAAATTTCATATATTGAAAAAAAAAACTATCCTCAGCCATAGGTGCTCTAGTCATGTTTATTTAGAACAAGTACTACTTATGAAATATCTTTAGATTTCTTTTCATCATCATTATCTATAATTTCAAACTTCTTCCTCCACATTTTGTTCACAAATTATAACTTACAATAAGTAAAATAAGTTTACTTTTTTTGTTTTTTTGGGATTCCTACCATATAAAAGAGGTAGAGATGAGCAAAAGGGAAGCTTCAGAACAAAAATAAAAGAAACCACAAAAATATAAGAAATCCACAACTGTTTATAACCTAAGTAACATAGAAAAATAAAAAAAGGCAAAATTTCTGAGAGCACGAAGATGAGATAGGGCTTTGTGTAGGTAACACTTCCCAAAAAGTTGGAAGGAAGAAATAGAAGAAGGAAATCTCCCCCAAACCCTCCCTAGATATTTAAATGTTAAGTCATTTTCTTTGAGAGAGAGAGGGAGAGAGAGAGAGCATGTAAAGAAGAGGGGTAGAGGGAGAGAGAGAATCTTAAGCAGGTTCCATGCTCAGCACAGAGCCCAATGTGGGGCTCAAACCCATGACCCTGGAATCATGACCTGAGCCAAAATCAAGAATCAGACTCTCAGTTAACTGAGCCACCCAGGTAACCCAAATATGAAGTCATCTTAAAAAAATGATTTTTCTCACTACTAGTTTCCTTCCTCAGGCTGCAATATCAATGTGCTTATTAAGTGAAAGAGAGGGGACAGAGGAAGATGAAGAGAGAGTGAGAAAGGAGGACGGGGAAGCAAGATGAGGAGGAAGAGGAGGCGAAAGAAAGAATGGGGAAGAAAAAAAAGGTAATAAAAATTTTATCAGATGTGGAAAAAAAGCAAATGAAGATAAGCAAAGAAAAAAGGGCAATTTCATTCTTAGTTATCAGCATCAAGTTGTCAACCATACATTCAAAAGCAAAGTTCTAACTAAAGAAACCGTCTTCCCTACATTCAAGTAAAGTATGTATCAATATTCATATTCGACTGATGTCCTGCACCTATGAAATGAAGAAAACTAATTCACTGCGATGAAAATTGACATTTTGAAAAGAAAATTTCTTTCCTGATTAAAAATGAAAAATAAAAGTTTACTACACAGAAATGGGGAAATAGCATTACCCTGAGTTGTCCTTGTCAATTCAGTTGTTGGTGGAATCTTAGTTGTAAAGAATTCTTGGGTGGACTGTTCTGTTTCTGCTGGGGACAAACAGAGCAAGGTGGCTGACTTTAAATAATTATCATTATGAACTTGTCAAAAAACCCACACTTATTTCCACCCCATGCAATGGTAAAGAGGAAATTGCATTTATAAGTATGCCCAGTCATCATAATATTTCAAGGTTAAAGGTACATTTTAGTAACTCATTTATTCTATTTACTATCTTCGTGCACTATTGTTTTAATAATTATTATAAGGATTTCCAAAAGCTTTTAGTTCACGATTATTGTTTCATGATCCTGGACATGGCTGTTCTTGAATTGTGTCTGTTAACTGCTTTTATCTATTGTTGCCTTCATGCCTCCTCTCTATCCCATCAACTATTTATGTGAGCTGGAAAAGAAATACATCTTATGAAAAGAGGTGCACTCATGCCATATAAGAATAAACATTCATCTACTAATGTCATGTGAGAATCAAAGTTTGTTTATTGACATAGACACATTTCTTCTGACAAAATTAAAAAAAAATGAATACTTCTACTCCCGTATTATTTTGAAGTCATCACAGCATCATGTAGACATAGCAATTTACATCGTCCACTTTGCCATGAACCGTACCCAAGGAAATACTTGGTACATACAATATACAGTCATCTTTTTTTCTGCCCTGCTTTGTAATCTGGATTTTGCTCATAGCAGAGATACTTGTGAGTTGGCAGGTGATGGTTCCTGCTTCAATAAACAAAGATGCACTTAAACAAATAGGGAGTAGAAGTTAGATAATTAGTATATCTAGCAGGGGTTCTTGAAGAGTAATTTTGGCTTTGCCATCATGGGTGATGTTCACTTTGAAGGCCATGGCTAGAATAAATGGGTATTTGGAAATTAGGGTGTATTTGCTCAGTTTTCACTTTTTTTCCTTCAAAAATGATTTCATTTTGAAATGTGATCAGTCATTTCATCTCAGTAGATACACACAAAAGATAGGTTTATTTGAAAAGGGACAAAGGGAAGAAAATAAGGCCAGTGATTTAAACACAGCCACATGGTATGCAGTGTGGGCAGGGCAGAAGAACCAGCAAAAACAAAGTGTGAACACTTGGTTTCTGATTTATTTTCAGTTGGGGGTCAAGCAAACTGGGGTTTCCCATTCAGTGAATACATTGGTGCTGAACTCCTTAAAAACATGGCCCACTCATCCCCACCAAACTTCCTGTTGCTTCTATCCTTCCTTGTTTTCTCGAGGTGACTCACATGCCCATAAGATTAGCCTATCATTTTTGCCACTGCCTCTGTCCCCTCGGTCTTTAACCTGAAAGGACCTTTCACATCTTTAACTTCAACTCTCACCCCAACTTGAAAATCCAGGAGGTAAGTTTCACCTCCTCTGTGAAGCCTCCCCTAATATGCCTGGTGGTTTGTTTGTTTAGCATGTTGCTCATTTCTCTGTCACACTCATTTTTTGAACAATACTGGGGTGAATCTCAGGAGCTCTGGTGACTGATATGTGGGTTCCAATCCAGCTTTGACATTAGCTGTGTGACTTTGCCAATTTTTTTAATCTCTCTATGCCTCAATTTTCTAATGTGTAAAATGGGGCAAGTAATAGAATCTACCTCACAAGCGTTATGTGATTGAAATTAAAACATACACGTAACCCACTGGGTGGTATGGAGGAAGTACTACCATCACTAAATCCTTCATGTTCTTAGATGCTGAACTCGCTAGGATAAGGATTCACTCTCAAAACAGTTTCTTTTTTGGAATTCTGGTTGCTTAGCATTTCACTTAGCACCCATAAAATATTCTGTAAATACTAGATGAAATTCTTCTTTCCAAAGGCAGCTTCAAATATGGAAAAGCAACCAAAAAGTATAGAATTGATACATTTTGGGAACATTCTTTTTAGAACAATTAAAATTTTATCACGATATTTTAAAATATTCTCATTTTTTATTGAAAACCAACATAACTATTAAAAGGACAGAATACAATTAGTGTAAAAGAATCAAGTGAAATGGCTATTTTTTATAATGGTAGAAAAACACCCTCTATTGTTTGGAAACAACCCATCAACACAAGGTACATATGGCTACTTCAAGGGCAATCCCTAAAAAGTAGATCCTCATTGGACTAAAATATGAAATCAAAACTTACCCAGAGTGCTTTGCAGTTCCTCCTGACTAGTACTTGGTGAGATCATA
This sequence comes from Felis catus, assembly GCF_018350175.1. Taxonomy (NCBI): domain Eukaryota; kingdom Metazoa; phylum Chordata; class Mammalia; order Carnivora; family Felidae; genus Felis; species Felis catus. The sequence goes on from NC_058376.1 coordinate 48,495,169, forward strand.
GGTATAAAAGGGCTGCCTCGTGTCTCTAAAGGAGCTGGAAAAGAAAAGTATGAGCGGTATCAATCTTGAGATGCAAAATCCAACACCAAGCCAGAATGATATTACACAAGATTCCTTCGTTTGAAGCGGAAAAAGGAAGACATTAGGTGGATCATGAAGAATAAAGTTAGGTGTACACAGAACCTTCACAAAAATGACTGTGGAATATAAGAATAATGGTTCTCAACTGTTTTTTTCCACCACCAGGTTAGATAAGAAATAACACTCAGTGTCTGGCACATTCCATGACCACCCCTGGTTAAGATGGGATATGAGTAAGAAACAATCTTGGTCTGTCAGCTGTGGTGCATGCTTGCGCTCGCACGCTCTCTCTCTGTCTCTCTCTCCCCCACCCCCCATCCTAGAGAACATACAGGATTACAAAATGAGTGGAAATATTCATTATTGTAGTGGTGTCTCATATTGAGTCTCAAGTTTATTTTTAAAAACAGACCATTGGTAAATTTCAGTATTTTTACAGATATTAACAGTAATTACTTGCCAGAACTTTTCACAACTGGTCATGCTAGTGTGTTGTAACACTACAGCTGAGAACCACCGAAAGTGCTGAAAATGTTAACTGGATGGGCATGAGCACGTGGAATCATTCTGAACATGGAAATAAATGAGGTAGGTGAAGAAGAACTCAGTAATAAGCTGTCTTAGGTTGGTCTTCAGAGCAAAGCCTTCACAACAGTGAAATCGTTGCTTTTCTATTTTGGAAAGAGTAGGAGTATGATGATGAGATGACAATGAGATGATGAAATGGATTAAGAAGAGAGGATGTTCAATATGATAAGTTGAGCAAGACCTGCAATTAGACTGTAGCAAAGCAAACAATTAGAGTTGGTCGATAGGGGGAAACCATTACCTATTGTTGTCTCTGGTGGATCAATTCTAAAGGTAACAGGTTGCAGAACTAGGCCAAAAGCAAACCGAGGAAATATATTTATGAGAATTTACTACCTGGTGAAGTAAACATTGTTTCTGTGTTTCTATATGCTTCCATTTGAACATTTAAACATTCTCAAAGAAATACAATAAATATGAGAAAATTCTACATATTAGACGCTACTTAGGAAGCTTAGTTTAGCTAAAACTTTAAAGATCTCATTCACTATGACTCTGAGGAAAATTTTTGAGTAGGCATGCACATTTTTGACTTACATTACACCCACAGTTGGAATGGAGTTATATTTCCATTTTGAAAGAAAGTAAAAAAAAATGGTTGGCTCAGTTAATAAATATGTCTTATAATTTTAGCATGATCTCCTTTTCAATGGAAACACTTCCAGGGAAAATAAACTAATTATATACTATTCCCTCATGTTAATCAGAGAAAAAAATTCAAGCAATTTGTAAGATTAAATCTTCACATAAAAATTACACATTTTTTATCTGTAATTTTCTCCAACCTTGTTCCACATCACAATCATTAAATATGTATTTGCCTCAAGGACATTTTTCTTTTTGAAAACCATGCTTCCAAGCTGGGAAAATAAAGTAATTTATTTACCAGGTTCACGCTGAGAGACTTCAGGGTCTGGTTTAGGGGGAAGGACCACATCTCTCAGAACTGAAAGAAAAAAGATTATAAAACACTGTACTTTAAGTTTCACATCTGGAGTGAAGCTAAACCCGCAGATACAACGTCCTGGAAAACATGAATAAAGCAAAGGCATTTTCACAATGGCTAAAGAGTAATTCCAAGAACATGAATGCTTTTTTCAAGGTGGAAAAAGTCACTTGTATGGAGAAGGTTCTGGTGGTAGTTAAAATTGGTCACAGTTGATCGTGAAGCCTCTCTTGGAAAAAAGAAAAGAGGAAACAATGTCATTAAACAAAAGAAGGTGGTTCAGTTGGTAGAGCATGTGACTCGATCTCACGGTTGTAGGTTCGGTGGGTGTAGATTTTATTACTTAAAAATAAAATCTTAAAAAGAAAACCAGAAAGCCAGTTTTTGCTTGAAGTGTTTGGCTGCCATTTGATATTCATGCTAAAAGTCCCCTGAGAGCAACAGCAAATACATTAATAACGTAGGCATAAATGGCCTACAAATTAGGGGAGACAGCAGGAAAGACAAATTCTAAGAGGAGAACAAAGTTTTATTCTGAAAGGCAGTGACAGTTATTACCAGGAGAAAATGGAGCAAGAGGAAAACACCCCTCGTTAGAAGATACTACATGTAAAGTTTAGGAGAATACTTGTTACGTAGTAAATGCTAGATAAACATTGCCATTTCTGTCATTCTTAGTGATGTGGCTTCCAGTATATTAGGTTTCAAGGTCTCCTGACAGACAAGAGAATGACAACTAAAGACAAAAATGTCAGTTAAAAGAGACCTACTTAGAGTCGGTCCCTTTTATCCAGTACATTTTTAACATCTGTGCCCAGTTCTATTTTGGCAAAATAAAACAGTAGGCTGGGAATTTGATACCTTAATTCTCACTGAGGAAAATACGCAGGTAATTTGTTTATTATTAGCACCAGATTTATATATACACTCTTTCCAAGATCAAGGTAAAGTTCTTCTTTGGCTCAGTTTCCCCACAAAGACGTCCTTCTCAGCCCTACTATCTTGCTGAAAGGTTTTCATACTAAACTGAACATCTGGTAAGTATCAGGGTCCCTTTGGTAGACATTGTAATTTCCTTGCATCTTCAATGATGCTGGGGGAAAAATTAGAATTCAGGCTAAAATTCTACCGCAGGAAAGCCGAGGAAAACTTTTGCACCATGAGGTGGCCAAGCACCACTTTACCATTAGTGTGGGAAAAGGTTATACTAGGTTACAGACACTCTGTCTTAACTGCTATGTGGGATCATATTTAACTTAAATATCACATTTGTTCTTACTCTAGGCCACTAAGTTCCAATGAAGTTATAGTTGTGGAAGTTGGTAGATTGAGTAGAATCTTGACTCAATTAGAAACTTTATGAGCTAAAAGGTAACATCCACAGGAACTTGAAAATCTGAATTAAAAACTTTTTAATGTTTACTCATTTATTTTTTGAGAGCGAGAACATGCACAAGCGAAGGGCAGAGAGAAAGATACAGAATCGAAGCGGTCTCCAGGCTCCAAGCTGTCAGCACAGAACCCGATGCGGGGCTCAAATCTATGAACTTTGAGATCATGACCTGAGCCTAAATCAGACATTTAACTGACTGAGCCACCCAGGCACACCTGAATTTTTTTAAAGAAAAAACTCATAAAGATTACTGGTCAACAAAAATAGAGAAAACTTACAATAGTGAACATTTGACCTTTGCTGTGTAGTACTTTTGGGGATTTGAATGGTAAAATATGAGAAATTTCCAGTTGTAAATCTAAATGTTTATCTGGTGAGTGAAAGACTGATTTGGCTCTGTGAAGATCATGGCCATACGAAAACAGCCTGTAGTTTATAAATACCCTAATTGGCTACAGTTCTAAAGTATAGAGAGGACCCAGGATTAAGGAAAGTAGAGGCTGAGAAGAAATGTGCTACCAATAAATCCACTGTACTGTAAATACATTACTCGCTGCCTGTTTTCATTTACTGAGGAATGTAGGTGGGGGTAATGTGGATTCCTGCTGCTGCAATTGGCACTTTTTAACATGAAGTGATGATTTAATAAACTGTCACTGCAGACTTTCTAAAGCAGGTGAAATCAGTGGAAAGGAAAGAAATAGAAATATTCTCAGGAAAGGGATATGAATCATTCTCTTGGTCAACTGCAGCTCCAAGAAATGAAGCTTCTTTTTTTTTCTTTTTCCCTATGTGGCATTCCCCCATATATTAAATTGAACAAAAGCCTGATTCCTAAAATCTGAATCTTCCATGCAGGCAGAAACTTAGTGTAAATAATGACAATTTATATGAGAAGACAGTTTTGATTTCCTTATAAGAATATTTGTATAATAAATATATGTAATTAATACATAATACTATTATAGTTTAGACTCCATCATATCAACCAACTTACCATTTTTATTAACTAACCAACTATATTAACTGTCTTTTTGAATAAAGTGCACCAATCCAAAGAAAAATTCAACTAAGGCAATTATGAATGGAAGTGTCTAATATGGACAAATGTAAATGAATGTACATGAATGTTTCACTAGAGTAGTTGAGAGAATTAATCTCTTATTCTCCAATAAAGGTGGTGGAATATGAAATCTTCAATGAGGTTTACTCCTGCCGTAAGCTACAAAGAGACTGACTTAGAAAAGTAACATATGCGGACTACCCACCATTTTCACCTCCAGATTCTCTGTTCCTTTATCCTAACCTTATACCCTTAGGTCCCATCTTGGAGGAAGCAGATCTCCCACCAGTTTGAAGGCCATTTTGTGAGCTCACCTGTGCCACTAGGCCATCCTCTCTTGTAGGCCTTTTACCTTCCATTATTTCTATTATCTTACATGCTTCTCCATTAGTCTATATTTCCGTTGATCCATGATTTCCTCCCTATTCACCTGCTAAGCAGTCCAAATGCTCCAACACCCTAAAAACACTAATCATTTCCTTGATATGGCTTCCCCTTCAATCCATCCTTCCTTTGCTCTCATTCCTGTATTCAAAAAACTTTATCTTCCTTTGCTTCCTGGTCTCTCGATTGTATCTTCATCTGCTGTGGTCTGGCTTCCACTTCACTGATCTCCTGCAACCATGGATCCACGATGCTCTATCCGTAGCTCCGAAGTCCGCATGTTCTGAAAACTTTAAGTTTTTTTCTCAACTAATTAGACAGCAAACCCTGACTAGACCTGACCTAAGGGTCATTATAGTTTTTATTCACTTTTATTCATACTTCTTACTGGAGACATATTCATGTATTTGGTATACGTTCTGTTTTTGCCTATCTAAAATCTGGTAACTGCTGGATTTGAAGCATGGGCCCATAGGTTTTGGGTATGGGTTTCTGGATCTGCACGGTCAGGTCCAGCAGCTCCTCTGATCCTTTTCTACCTCCCTGTCGTTGTTGAGCACCCTTCCCTGCCTTGCCTCCCGAGACCCTCCTTCCTGGTACTCTACTATATTTTTGACAGCAACTTCTGCTGGCCCCTCTTCCCCTATCCATTTCCTAAATGTAACTGTGCCCCCAAGTCTTTTACCTCTGTCCTCTTCTCAGTCTATACTTTCTGTTGGATGGTGTCATTCACACACAAGATTTAAATAACCTTCTATAGGTAGACAGGTGATTCCCAAACCTATATCCCAAACCTTAACTTTGGTTTAGAAATACAGAAATGCATTTCAACCCCCAGTTAGACATTCCCACTTGCAAGTTGTAGTGGCCCTCCAAACCCAGCATGCACCAACACAGGCGTTTATCCCTTTGTGTTCCCTGCCTTAGTTAGTGGTGTTATCATCTATCACTTGTCCAACCTAGGATCAACAGTGTCATACTCCTCTCCATAGCAACTTCTAGTCATTGCCTATGTACTAGTGATTCTACCTCCAAAGGCATTTCATCATTATTCCCTCATTTACTAACTGCAAAAATGCTACAGTGCAGCTGCAAATTAGAATTTACCGAAGAGAGTAGTTATATAGAACATTTGTGAAGATTGCATAATTTGCCGAAATTTAGATAGTCTTCCTGGTTGACTTCCAATGACTGAAGTCTCTCCAAGTATCTGTGGGCCAGAAGAGGCACCACAAAGCCAAGACAGCTCTTTGTTTAGAAACAGATCTACAAAGAAAGCCCAGCTCTGTTGAGCCAGGTTATCAGGGCAAGTGAATTTGAAATCATTCCTCTAAGGCACATCTGAAGAAAATCCAGTTCTATTTTGGTTCTGGACATGGTGTGTGGGCTCAATTTGTCTAGATTTTCCTTAAGTATTATAGAGGTAATTCAACTGAGTGGCTAGAAAATAGTTTTTTAAAAGTCTAAGTAGATGAAACCTGTGTTATAGCTAGGAATCTATGAATGGAAGAGCTACATGGCATACCCTATACTGACCTATTTGATACAGGTCTAAAAACTCCAGTTTGTTGCTTTTGATGTCTCAGAATAAATTTTGAGATAAACCTTATGATAAAGCATAACTCTGTCTTGGGGGCACCTGGGTGGCTCAGTCGGTTAAGCGTCCGACTTTAGCTCAGGTCATGATCTCACGGTTCGTGAGTTCGAGCCCTGTGTCGGGCTCTGTGCTGACAGCTCATAGCCTGGAGCCTGCTTCAGATTCTGTGTCTCCCTCTCTCTGCTTCTCTCTCTCTCTCTCTCTCTCTCTCTCTCTCTCTCTCTCTCTCAAAAATAAATATTTTAAAAACCCATTAACTCTGTCTTGATTTCAGCAGTACATTTTACACTTTTAGACTTTTGCAGACAATCTATTTCTCTACAATACCAGTACATATTAAGTATAGTGTAAATTCCCCTCTGCTTTCTGAGATATAATCCATAGGGGCTGGTAAACAAGGTTCTGGGTTCATTAGGATGTAAACTTGAGCCCAGATATGACCCAGAAACTGAGCACAGCAGAACCTCGTCTGTTTGAACACTTGTGAGAAAACTGAAGAGTATTCCTGTAGGTCTTGCACCCCTGGAACAACAGTGGAGCCCCTGCTGAATACAGTGGTGGGACCAACACTAGATTTAGATACAGAATTCTAACTGAGCATGTGGAACTGGAGAGTCAACAGAATAAGCCCAGTGGAGACTCCGGAGGGCAGTTTGTTCTGTTGTTCCAGTGCTCAAACTCACAGAGTTTCTGTGAAAAATAAGGCATTGGTAGAATTGAGGCAAATATTTGGTATTTAAGAAGAAAAAAAAATAAGGACTAGATATATTGGTTTAATGAGATTAAGTCACATCAGGACCAACAATATTACTTTCTCTAACATAAAGGAAAAGCACACAAAATCACTTAAACCTACTGTTATCATTAATGAGTCAATTACTGTTACATTTTTTTGCCATAACTGAAAATAAGAAATTGAATTTTTCCAAGTGGAAAGATCAGCTTTTTTCTTGTTGGTGTTTGTAGTATTGGTTATTGCATGTAGTGGTGCAAATTTAAATTCTAGACTTCAGGGCAAAGGAGCCTTTTTCTGGCCTATCGCCACCTGCAACGACCAGACTCCCACAGCAGCAATAACCCCGCTTACAAATCTGGAAGACATTTATAGCAAGTGAATTCAGGCTTCCTTCCAAAATGCCATCATTTCATGCTACAGCATGGTTCTGGGAATGTTCCATAGGCTTCTAGGAGCATCTAGAAATTTATAATAATTGGACCATTAAAAAGAAATAAAGAACTATAGCATTCCCCAGAACATTTAGTTTAAAATTAGCTTGGTTTGGTTTATCAGAGAACTGTTCGGCTTACTGTGGCTTCCTAAGGTCACTTGAGGACCTAGAGCATTGGCAGCAAGACTCAGGGAATGTTTAGGTCCTTGCAGGTCCCACACCAACTACTCCCACAAATATGAAATTATTCCCTCTGTAAATGGACAAAAGGCCTTCTCAGATGATGGGCAAGAAATGGATTTGTACCTACAGAAATCTTTTGTGTATGTGAAATTTCTTATTTCTCAACCTAAGCTATTATTCCATGAACGGGTAAAGTAGAATTTAATGGAAGACACAAAACAAAACAAAAAACCTCAATGCTGGTTAGTGTAAAATTACTGAACCGAGGACAGTGGGTAAACATCATTTCCTCTGTTTGCAAAACACTTTATCGTTTTACGTGGTAAAAGTCTCGAATTCTTGATCTTATTTTGGTGGACCATGTCAACATAGTACAGTTAGCATTGGTAGGTTTATTTTTATTGTATGAGAACTTTAGTTCTAGAAGGAAGATTTACCCTTGGCATAATTCTCTGCTATTTGACTGTATCAATAGCTTACTATTTGAGCAACTAGATAACTTACGAAGCCTCTGAGATGCTCATACCATGGATGATTCAACACGGCATTTGAACATAAGTGAGGTATTGACCTCGCATCTATCAGATCTCAGGTGTCATTGCAGCAGAGCATGACAGAATGCCTTTGAGTTAAACATGAAATAAATCATTTACCAGGTGGAGTATAGGACACTTCTGGACTTGGTGATGTTTTTGGCTTTGAAGTAACACGCTGAGGCACCTTACGAGCTGAAAGAGAGAACTCAGATCATGAGTCATTTTGATTCGGCATCTCCCAGTCATGCTTAACATGTAAGATATGACAGAGTGTATTCCTGACCACTGATTAAAAAAAGAAGTATTTAAATGGGAGTTATATGGAAAAATAAACCTTAGGCTCTAAATATTTATCAGTTAGAATTCCAGATACTTTTAGAAAAATGTTATCTGAGAAACCACAAAATATGACTCAGCATAAGGGTAGGGTGGAGAAAGTTCTGTTTTTAAAATCTTGATTTCAGAAGAGACAGCAATTAAATTAATGCAAGAGCACTCTTCTCGAAGTTTGACTCATCGAATCCACCCTCATGTCTTTCTGTGAAGATTAATTCAGTGAAATCAGAGTAGAAGCCAATGAAGCATGGATAAGACAAGCTTAAAGTCAGCTCAGACAACAGCAGAAAGAGAAGAAGATAATACAGTGAGTAGGCTTGCATTCCACACCCTCTGCCATGCTCAGGCCCCAAATCAATCTTTAAATGAGCATGTTCACAAACTAAAATGGTCTTCCCACAACTGTTCCTTTGGAGTAATGAGGTGCTGATACCAGAAAAAAAAAGATCTAATTTATTTACAGCTCATTTTATAATTTCAAAAGTGGTTTTATAAGGATTGTGCCCTTTGATTCTCACCATAATGATTGAAGGAATTATGAGCTTCACTTTAGTAGCTTGGGTTGGTGACTCTCTGCCTGAGGTTACACGGTAGTAAGTACCAGAGATGAGACTTGAACTGAATTCTGAGGTCCAGACAGAAGCACTAGATCCAAACACTTGGGCTCTCTAGATCCCAGTGCTGAGGTCACATTTTAACTTGTTCCTCATGTTTTAGGTGGAAATAATAAACCTATCTTAAAGGGTGATTATGAGAATTACACATGAAATGTCAAAATGATGTGAGAACTATTTAAAAATTCTTTCCACTTCTAGAAGATTTTTACAAATTTGACAGTGAAAGGTTTGAGTATATTCCGATTCTCATGTTGTTCATCTCTACACAAACCCAAAGCACCCATAGTTTTGATGGTTGTAAGATTTATTGGGATAAAATTAATAATGGGTTGTTGACTATTACCTATGAACACAGGAATCTAAAAAACAAACCTTTATTCAATGACAAAATACCTTTGATAATTTGTTCCAAACTTTTTATTCCACTTTGCCTTAAATCTTGCCATCTAAGTATAAATAGGAAGAGAGGTGGCATGCCCAATTATAGCATTTCAATCTGAAAAAAGTAGCGGGTGATCACACTGTGTTGTATTTGGTGTTGTATACTCTACTGTCAGGGATCCCTTTACAGTCTAGCAATAATAATTTGCATTTGGTATTGTACATATGCACAGAACATTCTCTCTCCCAAACGGCCTTTTGAAGTTTACAAGATCTAGCCAAGGGTAAGGGAGAAATTACCAGCATTTGATTATTCATCTTTGAAAGATTTAGTGATACATACGTATACATACTACACAAACATTGCTAGGATCTATTCAGTAAGATCATTCTCTTGGGTAGGGGAATTCCTAATTTTACCTGCTTTGAAGGGGAATAATTAGAATACACTTACTTCTTCACAATCAATTTTCCAAATTGTTCTCTTGCATTAAGTGCAATGACAAGCCAGAAGTACTTGGGTTGCAGTTACTTTCCACAGGAGATGCTGGTGTGCTGAGTGTTGCCTCAGTGGGAACAGAATCAAAAGGCTGTCTTGTTATGGGCTGACAACCACTCCAAAATTTCAGGGTTAGAGAGTGGAATGCATCGAGCATATGAATCTATCCATTATGAAGTTGCATATCTTGTTGAACAAGGTTGGCTAAAGGTCTAAATAAAAATTAAACAATCTTGAAATTTAGAATGATGGGAAGTTAGAGTAAGCTCCAGATTTACTACATGTATTTCTGTAAGTACAGAGTATGTAGCTCAAAAAGATAAAATGACAAATGTCTTCTTTGTTACCTCATATCTCCTTTACTTTTAAAAATTTTACTAACCAGGAATTTATATTCCCAATGTCTTAACACTCAAGCACTTATTTTTCATCTTTTATTTTCCAACATTCATCAAGTTTTCATGCTTTCTTCTGTTTCTCCTTTCTCTACTACTTTTGTTCTATGGTTTACATTCAAATAAAAAGCTGAGAGCTGCTGCTTCTCATGTCATTTTATCTGTGAAGCTTTTAAGGCCAGATTTTAATTTTCTACCAATTTAATATACTTGCTTTGCTTTTTTTGTTCTTATTCTATTCATTAATCATTATTTGTTTACTAATCATTGTTTTTCATAGTATTTATTATGTATTAATGCTTCCAGTGTATTAATTGTTATTATTTTAAATTTTGTATTCTAGGGAATGTATCATACTATTGTCATAGCAAAGCTTTAGTAATGAAAGAAAACACACTTAAAAATACATTAAAGCAGATTTAAAATCATTAGCTAGATGTCAAACATAGAACTGCGTTTTAAGGAATTTCCCTTAAGAGGAAAAAAAATGATAAGCAAAATTTCTCTTAGAATCGGATATTAAAGACCATGCCCAAATCTACAGTTTTTTCTTTTGGTAGGGATACTGACATATGATTAAAGGATCAGTGGTAGGAATTAAGAAATACTACCTCGATCAAGCATAATTTTGATGGTGCTCACATTTTCCTTTCCCCAGACCATAAGTGGTAGTGAAGGCTCCTTTTCTAGCAAATTGAGTAGGTGCACCCTCATAACTTTGGAAGTAGACCATGTATAAATGATATGCTTAAATTTATATGATGAGCCTAGACTGTAAAGTCCTTGACCATGGATGGATACAATTCTGTCTCGTATCCCATGTCTGGCACACAGGCCACAGAATGCAGGAAATATTTGTTGAGTGACTAACTGATGAAATGAGTTAATCACTTAAGCGCTGAGGGGTGGTATAATTTGAAATTAGAGAAAAAAGAAGATCAAAGACAACACACCAGTACATGCTTGTAGTAGGAACCAATGCTAGACATGTTCCGAAGAACTGAAGGTATCATATTTATTAATAGATGGATTGCAGAGGGCAGGGGAGGAAGAGGAGTAAAAATTAGATTTAAAATACTGAGAACCTACCACAGACAAAAATGAGAAATTGCAAGGAGGAAAAGATAATGAGCTCTGAGGCATGTCAAGTTTAGGGTAGCCCCAACTAGACATCCTCCAAGGCAGTTGGAAAAATTGGACAAAATCTTGGTTGAGACGTTAGGGTTAGATTTAATCATATTCAAAGAAGAGTGTCTTGAACAGAATGAAAAACAGTTTATAATGACTCTTGTTCAGGTCCTTATCACAATTTTACAGCAAAACAGCCAAAGCAATATTATATAATCATTATGTTATAGGAGATTATTTATATTAAAAAACAAATCTTCATGACATACTATTAAATAAAATCTACTGGAAAAATAAATAAATAAATAAATAAATAAATAAATAAATAAATAGGTGATTGGCAGGGGGAGGCACATTCCAGGACCATGCAAGTGTTCCCACGCTCGGAGAGGCGATGGGAAAAGGCAGGCTACCCTGAAGAAATTCCATTCTTCTCCAGCTCCCTCTTAAAATAATGTATTAACAGGGAAGCTTTCTGGAATAAGCTATTCCAATCACATACTTTTTGATGAAGTTCAAAAATAGATGTAAATGTTTCTTATGTTTCAAAGGAAGACTTGTTTTACAAGGGTGAAAAACCCAACTGACTATAACTCAATAGAACAAATCCAATAATATCAAATTCTTCAGGCCAGAATATAAAACATGTCTTTACCTGGCTGTGTTTGTGGGATTCTCGGACGTGGAGATGTTTTTGGTTTGGGAGAAGCACGTGGTATCTGCTTGGGAGCTAAAAAAAAGAATATAGGTTTGAAGCTCTTAAGCGCTTCAAGAATCACAGTATCTAAGCCTCTAGGATCTCAAAGATGAAGTCTTAAATACACAGCAGCTAATGCAAATCAAGCTTTCAAAGAACCACAGAACAAAGGGAGATAAATTTCTTGTATTATTATAATGGAAAACAAAACAAGAAAGCACATTAAATGATATCCAAGATATTCAGCCGGCAGATGAAATATCTACTTCAAATACCTTTTAAAAGGTTAAAAATAAATTTCATAGTAAGAATTCATCCTTATTACAAGTTCATACTATTTTACAAGAATATTCTGCTATAAAATTTTAAGTGCAGATAAATACAATTTCTTCTAAAACCAAAGTTGGTATGTCACATTCCAAATATACCTAGAAAATGAATGTATTTTAATACCAAGTGTTAATGGAAAAAAATCTTAGTCAACATAATACAATTTTCACTGGTCATGCTGGGGAAGAAAAACTGAATAGAAATTCAAAGGATACATTCCTGAGAAAGTTATTCCTTTGTTGGGCGATTCCTGCAGTACTTCTAGGACATTCACTGTAAAAATCAATTGTTTCTTTACCAAGAAAATGAGAAGTATATCCTGCCGGAGGAAAGTAAGTATCAGATGCAAGGTTGCAGTTTACGGAAACACATTTGTATGGACTCTAGTGTGTTTGGTATAAACAGCTTAGGAGAAACAAAATGGTTTCCAAGGTCACTGGGTTTCAGGCACCTAAGGAAAGCTGGCTGAAAATAAGAGTTATTAGATACTAGAAGTTTCTATCGAGTCTGCATGCAGTGGTTTCAGTGGAATCTTCAGTGGGATCGCCTGGAGAGAAATGAACACCAACATATGCAAGAGATTGTGCTGGTTTAGGAGCCTGAAGACTTAAGAGCTCCCTTTGCTAATCACTCAGTCTACAGCCTCAGCTTCTCTCTCAAAAGTAACAGGACTTTTAAGAGCTCTTCCAACACTGAAATTCTGTGATTCTAGAATTTCTTTCAGTCTTGTGATTTTCTGACTACCAACTTCCTTGGCTTGCTGAGGTTCCTGATGGGCTATTTGCTTCTCCCATGGTATGAGGTAGATATTACTAATAGTATTCACAATGAAACATTCCAATCGTATCATTACAGCTACTTAAACTTTGGAGAAGTTAGAGATGACTGGCACAGAGTCAGTTAATGTGGTTAAGGTGATATTTCAGTAAAAATTAAACTGTAAATTTGGTAGGCAAAATTTAATGAGATATTTTAGAGGACAATGCATAAAATTAACATTCATATCTCTTTTGGAAATAGAGCCATATGAAATAGCTTATTAACAATCAAAACACAAGTTTGGGCTTATTTATGATAAACTATCATGCTAAGAAAGCCTATAGATATTGAGAGGATTTTTCCTTGTAAGAGGCCAAACATTTAGTTATCCATATTGGTGATCTGTTTTCCTGTATTTCAAATTCCACCATCAAGTAAACCTTGACGACTTGCTAAGTAGCTGGTTTCATGTCAGTTTTTGTTATTTACATACAGTGAAAGGTCCAACTGCTGCAGAAAGGGGAGGAGAAAGAAGTAAAGGACCTGAATAATGATAAGGTGACTGGCCAGTTGTACCCCTTTATGGGGACCACACAGTGAAATCTGTTAATCTCCAACACAAATTAGATACCTTAAAATATTCTGTACATTACCGCAAGACTTGTAAAACTAGTTAAGATGATCAAGTATTTAAAATTAAGATACATATTTATATATAAAAATGGAATATAAATGTTATTTCCCAGCAACAATACTATTTCCTGTTTGAAACATTTGCAGAGTAGCTCAGAAGGGCTTTTCAGCCATAGCCTAAAGAATATTCATAACGCTGCCAAGTGAATGTCTATTAGGATGAGAAATGGGGCATCAGGGAAGTCAGATCCCCCATCAAAGACTGTGAGCAGAGTGATTAAGTTAGGTGTTCTGATGTCTACAGTGCCCATACTGTCTTTCCATTCTTATAAATTCTGCAAACACTCACCTTCTACATGAAATACAAAATAATATTTACCCGGTTCAGTCGGAGGCTCATCAGGGCTGGGTAGGATTATAGTTTGGAAAGGCAGAGGAGATGTCTCTATGATAATTGAAGGAAAGTACCCGGGGTTATGAAAGTGCTTCACAAACTTTAAGTACTGATGACAGAAAGGATGGTAACAATTAAAAAAAAAAAAAAGAAATTGCAACTCTGTAGCAAAATAGCATTCCTACTTCTTCATAATGCGTTTAGTTTAAAAAATGCTGAGATGCCAGATTACCAAATAATTTCAAAGTAAGCAATATCCTTACTTTTAAGTCCTCATTTCAAACTAGTACCTCCTCAACACTACTAGAACAATATTAGAAAGATAGTAACCTTAAAGAGCAAACCAAAGTAATATGAAATGTTAAAGCATGAGCCCATGAAGAAGCATTGAATTTCACTTAGAATTGTGGCAAAAAAAAATCAGACATGTAAACGAATGTGATGAAATGAGTGTTAATGGAAAGTACATTGCTAGGGCAGAAAGTATAAAATGGATCATCATACAAAAAGAAAACTGAAATAGTCGACACAATACAAGCTGGCAGAGTGTTCAGTGTTAGGAAAAAGATGCTTTAGATTTCAAAGTTTCACTGACTTAAGTAAAGAAAGAGACCAACATCTAGATACAAAACTGAACAGAAGAAGAGACTTTTTGGACAATGGTTATGAACAGAAGCACCTAGAAAGAAAATTAACTGCGGTGGCAAAGAATGATGTTGCAACATGAATTCACGATGAGAGAGAACCTGAGGTTCTCAGGTGATGGTGGTAATGAGAAGAAAAGCTGCTGAGATGTGTCATTACCTAGCGTGGTCTCAGGTGGTTCAGAAACATTTGTAATAGATTCCACAACTGTATCAAAACAAAGGAGAACAATTTTAGAAAACTTTAAGGTGTTAAGCTATAGTTAAGTATATCTTTCTTGAATGTCAACACATATCATTCTCTTAAGATTTTGTATGTATTTTTTTTATAGATAGGACGATGGATTTAGAGAAGAAAAGAGAGAAACAAGGGGGATATCCTATTCTGTAATACTAATTTTCCAACTAATATTTATGTTTTAACTGTCAGTAGCTGGCTATCAAATGCCATAATGTTCCATATTTTGATACCACAGAAAACCAGAATTTCTGCATTCAGAGACTCAGTTGTCATTTTAGTGTTAAGAATCCAAGAATTTGGGAAGCTATTGCTCTTCAAATGAATTCAACTGCAGAACAAATACCACAGCCTGAACTTCCATGTTCCATGGACATAACAGATGCTAATTAAAAATTTGGTGAATAAATGAATGAGAGCATGAAAACCTTTACCACCTGCAGTCTTTGGCTCCTCTGGACTGAGTGGTGCTTTGGCAGAGGGATATAGATAATCTGTTACGGTTGGTGCTAGGGAATAAACAGGGAATGGCTGGTTAGTGGTGGGCAGCTCATAAAACACTGTAATAGAACACTGTTGACTTTGTAAACAGAGGTTAGTTAAGTAGATATATTCGTGAGAATAAATAACGTTTTGGTAGATTAGGAAGATGACTACAATTTAAGAGGGCAGAGGTGAAGGCAGATAATGAAGGCAGTGTTCAGTGGGGGCAAGGGTACACACACACACACACACACACACACACACACACACGGTAACTGTCAGGGTCTTCAGCAATTTCTACTTGGAGTAAAGCAGGTAATTTCACTTCCTTACATATTTTGATTAAGTATTCTACTAATAAAAAGACAAAGAGTCCTTAAAAAGCATTGGGATGAAACCTAAAAACAATATAATAATGAAAAACAGGATGTTCATATTCATATTTAAAGAATGATGAGAATGTTAAATTTTGCATTCAGAGTGAAAGGGAACTAAGAAAATTGTGAAACGTGCATAGCAATACAGCAGACACTAGCACAATGTGCTGTATGTAATATCTGACTTTTAAGATTCACTGGATGAGCACAGACAAGATGTGAAGAGCTATGAAATGTCACAAAGCATGAGGGCATCCAAAGATGACTTCTGCAATGAGATGGAAAAGCACATATACCTGAATTTCTTGATGGGAAAATGTTTTTTACCTATAGCTTCCTTTGATGACTCAATGCTTAATGTAACGAATTCCAGGACTTCAGAAACTAGCAGAGAACACAAAATGATACAATTGATCAAGAATGGGTTGTTGCCAGCATTGGGAATTCACACAAGCTAAATACTATTTAGAAAAGTGTCTTGCACTTTGTTTGCATGTCATGCTCAATGTTTGCTGTTATGATAATAACAGTATTATTAATAACATGATGGGAAGCTCAAATAACTGAATCGAATTCCTAATTTTGAAAGTGTTGTAGGTAACTATTAACAACCGTACCTTGTACCATCATGGGCACAAAAATGTCATTTAATTAATTAGAAGATACACAAAGGAGATGAAAAGAATTATAATCCTATGCTGGAAAAAAGATCTGATGTTTCAAAATATATGCCAGGGAGTAGCTACTGAATTCCTAACTTAAAATGTTTGTTTTCATTTTTGAAGGGCAATATTGTGTAGGGTGGTTTTGTGACTTGTGCTTAAGTGAGAACTTTCTCCCTCCTTCATGGTTATAACTGAATTAACATTCTTTTCACAGAACAGAGCACACATTTAGCTTATTACTAAAGAGAACTACAAGTTTGTAACTGTTAGTGAAAAATAAGGGATAAAATCAGTTCTTCTAAGTGGTTTTGTTGACTGCTTAATCCACATACTTGACTATTCTCTATGTGATACAGAGTACACACAATGAAATGAAGATAAATATGTCTATCAGGTGAATAACAATTGCCATGAATATGTAACTAACTTAACACCAGTATGCAATGATGGGAAAAGCATGTACAATGTATCGAGTTATTAAATGTGTATTACTTGTTTTTTTTATATTTGAAAATTTAACACTTGGAAAATGTCCCCTGAGGCTCACAGTGTACCCAGACAGATAAAACAGTCTATTTACCAGGTTGACTCTGTGTCTTTTCTAGGCTTGGTGATGTCACTGGTTTCAAAGTAAGAGTTTGCAGTTCAGTGGGAGCTGAAAGAAGAGCATCTAAAATGTTAAAGTAATTATGGAAAATTTATTTTTACAGGTTTTAGATAAAGGTAGCAATGGATAGAAATACATAGATCTTCAAAAATCACACAGTTATGGAGAGTCATGCAGAGTATACATTATTAAAGCAGCAATTATCAAACTATGGCCCTGCCAATCCAGCCCTTGGCCTGACCTGTGAGCTAAGAACAGTTTTTGTATTTTTTCAATGACAGAAAAAAATTTCAGAGTAATATTTTATGACATGTGAAAATGGTATAAAATCCAAATAAAATTTTATAGGAATACAACAACACCCTCAAGTTAAGATGATCCATGGCCTATTTCCATATCATCTACATATTGCTTTTGGTTGCCTTCAATTGAGATACTACAGCAGAATCAAGTAGTTTCAACAGAGAATGGCCTACAAGTCTAAATTATTTACCATCTAACATCCTTACATAAAAAATTTGCTGACCCCTGATCTTAAGCATCCTACAAAATGCAAGAGCCTATTTGAGAAAAAACTAGGTTCTCACTATGGTATCTGAATATGAATTCCCACAAGGGCTTTCTAAGAGCTTCCTACAGCTGATTTTCTGACAGTATCATTACCAACATGTTTAGCACCATTTGCGTGTTTTGTTCTGTGTTCTAGTTTGACCTCCCCCTTGGGTAATCTCAATAGGTATTGAGATTTTTTTGTTTTATTTTTGCAGCTTCCACCCTTCTGTCCACTAATGCAAAATTCTGAAGTTATTTCAAAGCCCAACTATTCTCTATCAATCCACATAGATCTTTGTTTCCTTTAAGTATTTTCTCTCTATATTCTTACCAATTAAACAAGCTGCTTTTGTATAAGCAAATTGCCTTATTTAAAACAAACAAACAAACAAACTTGAGAACAGTGTTTCTTCACAGTTATATTGTACTCTTCTCAGCAAGTGAAACATGTTCTTACTTTGGTCTCTACCTCTGTTCCTCACCTCACCCCACCCAACTGCTAATATAGTTCTGGAAACACAGAGGGCAAGGAAATTTTTGTTTAGTAAGCCAAATAAGTATTGCCAATTTCAAAAAAAGATAAATGAAATAGAGTGGTTAGAGAATTTAATAAGATGCATCTTTTGTTGGAGACAACCCTTCTGCAGGGCACATGATGAATTTGGCTACCATATAAATCTCCCCAACCATGATCCTTTTGGTCAACATGCAATTGTAGAGATACTAACTACAATTTGTGCCTTCTCTCTCTTAGAAGGTATAGAGGTGGGAATTGAAAGTTAACAAGCTACATCACCGTCATCCCTGGGATCCAACTGCAATGGGCTGGACAGACTCAAACTAGAAATCACTGACTTTCTTGATTCCTGCTGTGAAACTTTCAGAAGTTTAAAGTTTGGGAGGAGGATTTATTTTCCCCCCAACATTTTTGAAACTAAATGAAGAAAATCGAGTTGCTATTGTGTTTATAGGTCTAGAAACCATCAAAAGCACTGTTCACAGACTGTGTTTTCTAAAATATTACATTTTCTTGAGTTTATTGCCTAACTTTGAAACACTTTATTTTACTAATCTGTTTCTTATCACTACTGACAGTGTTTTGGAAACAAAAAAACAAGATTTATTAATTAGAGGAATAGATATTAATGTAATTACTCAGAGATTCCTAGTTAGTGAAGATTAAGAATCAATGCTAAGCTGTGGTGGAAGATAAAAAATAAACAAAATCTTCTGTGGTGGGAAAAGACTGTAGCTTGTATTTACTATTGTTTGCACTTCCAGAAAGCACTTTTTTTTTTAGATAATTTAATATAACAGGGAAAAACAATCCCTGAAAATAGGAAGAGAATAATGCGTATGTCACAAAAATCTTATAGAAAGTAAGTTGCTCAGAAAGATTTCATGGTATTTAATTATCATCATTTTATAGATCTAACTACCAAATAGATGGGTTGTAATTTAGAATTCAGACACTTAAGAGAATGAAATTTTAAAGGAAGTTTAATGGCAGATAGATTTCCTGGGTCCAGGGACATTTGTTAAAAACAATAGGTAGCACTTGAATTAAGGATCCTGACTACTAATGGGGCGCCTGGGTGGCTCAGTCAGTTAAGCGTCCAACTTCTGCTCAGGTCATGATCTCACAGTTCATGAGTTCAAGCCCCACGACGGGCTCTGTGCTGACAGCTCAGAGCCTGGAGCCTGCTTCAGATTCTGTGATTCCCTCTCTCTCTGCCCCTCCCACACTCACACTCTGTCTCTGTCTCTCTCTCTCTCAAAAATAAAAATAAAAAAAGAATCCTGACTACATATAAGACGAAGTATGAAACGGAACAAGAGCAGTCTAAGAAAGCAGGAGCAATTCTGACCTTGACAGTGATAGAATAGGTTTTCAATGAATAAAAAAGTATGTAATGAGGTCACAAAAATCATTACCTAATGTTGATTCTGGAGCCTCAGAACTATGAATAACAGGTTCAAAGCTTGTAGCAGGAACTAACCAAAAGCAACAACAGGAACATGAAAAAGTATAAATACACATTAAAAAATCTTAATTTTTCTTTCAAAACATTCGTTTCAAATGACTTTTTTTTTAACTTTTGAATTGACAGGAACCAGTTTATTTTTGAGAATTTGGTCAAACAAGTCAGGAACAAGTCATTGCAGAAAGTAGTCACAACCTTTAAATTCTGCTATGCATATTAGTATGGTCACTATGAGGTTCTTCTAAGATGTTTGATATTCTGACTCTAACCAATATGAAAGCTTGCTTTGGAAAATCTGCTTAGGCAATGTATATGAAGATATATATGAAAGTAACTTGCGACAACTTTTGGAAGCTGAAATAATACCTATGCTTATGTAATCATGACCATAATAACTAGATCATGTGTTTAAATGCAGATAGAGCAATAAGTAATTATCAGTGACTATGCCAGTCTTGCTATAGACACATCTTTAGAGAGACCAAAAATTTCACTCAAGAAGCAGTTGCTAACCATACCTCTCATGCCTTGAAGGCTGTCACTTCCCATCAGACGCATTTCTTTGGGACCCCACTGAGGCAGACTGCTAGGGTTCACCCCTCAAATCATGGAATAGCATATTTACCCCGTTTGGTCTGAGGTGCTTCAGGACTTGATGTGGTTTTAGGTCTGGGACGTGGACGACGGGTTCGTTGTGCTGTTTTAGGAGCTGAAGGATGAAACTTTGGATTACTCCTGTGAAGATGGTTTTGGAAACAAGGCTCTAGATTTTCTAAAATATGTTATATTTTCTTGAAATTCAAGGCATATGTGTTTCAAGATTGAAATATTTTCTATTTTGTTAACTATTTCTTTAATCACTGAAGATTCTTAAGAGATAAAACTCACACATAAAATTAAGTCAAGGAGTGAGGAATCTCATAAATCTCTAACCTCAAAAGCAGAAAAGGACCATGGCCAAGCTGTAGGTAGTGGGGTCTTAGGTTCACACCAAGAAATAGAAAATTTCCAAAGAATCTATGATACCATGTGAATTGCTATGGTTTGGCTGGTCTAGAGGAGATATAGACATTGCCAACTTTGAAACTCAGCTTTCAATTTGAGCCCCGTTTAGATAAAAGTTCAAGATTACATGGTTGACAGATATTCTGACTTATTCCATGCATAGCTTTTAAAAACAACAGGTAACTTCCGTTAAGAGTTTTCAATACTCTCAAGAAGAAAATTAAAGTTGAAGGACAGCAGAAGATGACAAAACAGTCTTATAAAGATGGTGACAAAGTGATTATGATTAGGATAGAATGGGTTGATGATGAGCCGGAAAAAACTGTTCACAAATGCTGGATTACCTAATGTTGTTTCTGGATCCTTGGTTCTAAGAGTGACAGGTTCAAGGGCTGTAGGAAGAACTGGCCAAAAATAATAAAAGAAACCAAAGAGATTTTTTTTAAAAATTCACTTCAAGGCTAACTGCAAGAGTCAATTTTTAAGCCTCAAGACTAACAGAAAAGAGACACTTCCTCTGCAGATTTGACTACACTGTGGAAAAGTACCCATTAAACTCATAAGATAGATACAGCATTGTACTCTGCTAAAGTGTACAGTGGTGGTCAACAAGTTCTCCCAGATGTTTGATTATCTGACTGTTGCTAATATGCACAATTCTGCTAGACAAACTTCTTACAGTTAGATAATATATACTTTTCTAACTCTACTGAAAAAAGCATTTATCATTCTACTTGTACTTCTGTACAAGTTGAGATAAATGCCTATTATTGAAATAATCATGGGTACAATGAGTTTATTTATTTGAAAGCATCAGGATGAATACATTATAGAGTGTGTTCAAAGTTTCAAAGTAATCCTTGACTCAATAAAAGTTAAATACTGTTAACCTTCTCATGAAAGAGTTACTGTACTCTATCATGAAAAGCCTTTCATTTAAAGTCTCAAGACTTAGGCACATTTAAAATTTTGACAATTAAGTAAAAGCATCTTGTTTTGAAACAATAGATCCATCAATATAATCACACAGATCCTAATACAATAAAAAGTAATACAATTAAAGATCATGACATTTGTACAATTGAGGAGGGAGAAGCAGTGTAAATAAGGGACAGATGGAAATTCATGTTTGAAAAGAAGCTTAAAGCAGTCAGTGCTTTTCAGCACATGCAGATGATCACATGAAACAGTTATGGCAGTTTGATGTCCTCATATTAGCATATTCACAGTTTTCTTAAGTTTAACAGGTAACTTGAAATAGAGTTTAGTATAATTTCAAGATAAAGACTACAATGGAATGAGAGCAGAGGGTGTTGAAATGGTTGTAAGATGCAGGAGAACCTGTGGCCACAATGGCATGACAATGAGCAAGAAAAGCACTATTTGAAGGACACACATTCTCATTACCCACGATTTCTGGAGCTTTAGTTCTGAGAGTGCCAGTTTCAAGATCTGTAGTGGGAACTAACGAAAAGCAATGAAGTCAACACTTGTGAAAAGTCAGCAAGTTAAAATCTAACCAGTATAACATTGCTTCAAATAAATGTATAAAATATTTGGTCACCCTATAACCAGGTAAATATTCTTTTACGAGATAGTCAGTGATAGATGACCTATCAATCTGGTAAGCATCTCAATGTCAACACAATATGCTCTTAGGTGTTTAAGTACTTAATTCCAAGTACTGCTCTAGGAAACTTGTGTAGACATTTTACCAAATAGAGACTTATGAAAACGTCCCGGCAATTATTGGCTTTTCTGTGGAAGCTTTAAGAAAATAGCAAGTCTAAATAAGATGGATACAATGAATGGCACTTATATTTCAAAGGAGTCATAGAAAAGAACAAAGCAAAGTGAACCTAATCATCGTGTTGAGAACTCGTAAGTGGAAATAGGCCTCATGTGATGCAAAATCATTCTAATAACCAATCAGGTTAAGGAACAACCACTCAGTGTGTGGTACCCAGTCGAACAGCTCTCTGCTCTAATCACAAAAATGTGGTACCCTGTGTATGTGGAAGAGATCGCAGAAAAGACCACTAATACTACTAGGGTCAGATCCAAACTTCTGAGTCATACCTTCAAGAACTTTCTTCAACTGCTCTTATGGACCCTTCCAAACTCAGCCCTATCTTTACCACTTAGAAGCAGTATCTCCCTTGTTACAGGAGCCCTGTGCCTTCTGGCTGGCCTCAATACCTCCTTTCTTTTTGTCTCTGTTAAACTCCATCCATGATTTTAAGACTCACTTTATTTCTAACTCCTTATTCCTGTCCTTCACAAACTTCTCTCTATGCTCAAAGATGTTTATAACACCTGCAAAAAATAATCTTGATTTGCACAGACACATTGCCTTGGTTCAATCTTTAAATGCTTCCTATTGGAGCAGGTTTTGACTTTCACTACACTACAGCCTGAGAAGTAAAAACAAGCAGGCTACATCTGTGATATCCTCACAGCTGTCGATGTAGCTGTGGGGAAATGGAAGACACTGTTTCTTGAAATAAAAACATGATTGGTTCTATTTAAGACATTTTGTCTGCTAGAGAAGTATGGAACAAAATAAGCAAAAGTAATAAAATACACATTAAAACAGAAGATCTTTATGTAGAAAGCACAAGGGATTCAGCTGCCACACATCTCCCCAAATCATGTTCTGCTTTGCTTACTCAACAGGGGGATCAGTGCAGATCATTTAGTGCCCCCACCCTCACTGGGCTCACTTGGGCTATCACTTCTACCACTGGCATCAATCCCAGACTCCCAAAAGCTGCTAGGACTTACTCCTTTAACCAGAAACCCACATTTACCCAGTTTTGTTTGAGGTACTTCAGTAGTTGGTGTAGTTTTATGTTTGGGACGTGGACGACGGGTTCGTTTCGATGTCTTAGGAGCTGAAGAAGGAAGATCTTCAATTACTACAGAGTCTAGTTCAGAAGCTAAGGACTGCATGACACATGACTCCAGATTTTCTAAAACTTACTACATTTAGTAAATTTTCCTTATTAACCTTTAATTTGAAACTTTCACCCTTAATATAATAGTATATATTCTTTTATAAATCCAAGTTCATTGAGAATGAGTCATGTAAAATTATTCAAGAAACAAAGAACTGTTCATAGCACTCTTCTATTGAACAAAAGGGTAAGTTCCACTGCTAACATATTATGGTGTGGTGATAGATACAAACTCTTTGACAGTTTACTAAGATAAGGCCATGTAATTAACTAAAAAGTTAATCAAAGAACAGATAATACATGGAGAGTTAAAAAAAAAAAAAAGAGAGAGAAGAACTTCAGACCCACAAAGAAACTTCCCAATGCCATAATAGTCAGTAGAGTCAAAACCCAGCTTTAACAAAACATGATTAAAAAGCACACAAGATGACAAAACAGTTTCAGATGGTTACATGTACAACAGATGACTTGAGTTAGGTTTATGCATGGCTCTCTTAAAAGAAATAACTTGTTTGAACAAAGTCCTCAATACTTTTAGGATGAAGAATTTAATGGAGTGACAACAGAGGATGATATAACCTTATGAAGTAAAAGAACCTGCAGGTATGATGTTGATGGAATGAGTCTGACAATCAGAAAGAAAGGCACCTACTGAGGAGCATGTGTTTTTACCTTGTGTTGTTACCCAAGTCTCAGTTCTGAGTGTAACAGGTTCAAGGTCTGAAGTAGGAACTGATCAAAAGCATTAAAGATAAACAAAATGATTGTTTAATAAAAAAACCCTCAAGACATTTTCTTCAAAATGAGTCTTATTAATATGCTTTCTAGAACTATGTAACAACTTTTAAAAACTGTTAAACTAGAAAAGTAGACTGTTGATTTCCTCAAATTTGGCCATACCTAAGTCAGGTAACTATTTCCTTATTCTTCCTTTGATGATTTGATTTTAAGTAATAAAGTGGGATGTGTGGGTATTACTAACACCTTTGGAAAGAAAGTGAGGCCGAAGCATGATCTATTTAACAGGGTATCCCTCTATTCTAAGCAAAGAAAGAACATGCCCTCATGGGCAAAGACGAATTTGCTGATGTCCATTGGATTAAGTCTCAACTGTTCCATTAGATGCCTAAGAATCTCCACCATAAGAGTCCATGGACCAATCAAGATTCAGTAAGCTTTGATGACCACGGTCTAGTCAGGCATTCTCTATACTAGTATTACAGTTAGACTATCTCTTTTGGTTTGTCTCTCTATATATACAGTCTTTCTGATTTTATTCCTACCTATCTTTCCAGTCATCCATGTACTATGGTGGTTTAAAGGCCCCACTATTTCCTAATCTTTTCCTGATCCTATTTATGTACCTAGCACATTTTGTTGAGAGCACCCAGAAATCAATCTCATCTGTGCATACATGCTCTCTAACGCCATCTTCTATCTTTTTGAGGAAGGCTTTTGTTCTCAATTTTCTTGTAGGTTTGAGGACTAAAACATGTCTCCCACATCTAATGTACACCCACCAAAGACACTAATATGACCTGGTGATACTAAAGACCCTGTTAATTTGAACTGAATATGCATAATTTTTCTAAAGGAATTTTATTTTGAAGACAAATGGAAGTTAATAAAAGGCACAGTTATAGAGAAGATTTCACTCAGGAGCTATGAGGCTTTTGGTTGCCCCACAGCTGTCCTCCTACTGTGTTCCTCTTGCCATCTCTACAGTGGGAAATTCTGTTTAACATGAGTTATATCTTTAATAGGGCCTATTGGTTACTCCCAACCACTGGAATTACTCTTGAGATCCTGCTGGGTTTGGCTGCTGAGACTCTAAACCAGGGATACTTATTTACCTGGTTTGGACTGAGATACTTCAAGACTTGGTGTCGTTTTTGGTCTGGGACGTGGACGGCGTGTCTGTTGTGATGTTTTGGAAGCTGAAGGAAGAAATTCTAGGGTTACTACACAACTACATTACCTCTTTTCTGGAAGCAATGAGAGGTGAAAACATGATTCGAGATTATCTACAACCTGTTAGATATTTGCCTTTCTAGTTTGAGATTTTTGTCATGTATACTCCTTAATGAATTTCTATTAGCACAGAATAGTCTTTGAAGAAAAAAATCCATTTCTAATTAAAGAAATAAAGTTTAGTAATTATAATCAAAGTGTCACAGAACAGTTTGATTGGACAACAGAAAGGTTAAGAACCATTGCTAAATTTTAATGTATTATCAAGGACAGTCATATTAAATCTGAGATTTATAACTCAATTTTTCAATCTTTCATACATTCTACATAACTACTAAAACAAGAACACATTAGTACCTAAATAGAAACAAGACAAAAAAAAATACTGCACAAATAGAAAAAAAAAAAAAGGTAGAGATGTAGATGTGAAATGAATGGATTCTCTTGGCCTCACGATAACTGTTAATGGCTTCTAACTAAGAGGTAGAAACCTATAGTATGTTTGAAAAAGTTTTTTTTTTTAACTGCAAGCACTGCTTTAAAAAAATACAAAATAACGTGAAACAATTTAAAATAGATTACATGGCAAATAAATGCCCTAAAGTACGTTCATGAATAACTGATTCTCTATGAAAAGACAGATGATTTAAGAGTTTTCATAATTTTAAGAATGTAAATGAATGGCCCAAAAGAATGACATACAGTAATATAAAACAAGAGGAAACTCTGGGTTATAAAATAAGCAGAATAAGTCTTGTTGAAAAGCCAGTATATCTGTTATTACAGATATAAGCATGACAGGTTCAAGAACTGTAGCAGGAACTGACCAAAAAATACAGTAAACCAAAGAGATTTTAAAATACACAAAAAGTCAGAACGTTCACATCCAAACAAATCTATTTGTGTGTCAACTCTTCCTCAAAAACAAAAACAAAAATAACCTCTTAAAGAAAGAGTAGATAATCATTCTTTGAACATTTGGCGAAACTACAATCATGGTCTTCAGCTTAGCCTTTGAATTATCTTGATTGCCTTAAAGAAGACAACATTAAATTATCCTAGGTTTTAGATAATGGATTCTGATATGGAAAACTCTGCACTGGAAAATATTCTTATTCATTTACCTAACAAACTTGGAAAAGAAATGGTCTTTAAAAAAATCTTATCCGTCTGTATTCCTATGGAAGCTGAAAATGTGCACTTGCTATGTTTAAGTAAACATGGATGCAATAAACAGTTTATAAGTTTGAAATAGATATAAAAATTAATCATTGAATTTTTATGCTTATCTTTCCAAGAATTCATCATGACACATAAAAGAGCAAAATAAAGATGGTCACTCAGTCTAAAATACTTAGTGGATTATCTGTCCAGCCAAAGCCCAAATAAAGTAGAAATCGAAGACAGTTGATGTCCCTGTATCAAATCCAAGCTTCTGAATTGGGTCCTCAACATTCTCTTTCAACTGTCTGCCTGGACCCTTACAAATGCAGCATCATCAATAACCTTGTTTTGGCCATCTGGAAGTAGGACATTCTGTGTTAGGCCCACTGGATTGCCTTTGTGGCTGATCCCCTACCACCCCACATGTCCAGCCCTTCTGCCTTGATTCACTTTTCCCTCCATTCATTCAAATCCTGTAGTGGGCCCAAGGTCCAAGTCTAGATCACCTTTGTCTTTTCCTCTTTAAGGTCAGTGTTTAATGTATCATGCAAACATATACCCAACTCCATTATTTTTAGAAAGTCTCTCATAGCTGGCATATCACTCACCATTATCACATCAATATTGGCAATTTTCAATATTGGTCCAGAAATATGCAAGGGATGTAATTTATATTCCTTATGTTTTTTTGTTTCCTTGAACTACATATACTGACTCTGCTAAAGAAGCTTTATCATTAAAATTTGACAGAAATTGACAGTAAAAATATACTAAATGCATATAAAAGAAGACTTTCACATAGAGTAAGATATTCTGGCATCAAATATATCTCAACCAGCCGTATTCTCTGACACCTGGGCAAAGCAGCCATATTCTCAGACACCTGACGATGCCTCATGACTTCAGGCTTAGAGTGATGAACAGCTTGGCACTGCTTTGTGTTCCCACTGGGATAGGCTACTAGGGTTCACCCTTAAATCAAGCGATCACGTTTACCCGATTTGGTCTGAGGTACTTGAGAGCTCGGTGTGGTTTTAGGTCTGGGACGTGGACGACGGGGTCTTTGTGACATTTTGGTAGCTGAAGAAAGAAAAATTTTGTGTTACTCTAGGTCTTTAGGCTCTGGATATCGAGGGGAGGTTTTTACAAAAGCTGTTAGATTTTCAAAAGTTCTAGGCAATTTTTTGTAATTTAAAATTTTCAATCCTTTTAGGCCAATGTATTTTCGTTTATCATTGATGGTACTTCGGGGCAAACTCATGTATGTAGTTGAATAATTCATTCAAGGCATGAAGATTAGCACTTGTAATTAAACACTCACAGAACTTCTTCACTGGGAAAAAATGAGGAGGGCTCAACCCTGGTGCAAGGGGAGGGGAGGCTAGAGTCACACTAAGG
This sequence comes from Felis catus, assembly GCF_018350175.1. NCBI lineage: Eukaryota > Metazoa > Chordata > Mammalia > Carnivora > Felidae > Felis > Felis catus. The sequence continues at coordinate 48,523,324 of NC_058376.1, forward strand.
GAAAGGCTTATAATTTAAAATTGCAGATTTAGATCATTTCCTATCTATCAAGTTAGTAATAAAACATGTCATTATTTAAAGCAGGAACAAAGAAACAAACATATCATACAAATAGTTTTTTTAAAACATAGATGTGCAAAGGAGTCTAAGAGTAGCTGTTATTGCTGATCCGCCTAGATAAGAAACAGATCCCAACTTGTTTTAAACTTAGTATTAACACAGAACACTGTTCAGTGGAGCATGAGCTAACACGACAAAGTCAAACGTACCAAATGGCAGCAATGTTTTGAGTTAAGCTAATGTCTGCTCTCATAAAAACAACAGGAAACTTGTTTTTAAGAGGCTTCAGTATTCTTCAGATTGATTGAATGGCAACAGAGGATGATGGTGGCTGTCTTATGAAGGAGGAAAATCTAGGAGATGGAGACTGAATGGAATGCACAATGAACAGCAAAAGCATTTGGCAAATGGCACAGAATCATTACCTAATGTTGTCCCAGATGTCTCAGTTCTAACAGTAACAGGTTCAAGATCTGTAACAGGAACTGAAGTAATAAAATAAGCAAAAGAAGTTTTTTAAAGATGTATAAAGAGCTACAACATCCACTTCAAAATGTATTTTTCCAGTGCAACATTGCCTCTAGAATTATTATTTTTATTTATAGATGGAGGGTATGTGGAGTGTATTGTGTTTCTCCCAAATACTTATGTTGAAGCCTTAACTCCCAAATGTCACTGTATTTGGAGATAGGAACTTTGAAGAGACAATGAAGGTTAAATGGGGTTGCAAGGGCAGGTCCCTAATACAATATGACTCATGACCATATGAGAATAGGGAGACACACAAGGGATGCTCATAGACAGAGGAAAGGCCATGTGAGGATGCAGAAAGATGAGACCATCTACAAACCAAGGAGAAAGGCCTTGGGAAATATTAAAACTATTGATACATTCATCTTAAATTTCCAGCCTCCAGAGCTGTGAGAAATAGATTTCTATTGCTCAAGCCACCCAGTCTCTTTTGTTATGGCAGACTTAGCAAACTAATATGAAGGAAAACCCATTATTTTGTCCAGATTTGGCTTAACTGTAGTTAGGGACTTCTACATCTCCTGAGATAGTCATTACCTGTGGTCTCTGTTAGCAAAAGAGGGAAACAGTTCTACTAGATAGCAGATTATATGAATCTAATATGGTAGACTCTAGCACATTTTTAGGCATTTACTAACCATCTTGAAAAGGCATGTAAAAAACTAACTTGCACTTTAGTGGGTGTTGAATAAAGAAGACATCTACCATGTTTATCAAATTACGGCTGCAGAAAAAATTCCTAAATATCCAAGTAGCCGTTATACGAATAACCAAAAATAGCTATGAAGATCTTGCTGAGAACTCATCTTTGGAAAGATTTTGTGACTTGTGTCTATAGAAAGGTACTCAAGAGGACTGTGTAAGGGGCACCCACTCAGTCTGTGGCACTCGTAAAGCACCCATCCACACTCAGTGCAGGGAAAACTTCATCCAGTGTGGAAAGAAGAGATTTCTGATGCTCATGAGAACAACTTTGGACTCCTGAGTGCAACATTCAAGCCCTCCTTCAACTTCCTGTAGTATTATCCAAATGCAGAATCACCAACAAAATGTTTTGACAGATGCTTCAAAGCCCCAGAACCTCTGCCCCTCTGGTGGCCTCTAAACGTGTCCTATTTTTTTTTCTTTGTTCTCTCTCACCTGTCCACTTGTGCAAATTCTGATGTGATGTCACGACCCAAACTCCTTCCCTGATCTACTGAGGCCCAAAATGATGCTTTACTTCTTCAATAACTTACATAATCAGTCTAGCACTTGATGTACCCAACAAAAACCTTGAATTTGTGAAAGCACCCTGCCTTATTTCCCTTCTCTAGGCTTTTTATGCAAGAAAAGTTTTTGTGTTCCACTAGCCTGAAGACTAAGTAAAACATGTTTCCTTCTACCCTGAGCAAGAGGAAAATTATGTATCTTCCAAACATGTACTTCTCACCAACACTGAACGGGAAAGGACTCTTCATGATTCCCTCATCAGAGGGTTATATGGGTTTACACTTTTAATAGGTAAGGCTATGAAACAAAGCTTTCATAGAAAGCTCAGGCTTCTGAAACAAAGGACTCAGTTTTTATCTGGTGTAGTCCCAGGATCTTAAAGGACTTGGAGTGGTTTTAAGTTCGGTTTATGAATGACATTCCCACTGGGATGTCTTTGGAGGTGGAAAAAGATAACCTTTAAAGTTGATGGTTCTACAAATCATGAAGTTAAAAAAAATGTTTTCTAAAGCTTGACAGATTTGTCTTGAATTGCATAAAATATATACATTTCTAGTGTGAAAAATTTGCCCCTACTATGTTCCTGTATCTTCCTTTGTTATTGAAGATATTTGGGGGGTCAAAATGACATAAACATGAAGTTATTAATGAGAGAGTCAATATTAGTATTTTTATCATATATTTTAAAAATATTTAAATTTGTTTTTACTCTCTACACCCAATGTGGGGCTCAAACCTGTAGCCCCAAGATCAAGAGTTGCATAGTCCTCCAACTGAGCCAGTCATGAACCCCTTTATCACATTCTCCTAGAGTACCCTGACTGCATTTAAAAGATTAAGAATCATCTATTTCTAAACTATGGTGGTGAGTAAGGGGTAGTCAGATTCACCCTAAGGATGGGGCTTACTATTTAAACTTACAGTCCTTGATCACATTATCTGATTGACAATTCACTAAAAACATATTACTCAAAAGTTAACAACAACAACAAAAACAAACAGGCAGATAAAAAGTACTACAAAGGATATACAAAGCAACTTCCCTGTCATAGCCTGGTTAGCACAGATCAGGATTAGATGCTCACATGAACATATGATATTTGCCTTAACAGAAAACTCAGATTAAGACAAAAACAGAAGGTGGCATGAAAAAATTTTAAAGTAAGTTACAGGGCAAAAAGATATCCCCAACTAGATTCAGGCATGACTCTCTTAAGAACAAGAGAGTGAAGCATCATTTTGGGCCTTATGTTCAACTAATAAGATAAAGAATGTAGTTGAATGACAAGTGGAATCAGTTTGACAATAAGCAGAAAAAGCTCTTGCTGAAGGTCAGAAAATGGCATTACCAAATGTGGTCCCTGGAGTCTCTTTCATAGGAGTGACTGGTTCAAAGATTATAGCAGGAACTGACCAAAAATAATAAAAAACAAAAATGAAATGTTAAATATTTATACAATCTCAGAACTGCAAAATTAATTGTACCTAAGTACTAATGTGTCTAGAGTACAAAGCAAAAACTGTTCACTTTCTGAGCTGAGAGATACGGCATCTCTGCACGCGGGTACCAATTCATCACATAGTAGGAGTGGTCTTTGTAGTAGATAATTATCCCTGTAAGGTGCCCCTGTAGTGTCTCACTCTTTGATGATCCTAGTCTAAGTAATGTACCAAAATAGACCACATCAATCTTGCCAAAAACTCGTCTTTGGAAAGAGACAGTGAGCTTTGCCTACCAGAATACTTAAGAGAACAGGAGAAGGGACGGGCATTCAGTCTGAGGTATAGCAGGGTAGCTCTCTGTCCAATGCTTAGGCAAAGCCTGACTATATACAAACATTGATCATTACTAAATGAATTCAAAATCCTTAGGCCAACATTAAAAATACCTTTCAACTGGTCCTTTGGGCCCATTTAGCTACAGTAGCCTCAGAAAAATGCCCTTTCTGATCAAACTTAGAAGCCCTAGAGTTTCAACTGGTGAGAAAAGCCTCTGCCTTCCCTCACTGGCCCTCCACACGTGTCCTTCCTTTATGTACTTCTCCATCCCCTTTGTCCCCAGCCATCTAAATCTATAGTGATTTCAATGCTCAGTCCTTCCCAACTATTCTGGCCTACTCTGATTATTGATTCTTTAAATCAACGGTTGACCAACGATGGCCCATAGACCAAATCTTGCCCATAGCTTATTTTCATATATTCCATGTAAAGCTAAGAATGATTTTTCCATTTTTTAAGTGTTGTAAAATTAAAAAGGAAAAAAATAAAAATGTTCAACAGAAACTACATGACTCACAAAGTCCCAAATATTTGCTCTCAAGCCCTTTATAGAAAATGCCAATTCCTACCCTAGATCCTTATGACTTGGACTTGACTTTGTAGTTACCAAGAAACAATTTCCCATTTACCCAAACATATATTCATTCTGTACCTATTTCATTCCACTACACACATTTAACATTTCAAGAATAAGAAGAATTGAATGAGAAATCAAATAAACATTTAGAGAGAAGATTCTCATTCACAAGCCTGAGAAATTCACTATCACCTAAACCCCTCCAACCATGTTCTCATTATCTACCTTGACTTGCCCCTTCACTTTCTCTGGGCCCCACTGGGATAGGCTTAACCAGGATATATACATTTACCTAGCTCAGTGTCAAGTGCTTCAGGACTCCTTGTGGTTTTAAGTTTGGGATGTGGAGGGTGAGTTTGGTGAGGTACTTTGGGAGCTAAAGGAAGAAAACCTCAGATTAACAGAGTGTTCTTAGTTCCAGAAGCTGTGGATAGGATTATATGTCTTCTAATTTCTTGAGTTTCAGAAAATTTTTCCTTTCAGCTTAATATATTTGCCCCCATTTCGATAATTGCCTCTTTATATCATTTACATTACTCTGAAAAACATAAGTCACACAGAAACATGAGTTTATATATCAAGGATATTCTCACAAGTATCTCTAAATGATAAAAGTTCCAAAACTTTACTGAGTTACAGTGGTGGTGGGAAAGATGGAGGGTGAATTTCAACTAATGATGGTACTAATAATTTAAATTGATTATCATTGAGCTCATTTCTATTTCACCCCTTACTGAAAGAAGACCACACCATTACCTAAAATGACAAAACAAAAACACAAAATGATGCACATAAAATTGTAGGAATTTAGATCTGCACAAGAATCATGCCACACTGTAACACCTGTGACAATACTTAGCTTAGACCAAGGATAGACACTCTCACCCCAACCCTCCTATGTTTGAAACTCACAAACAAATAATGTGATTAACAGGTTACATGGATTAAGATGCCGTACTTTCACATGCATTAAATTGCAGATGCATATACTAGACTAAGTTCATACTTGGCTCCTTTAAAAACAGATGAGTTGCTTTAACTCTCCTCAGTATATTAAGAAGTAACAGAATGACAAAGAAGTAACTGAATGATAACTGAACAGACAATAGAGGATGACATGGAAGTCTCATGAAGCAGAAGCAGCTGTGGTTATGATGGTGATGAAGTGGGTTTCAAATGAGCAGGAAAAGCAGGTGCTGATGGATGTAATGTGTCCTTACCTAGTGTTGTCCCTGGAGCCTCGGTTCTAAGAAAAACTGGTTCAAAGACTGTGGTAGGAACTGATAAAAATCAATAAAAGAAACCAAAGAGATTTTTGTGAATGCATGAAATGTCAGAAAATTCATCTTAACAGTAAAATGCTTCTAAGCCTCCTAAGGGAGAAAGGGCAGGGAAAAGATGGATTACGCACATCTTTAATACCAAGAGGCAGGAAGTATGAGGGGCTGAAGAGTAAAGGGTCATTTTAGGGTCTGTTCACCACACATACCAGACATAGCCAAAATGAAGCTGATACTACACCAGCCAAGAGACTAAGCCTTTAGTGAAAAGAGTGGCATTTGATACAGTAAGGTGAGAAAGAACCCCTGTTTTTGATATTATATTAAACTAGGTATCCTCAGTTTTAAGAGCAGAAAAAGGATGATCCTGTGCAGAAGGATCACTAAAGCCCCGTAGGTCAAATTTAAAGTCTTAAGTACACTTCTCAGCCTCCCTTAAATTTATCCTATGGGCCCACTCAACAGGAGAGCACCTAGAAATCATTCTGTATCTGGGAGGCTAGCTTCAGATATTCTCTGCTTGTCAGACTTTGTTCCCTTACCCACTCACTCACCCAAACTCTGTACTAGTTTCTTTCTAATATCGTGATCCTTGTCCTGCTCCAGATATTAACCCATTACATAGCGTTTCTACCATCTGAGAAGTTATACATATAGACACACAGCCACCACCACCACCACCACCACCCCCACCCCACCCCCGGCCACATACTTGCGTAAACATGGCTGCCTCATGTTATTTTCTCTATGTTTATGCAGGAATGGCTTTTGTTTACAACTATAATACATACTAGGGGATAAAACATACTTCCCACTTCTTATGTATCTCATAGCTGCTAATATGGTTATGGGTGTTATGAGGGGATTAATAAAAGAAGTCCACTTGAATTGATTGTGTTGGTTCAATACTGAGCAAGCTTTATCCTAAGACATGAATGGAATCAAATAGCATGAAAAGTAAATAAAACAGTCATTGCTGGAGAAGATTCCTACACAGGAAGCACGAGATACTCAGGTATCTCAAGTTCTGCTCACTAACCAGCAGCTTTTACTCTTAAGAGATATATAGAACATGTGCCAACTATGTGCATATAATTTAGGATCCCAACTGGGGTAGACTGCTAGGATTCCTTAAACCAGAAATCACATATTTACCCAGTTTGGTCTGAGGTACTTCTGGATGGGGTGTGGTTTTAGTTTTGGGGCGTGGACGACGAGGTCTCTTTGTTGCTGTAGCTGAAGGAAGAAAATTTAGGATGAATATAGTGTTGATAGCTCATAAACTCTGATTAAGATGATATACTAATCTTTCTAAAATTTGTCAGAGTTTCTTTGAGTGGAGAAAACTGTTACTTTGGTTTGATGTTTTCTCCTTTAGTATGTTAAAAGGTTTCCTTTTTTAATTGAGTTCTCCCAAGATTAAAAATTACAATATAATTATGTTTAAGAAAAGAAGATTAAGAACTATCACTTCTTTGAAAGTGTCCCTAATCCAAAACTGGTTACAAATTGCTCCTAAAATATGATGGGGTGAGAGTTCAAACCACACTACAGTATTCACTTCTAATTATAATTTAAAATAACTAGGCTCGGGCAAATATTCCACTTGGTCATTTATTAGAATAAGCATACAAAACTTGCTGAAACATCTACAAAGTGAAAAAAAGTTAGACAGAACTTGCAATACAGAAAAAAGATGCCTGAAAAAAATCATGGCATAGTCGATAACTTATTGGGGGTCTAAATAAGGGATATACAGACTATCATATTTAGGCCTTAGCTCTAACAAACAGTATTGTTTAAGCGGAGACTCAGATTGAAGATTGACATGATACAATTTGAAGCTGGGATATGGGGCAGACAGTGGTGCTGAATTCAGTCCATACACATTTCTGTTAGAAAGAAAGCCTTTTAGGGCCACTGGCATGGCTCATTGGTTTAAGCAGCCAAATCTTTGTTTCAGCTCAGGTCATGATCATGGTTCTTGAGTTTGAGCCCTGCATCTGGCAGCTGACAGTACAGAGCCTGCTTGGGATACTCTATCTCTCCCCTGCTTGTGTGTGCTCTCTTTCTTCCTCTCAAAATAAATAAAAAAATAAAATCTTTAATAAACAATCTTTAAAAAGCCTTTTATATTATAAAATGAATACTGTAATAGGATGATGACAAAGTATGACATCATTGTCTATATAGCACCACAAATGAGTTTAACAATGAATAAGAGAAAGCACTTGCTAAAGGACATAAAAGATCACTACCTATAGATGTCCCAGGAGTAACGGGTTCAGAGTCTCTAGCAAGCAATGATCAAAAGTAATTTAAAAAGAAACGTTAAACACTTGGGAAAAGTCGTTGAACTTTCTTCAAAATGAACTTCACCAGTGTGGTATTGGTTCTACAGCAAAAAAAAGCAACATTTTTAAAGTTCTGAGGTGAAGGTACAAAGATATTTGTTCTTATGAAATAGTTATATCTTCAGTATCTCCACAGAGCTCTAAGTTTTGCTTGTTTTCAATATTATCTGATAACACATCAACAATAAAAACCCTACTTAGAAAAATCTTCAGGCTTTTGTCAAGGAATTTTATGGTAAAAAATTATGAGAAAACAATGTGAAAGTATAATTTATTAGAAAAAATCCCTAGGTCATTATAGATGCAATAGTTGATATATTTAAGCAGATACTATAATGAATAGCCAAAATAGAGGATGCTTTTTGTTGAATGTCTACTTTGGAAGAAGACCAAGACGTCTGTCCAAAGATAAATAAAAGAACAAGATACAGAGGGTCATTCAGTCTGCAAAACTTGTCAGTGCATTTCTCTGCTACCAGGACAGAAAAGGCCTGACCCCAGGAGGATAGGAGAGTATGTGGTAGCCAATTGGCTTAAATCCAATCACTGAAGTCAGGCATTTAAGGTCCTTTTTATGGACCCATCTAAAAGTAGTATCACTGACCAAAATTTCTGAGAATCAGCTAAGTGAACATTGTCTTCCTCCTTTCTCCCATTCAGGTTGCCCTCCTAATTCCGATCTTCTGCTGTCACCCACATATATAGTACCTTCCAGCCTCTGTTTATGCTATTCCTGCCTATCCCAGCAACAGGTCTACAAACTGTATAAATTTTGAGGTCCACATTACACTTACCAGCTCACGGATCTTTTACTTCTCTAAGAATTAACTATGTGCCTAACAGTTGGTAAAGCCCAGTAGATATATTGCTTCTGCCCATATTCCTTTACATCTATTAGTGAACAGTTTCTACATAAGAAACTTCCTTCCTCAGCCAAGTGATTTGTTACTTCTGAACTATTTTTCACAGAGGCTAATGGAACACTTAGTAAAATGTGTGACTAAGTGAACTAAATATGCTAGTTACTTAACTAAGTTTTTGATAAACCAGAATCAAAGAGAAAAATATAATTTTTCAGAGAAAGCAAATAAAATACAAAGGTACCAAGAAGATACCAAGCAGCACAAGGCAGTCATAATTATTAACTAGAGCTCTTGTGACTTCAGCCTTCACAATGAAGGGTCACCAGAGCTATTAGGTGGCAAGTTAAACTGTCATGCACGTATCACATCCAAGGGGTTCCACAGGTACCAGGAACCACATATTTACCTAGTTTAGTCTGAGATACCGCTGGGCTCTGTGTGGTTTTATGTTTGGGACGTGGACGACGTGTTCTTGTCCGTTGTGTTGTTTTTGGAGCTGGAGGAAGGAAACTGGTTAATGTTGTCTTATGACTCCAGAAACTCAAGAAAGGATGATACACAGCTCTGGATTTTGTAAAATTTGGCTAAATTTCCTAAGTCTTAATAAATTTGTCTCTTTTGTCATCTGTATGCAAAAAAAATTGGGGGGGGGGGAGTTGTCCTCCAACAGTTCTCGGAGAAGGATTATATAACATTATTCTAATAATCTGAAAAGCTTATTATTATTGGCGTCAGATTTTCAATAAGGATCCTGACTCCAGGGAAACCAGAAACACAGCATGTCCATATTGGAGATGGACCCAGGCTCACCTGCTTTTGTGAGATTATATTTAGAAATTATTTGGCTTAGACATACATCCCATTAAACATTAGAATAAACAAATTTAACTTCTTAAAATCATTGGTAAACCATAAAAATGCCCTATCTTAAAACAACTTTCGGTTGATGTCCATAGAATTAATACTGATGTTTATGGAGCAGCCACTCCTAATTATATTTGAAATTTAGCTTTACCACAGAACACGGGGCAGAATGACAGGTTCTGTAAAGCACTAATAAAGCTGGATAATATGGAAGACAGATGCTGTGTACCAGCTGCATACAGGTTTAACCAAGTGACTAACCACATAACTTATATTAAACATCTTCAATATTCAAAATGAAGAATATAGTTGAGTGATGAGAGGGCAATGAGAAAATCTTAGAAAAAGAACACCACTTGACCAAGATAGTAATGAAATAGACTGGACAAGGGGAAAATGCACTTGGTTAAGGACATAGAAAGTCATTACCCAATGTTGTCCTGGGAGCTTCAGTGCTCAGAGTTACGGGTTCAAGGTCTGTAGCGGGAACTGGCCAAAAGCAATACAATAAACAATGGAGATTTAAGAAATGTAGAAAAGGAAAGAAAATTATCTTCAAAATGTATTTTCTTTACCCTGTAATGTTTTGAAAGCATTTCTGAACGCTGTTAAAATGGTATTTGGCTGTACTCTGGCATTCATACAACTCACAAAAAAAGACATACCTCTTGTATTCTGCATCCCTATGAGGCCAATGGAAAGCTTTTTCCTGTATTTAATTATTTGACTCCAACTATATTGGAAACTTGGCTCCAAAAACAAGTCAGTTGGCTACTATGTATTTTAAATTACTCTGAAAAACTGCAAAAGCTTCTGTTAGTATTTCGAAGCCTTTCACTACAACTGTTATTTGTTTTGAAGAACTGTGGTAGTGAGGAGAATTTTTAAAAATATTCTCAATTAGTCTGTTTATTGGAGATGTGTGACAGTTATGCAAAACATAAACTTGTGCCTTTTCTCCATGTGAAATGGGGTACCCTTTCTCTATTTCTCCTTTTTTATTCACTTATTTTAAATGAATAATTAGGAGATGAATATTCAAACAAGCAATAGAAATGATTAAGAAAAAAATCTCAAGAGTAATAATTTGACTTTTTGGCTCTATAAACAGGGTTCCTATAATTCTGTAACATTCTAAAATGATCAAATTATGCATACATGTGAAATTGTGATTTATAACTCCTTGGATTTAAATAACCATCTCTATTTGTCATTAAGTCCAGAAGACTAAATGTAACATAAACATCTTATCATGAACGTGCTGTAAGCACTTATATAGAGATTCCCTTTTGCTAAGACATCACTGCAGAGTTGCTTGAAGCCACATCTGACGAACTCTTCTGAATTAATGGAAACCTGTGCCTACAGAAGAGATGTAGAAGGCGAGGACAACAGGATGAAGCAATATTCAAAATGGGTTGCCTTCAAACAAAAAAGGGAATCGGTATTTTGCTTGGAAATCAGCACAAGATGAATATGTCAACAGGTGTATGAATTCGTCATGATGACAAGATGAATTTGTCAACAAATGTTCAGGTGTATTTGGATAGCATGGAATCAAAGAGGAAAGGACTTTTGCAAGAAAGAGACAATTATGTATCGCCTCAAGCCCCAACCACATTGTTAACTGCTCCTCTCCCATAACCATAAATTATACACACATGAAAGCAGAACTCTCAAAGATTTCCTGGTTTGCAGGATGGATGGTCTCTCAGCCCCAGTGACCCTTGACAGCATCAAGTGCTGCCAGCAATCTGAATGTCTTTGAAGGGGATCAAAGGAAGAATGACATACAGGGATTATAAACTGAGCAGAAGAATGCCTTATGATGTTGAAAGTTGCCCGTTAAAAACAATCAACAGTTTGTGGAAATGAATGAAAAAATGATGAATTACAATTGTTTACGTAAGAGAATACAGCCACTGACATGAGAGGGAGAGGCCCAGAGAAACACTGACCAAGAAGGAAGACATCATTACCTATGGTTGTGGAGGGAGCTTCAGTCTCAAATGTAGCAGGATCAAAGACTATCATGAAAAATAAACAGATACAATAAAAGTAAAGAAATCTAAAGTTTTAGGTGCTCCCTGATGCTTAATTCATAGGATACAGAACCTGGTTTATTCTAAGTTGATACAAATTGCTTTCTTCATAACTTTATTTATTATGAGATACTCTCTTACTAAATTAGAATTTTATACTAATTGGAAACTTAGGAGAAAATCTCAATTGCAAAACAGTTGAATTATTAGTACTGTTATATAAAAATCTTCTTATTTGGTAGGAAATCACTTAGTTAATAGTTACTGTTTAAAATGCCATCAAGGTATTTTAGACGAAGCCAATCCTTGATTACATGCCTTTAAAACAAGAACACATTGTCAGCCTTCCTGGTCCAATCTAGTGGTGAATGCTAAAATCACTTCCAACTATGTTCCAGATACAGAAAAACCAGGCTTCTATTCATCATATACCCAAATTCATAAAACAGAGCCTAAAAATGTTAAGAAAATATAATCTGTCAGACTATCAGATGTAAAACTAACTTCTTACACATTGATTGTTCATTTAACTGGTATGGTTACTTTGAAAAGATAATGAGCCAAATCATAATATTGAGTTTTTATGCTTTATATGGTATAACAAGTTATAAATATTTTCAACAACATTCCCCAGAATAAACTTCTTAAACTAAAGCACTAGAAATTATGTTTACCGGGTTTAGTTGGTGGCATATCTGGTTGTGCTGTGGTTTGGGGTTTAGGAAGTAATTGCTTTGGTGGTTTTGAATCTGAAGAGAAAAAGGTGCTATAATTAGTGTCATAGCAGGGCTGTGAATATCAAGATTAATGTTACTTACACACCATTTTCCTAGTTTTAGATCAAGGCAGTGAAAGTAGTGATTACCAGGCTGGATTTGAGGTGCATCTGGTCTATGTGTGGTTTTAGGTCTTTTGGATGGTTTTGATGCTAAAGAAAAAGGTATTAAAAATTAGCATAATAATCATGGCTGTAACTATCATAATTAAAGACACATACACTTGAGCAAAAACACTATATAAATTCACTGAATATACAATAAAATTAATTCCTGGGGTGTATGAAGGATGGGAAATATGTCCATTTGTACCAATTTCTCCAAAAGGAAAAATCTTTAGGATTTGTTCAAAATGTGCCTTTGAGCAAAGTAATGAGAACTACAGTAAGACTTTTTTCTTTATAATTTCAGAGATCACAAGTATAATAGTTGTATTTCTTAATTTTAAGGTTTTTTAAAGCATAAAAGTAGTAGTGTAGAAATTTGAATCTTGTTTAGTAGGAGACCTGGGAAATAATCCATACACACTTTAAATTATACAGAAGTTTACATGGCTACAGAGTTCTGGAATTTTCCAAAGTAAAGCACAGTTTTTGTGAATGCTGAGAAATTGTATTGAACTAACAACAGTCAAACAGCATTAGTACCAAAAACAATAAAACAAGTTTGGGACTTATAATGTTCTTAAGTTACAAAGACCACACTAATTTTATATTGGACCCTAGACCAAAAATAGTGTTTATGCTTCTAGTTATCAAAATATACTCACAAAAATTCTGCAAGAAACAGAAAGCTGAAGAAGCCATTATTTCATGCAGCTTTTTAAGAGGGCAAAAGTCTTACAAGTGGAATGAGTAAAGCAATGAAATGACAATTATGGCACCAGAACAAAATCTTGCCATTTGCCAAGCCCAGGATGAGCAGGGAAGTCCCTGTCTGAGAAGAAGTGGAAGGTTTTCTCAACAGAAGGACATAGAGAGACAAAGAGTTTGTGGAGATGCAGGAAGTTGTGTCCAAGGCCACAGACCTTCCTTAAAGAAGCACACAGGTAGGATTCTTCTAGAAGAAGTCTCCTATCTTCAGGCTCTTCAGACCCAGAGAGAAAACATGAGGAAAAGCATGGAATGAAACTGTGATGGTGCAGTGGCCCTGCAGTCATGCCTGGTGGAGAATAAGAAGAGCCAAAGTGACATTCCGTGAAAGCAACTGGAGGAGAGAATTACCGACTGTGGGCACCAAGAGCTCCGGTTGTACCGTAGCAGGTTCCAGAGCTATGGAAGCAAAAGGCAAGAATACTAATTATATCAAGAAGCAGCATCTCGAGGAAGGAAACATTAATCCCCACTCTTAAACTCCTCATCCCTAAGAAAGGGAATGTGATTTTCCCTTTCACTCTTCCCATTTACCCCTCTTCCCCTTCTTTTCCCACACCTCATCTGCCACAAATATGCATCCTACGACAAACTTTTAGGGTGCCCTACTTTAATAATCCATTTAGTGGGCCAGCTGACTGTGTGTGTACCTAATAGTTACAAATAAAAAATAAAAATATACGGTAAGTATAGAATGTACGGATGCTTAAATATGAAAGTCAACTATACTGGTTCTTAAAGTCCAGCTATTTAGGTAATAGGTAGCTACTTTATCAGAAGCTACTATATATTCCATTTTCTATGTTAACTGGAACCCTCAGCATCACATTTACCAGGTTTGGACTTGGGCACATCTGGACTAGGTGTGGTTTTAGGGCGGGGGCGACGACCTGGTCGTTTGGTCTTTGGTGAAGCTGAAGAAAGACAATTAGCTAGTTAATATAGGAGCAGCAGTTCAAAAAACTGACAATCAATACTACATGTATCTTAGAAGCACATTTAAGTCCTTTGGTTTATTATGAGTAGATATTCTTCTGTTTTGCAACTTTCTATCATCATTTACCCAGTTAACTGAGGTCTTGAATAATATTTTTTTGATTAAATTTTCCCTATTCCATTTTGAGATGGAAAACTCAAAAGTCTGTACAGCTTAGAGAAGACAGTCTCCTAAAAATTTTGAAGGTGTATGTTTAACAGGAACATGAGAAATGTACCTTTAAGGAGCCACTAGGGATACCAATTAAAATGTATTTGGCCTAAGATTCAAAAGAAGTTTTTCATTTACCATTAAAAGTTCACAAGTTAACAGTATGTATAAAAAGTCTTTGAATTCAGAGATTTTTTTCAGGAAAGGCAACTTCTTAAAAATGAAATATAGTTTATAACACTATAGAATTTAAATTTTTTCTCTGCAAGTAAGAACAAAGAACACAAACAGGTATCCATGGATTAATCCATTAATGTGAGCCTGTTAATAAAAATACCAGCAGTCAGGAAAAGAGGAAATAAAGGTCACTCACTCAAATAACTGTATTACCTAATGTTGTTGAAGGTTTGGTTTCCGGAGTTTCAGGTCCTAAGAGTACATGAAAATCATCAGGAAGGAATCAATATCAAAGGAAAAACTATAAAGTCTAATTAGATATGAAAAATTCTAACTTCTAAAGTTGAGCAATTATATGTAAATGGTGAAACTTTTATCCATATAAGACATTCCTTTTTTATTTAATAGATTCCTGTGTTTTTAGACAAAATGAACAAAAATGTAGTCCGTTAAGTTTGGAGAGAAAAATGGAAAAAACAAAAGAGGGCATGATTCTCATTTGGAAGGTAAGAATGCAATAAAGTAACCAACAGTTTGTGTTATAAAGGAAAATATGGGTCATTGGCTAAGATAGCACCAGCAGAACACAATTTTTGTTCTCTTTGAAGAAAAAGAAGCTATAAACATTGGGGTGAGTTTTTCTATTTCTCTTAATGAATTGCCGAGGACACATCAGGATAGTTAGACCGGGAAAGATCATAATGCTTTTCAAGAAAATCTGCAAATGTTAATTTTGAAAGTAAGAAAAACACCTCTGTAAGTAAAAACACAAAAATATCTACAAGTAGAGGGAAACCAATGTCTTCCACTGGAAACAGCCAGGTTAAAACGAGCTCAGGAAATATTACTCAAATATAAGGAGAGACAACACAGAATGTGTCAAATCAAAACCAGTCTGGCTTTCATGGCTGTTACAGAGGCTTGGCTTAGTTAAGCACAAAGAGTGTATCTTCTGACAAAAATGGCTGAAATAAAAATCTGAAGGAAAATTAAGAATTTTTTTAAAAACCCAAGCTAATGACAACGTTCAACATAAAAGGTGCTAAAGAAAGAGAGGTGGGTTTTTTGTTTTGTTTTGTTTTGTTTTCCACTCAGTAAAGGAAACTTCATTACCTATTGTTGACTGTGATGGTGGTAGAGTCTGAGGTTCTGGGGCTGCAATAAAATAGGTAATATCAAAGGCCATGCTGAATATAACCATTTAAAATAGTAAATAAATGTCTTTTACTGTAAAAGTTGTTCTCTCGCTGGTGAACAGTCTGGTTCTATGGTTTATTACAGTAAAGCTCAATCACCCCACATCCTTTCCATGAACCACAAAAAAAGATACAAGAATTCTGATGTTCATTGTTGATTTTTTAACTATTTTCCCCACCACCCAATATTCTGAAGATTGCTCCTAGTACCTGGGGACATACTGCTTTAAGGGGAGGTCAGGGTAGCCTCTCTGAGGTTTGTCAGAGTGTCTTGTCATCTGCCATTTTGTTTTCATACAGGATAGTCAGTTTCATCCAAGGAAGTGGGAAGAGGCAAAAGACCCATGGACCTATAACCAGGTCTGAGCTCTTAGTTTTGGATTTCTCAGGTTTGCTGGATCTGATACTCTTTTAAAAAAAAAATAGGAATTGAATGTATGGTCTAAAAAGGGCCACAAGTATTCATATGATGTTCCTTTTATTTGGTAGTATCTATTGCTGGTGAACAAATTGGTTTACATGTGAAATTTAGTCTATTTTGTTTAGCAAATCAAAGAAGTCAAAAAGTAATCTTGGATTTTATCAGATACTGAACCAATTAAATAAAAATATTATTTAAGTATTCTGAAAGATAACAAACCTTCCAATGTGTTTCAAATTGGCAGTATGTAAATGATACTTCATGCTGAATACAGTTTGGTTACAATATCTGGACTTATAAAAAGACGATACGATAGATTTCTTATTCTACAGAACAAAAAGAATTCTTTTCTTTCAGGAAGAAAATTAAAAAAGGAACCCAATTTTTGAAGCAGAAGAAAAAGTGAAGATTCTTTGCCTTTTTTTCTTATAATGTTTTTTTTTGTTTTAATCTTTGTTTATTTTTGAGAGTCGGGGGTGGGGAGGTGGAACAGAAAGAGAGGGAGACACAGAATCTGAAGAAGGCTCCAGGCTTTGAGTTGTCAGCACAGAACCCAACACGGGGCTTGAACCTATGAACCACAAGATCATGACCTGAGCCAAAGTTGGATGCTTAATCGACTGAGCCATTCAGAGGCCCCTCTTTCCTTTTTTACAGAAATCAATTAATTAATATGACACCCACCAACTAGCTTAAGAGGACATAAATAACTTTGTTACTTGTATTTCTTATGCTACATTTACCAGGAGTTCTTTGTGATGTTTCTGGACTAAAGGCTGTGAAAAGTTTTGGGGAAATAAGTAGAGACTCGTTAGTATACAAAAAAAGAAAATGTAACAACAAATATCACAGGTAGAGAATTTTCATTTATTCTGAAAGCAATGAATAGCACAAGGTATTACTGAAAGGCGGCATCATTCATTAGCATGACTGTGGCCAAATTTTTTTTTTTTGATTTCTCAAGAACTTGTCCAGAAATAGATTACAACGGATAAATGGCAAAGCCAAAGTGATGTATGAGATTGAAGTACACATAGTAAGGCAAAAATTGTGTGTGTGTGTGTGTGTGTGTGTGTGTGTGTGTTGTGTATGTGTATGTAAGAGAGAAAAAGAGAGGATAGAGGGAGACTGGATGTCTCAGATTCTACAGGAGAAAGGGTAAATAGTAAATGTCAATACATTAAATATAATTATCCAAACAAATCCATGTCTGAAAATAGCAAACAAAAACTCTTCTGAAATTTTGAGGCTGTGATTCGTGTTTTAATTTCTACACAGTTGCCTTCTAAAACTTAGAAAAAGTAAGATTTGCTACTTGTAGCATTTTTAGAATTTACAAAGATTAAAGAATGTGGTCTTACAAATTTTATAAAGAAAAATCTGTATTTTTTTAGTTCCTGACTGAAACTGAGACCAAATAGGTATGGAGCCCCATCAATTAAGCTTCCAATTCACCTGCACACAGAAATATTAAAGTCAGGGTTTATCAGAAGCAAATGTATCTTCTTGGGGAGTCTGGGTGGATCAGTTGGTTAAGTGTCTGACTTCAGCTCAGGTCATGATCTCCTGGTTCGTGATTTTGAGCCTTGCCTCAAGGTCTGTGATGACAGCTCAGAGCCTGGGGCCTGCTTCACTTCTATGTCTCCCTCTCTCTGTGCACCCAACCGCCCCCCCCCCCACCCTCACACTGGGTCTCTTTCTCTCTCAAAAATAAACATTGAAAACATTTTTTTTAAAAAGTAAATATATCTTCTGACAAAATTTCCCCTACTTTATAATTTTAAGATATAATGATAAAGGTTTAAAAATGTTAAGCGGCATGCAAATAACTACACCAGTCACCTCAGCACAAAAGAAAGATACAATGGCTCATGATTTGTAATGAGCAATAAGAAAAATTTACAATTCTATCTACCATGTCAGAGAATCGTGTTAAAAAATACCTGTAATTGAAGGTCTCTCCTTTTTTTTTCCAGTCCATTAAAAGCTTGAATAGCCGAAGGCCATTACAATCTTAAAGATTAATTATGAAGGATGAAATTCTTATTGGTTGAGGCAGACACATTGGGACATGGTAGATGGTGGGATTTTCAAGAAAGCACTGGATTATGCTTACAAAATAAGCCAAACCCAATGTGGGTTTTTACTCGTTAGTTTAACCACAAAGGAAAACCAGAGGAAAAGCAACTTGCATGGAAAGTGAAATGGAAAAATAGCAGAGTGTGAGGAGAGCGGTGGGAAAGGCAATGAATCACTCAAATAAGAAAAGCTTTTGGTGGTTGATTTGCTCTCCTGAACCTTGGCTAGAAACAGAAACCTTCCGCAAAGCTATAATGGTGGCCTGCCCTAAAATAAAAATAAATATATTTTAAAAAGCTAAAACCCAAGCAATGGTTTGCAGAGATCCTGTTGTTACTCTGTGTTGCCTCAGACCACCGGAGGTCAATTTGAGTTTGTGTAACTTTAGGTGCAGATTCTGAAGTGGTTATATTTGATGCCAGGGGGAAAAGCGTGGATATTCTTGGGTGATTAGAAGGTACACACCAGAGGAATAGAAGGTACACACCAGAGGAATAGCTTCCAAATAATTGGCCACATTTTAAAAGGAAATGTCAAATTAACAAGTCTCTTTGCTCAAGTAGCTTAAATGGATAGGAACACATCCTCGCCCCTTATTTGTATTAATGAATTTCTACTAAACCTTTCTTTAGAAAGGACTGAAATTAATAATGTAACTAATCATGTATAAACCGTTAAGATCAAATGCAGACTTTTTTGCTTTTTTCAACTTTTATCTTATACTAACAGGAATAATTAGATCAGAGAGACATGTATTTAAATTTAGTGATCTAAACATCCAATAGTATTTCTCAATCCACTTAGTAATAGCTCCCTTTCAAAATACAACAAAACAGTTTTTATCTTATCCCAAAGCTCTCTAGGCATGATTTTTAAATAAATGTACATTAAATCCTTCTGTCATATAGCTATTGGAGTTCATTGATTTAAACTGTTAGGGCTCTTGCGGCGCTTGGGTGGCTAGTCAGCTGAGTGTCTGACCTTGGCTCACGTCATGATCTCACAGTTTGTGAGTTCAAGCCCTGCATGGGACTTGCTTCTATCAGCATAGAGCCCACATGGAATCCTCTATGCCACCCCCTCTCTGCCCCTACCCTGCTTGTACTCTCTCTCCCTCAAAAATAAATAAAACATTAAAAAATAAACTGTTAGGGGCCTTCAGTTTCATTAGCTATGTGCTTCTTTCTCCAAGTAACCTCTCGGAGTAAGAGTACTTAATTCCATTTCTCCAACATGGAGACCTCACCCATGGTCACAGTGCCAACTACACATCCCTTTGACTAATCCCTCATTTCCTTTGGTCTGACACCTACACCTGGAAATCTCACTGCCTCTTTGAAGGGAGTCATGACAATTCCTTTTCTGAGCAGTTACATTTTTCTTCCTTACACATTTCACTGCAAAAAAAAAAATCATGCCTGTTTAAGTAGAAAATCTCTGGTTCAATCATTGTTTACTTTGTAAACATGCACTAATGAAAAATCCATTGAATAGGACAGTGAGAAATATATTCTTCCAGAAGCTAAGAGTTTAAAATTTGGATGAAAATGATGAATAGCAACAAAATTCCTATATATAAAGGGATACTCATAAGTCAACATTTAAACTTCTGTATAGATTCTGGATAGATAGAATAAAATGCAGATTTGGTCATTCAATATGTCCTGCAATCGATATGCAGAGAATTGTCTCTGTTTTTAATTACATATACAGAATAACCCCTCCCTGCAAAAGAGCCTTCTTTTCAGCAAACCATCATTGTTATATCCTGAGGAGTAAACAAATGTCAGTGTTCAGATATAAGCTTCAATTCAGAAAGAAGTAATGCAGCATTAGGAAAATACTACCCTTTCTGATTTTGCAGCTGGAGAACTGAGAAGCTCTAAAACAAGGGCAGAGTTTTTAGGGGAGGGAAACACTTCTCCCTTTTTAGGCTGAAAGGCTGTTTAGTGTGATCAGAATTCCAGTCAACTGTGGTACTGGAAACTATTTCGTTGTCTTAGACAAGGGAGTCCTCAATCACTCACATCACTGTATTTCTGTATTTTCTCTGGGTTGGTCATCCACCCAACAGCTCAGAATGAGGCTGACATAATATCAGAAGGGCTGGTTATAAGGAGATCATTTCATTGCATTTTTGTACTTTTCATGGAAAAATTGCATCAAATAGCAAGATACAAATCAGAAGTTCTTACTCCAAAGAGTGGCATAAAATAAATTTTCAACCCTACTTTTGGAAAAAAAAAATTCAGGGTAATTACCAGGTTTGGTGTCTATCGCTTCTGGGATGAGAGGAATTTTAGGTTTCAAAGAGATAAATTGTGTTTTACTGGGAGCTGGAAAAGTAAAGAAAATAATCAACAAATCAATATTTAGGCATTTCAGTGTCTAAAGCCACAAAAGAAAAAGCTATGTTAAGTGGAATGAACTCTTCATCTTGGAAGGTTTTGCAAGTGTTCCACTGAAAGAATATTTTACAGAACAACACTGAATGAATAAAGTGATAAATTTTCATCTGGTTTGAAAAAAACATTTCAGGACATATTTGAATTAACAGAAATAGCATTGCTACAAATAGCAACAATAACTACACAAAGAACATTATTTTAATCCATTATCTTTGAAAAAAATCTATGGAATCATTTTGCCCCCTTACTTCACATTTCTCAGCCACATACAAGTCTTTAAGCACCAGAAAGAAGGCATGTTTAAGATTGATAATCACTGATAGATATAATGCACGATCTACTATACAAAGAAATTCTACTAACACCATAATAGAACATGGTTCTTCCAAATGAAGTCTGAAGTTGAACTTGAGGATCTTACTCAGAAAAATGGAGAACTGTGTTTAGGACTCTACTTCAAATACAATGACTTATGAAAGGTGATGAAGCAGCCATGTTTTCCAGCTTTCCAAGGTACAGGATGATGTCTGAATGCTGATTTCAGGTACATTAACTATGGGACCAATTACCCAAAACCATGAAAGTCACAGGGCTGCTGTACTCTATGAAATCATCACAATAGTCAAAATTATCCAATTAGCACAGTGACTGAGACATTACACAAAAGCTAAGGTACTGGATTTTCATGGTAAAATTAAGTAACACATCTAACTACTAAGGACATGTCATTACCCAGTGTTGTCCAAGTAGGTTCAGGGCTTTTAGGAATTTTAGATGTAATTATTCCAGGACTTGTGGTTCTTTCTGGTGATGGAAAGGAAATAAAAATATTAAGATATCCTACAGACAATAAAAAGATAATCGCTCGAAGAATAACTGAATGACCCTTTCAAATCCTGCCATATTTAATTGTCAGTGTTTACAAAGGCAGTGAGTACAGGTTTTGGGAAATAATTTCTAAGTTCAGTCATAATAGCAAAGGCAATAAAAAAAACTGTATACTGTCATGGAATAAGCAAAACCTGATTAGTTGGGCATGATTCTGAGTGTATTACTTGACAGTGAAAAATAGTACCTCCTGATAAGCTACCTCTACCATGCAAATTTGGTGTTGGGATGTGTTCCCTCCTCCTTCTCCTCTGTCTAAACCCTACACATTTTGAAGCTTACATCCTCAACTCTTTTTCTGAGCTTCTGCACAAGTATTATAGTCTCACAAGCAGCTCTCTTATTCTCTGCTGTAGAATCTTTTTGAGATTATAAGCATTTGGAGAGTCAGAGTCATGGTCTCTCCTCTCAGCCACTGCCCTAGCTCAGTTGAAAACATAGTAGGCTCCCCAAACACCAACTGCTAGCCTAATAAACACCTAAATATACATGCATACCAAGGAAATGAATCACACTAACTATCTTACTTCCTAACACTAACAAGACATTAGGACTTGTGTCTGGGTTTATACCGAAATTCACAAGCAAGAAGATCACGGACTTAATTTTCAATGAAGTGTTATTGAAAAATGGTTTTATTTTTGTCATTTTGCATTAATTCATCTTCAGCTAATTTCAAATTTTGTGAAGCAACTTTGACCTGTAGAATCACATAGCTTCTTTTTATGAAAAAGAAAATAGAGACATTATGTATTTGGAATTAAGTATCCTGAGAAGTTAAAGAGACCATTATTTACCAGGTTTGGTTCTTGGTTTTTTGGGCCTGACGCGTCGTTTAGGTGTAGAAGGGATAGACGTAGTTTGCTGGGTAGCTGAAAGAAGATTTAATATAGCTTTGATAAATAATATTGCACAGAGGCCAATCAGGTCACAATTGTAAACTCCTTGAGTGCAAGAACTGCTTTTTATTTCTTTGTATGCCCAGAATGCCAGGCACTGTGCTTTATACCCAGAAGGTTCTCAATAAATGTGCTGATTGGGCCAACATGAATTAAGTGTCTATATGAACACTGAAGGTGTATTGTTGAGTTAAATGTACTGGGAGGTAAGCACTCTTGAGGGATTCAAGAACACAAGGTACAGTTAAGAACTCAAAAGATAATTTACCAAACAACAGAGGACAAACACAAATACTTGGGATTGAGAGAATGGAAGTTCAGAACTTCTTTAATTCTGTAGCTCATTACTAACCTCACCAGGAGTTAATGAATTACATTATTCTAATAACTTTTAGACCATTATAGAATGTAGGCTGTGTTATCTTTCTTACCCATCTTTTCTTATCATTTCCAGGGTTATAGAATCTACGTGGTGCTCTTTATATTTAGACTACTTTGAGAAAAATATTCTGACCAAGTGCTATCTAATCATGCTGAATAGAAGGGAATGTATTTTAGAATAACTATGGTCTGTAATTCCACTTCTGTTTTCTGGTTGGCAGAATTGAAAGGATTATAGAAGGGAAATAATTCTTCAAATATATGGACACCAAGATTATGGAGATTCTTTGAGGATCCTCACAAGGCAAAGTATGATAGATAACCTAGTTCTTGGAAGAATTTCATGGTATAGAATAAAGGGAAATATTTACTACTGAAAATATTCTCGAAATCCAACGTAACAGATTCTTTTTGGTCATTTTATCTGTTCTTTCAAAGTATACAAATAAAAAAATCATTAGTTACCAGGTGTTGTAGGTGGCATTTCAGGACTAGTAAAGATTTCCAGTTTTTGAGGAACAAATGGTGTTTCACTTGGAGCTGAAAATACAAACACCCCACCCACCAAGTCATTCCAGTTAAAAAGAGGTATTTTAAGGATTTTAACATGCTTTTTAGATGGTGTTACCAAGCACATGCTACAAGTCCATGATTAAGAATGAAAAATGCATATAGTGTTGAAAGCTGGTGGATGAAATAATGATTTAAAGAAAAGGTCAGAATGATGATCGTTCAGCAGTTCACTCCAGGCAGACTCAACACATGGAAGAGAGGTGATACAGGCCATAAACACATGAGATGGGATGATATGGATGATGAAGAGTCCATGCAGTTTTCAAAGCTTTTCATTCCTTTAAGGATGGAAAAAATAATCATCTATTAGAGTTCAAAAAGAGAGAGAAAGAGAGGGTGCACACACCCAAAATGGAACATAAGATGACTGCATTACAGGAAAAAATATATATATTCAGAAATAGGAATGAAATAAATGATTAAATGTGATGGAATGAAATGGTCATTTGGAAGAATGGCATTCACATGGATTTTCTCTTGATGGAAAACAAAGTAGGATTTTTCTGTTAAAAACATTACCCAGTGTTGCCCTTGGCTGTTCAAGAGTTCTAGAAGTTTTAGGTGGGACAGAATCCAGAAATGGATCACTTGTTTCTGTTGGAATAAATGTCAACATTTATAAAAGCAGAAGGCCCCAAGAATAAAATACAAATTCATGAGTAATAAATTATTCCTCATATGGGGAAAAGTATCACGAACACTTGAACGACTGCTGACCAACATTTTAAAACTAGTGATTCATTAGGAGCTGAAGATGAACTCACTTTTAAAAACATATATACTTTAAACATTAGAAACCATTATAAAAACGTTTCATGTATTCAACTTGTCTTCAGTTGGCTTTTCTGGTTTCTCACCTTTGTTTAACTACTAAGTGAACACACTCAACACTCTATTCCATTTTTTCTCTTATTTTCTGCTATTTAAAATTACTTGCTTTTATCATAGCACCAATAATGTGGATATCAGGCGAAATATACAAAAATATCAGACATATATCTATGTCTAGCAGAGACCACTCATATTGACTTGGAATCTCTCTTAGTACCTAGTTTAATAGGTGCTTAATAAACAGTTGCTAAAATGAATTATTAGATTGAGTTACATTCACTGTATGTGGATCAGTAGGATAATGCCAAAGATCAGATCCAACTGAACTTCTATAGACCAAGGAATGACATGATTGCTCTAGTGCACGATTTCTCAGCTCATCACTATTGCCTTTTAAGGCTGCATAATTCTTTGTTGTTGGGGGGAGGGGGGCTGTCCTGTACATTGCAGGGTTTGACAGTATCCCTGGCCTCTACCCACTAGAAGTCAGTGCCACCTTCCCCAGTTGTGACAATCAAAAATGTCTCTAGTCGTTTCCAAATGCCTCTGGGAGGAGAAGAGAGAAACATCATCCCCATCTGAGAACCACTGCTCTACAGAAAAGTCCCTAAGAATCTAAAAACTTTTTAGAGTGATTCTGTTAATACATTACTCTGGGTCAGTGGCAACCAAATTTATCTGCATCTCCCACGTGTGGCAGAGCTTATTACTGATAAAGAAGTAATCGCTCAACAGAGAAATGGGTAGAATCCATCTCACTGACACAGACTGCCACTTCTCTCCTGCAGAACCCTGAAGAGTATGCTTTTTCACTCTGCGCAAGTTAAAGCAAGAATGAGGCGTAGTGTTGTCAGAACATTTGGCTTCCAAAGAAAGAATTGAGAGGCGGGGTATACCTGTATGGGGTTCTGATATGTCAGGCTCATCTGATGTTGTAGGGCTTGAGAAAACATCATAAGTTGCTTTTAAAAGAAAAGGTAAAACAAAAGAGAAGATGTTAATTTTGATTAATTTTAAAAAATTTCATGACACAGTTTAATGCTGGGTAAAACAGAGTTTTATGTAAGTGCTAGTGCGTTTAGGCTCTGGGCTATTGGTCTTGTCACTAAATGTGTAAGCAATCACTAAGACTTGCCTCTAGGCTTTCCCCAAACTAAAGGCTTTTGTACAGTGAGCCCTGGCACTGGCCTCGTGGGTGATGTGCACATAGTGCTATATATTTACAATGAAGTGGTGCCAGCTCTAAATCAAAGAGCTTCAAAGAGTATAAACATAAATGAGTCAGAAGCAATTTGAGGAGAGATTTCCAAAGAAGGAAACAACAGTCACATTGAAGCTATTTGCACCAAATAGCTTAGTCTTCCTACTTAGTAAAAGTTACCATCATGGTATCTTATGTTTGGACAGCACTTTCTAGTTTGCATGGCACTTTTTCACATATCAGCTTATTTAACCCTCTCAATATCCCTGAGAAACATGTGAGGTAGGCATTATACCCATTTTCTAGATAATGGGGTGTTAATTCCATTTTCTATATGATGAAGTTGAGATTCGCAGCCGTGAAGACATCTGCCAGTGGTCCCACACAGGCTTTGTCAAGTTCAGTGTATTTGTCATCCCATTAACAGGGCTAGGAAGAGCTGAATTAAGACCGGTACTCTCTTCTTGCACCACGCCTCCTGCCACTTTACCTGGAGGCAACTTTCTTTCTATATTCCTAGTGGAGCCATGAGCCCTTCTACAGTCTAGGTGGATTTCAGGATCAATTTAATATTCTACATAAACCAAGGAAAGCAGGGTGACCTTGAAAAACAAGGTTGATCTTAATACAGGGATAAATTTCATGTTTACGTAAGAGTTGAATCTGCAAGCAAAAAGAGCATCAAAATAAAAATTAAAGATGTTCTCTTTTTCTGCACAAAGAGCTGTCAGTATGGTAATGGGAGGTGAAGAGAAAGCATTAATTGTCATGAGATACATGTTACTTTCCTGACCCATTCAAAATGGCTCTACAGAAATAAACTAAAAGGGAATTCATAGGAAAATTTACTCAGCAAGGTTACTTGTCAGTCAGTGACCATGTCATGACTTTGAACCAGTGCTAGTTGAAGGTGTAAGAAAGATAATATCAGACTGTGTGATACACCCAGATATGCACAGAGGGCAGTTTATATTGCACCACATACTGAAGAAGCGGGAAATAGAATTCTCTTTGTGAAGGCCAATCTACTACTTTGCAAAATCTTCAAAAACAGAAAGAACATTCTGAGTCATGCACATGTTCTAAGAGCCAATGCTTTAAATTGCAATGCAAGGTTTTCTTTAGCCTAGCTACAATTTTAAAGAGTCAGATAAGAATGACAAACCTTTTGAAGGACAAAAATGCTGGTGGTTGCTGATCTTGCTTGCTTCAAGCCAATTTCAAGTCATGGATATACCCAAGTCAGCCCTATGTATTACCAAACAAGTTAGGAAAACTTTCCCAACTTCTATTTAAACTTCTTATACTAGAAGTTATGAATAAGTATCTTGACTTTTAATTATATTGCTGCTAACTTTTGAAAAACGCTACAACTGTCTTTTTGTTACCCTAAGTCATACACATCCCTTCTATCTAGTAACACTGAACCAGCTTTCTTATATTCTGTACTTTTTGTCCCAAGAGTACCCCCTTTATATTTCTTTTCTATATTGATAATTCCTTTTTATTTGCCTGGTTGCAAGCCAGGCTGCCATCTTCCCTCAAGTTATTCTCAGAAAGCACTATACTGGGGAAGGAAACCCTCCTTCTGTCATCCTCTGGCCATAGTGCCTCATGTTGGGAAGTTCCCAAGTATCACAGACCTCTCACACCTAAAACATTTTCTCAAATATACTTAATATTAAAATAACACATCTTCCAGAAGACTTGGTCCCTGCTATTTCTATTTCTGGAGTTTCTGAGAGTTGAATAGTTAAGAACAAGAGTGCTAATAACTCACAAATACCACTTGCTGGAAGTTTTATGTTGTTTGAGCAGCTTTGAGAGGCATGTTATCACCCCCCCTTCACTCATGGCTTAAACACACTTTTTTGGGGCACCTGGGTGGCTCAGTCAGTTAAGTATCCAACTTTGACTCAGGTAATGATTTCACGGTTCACGAGTTCGAGCCCTGCATTGGTCTCTGTGCTGTCAGCCTAGAGCCTGCCTCCGATTCTGTGTTTCCCTCTCTCTCTGCCCCTCCCCCACTCATGCTCTGTCTCTTTCTCAAAAATAAATAAGTATTAAAAAAATTTAAACACGTTTTGTGAATCTCGAATAATAGATACCGGAGGAGAGAACAGTGTCAAAATGGAGTTCTCTAAAAATCAACAGCTCTTGGGGCACCTGGGTGGCTCAGCTCATTAAGCATTTGACTCTTCTTGATTTCAGTTCTGGTCATGATCTCACAGTTTGTGAGACCAAACCCAGCATCAGGCTCTGCAATGACAGCAGTGGAGCCTGCTTGGGATTCTCTCTCTCTCTCTGCCCCTCTACTTGCTCATGCACACTTTCTCTCTCTCAAAACAAAAACAAAAACAAACAAAAAACAAAAATGGGGCATGTGGATGGCTCAGTCGTTTAAGCATCTGACTTCAGCTCAGGTCATGATCTCACTGTTCATGGGTTCAAGCCCTGTGTTGGGCTCTGTGCTGACATCTCAGAGCTTGGAACCTGCTTCAGATTCTCTGTCTCCCTCTCTTTATCTGCCCCTCCCCACTCACTCTCTCTCTCTCAAAAATAAACAAACATTAAAAAAATAATAAATTAAAAAAAACAGCTCTTGATTTCTTTATGAAATTCTTGTATATGTGTTTCTATACCAGAGTAAAATGTGTCAAATGATTAGGCCTCTTGGCTTTTAAAAGGCTACTCCAGCTATAAGAGTGATAGATAGCTAAGAGTGAAGAGCAAATTCCTGTTTCTTAGACTTTCCACATGCTATCATGCATTACTGTTTAGAGGCAAATATTTTCTATCACCGATGTGGAGGAAATGCTCCTGTTTGACATTAAACATTATCTCTAGTCTCGCATTCACAGAACATAAATGGGACCAAAAGTTGCAGAACCAATCCAACACAAGTAAAATAGGTAGTTCAATTCGAAGGTTAGAAAGAGCTATTATTTTCTTTCAAGTAGCAGTAATGACTTATCATGATAACTCAATTTCACTTTTATATTTCTCAGAAAAATTATTATGAAATAAGCCATACTAACATTTGCTCATTTGCTCACAACTTCCTAAAACCACATTGTTAAATTATGTTTTGTTGGTTACATGTTTTATTTTTTTAGATGTTTATTTTTGAGAGAGAAAGAAAGAGAGTGCTAGTGGGGGAAGGGCAGAGAGAGGGAGACAGAGGATCCCAAGTGGGCTCTGTGCTGACAGTGGAGAGCCCAATATTGGGCTTAAACTCACAAGCAATGAGACTGTAACCTGAGCCAAAGTCGGACGCTTAACCAATTGAGCCACCTAGGTGTCCCAGTTGTACGTTTTTTAAAAATGATTTTAAAAAACTAATCAGATGTAAATCCCATCATAAAAATGCTCTGATATGCTCTGGAAATGTGATAGCACACAGATAAAGCATTTCCACTTATTAAGAACTTATCAATTTATTCCATTCAAATTCCATGAATGTTAGTACCTATGTGAAAGACTTTCCTTTTTCATCAAATTCTTAGGTGAAAGGCATCGTTAGGGCAGAAATTGAGTCAGTCATGTTCATGACACACTCCAAAGTTTATTTTACCCCAGAGCCTGGTACATGGTGGAGACTCAATAAAATTAATAGGAATAATTATTCTATTAATTAGTAGAATTAATAGAGTTAACCTGCAAGATAGCCATTACAATGAACAAATAACAGTTTGACAGCTGAGTGGTTCATGCTCTTAGTAAGGACAAATGAAAATAAATGAATAGGCCCCTTTAATTATTTTATGATACACATACTTGTGCACACAGATCTCTTCCTCTACTACACAATTAATTACCTGCCATATGCTTATGTGGCCATACCCTGCCATGGAAATAGAATCCTAAAAACATACGAAGAAGCAACGGGAAGATACAATAGGACTATCAATAAATAGTGGGATGAGAAAAGCATTTATGAACACCACATACACAGCTCTCAGTACCATTTAAATAAATACATCGTGCTTTCTTTAGTTGATGGAAAAATAAAGCATCTTTCTGTTTGGACTTGAAATTTGTGAAAATAGTGCATACAAGAAAATGCTCATGAAGCAAAACCAAAGGCTGAGGCTGTAAATCTCTAAGAGGCCACAGTGAATCTGTAAACCATCTGCTACACGTGAATCCTATTTTCCTGCTCTGTAAGCATCAACACTACCACTCATCTCCACTTTTTTCTCCTCTCTAGGGCTTAATCCAGTTGGGTGGGCCAGATCTGTAATCATCAACAACTCACAGGGAGGCAGTAAGGTCCAAATGTAGATAGAGTTCAATCTCTCTTCAACCACTCTGAGCAAACCACAATTTTCCAACCAGTATACCACTCCCCATGTGTGATCATTCAGCGTTCAGGTCTTTAAATGATTTATAGATCTTAAGTGCATATAGTAATTTCCTGAAGTTCTACAAAGTACTGAAAATAGTAAGTGATGAACTCCTAAAGGCAGCTCTCAAAGTAGATTCTAATGAAAAGACTGAGGCTGATCATTCTCAGTTCTGACTCTGTGGTCAAGGGAGAGCTTCTAAGGATAACTGTTTGTTGTTCAAGGGGAAGGAATTATGCCAGAAGATGGAGTCGTCTTAATAATAAGTCAGTACATTTGGAGGGAAAAATCAGTTAGTCTGGGAACACTGAGAAAAGAACAGTCAGGA
Source organism: Felis catus (assembly GCF_018350175.1). Classification (NCBI taxonomy): domain Eukaryota; kingdom Metazoa; phylum Chordata; class Mammalia; order Carnivora; family Felidae; genus Felis; species Felis catus. The sequence continues at coordinate 48,553,409 of NC_058376.1, forward strand.
GAGTTTTCTAAAAATGAAAATGAACATGTCAGATCATCTTGGGTTGTATAAAGAAACCATTATCTTTGTCTGAATTGAGCTTTAAATCTTTCCTGGTACTAGGGCACCTGGGTGGCCCAGTCGGTTAAGCAACCGACTCTTGGTTTCTGCTCAGGTCATGATCTCACCATTCCTGGGTTCGAGCCCCACATTAGGCTTTGTGCTGACAGCACAGAGCCTGCTTGGGATTCTCTCCCTCTCTCTCTGTCCCTCCCCTGCTCGCTTGGGTATGCATGTTCTCGTTCTCTCTCTCTCTGAAAATAAAACAAACAAACTTTAAATCTTTCCTGGTATTACAGGCACGTGGGTAGCTTAGTTGGTTAAGCGTCCAACTTTGGCTCAGATCATGATCTCATGGTTTATGAGTTTAAGCCCCACATTAGGCTGTGCACTGACTGACGGTGCGGAGCCTGCCTGGGGTGCCTGTCTTACTCTCACCCTCTCTCTCTGCCCCTCCCCCACTCATGCTCTGTCTCTGAAAAATGAATAAACCTTAAAAAAAAAACTTTGTTTTAAAAGTAAGTAAACAAAAAAAAATATTTTCTGGAGCACCTGGGTGGCTCAATCGGTTAAGAATTTGCTCTTGGTTTTGGCTCAGGTCATGAACTCACAGTTTGTGAGTTTGAGCCCTGAGTCAGGTTCTGGGCTGACAGCATGGAGCCTGCTTAGGATCATCTCTCTCCCTCTCTCTCTGCCCCTCCCCTGTTCATGCTCTCTCTCTCAAAATACATAAACTTAAAAAATTAAAAAAAAAATTCTTTCCTGGTACTAACTGATGGTCTTTTTAAGTGGATGATCAAGTTAAGGAGGCTTAACACTGATGACACTATGAAGCCAGAAACCAAAAGATGATTTCCATCTTACCCCTTCAATGACATAAGGGCTTGAGAAATGATGCACGTGCCTGAGCTATGGGATGGTACATCATTTATGCTGCCTCTCCCACCTCTGATGCCCATGGAAAACAAAGCAAGTTGGTCACACATCATTTTACTCCTTGAACCTAGGAAGGGTCTCAGGGCCCAGTTTATAGAAAGATTCAGGTTGCTACTCTAACTCAACAGTGTGGCTGTGTTATACATCCTTGCCCAGAGTTAATAAGATGTCAGACCATTCCATGGGGGCAATGCCTCTTTAAATAATAATGCATATATCCTATACATTCTTTTTAAAAAATGTTTAAACAAGTGAAATGAAGACCCAAGAATCTTTTGTTAAGCTTATATGCAAGTTAGAGTCTTTTCATTGTCTCTCTTCCTTCTTCCTTTTTTTCAGTCATGTTATTGTATTATTATTATTACTATTATTATTGAGTATCTGCAGCAATTCAGGAGGTTTGGGATGGGCAGTGCGGTAGGAAGGGGATGCATTCAATTCAAGAGTCCATTGTATTAAGGAAAGGATGACAGAGTACCTCTCAAGTACTGTGAATTAGATTTAGTGACTTACACTATTTTTTTAAACACATTATTTCCAAGACATAACACTCAATGAAAAAAATTATATTTCCATTTTATAGGTGAGAAAATTGAGACTCTCAGAGGTTAAATCACTTGTCTACAGCCACATAACTACTACGTAGTTGAGTTGGTTATTAACCCAGCTGTGTCACTGCATAGGTCACAGATCAGTGATCACATTCACAAGAAGAATGAATGTCAGAAAGTGGCCAGTCTTACTCACAGACCACTTAATGTTGCTTAAAAATCTAGAAGGCACCTGGTCCTAGCATCATTTGCTCTGTTGGGAAGCTATTCAAGAAAAAATTTCGAAGTAAACTGTATAACATTATTTCACTCTTAACTTGGTGTGGTTGTTAGAAGCTTAGGAAAGAAACCAATGAGGATCTAGTTTTTGCTCCTCTACTCATTCAGGGGCAAGCCTCTCACTTGTTGCTTTAAAAGAAAATGGTAACTCTCTTTATTTCCAGGGACTTCTGGAGGATCAATAGGATGGTATATATACAACCTTTCAATCTCTTAATAGGAAATTGCTGTGCAAATACAAAATTATACCAATGAAGAAGCAATTCAACAAGTGCATGCACATACACACAAATGCACACTTCTTTGGGGGACCAGAAGGTGGACTACTCTTCTAGAACTCACTCTATAGTACACAGAAATCATAGTCAACTGGCCACTTTTCAATAGAACCTAAGACCAATTCTATCATGTCATCAGAAAAATTTTCTTTCCTGAGTTTTTGTTACAAGCACTTACATATTTTTAAAAGGTGGCCAACTTTCTTTTAATATAGAATTTATTTTAAAGAGTATACATTCTGATGTATAATTATAGAGCAGATTTTAATCCTCTCTTTTCTAAACTTTAAGAAAACTTAGGTTTCCAAGGGAATAAAGATATCAATCAATCCTACTTCAACATACTTTAGAGAAGGTTGAATACAAAATACAATTCTAAATGATGAGATAAAAAAATGCCATACTAAGGTTGGAGCAAATAGGCTAAAAGTGGGGAAGAACATGTTTGATGATTACACTTCTCAGATTTTCCACAATATTCCAAATTCCAAATACCCTATTTCACTCTTTCATAATCTATTGAATTGACCTAGGGATTTAAATAATCAGCATGCAAATTAGAATTTCCATACAGGTTTTTTATATCCCAAAGTAATACAGACAGCTTTTTGAGAGCATGCGCTGTGATCATTTGATACAAAACATGAAGTAAATATGGAAAACAAATCTAATAAATGCTGAAGCAAAATGAATTCTACAAAAGGTACTGGTAAGTCACACTTAATGGTTGTTAAAGAGAAAAGCAGCCTCTGGCACCCAGGAGTTGGCCTGGCACCCACAGTTGGGCTGTGGCACTCTCCTGCTCAACATCAACAATTTGAAGTAACACTGATATCAGACAAGACCCCTGGGTGACCGACACAGATCAAGACAAAAACAAGACCACTGTTTGGTTGTGTGCAAAACAAAAATTACTATCCCCACTTTCTGGCTAATATGGATTTACCAATCACAACTTCACTCTTCTTCCTGCCTGCTAGTTAAGAATTAAGATACTTGGTTATGGAATTACTCCCATTTTTCTGGCAGCAGCCAATCCAGGCATTGCTTCCTTGGACCCTCCCCAGAATCACCTAAAACAAGACCAAGTCCTACAGTGAGTCCTTTCTAGTACCCTCTTACCAAGGACCCCACAGTTCCTCATGCTCTGCATTCTCCATTGTTAGAATGAGCAATAGCTTTAACTTTGTTCAAATACAGGTGTGGTCCTAGTGGTCTTTGGCTGAAGGGAGTTCATATAGCAAATACAGACACACTATACCCCAAAGAAAACAAAATGTGTTCATTATTAACAAAAAGTGTTAATAATATCATTAACCCCAGCTAAAATGTATCATTTCTTCAAAAGATATAATAACTAAAAATGGGACGAATGGTATTATGGACCAGCATTCCACTACTATCTCTACCCCTCTCTCTTCTGACTTTCTCAAACAATTCCATTAGGAAACCACGGTGAATGACTGGAAAGTAAAATAATCCTATACATTGAAACTAAATAGGAAATAGAAACTTAGTACACGTATAAATTCACACAAAATTAATCACAAGAAACAGGAAAGTCTTAAATGAATGAAAGGATAGCATGAATATATCAACTCTTTAAGTCACAATATACAGGATAAATTTTAATTTTAACATGTTAGGAAGATGCCACACAGAACACTTACATAAGAGATAGAAGCATTAGTAGAAACAAGACATAATCACCCACTTTGAGAAACCAATCTTATATTGACTTGAGGCCTCCCATCCTACAACTGACTACATTTGATGATTCTTACCTACATGTGTAAAATATTAGAGGTTAGTGATAAGGTAGTGCTTCTCAAACTTTACATTCATACCAATTCCCTGGAGACCTTGTTTAAAAAGCAGATCCTGATTCAGTAGATTTGGAGTAGAGCCCAAGATTATGCCTTTTTAACAACTTCCCTGGTGATGCCAATGCTGCTGTTCCAAGGAGCATACTAAGTAGCAGAAATATAAAATTTAAGTGTTGTGAGGGAAGACTTGCAAATTTCTAGGGCCAATGCTCATGCCTGAGATCATTACCTACTGAACTGTTACAGCCATGACAAGCCCAACACTTCATCCAGAGGGGGTTGGCAGTCAAAGTTGGAAGTTCTCTGGCAGCTTAAGGTTGCTCTGGCAGCAGTGAGGTAACGGAATAATGCAAGCACTTCCTGCTGCATTAGCCACTATTCATACTCCATCAGAGCAAGGCCAGAATATTCCTTTCTGGAATTAAAGGCAAAAGGAACTTTTCCTTCACTAGGATCTTTAATTTCATCTCTCTTTGTAACCCTACAATCCTCCCTTCCCAACATATTCTCCTCCCTCCCCAAAGCTTAGTTCAGTTCAGGATTTATATATATTTCATGTCCTAGCCATTAAAATTCCATAAGCAGTTTCCTTGAGGCTCTGGTCAGTTCATTCTTGAATAATCATAGACACAAAAAAAACTACAGGCTGCTCAACGGAAATGCAGGTTGCCCTATGCCCCCAAGGTAAATAACCCAAGCTAAGAGATGAAAGGGGCCTAAGCCTTTATTTAGTCCCGTGGGCCCTAGTTTGGTTTGAGAGCCATAATCCTCATGAAGGACATGGGAGCCAGGCCAGGCATGCCACAGTGCAGGAGATAAACCATCACACAGGTCCAGGGACTGGTTGTTGCTCCATAGCCACAGTGCAGCTGGGCCTGTGGAATGGCTCCATATGAAACTCTACCCCGGACCCAGATTTTAGACTCAGGTGACCTGGAATGCTAAGGATATTTTTGCACCCACATTAAGTAATTGCATTACAGTTTCAGGGTCAGTGACTCTAGGGGAACGAAGCCCGTGTAAGACCCAATTTGAGACTTCTCTGGATGGTTGACAACCATCACCAACTTTCAAGTGTTTTCCCACTGGAGAAAACTAGGGGAGACTATAATAGACATGCTTACTTCATGTGATGCCATCCTTTTATCTTTTGCTGAGATCTGAGCCCATTACATGTAACAGAGAAGGAATAATTTAGCTAACATCTATGCCTCTGAAGGCTCATTCTCATCCTTTCTCAAACCAGTCCTCTGCTGGAATCCTTTCTGGAAAATACCACAAAATGTCAGTGTACTTAACTTCATTACATGAACTTCAACTACATTACATACTATATTATACGTACTCAAAGCATCACAACTAGAAGTGCACAACAATTAAATACAAACAAGTAAAACAAAAATCATGGATGTAATCATACCAAGTGGTTTCTGAGGTTTTAGTATAATTCTCACATGCTGACTATTCTCTTTAGTTGCTAGACCCCTAGCAAAGACAAGATATATAGGAAATAACTTTTTAATTAAGAAAATATGTTATTGCTGTGTTTTTTTTTTAAAGGGAAGCTGTCTCCCTCATCAGTCTTAATGGTGGGACAAAGAATTCTCAGGAGAAAAAGCCAATTGCCACAATTTATAAAAGAACAAACTAAGACCCAGGAAAGTAGAAAAAGAGCTAAAGTATACTGTTAATGGGAAAGCCAGAACAGGAATCAAGGTCCATTTTTAATGCCAAGACCTGTGGTCTTTCCTCTTTATCACAATATTCTTAACAGATTTTAGGACTTAGCAATGCCCTGCACGTAGTGAGCTCTCTACTGTTTACTGAATATTTTTGTTGGAAAAAAAACCACAAAAAACAAATATCCACCTGCAAGGGAAACATTAAGCTGATACACATCAGACCCAAGATACCTTATTTTTGTTACTGTTCTCAATGTCACTACAGAGGTCTCTAGAAAATCCATGTGCCAATTCACAGTTCACTTTCTAGCCACCCTTCTAATTATATATCCAGACGTTAAAAAAAAATTTTAAAACAAACACAAAGCTGTTTTACTTTAGCATTGAGAAAAACACAACATTCCTCCAAGTATCAAGAACGCATTATAGCTTTACCATTTACTACAAGTATTTTGATAATCAACTAAGGAACCTATAAAAATAAAAATAAGAGAAGTTATTCAATACTGTTGTTCCAATTGATTTTAAAAAGAAAAAAGAAAAAAATTACCAGTTTGAGGTGGGAGAGGTTTGGAATCTTCATATATTTTACTTGTAGGCACAATCCATGGCTTTTCAATGGAAGCTACAGCAAAAAGAAATGGAAGTCGCTGAAGATTATTTTTTGAGAGGAGAAAAGGATACAAATAGGTTGCCGGTATGGTTACTTGACTACCAGAAGCTTGCAATTAAAAGCACACACTATTTCAATCAAAAGTTGGGAAATCATTATGCATCCATCCAGAGAGCATTTAGTGATCAGAAAGAGGCCAGAATTTGGTGTCATACTTTCAACATTTTTGAGGACAAAACCTAAATCTATATAGAATTAACATAATGATGACTGTTACTGAAGTTGTAGAAAATGTCATCAAATAAGGGTTTTTTGTTTTTAAATCAATCCCTTGTTTGGTTGAGTTACCCAAATTCATCAGTACGTTGAAGTTTGCTGACATAGGATCCAGTAAACGTGGCCTACACAATTAAGCAATCTGCACCCACATCTTAACACCAGATTTAAGGTGCTGTTATTACCCAAGGTGCCCCCAGGTTTCTCAAAAGGGAAGGGTGTTTTTGCCTGAGGAAATTCTGGAAGCCTTTTCGGAGCTGCAACGAAACATATAAGACATGTTACAACCTGAGTGAGGTACAAGGAACAGAGAAAAGATTTTTCAAAATCCCAAGCTTGCAAAAACAACAAAAAAAGACACAAAAAGGGAAATTATTCATGTCAAGTAAATTGTTGTTAGTCGTATTTCTTATTCTTGTGATTTCAGTGCTGACTACTATAATCAAGCTTCTTGTTCTATTCTTTATAATCGAGCTGCTAGATTTGAAGAATTTGGGTTCTCCATTTCACCTTTACTAAATGACTTTCCTAATTTCTTTAATTATGTGTTTGTGTGCCCTTAGATATATTTCATTTTAACTCAAATCAAGCACTAAACACATCTGAACTAAAAAATGTCCATCTAATGGCTTTTAAAGATAGAATCTCAGTAACTACATGGCTTTATATTTAACCTCCTCCTCCAACAATTTTTGATATTGCACTCATAAATAAATTCTAAGAAACAGTCTACAAAAAAGATCATAAATTTATCTTCTCGGCCAGGATAAACAATGGAGTAAAAAGATATTTAGAAAAAGTATAGAAAATAATTTATTCAGTGACACAGTGATTTTGAGTAAGAAGAATCACATATAATATCAAAATATGACCGCCAAAAAGAAAAACCACGAAAGGATTTGTCATAAAGACTCTTCAGGATCCTAAGTTATAAAATGTTTTCTAACATTTAAGGGCTTGACGTTGGGGAGCTTATGGTTCTATAAAGCATTTGTCCCTTCTTTCCTAAGAGGAGATCAATTTGAATGAATTAGCCTAAGGATTTCTTTAAAGCATGCATTAAATTTCCAAGGTAATAACAAGCTGTAATGTTTAATAATTTTTACCTAGAGTGCTCAGTGACAATTCAAACCTAGGTATTAGAATAGTTTGCGGTGTTTCCGGGGTCCTTTCGCTGAGAACTAAAATAAAGAAGAATTGAGTCAGCAACTCCCTGAGTCAGGATTTGACACTGTGGTTAACACATCATCATGTGAAGCATGCTCATTACACGGGGTGCACCGGGCAGCTGATGCCTTTCATGGGAAAAGCTGGCGCCTCCAGGAAAAGCTTCGCATAGCTGTTAAAATGTGAAGGTATAGGTTCAAAGGGTGTGGTGTGACATGGAAGATCAACATCACACGTACACAAGAAATCACACGCTGCTCCTTTTCTTCAGCAGAAAAGGACAAAGCAAGTTAGATTCTCTTGGACCGAGCACCTGCTAACTTGCATGACATGAAGTTCTTATTAAAAGTCATGACACTTCTGGGGATTCTCCTGAAGTGTCATGCACGTAAGACTCGGGAAGCCTATTGAAACAGAAAACACAGACACAGTGAAGACTTCCAGGTTTCCCCTACCCCTGCAAGATTTGTGGGTTAAAAGACTGGCATTCTGTTTTTTTTTTTCCTATACATCCCAAAAGACTGGTAAAAAGTGTGTGTAGTCAGCATCTAGAATCTAGGGCTGCCTAAAATATGAGTCACCAAAATCAAACACATTGTTAACTCTCTAATGGAATTAGTCCAAGAAACAGGAAGGTTCACTACTGCTAGTAAGAGAGCAGAGGAAATCAAGGAGGTGGGAATGAAGGCATTGGAGTTTCTTTTTGTTTCTATGAGTGTTGGGAATTATTAAAGAAAAAAAAGTTCTTAGAATTACCCAGTGTTTTTTCTGAAAAGTCTAATGCACTAGACACAGTAGGTTTCGTGGTTCTTGGCACTGACTCAGGAGTCACTGGAAGGTAAAAAAAAAAAAAAAAAAAACAACTTGTAAATTAAGATAAAATGATGAAGCAACCAAAGATCATAAGGCACTTTTGGTGTCCAGTTAGAATTAGTAACGGACTCTTATATATACCAATCCTTTTCAAGTCCATGAAGGACTCCCTGGCTTGCCCCAGGCACCTGAGCTGACACTTCTCCCAACCCTTCCTTGCTAAGTTTGGTGCACTTTCGATGTGTTCCAAAAAGCACAGTGAACTGACCACCATGAAAGTACTTACTAATCATAATTTTTTATTTGCCTGCTTTTTTCCTTCTCATTATTTCCAGGGCTTAGCACAACGTCTGGAGTAAGCAAGCATGGGACAAATATCTATTAAATGAATTAATAAATGGGCAAATAAAAGAATGACCCAAGACAAAAAGGTTTATTTTAAACTATTACATTAAATATTTCTCTCTTCCAAACTGCAGTCAACATGCCAAACTTGGAACGGGGTTGAAATTATGTTAAGGATTCAAAAGCTCAACCACAAGGTTGTTCCAAATGCTAAATCAAAGGCAAAGATGAGCTCAGGTAAATAAGAACCAGGATCACTGGGATTCAGAATGAACTGTGAGCTACATGACTCCAGAATTCTGCAGGATAAAGACACAAAATAAACACAATACTTAATAATGAGGTATGGTGTTTGCCGAAGTGTTTCTGAAGTGGAAAACTGTGAATACGGTTTGGCAGAGAACTAAAATTCGTAGACTCTCCCATCAGATACTGTGCTAAGACAATAAAGTATAACTGGGAAAAATTAATACAATGTTTGGGGCAGAAAAGGACTTGGAGTCATCCACTGAGTCATGTCTATGCTTTTCTCAGTATTGACAAATTATATTGAAATTAGAAAAGTTACCCAGGAATTTTATTTGAATAGATTATTCCAGCATCTTAAATAGCTTCTACCTTTGACCCACACCCGTGAAGGTGGGGAATGGAAGGTCCATCTCCCATGTAGGTCGAAGCCTATACTTCTTACTCTGGCAGAAATATTCCTACTTGAATAGGTTTCTTGAAATCATGTTATTTCCCTACCAATATTTATCTTTTCTGGACCAGTTATGAATCCAAGACTTTAGTACAAGGTAAATGTCATGGATATTTCAATTTATGGTAATTTTACAGATGAAAAAATTCACTTTAGATTGGAGATATTTTGCTAAGTGTGGATTTGGGGAAATTCTGGGCAAATGTTTGTTTCACTGGGACTTGGATAAAGTGGTATTGCTCTGGCAAAAACTCTGTGGTTCAGAGAATAACATGTCCCCAGTGGCCTGGACTTGGGCAGTTCATTAGAGAAGAAATGCTTGAATGTTTGTTAGTAACGGCTGATCAACTATGGGGAAAATGTATCCACGTTTATTCTTGAAAGGATTTTTACTGAACTATTATATATTTTCTTTATATTTGGATTGTTAATCTTCCATAATCTTCTATAGATTAAGTGATTCCAGGCTGCCTTCATAGATGTCAAGCTACAGATTTTGGAGGGATAATGGCATTTTGCTAAACTGACCACTTGCAAAAGTGAAGAAATGAAAAATGAACTCATGTCTTCATATAAAAGGAAAGCACCAAAACCACAGTATTACATTTTAGTATAAAAATATTTTAGAATGTTGAGGTGACAATTTTAATTGCGAGTGAAAAGTATATCTTCCATATTACATATGGGTCATAAGATTCAATAGTTCCTTCTGCATCAGTTGGTTTTCCAAATGTTAAATTAAGGACCTACAATCTCTTTGTTTGTGCTTATGATGAAGATTAATTTCCTAATGGCCCCTCACTGAAAAAAGGTGTAAACTTGTCAATCATTTACCATTTCAAAAAATATTTATTCTTTCAAAATTAACAACATAGGGACCGCATTACCTGTTACGGGCCGTGCTGGGATTTTTTCTACTTCTGGTGTTTTAGATTCAGCAGGTAATGCCAACGTTTCATTCTTAGCTAAAAAGTCAGAGAACAAACAATTCACCTCACTTCCTCATAACTCAGTGTCCAAATATAATTCATGAAAACATAATCAAGTAACCTATTATTTCAAGAAATCTATTTTGCTCTTAATTCTTCCCCCCAGGCAGTCAACAAAGTTATTGGGCATTTCAACCAGGGATTCTTCAGAATTCCATCTCCTTAACTCTAGGTAATTCTTTAAGATTTAAATTGGCATTGGAATGAAGAAAAAAATAACAATCCAATACTTGAGATAATTCTCAAGTCATACTGATTCATAAATAGGAGTTTCTGGAAAGCATAGGTTGTATTGCAAATACTCCCTAGAATTTTATATGCAAGTACTCCTAATTAAAAAAAAAAAGAATACATAGAAATTTTCTTCATTATACATAGTAATAAAACAATAGGTTATGACACTAAAATTTGAGAAAAATAAATAAAACACATAGGAAACTAAGATATTTAATAATATTTGTGGCAAAAAATAACAGCTATTTATTTGAGCCACATATTAATACTGATCTTTTGGTCTCTGTGGGAGCTAGCATCAAGAATAAAATAATTTTTCCCCCATGGTTTTAACCTCTTCAGAAAACTATGGAAACTTTCTTCTAAAATTTAAGTATTCTTTTTTAAAGAAAATACATTCTTATACCAGGGATTCCCAATGATTAAGATATTTCTTATTTTAAAAATACATTTAGGATTAACTTGACTCAGCTATGTAGCACCCTGAATCAATGACTTATTTGTAGTATTTTGAAAGTCTAGTGGCATGAATTAGTTAATTCATCCTTGAGATACCCTAATCATGTAACCTTGGAATGATTATAATCAGATGGAATTTTTTCTTTCTTTTTTTTTTTAATTTTTCAATTTTTTTTAGAGTCCTAAGACTACACAGAACTTCTTAGGATTCTCAACTTTGGCTTTAGTGACATTTTGGGCTGGATAATTTTTTGTTGGTTCACGGTGGTGGGAGTGGGGCGGGGGGTGGTTACTGTGTGGTATAGAATGTTTGGCAGCATCTCTGGTCTTTACCCACCGGATTTCATTAGCATTTCCACAATTGTGAAAAACAAAAATGTCTCCAGATATTGCCATTTATCTCCTTGGGGACAAAGGTGCCCTCTGCTGAGAACTACTGATCTAAGTGATTCTCTCAAAGTTCTTTGAGTATCAAAGTTTTAAAAACTTCCTTCTGTAGTTCACATCACTGTTGTAAGGACCATTTTCTTAACAGTTAACATGGGCTACAAATTATTTATTCTGAAGGACTTCAAGACAATTGTAAAGTCATCCCTTTCACAATAATAGAAACAAATCAGTTTCAATCTGTATTATGGAGGTCTACAACAAATTTTTACAGACAGCTGATTGTTTTCAGGAATGATTTAAAGTGCTAGAAATAGAGGTCACAAGTGCTTCCATATTTGCCACATCTAACAATCAAGTGTGTGTTTTGGATTCATGTACACATAAAGTTGCACGGCATTTCTGTACAAAAGAAATGTTAAATACCATTGTTCAAGTTAATTTAGCAGGGCATAAAGAGAGGGACTCTATGAAATAATTTAAAAAGCAGATCCAGTAGAAATTTATAATAAACTCCATTTTTAAAATTTCTGAACTTAACATTTTCTTCTGTTGCTGTGACAGCTTTTGTTTAGAACCACTGTGATTGTGAGCACAGGAAAAAACATTCAGATTCCAGATTTTTATGAACTCTTTTTTATGAAACCTGTTACTTTCAAGGTTTACCATGTAAGGTTTTTTGTTTGTTTGTTTTTTTGGTTTTTGGTTTTTTTTTTTTTTTTTATGTGAGATAAAGGGTTTTTTTAATGCTTTTTTTTTTTCTTTTCTTTTCAGTGTTCTCTTCTCCTTCAAGACACCTTTGTGAATCCTCTCCTTCCTGGGTAATAGCCTATGGTGGTTTCCTTGGCTGGCTAGGACTATTTATCTATTTATTTTAACCTATAGATCTTATTTCAAACAATGCTCTGGATTACCTTGCTTTAGCTCCCTGTATTAAAAACATGCCCTCAGCTGGCAATCACATTAACCTAAAATTAGGCTGTTAGGGGGAAAAAAAAAGGTAAACTACCCTCCTAAGAGACATTTGTATTCTTCGCACATCACTAATACCTTATAAAGGCATAGAGTGTTTCTTAAAATGCCATTTCAGACATCAGAGAAATTGGTAGATAGAAATTTTTGAATGAAAGAGCCTTTATGTCTCTTATCAAGCCATGGGCATTCACCTACATTATGTACAACCATAGTCTTGGCAAGAACACAGTAAAATGCCACCAGAACATGGCCTGAAACCCAGGAAATTCCCTTTCCTCTCTGATTCTTCTCTACCTTTTTTCAACACAGTTGTTTCCTTTCATTTTTGGCAGGCTAAGTCTTGGCTTTGGCAAACCCTTTATATGCCCCTGGGAGGGGTGTGTGTAATACTAGCTTTCTTGTTTATTTCGCTCATTACTCACACCATGTGTTCTTAGAACAAAAGCTATTAATTTCTTGATGTCCCATGATAGGCCCTGTTGGAATGAGGATATTATTTTTAGGATTTACCCCCTCAAGAAAATAGTACATTTCTGAACTGCAGTGTTAAATAACTTCAGGAAACTTTATTTCTCCCTTGGTAGTATAAAGCACTATTTAAGCAATATCTCTTCTCATTAAATACGGTAACCTTAAAATGTAATTTTTAAATGTAGTCTTTTAAGACGGTACATTTGATGGATTTACTGGACATTTTCAAATATACTAGCTGCCAAACTTTTCAATGCACAAGAAATTTGTCATGTATTAAATTTAAGCTGGTGTTTTGCCAGAAAAGTCAAAAATTATATTTACTGTTTGCATACAATTTTTCTTTATTTAAATCACACTTAATCCTGAAGATTTAGTGGATATCAGAAAAATAAAAGCAGAAACAAAACAAAACATATCCACTGTGTAATTCTCTAAAGAAAACAAAAAGACTGAATTGGTATTAAGGCAGCATGTAGAACTTCACAAAAACCAAAAAATTTAGGAAAGATCACACAAGACTAAGGAACAAAAAACATCATCCACTTCAAAATGGACAGCAGTGTTCTGGGAAAAAACTGCTCATTTTCAGCCTCCTTCACAAATTCTGTTTTTTGTGGTTTTGCTGGATGGATTAGGAACCACATCAGTAAGAGATTGGCCAGTTCATTTTTTAACTCCTCCCCAACAAGACTCCCAAACAGGACCAGGACAAGGCATATAGGCTCTGGGCCGAGAACAGGTACGTTTAAGAGTACTGAACACTGGATTCCAAATATAGGTTCACTGCGGAAATTCAATTTGGAAGGTTCCTGGCTCTTAACATGGCATTTAGATGATGCAGAGTTTAGTCACAGAGTTTGACAGCTAAAAGAGAAGTGATCGAGTCTGAGGAACAAATTAAGGAAATTTTGTCTAAAGTCACTTGTCTACATTCTTGGAGGTAACTCACTCTAGGACCAAAAGGTATGAATGTGTCATAATAAAAATATAAGGATGCACAAAATCACAAAGATTGGAAAATATTTTGACATCTTAATAAAATGGTGATATGTAAATTCTGAAAGCTTTTCTAAAATTTGGGGGACTGTTCAGTCTAACAGTTAAGTGCTCTACTACTTACTTAAGGCTTTGTTTTTCCTTCTTTCAGTCAATTCTCAAATTAACAGGAGAATTTAAGAGTTCACTTTTTAAAACTGTTCCAATCTGATTGCCTAGCATCAAACAAGCAAAGGTCAGGAGAAATTAAGTCCTGTTGTGGGCAGGACCTGTGTAACTTACCTATATAGTAAGTGCTAAAGTTCTTTGCTAGTGCATAATTCAGAGAAAATATTCACTTTTTTTAGTTTTGTTCAATTTCTACTACATCATGCCCTCTCCTTCCATATTTACCATTAGCCCAAGTCATTCTCTGGAGACCGTAGAGGGATGGTTCTCAAAGTGTGGTTCCTGGACAAGTGGCTTTAGTATCTCCTGGGTGCTAGTTAGAAAGGCAAACTCTCAGGTCCTACCCCCTAGCTACTGAAACAGTAACTCTGACGGTGCGTCCAGCAGTCTGTGTTCACAAGCCCTTCAGGACTTCTGATGCTCCATCACATTTGAGATACTGTGCTATAGAGACAATCTATAATTGATTCTAAAATGCAGCAACTAATTTACTCCACTGAACACCACAATTATTTCCTGGGCTCCTTTTAAAGGGTTTTGCTGTTTTTTCCCCCTCCAAAGTGTTATTTTTTATGTTTTTAAAACACTGAAATTATATCAAGTTATTTATAGAAGTAGGAGGCAGTATCAATCTCAAGTAAATAATAATTATAACATACCTGACCTCTACAGCAGTTCTCACTGAAAACATCTCATGGCCCCTTGACAGTATAGTACAATAATTTTTTAACAATCACTCTATTTGAAAATTTTACCTAAATAAATGTATTTTGGATAATTTGATAAATGTTCACTTTAAATATAAATACATTTCATATAACTTATAACTTTTTACCTACAAAAGTGATTTGCATAAATACTTGCAACACTCTAATCTCTCTGTCCCTTACTATATTTTTTCCAAATTTTTTTCTCGTGGTAAAATATACATAAGATGCAGTATATCAACCATTTTAAGTGTATACTTCAGTAATATCAAATACATTCATAATGTGTGCAACCATCACCACCATCCATCTCCAGAACTTTTCCTATCTTAAACAGTGAAACTCTGTATCATTACACCTTCTTTATCCATTCATCAGTCGATGGACACTTGGACTGTTTCCATAACTTGGCTATTGTAGATAATGGTGCTATAAACATCACCGTGCATATCCATTCATTTGTTGATGGACACGTGGGTTGCTTCCATGTTTTAGCTATTGTGAATCATGCTGGTATGAACGTAGATGTCCAAATACCTCTTTGATAACCTTTTTTCTAATTCTTTTGGTTATATACCCAGAAGTGGAATTGCTGGATCATGTGGTAATTCTATGCTTAACTTTTTGAGAAATGGTCATACTATGTTCCACAGCAACTGCACCATTTAACATTCCCATCAAAGGTGCACATGCCTTTTCCTTACTTTGTACTTTAAGATGCCCACATAGCTCATTTGCTGTATCCCTTGGATATCCTAGGATTATCGGTACTAGTAGTCAGTCACTGCAAAGTTCACATATACAACACTGCTGCTTACCTAACTGTGTCTTGATTGCATCTGAAATCTCAAGCATTATGGATGTAGGAAGCTTTACGGTGGTTTCATTGAGACCTGGAATAATAAGGTGGACTGCAAGGAAATAAAGTAAGAGGAAGAAAATGCATCATGACATAAAGTAAAGCTCATCATTTAACAAAAACTACAAAATTTAGCAATTATATGGCTTAATCACTTTTAAACCAAACCTAAAATGTCAGAAAAAAATATGACAGTACCTTTTAAATAGTTTTTTTTTTAAATATTCAGAACTAAACTACAAAATCCTGGCTTTTAATCCACAGACTCAAAAATCATAAAATGGTTGTTTGAGATGTGTAGTGAAAAAGAACACCATTATTAATAATAATTTTTTAAGTTTATTTATTTTGAGAGAGAGGAAGAGAGAGAATCCCAAGCAGGTGCTGCACTGTCAGCGCAGTGTCAGATGTGGGACTCCATTTCACAAACTGAGATATGACCCGAGCTGAAATCAAGAGTGAGGCGCTTAATTGACTGAGCCACCCAGGCTCCCTATTATTAATAATACTTTTTAAAAAGCAGCTCAATGCAACAAGGACTCCCTCCCAACTGCAACAACACTCTGAGGCAGGTAGGATGGGTGCCACCATTCCCACCAGGCATGGGCTAGAAATGCTTCTCTAACATACTGTAATAGAGGTAGCAGCTCTTGGCTCCTAGCCTAGAATGGACACAAAGAAGGATGCTAAATATTCAAAGAAAATGAACCAATTTCAATTTAATAGACCTGCTAACAGGTCTAACAGTGTAAAATTCCATAATGGTCCTATTATCAAAAATAGCCTGACTTAATGCAGGTATAGATACCAAGATATACTCACCTAATATTGTTCCTCCAAAGGGAGTCTTATCAGGGGATTTAGTTGAAGCCCTGTGAGTAACATTCTGAATCACTGTTGAAATGAAAAAAGTTAACAGTGTGATGGGAAAAAAATAGTAAGCAGTAAACAGCAGTACTGTGATGTGAAGCAATTTGCATGGGGTAAGCTTAGATATAACTTTTAAATTAGTAAAAAGTAACTCTTTGCACTGGTATACAGCCAACGAAAGGACTGGAAGGCACATCTCACCTTAACACCTACGCCTTTAGGTAATGAAAGGCTGTTACTCTATCATCAAGTGTTCCATTCTAATGAGATGAAATTTCCTTATCACTACTCCCCTGAAACCTACCCAAGTTAAAAAAAAAATAGCACAAAACAGGCAATTAATACAGTAAATTTTAAAAAGTGAAAATGTATGTTCTCAAAGAATCTAGATTATTCCAATACTGACACTGTTTGAGATTACACTTAAGACATGTGTTTTCTTAAAATGATTAATTATTGTAAATGTCTGATCTCTTCTACCAAGAAACTTTCTGGAAATATTGGAGTCATTTTAATAATTTGAAAAACTGAAAGTCAAAACAAAAACAATTGGATAGTGAAATGGAATAAGACATTATAATTCTCAAAAACTGGATGCCTTTACTTTCCTAAAGGGAGCACTAAATCATAGTTTTCGTTTCACTAATCCAAATATCCTATTAATGATTTTCTTCACGTACGCTAACTTAACCCTGAACAAAGCCACACATATTCAACTGTTTTTTTTTTAAAGTTAATACTTGTTATGGTTGCTTTGTCCCTAGTTGTCCAACCAGTGAGACTTGCCAAGACTTGACCTATTGGTATGAAAGCCAAAATTATTAAGTTCTAATTTGCTAGACCATACTGATTTTTTCACACTTTCGCTTTAAAATAGTCAGAAAAAAAGATTTTAATGTTCTATGTTTAGTTATCTCAGTGCAAAAAGTATATTAAAACTAGTTCTAAACTGTTAACTACATTGGAATTAAAATTTACAGAAATAGTTCTAAACACATATCCAGAGCAGACTCATACAAATTACCTTGTTTGATGACTGTTATTGGGATTAGCTTCCTTGGGACATATGCTGGCTGAAAAGAGAAGAGATTTGGCTTTTTAATTAGTGTTAAATTAAAAAATAAATAAATAAAGCAAAGACCTGGAAGTAGCCTGTCTTGTCTACGGTTGCTGGAAATCTTAGTACATGTCTACCTCTATTTTTTTTTAATTTTTATTTATTTTGAGAGAGAAAGGGAGAGAGAGACAGAGAGAGAACTCTCACACACAAACAGAGGAGGGGCAGAGAGAGAACAGAGACAGAATCCCAAGCAGGCTCTGCACTGTCAGCACAGGGCCCCAAGTGGAGCTTGAACTCACCAACTGTGAGACTATGACCTGAGCCGAAATCAAGAGGAGGATGCCTGACTGGGCCACCCAGGAACCCCTATCTACCTTTATTTTATTAGGCTTACTTGGTTTTCCCCATAAATGTCCAAAGACTTGAAAGAAGCAATTTCTTCAGAGCTCCCATTATGTTACTTTACCTTGAAACTGCAATGGAAAGGAACTGAACCATGTGGGTTGACTACTAGTTCATCTATCACTTCATTTGAGATGTGACCCAGCCAGATTCTGCCCTTACATTTCCCCTCAAACAGATGCTAAGCTACATATTATCTTTTAAAACTGCTCAGAATCCATTGTTTGAGTGTACCCAACTGCTGCTGCTATGGGCAATCCAACCACCACGCATCTCCTTGCCCAAGAAAGCAGAGATGGTATTCAGATCCAGAAATTTCTACTTCCAAATCTTGTACTCTTCACCATCCTGCACAGATTTATGCACAAGGACCTCAAACTAGAAAGGCAGGTCCCAATGCATTCTCCCCTCTCCCAAATTGCCTCAGATGTCCTACAGCAAGTCCTGATGCCATGGAGTACCTTGAACTAGAGACAGGTTTAGTGTTACCCTTAAAGTGGAGTAATCACTGGACATAATTGTGAGCCAAGGATAAGACAGCTAATGGATAGACATAGAAACAAAATAAGGAAAGCAAATATATAGGGAAGAATTAGACTAAGTTAAAGGAGTAATCATGAGTGAGCATGATGTTGATTTTTTAATGCTTGATTTAACCTGTATACATAACATAGAGACTCCATGTACCAGATCTGTTAAGAATCCAGAATGTGCTGAATGAGATACTTACCACATAGGTGTTTACACTTGTGAACAACAGAGACTCATTGATGTGCTAACATTTCAGTGAATGATATGCCCATAATAATGAGGGGCCACACAATCAGAAAGAATGAAATCTTGCCATCTGCAACTATGAAGATGGAACTGGAGGGTATTATGCTAAGTGAAATTAGTCAGAGAAAGACAAATCTCATATAACTTCACTAATATGAGGAATATAAGATACAAAGCAGATGAACATAAGGGAAGAGAAACAAAAATAATACAAAAACAGGGAGGGGGACAAAACATAAGAGACTCTTAATTAAAGAGAACAGAGGGTTGCCAGAGGGGTTGTGGGAAGGGGAATGGGCTAAATGGGTAAGGGACATTAAGGAATCTACTCCTGAAATCACTGTTGCACTACATGGTAAATAACTTGGATGTACATTAAAAATAAGTTAATTAAAAAAAAAAGAGGGGCCACAATACCAAACTTACTGTTTGCTATTTTTCTTCTTGTATTAAGGTACTTATGTTTAAAAACCACAAAAAGTAGAAGTTTACTATTGTCAGATTTCTAAAAAATAGTATTTATACCTATGGACCCAGTGCTATAGACTGAATGCTTATGTTCCCCCAAAACTGGTATGTTAAAACTTAACTCCCAAGCGTGATGGTAGTTAGAGAGACCTTTGAGAAATGATTAAGTCATGAGGGATCCAGCCCTCGTGAGTGGGATTAGTGCTCTTATAAAAGAGACTCCAGAGAGGTCCCTCCACCCTTCTACCCAGTGAGGACATAGTGATAAACTGGCTGTCTGTGATCCAGGAAGCAAGCTCTCAGGAGACACCAAATCTGCCAACACCTCGAACTTGAACTTCCCAGGCTCCAGAACTATGGCAATTAAATGTTTGTTTTTTAAGCCACTCAGTCTATGGCATTTTGTTATAGCAGCCCTAATGGACTAACACACACAGTAATTTCCTTCATCACAATCTAGCCTTATCTAATATTGATCTAAGGAATTAAAGATCAATACCTTTACACATAAATTATTACCACTATGTGAAACAACTACATCTTCCAAAAGCAGAAGTCTTATTACATAAACTATGATTCAAATTTTTGACATCTGCTTAACAAAGTAGAAAATATGCATAATATAAATAAATATAAATGTTACAATTATAACCACATTATAACCTCATTTTATAATGAGTATGTACAGACAGATCAGAAAGAAAGATCATAGTTTTTTTTTTTAAAACAGTGGCTATTTCTTATAAATGGATTCATTTCATCTTTTATACTTCTCTTTCTCAGTTTTTTACAAGCATGAATTACATGTTAATTAAGAAAAGTTATTTTGATCAACAGTCTGTTCAATTACTACATCCGGGTCTGTACTACAGAACTCATGTGCTATTGGTAAATAGAGGAATGATTTAAGTATAATTTATATACATTTTTCCCCAGACAAGGGGAAGGAAATAATAGAAATAGAAGTATCACCTTCAGCAGGAGAAGAAAAAAAATTCTCAGCTTTGGTATCACACTGGCAGCAGGATCTCTTTCAGCTTTATCATAAGAAAATTAATTAGGAGACTCGCACACAGGATCCTTTCCCTGAGAGATACAGGCTCTGCCTCGCGTGTCCACCTGTCCTGCTCTAGTGAAAGGGACACGAGCACATGGCCTTTATCATTTGAGAACTTTACTTTTTTAATTTTTTAAAGTTTATTTATTTGAGAGAGAGGTAAACAGCACAAGTGGGGAGAGGCTGAGAGAGGAGAGAGAGAGAATCTCAAGCAGGCTCCATGCTGTCAGCACAGAGCTCGATGTGGGGCTTGAACCCATGAACTGTGAGATCATAATTCAAGCTGAAACCAAGAGTTGAACGCTTAACCGACTGGGGCACCCCTCACTTGAGAACTTTAAATACCAGGTGTGCCAACCTCCAGCCACATGAGAAGCACTTGCTGGAGAGGCCACATTATCCTTCCAGGTACTAAGGATCATTTTCGTTAAAGCTGTTGCTACAGTTCCAAAGGCTTTTTGAAAGCTCCATTTTTTTATTTGTCCTATGAATCCTGCCACTTACAGCACATTTTGCAGAATGTGAAGTTTTTCAGACACATCACAATGCAGCAAAAACACCTACATGTTGCTGTGTTGACTGCTTTCAAATTTCATTATTTCAGTTTTTAGTTCCTTTGCTGTGAATATTTGTTTTGAACAATTTTTGACAAGAACAAATGGAAAATATTCCACTCTTCACGTGAATGGAACAAAGTTTCTCTTTGAGCTCTTGAGTATCTACCAATGTTCCGTTATGATGACATGACTATATGTACAATATGTGCTGCCAAAAAACAAGGAAATAATTTAGCTGCAGGACCCAGTTCTTTCTAGACCTATAATTACTCTCTTGCCTAATCTGCAATCCGAAGATGTACCAAGACTGGACTCATGAGCAAGTAGCTGCCTCTCTATAAGTGGGGTTTGTAGGGGCATCAGGAAAATACTTCTGTCTAAAATGTCTATGCTGAAGGGGCACCTGGGTGGCTCCATCACTTAAGCATCTGACTTTAGCTCAGGTCATGATCTCACAGTTTGTGAGTTTGAGCCCCGCACTGGGCTGTCTGCTCTCAGCACAGAGCCCAATTTGGATCCTCTGTCCCCCTCTCTCTCCGCCCCTCCCCTGCTCACATTTTCTCTTTCTTTCTCTCTTTCTCCCTCCCTCTCTCTCAAAAATAAACATTAAAATGTCTATGCTGAAGGCTCTAAAATTCCCACTAAGAGGTTGACACTGTGAGTCCTTTCCCTGTATCTTTTTATGAAAGTGTAGGAAACAGTCTGTTACCAGGATTCATTGAAAAATGAAATATTGTGATAATTTCCAAGTTAACAGTGTTTAACCAATTACAACCCAATTTTAATCAAACTGTTCTGTGTACAGTGTTTTTGAAAAAGGTACCAGTTCCTTCATTGCCGTCCCAGTTTTGCTCTCAGGCCATGTCCTTGCCGGCTCTCTCTTCTGTGGACCTTTTGTGGACTCCCATTCCTGCCGCAAGCCTCTATCACCGCAGATCTTGTCCTCCCTTCATTAAAAACTCTTTCCTGTGTTTACTGTATGCCTGGATGTAAGCATATTTCCCTCCTGCCCTAAAAGAAATGCAGTATTTCCTTTTTCCTGACTTTCAGGATACCCTGTTCCTAAAGAACCTAGGTTGTACTATATATATATTCTGAGCTGGGGGACTAGTTAAGGGAATTCATTTCTACCATTTTTCTGGGGACCTGATGGCCAAGTATCAGGTGGGGAGACTCTATGGGGAGAGAATGCTGATGTGGTCAACAGCAATGACCTGATGACCAATTCAGCCTGATTTTAAGTCCTGGTTAGGAAAAGCCTATGCATAGCTGGAAATAACCACAGCAGTAACCATATAGGATAAGGGACTTCTTACTCACTCTGCATTATACTAACTTCCTCCTGGTATTATTTTGAAAATTAGCTTTAGTACATGTAGTGACAATGTTGTTCTTTCCAGCCTCTTCTTTTCAAGTTTGGCTATTTGGTGTTTTCGTGGTATCAGAATATTCATTGTAGATTTAACTAGTTTTAGCTCCTGAGATAAAGA
Organism: Felis catus; assembly: GCF_018350175.1. Lineage (NCBI taxonomy): Eukaryota > Metazoa > Chordata > Mammalia > Carnivora > Felidae > Felis > Felis catus. Next base: position 48,575,843 of record NC_058376.1, read on the forward strand.
CAAGTTGCCCATTTGGGGAGTGGCTAATGGTTGCTCAAAGTCAAGCTTCAGTGGTTTAAGCCAAACCACATGAAAAGAACTTGGACCTGTTACACTGTGGTTTTAATTCATTTTTAGGATGTTCTAAAAATTTTTTTTTTCAACGTTTATTTTTGGGACAGAGAGAGACAGAGCATGAACGGGGGAGGGGCAGAGAGAGAGGGAGACACAGAATCGGAAACAGGCTCCAGGCTCTGAGCCATCAGCCCAGAGCCCGACGCGGGGCTCGAACTCACAGACCGTGAGATCGTGACCTGGCTGAAGTCGGACGCTTAACCGACTGCGCCACCCAGGCGCCCCATTTTTAGGATGTTCTAATGAAAGTTAGGAAACACATTGATTTAATCTGATGTCCTACTTGCAAAAGTCTTCATATTTCTGGTCATTTAGGGAGGAATCACATATACACCTTTGATAGTATCATCGGTCTAGATAGAAATTTTTCAGATTTCTGCTTAAGACACCAATTGCCACAGATACCTGATATATTCATTGCATACAATCTTAAGGTGTAAGTGGTGACCACATGGTATTTCTCCCTGTTCACTTTACTTATCTGATAATGGTTACACTCTAAAAATTGTCACAACTTCTCTTTTTGCCAATAATAGACATGGTTTTAAAGATGGGTGGATCTCTGATGGAAAAAAACAGAAGGGTAAAAGATGCCATATACTAGGGGAACACTTATTCTAAAGCGATTTTGATTAAATAATTAAACTTCTATTTTAAAATCTCTATTAAGGGGCACCTGGGTGGCTCAGTTAAACGGCTGACTTAGGCTCAGGCCATGATATCACGGGGTTCCTGAGTTCCAGCCCCCCATCAGGTTCTCTTGCTGTCAGCTTGGAGCCTGCTTCAGATCCTTCTTCTCCCTTTCTCTCTGCCTGCCCCCCCTCCCCACATGTGCACACCCTCTCTCTCAAAAATAAACACTTAAAATAAAATCTGTTAAATGTTTCAAAAATTGTTTAGTGAACTAGTAAGATAACTTAGTTTTTTTTAAATATAGACCTAATGTGTTAAAATTAGGTCCTTTTAGCCATGTTCTTGATTGGATCCTGCATAATAAAATAAAACCTATTAATAAATATTAGGTTTCACCTCCGTCAACAGAGGGTTCTACAAGCCCCTGGGAGGCTTGGTCCATTAAGCAAACAACTCTTGATTTTGGCTCAGGTCATGATCTCACAGTTCATGAGTTCAAGTCCCCTGTGGGACTCCACACTAACTTAGAGCCTGCTTGGGATTCTCTCTTCCCTTTCTCTGCTTCTCTCTCTGCTTCTCCCCCAAACTAGTTCTCAAGCCTGCACATACACACGCTCTTAAAAAAAATAATAAACTTAAAAAAAAGTGTGTTCTAAATTCTCGACATGGACCCAACAGCGTAATTATGATAAATGTGTATTTCTTTCACAGTATCTTGAATCTCAAGTAATACAACTTGTATAGAATAAATCACAATCTTTAAAATTCACCTTTTGTCTGATTTTTCTGGAGGTATAGGCAGGGGTGAAAGTAGAATAAAGGCACCAACCATCAGAAGAAACCTCTGGCACCTGTACCTGGTACAAGTGTGCTGGGGCTTGCCAACAGAACATGTGTGGAGATACATGAATTACAAATATAATGCACCAGATGCTTTAAGATGGGGCTCTTTTTAACATTCAAATTTTTAGCGTAAATATTATTTATCTTTTAAAAATGGATATCCTATAGTTCAAATTGTCTTTTCCTTTCCAAATTTCTGTTTAGAAGAGGTTAAGTGTTTGCTGCATACAAGTTTTAGGTGTAAACACATATAGGTGAATGAAAGCATTTTTCAATGCATCTTTTGCTTAAAAGTCTAAAAGTAAAACATTTGGAATTAATTTCATAGTTCTTGAAATATTGCCTTCTAAAAGCAGTCTCAGAGATATCAGAACATTTGGATTGATATTGACTATTTGGATTAAAATATGCCACTAAAATATCAAATCTATTTTCAGAATCAATTCTAAGTGGTCATGTAAGATGGTCTAAGGCTATCCCAAGTGGTTCCTTTTCAACTTTCCTGTGTTCCAGAGCTACCCAAGAGGACAGATGGCTGTGCAGAAAGTGACAATGGAGAAAGCCTCACAGAGAAGCCTTAAAATATCTTTTTAATTAATTTGGGTTTTCCTTTGGAAATAACCAAGAGTTTCAAACCACAACTCATCACAGCTGGCTGGAGTTGGGAGTACTCCGCCTCACAGCTTGAAGTGATAAAATATCTGGCTTTGTGTCACAGATGCAGGAAGTTTCTTCCTCGACCTTCTCATCATGGCTATTTATGATATGAAAAAGAAATTAAATTCCTTGGGAGTAAACATCAATCATCTTTCCCAATTTTGCTGAGTAACTCTCACTAGATGAAATATTTTGCACAAAACACTATTGGGATATGATTGAAGAAAAGGAATGAAAGAAATGACATCATTGGGTCACATGTAAGACAAAGCATGACAGCCAAGAGGGTGGGAGATAAGATATGCCTCCTAGGTAACCATTCACAACAAGAGTGGGGATTGTTCCAGAAGAGAATCAAAGAGCAACTCTATTCCCTGTGGTTGGATTTGAGACAAAGCCAGAGAGGGGCCTTAATAAGGAATGGTACAACTCAATACTTAGTACTGGGCCAAATGATTGTTTGGAAAAAATATATATAACCTAATCAATATATGACTTTACCACCTGCAATATAGTGAAATACAACCCATATAGTTTAGAATTTAATTACCACAAAAATCAAACCACTTATAAAACTAAAAACAAAAGAGGGAAATATTTGCTCTCTGGATAAAGAAGGGCTTTATAAAATATAATGTAACTGTAAATATGACAATGGAAAAGACAAATAGTTTGATTAAACAAATTTTAAAAGTAGGCTATTTCAAAAATTTCCATAAACAAAATTGATAACAAATGTGAGAATAATGTTCCTAGATGATATAACCAAGAGTCAACATTCTTTAATCTATAAAATCTTTAAAATCTATTCAATAAAAACCATGAGACCCCCCCATTGAATTAAAGACTAAAACTAGAAGTCATTAAATGGAAAATACAAATGGCTGATAAACAAGTGAAGAAAGCAGTGCTATTAGAAATCAGGGAAAAAATTTATAAAACATTTTAAACTATTACATTATGTGAAAATTTAGTGATGGAAATACATGTTGATAATCAAGGCATATTAGCAAGATAACTCTGATATATTGATAGCAAGATGGTAAAATGGCCCAACCTTTGTAGAAAGAAATTTGATCATATATAGGAAGTTTTCAAAATGTTAAGAATCTAAGTTACTATTTCCTGTCTAAGTATCAATTATAAAGAAACAAGTAGACAAATGAACTAAGATTATAGTCATAAATGTTTGCCAGAGCATCACTTACAATTAACAATTAGAAATAACTTGAATGCCTACAAATTGGAAACTGAGTTTCCAATTTATATTATAGAATACACAGTAATTAAAATTATATATATGAAGAGCATTTTATGACATGAAATATGCTATGCCATATTTTGACTAAGTGGATTATAAATGGTTTTATACTGGTCTTTATTTGGCAGTGTTGTAGATAATTTTGTTTTTATTGCTTTCCGCATATCTATATAGTCTCAATTTTTAGATATTAGATTATTAGGAAACAAATCAAAATCTAAAGAAAGGAAAGAAAAAAATGAATGAATGAATGAATGTGACATGGGAATTTACCTGCCATCTCCTTTCTTACCTGATGATTTGCAACATAACAAAACACTTTCCTGGGCAATCTAATAATCATTACTTGATCATAAATTTACAAGGGACACACTTTTCTGCCAATGCAAACCACAGAAACATTTGCCTTATCAGGATTAATTCTCAATCTTTTTTACCCAAACCATTTTTCTGTCACTGACAAGAATTCTGCATTTTTTTTCCATCCCAATGAGGTATGTACTACCTTTTTTTTCCTACTAGCCTACATGATCAATGGGGTATTCTTTTGACTATTTCATTAGACATAAAAGACATCCATCCACAACATGGACACATTAAATAGAGCAAATTTGCAGCCACGAATAGTCTTTGCATGTTCACTTGACAGTAGGGTACTTCCCTGGCTGGATACTCCCAACACATAGGGACCAAAGCCAGCACCAAATTCCTCCCTTCTCACCAGAGTGCCTCCTCTACCTGCTCGGGCCATCATCTTATAATCATGCATGTGATTTAATGGATGCAGAGAAAGGTGAAGGAACCCTTTTTCACTGATGGTGGGAATGCAAACTGGTACAGCCACTCTGGAGAATGGTGTGGAGGTTCCTCAAAAACTTGAAAATAGCAATTGCACTACTAGGTATATATCCAAAGGACACAAAAATTCTGATTTGAAGGGGCACATGCACCCCAATGTTTATAGCAGCACTATCAACAATAGCCTAATTATGGAAAGAGCCCAAATGTCCATTGACTGATGAGTGGTAAAGAAGATGGGATATATGTGTATATATGTATGTACATACATATATGTATATACATACATATATACACATACAATGGAATATTACTCAGTAATCACCAAGAATGAATCTTTCCATTTACAACAATGTGGATGGATCTATAGGGTATCGTGCTAAGCGAAATAAGTTAGAGAAAGATAAATATCATATGATTTCACTCATATGTGGAATTTAAGAAACACAACAGATCAACATAGGGGAAGGGAAGGAAAAAAAGGATAAAAACTGAGAAGGAGGCGAACTATAAGAGACTCTTAAAGACAGAGGACCAACTGAGGGTTGGTGGAGGGGAGGTGGGTGGCGGGATGGGCTAAATGGGTGATGGGCATTAAGGAAGGCACTTGTTGGGATGAGCATTGGGTGTCATATGTAAGTGCTGAGTCACCCAGTTCTACTCCTGAAACCAATACTACACTGTATGCTAACTGATTTGAATTTAAATAAACAAATTTAAAAAAAGAAACAGATAAAAACAATAAAAGAAAATGCAAACATCTCTGTGACAGTTACAACAATGGCTTACATTTATAACAGGTAGTACATAACTGGTGTGGTGCTTCCTGAGAACAGATTTTGAAAAGTGGAGGGAAAAAGGACAAAAGACTGAGTTTCTGCAGTGAGAGAGAAGAGGGGGTCTAGATGAGGGGGATGCCTGGCAGGTAAGATATGCAGATATTTACTACACTCAATAGAGGCTAGGCACAAATAAAAACCAAGCCAGTTGCTTCATCATTTTGAAAAGGGTTAGCTCTTTAAGCAGGAAGTGAGAAAATAGTGGGAAGAGGACAGAGAAGTGAGTAATACCAATGTAAATAGAACATATACAGATTTACTCTGGAAACAGGTTATTCTAAAAGACAATCCATTGCAGATAATAAGCATAACCTCAAAATACCTGGAATCTGGATATAGAATAACTACATCAAGTATCAGTATTTTAGAGCTTTAAACATATTAGATAATTTGCTCTCATATTTCTACCTCCGTTTGCTGAAAAAGAAATTCCTAAAGCATTAAGTACTTTACACAAAGCCCCATGGCCAGTCATCTAATCCTAATAGGCCTATTTTTTTGCAACCACCACCACCACCACCACCAACAACAACACAATGCAGATACAATTTCTAAAAAACATTCCTGAGAATAACCTGGTACCTACCACTGTGTGGGCTTGGTCATAGGTACTTTGGATTTTCCCATTGACTTTGCTTTTACCTGACAAAAACAAGCAGAAAATAACATTATTTTCATTCTTTGTGTTCCTAAATTAACTCTTCCTAGATGAAGACAACTGTATTCCTTTTCTAACTCAGACTCTTTATTCCTATTAGTTATTTACTGTCATTTCAAGCGCTGATTCCAATGAAGTTTGAATGAAGAGATGACAAGGTTTGGGCCCCTTTGAGTATTTCTATGTTCACTTCTACTGGCCCAGCTTTCCATTCTGAACACCAATACACATTACTGCTGTCTTCACTCAGTTGGTGCTCATAGATCTGAGATTGATTGAAAATACTAAAATGGCCAAAAAGTGTTATCAATAAAGGCATCAAACATCAGTTCATCACATTTTCTGTTCAAAAAAACACTCGTCAACATAAAAGATTCTGAAGTATCAGTACTCAAATTGTCTTCACTTTTGTATTTTTTTAAGCACTAGAGGATGGCAATTAACTCCCCTCATATTTAAGAATAAAATAATTAAAATTTTGGTACTTAGGAAAAGAAGATAAAAGTTACAAAAATCTTCCTCAAACAGTTCCTGGTACTTACTTCCAACAATAGTCTTGTGATTGAAAATCTTACTCCAAATTCCACCTTCTACATTGTCTTTCACTCCAAATTCATAAACTGTGTTGGGTTTTAGATTTTCCACAATTGTTTCAGTGGCTGGACAGAGTTGAAAAACCCATTTCTTCTCCTTATCCTTTTCTCTATAGCGAATTGTATAATATCTGTTGAATAACCAAAACATGATGCTTTTAATCCACAGGGAGAATCAGAATGCTATTTCAAGTTTCTTAATACATCACAGACTCCCATCTACTTCAAAGACTATGCTTAATACTGGCTTCTGTTTTTATTTTTTAGAAATTGCAGAGAACATGACAAAATAGCTCAGTGTGTACTTAAGGTTTTAAATTTCTAATGCCAAGTTGGAGAATGTGAAGCACAGTTACGGTCTAACAGAATTCAGTTCTATTATTTGCTACTTTACAAAATGAAAGTTGGAAAGCGCCGGATGTTCGTTTCTTTCCAATTATGCATAGAACAGAGCATAGGTATAATTTTTCAAGTGCTTACTACTGAAGTTTTATAGCTAAATGGGTTTAACTTGCAACTGTATGGGTTTATGCCATGGAACATGAATTAGAGGTGGTATCATTCAATTTTGTACAAGGGGATCCTGAAATTCTAAGATACATCCAGGACTGCATTTTAAGAGTGAAACACTCAAAACCAAAGCCAAGCTAAGAGTTCAATGAAAATAATCAAACCATGCAAATTTAAGATCAAGGTTACCTATTTGCTTAGGGGTTCATAATATTCAGACATACATATGAAGTAATGCTAATTGTCACCGCTATTTTTTTTTTGCACTTTTATCACATGCTAGATTTTATATATATTATCTTGTTGTCATAAAATCATCTGAAGTGGTAGAAGTTATTAACTCATTCTATAGATGTGAAAATAGAGATTCAGAAACATCATTTAACTTGCCCATTGCTGCCCACCTAGTGACTTTGACCAGTGACAGAACCAGAATACAAAGACTCCTCTGACCCTGCTGTAAACAGCCTCACCAAGTGGGCCAATCAGGACAGGGGAGCGCATTAGTACTGTATACAGTCATAAGAAATCAATGAGCTAGAGCTATATATATATATCAATATGAACAGATTTTACAAATACTGAACAAAAATAGCAAATTACAAGATGACACATATAGTTTCATGATTCACATAAATATTAAAATGCTCACAAAATATGTTACCATATATGGTAGCAGTGTAAAGAGACAGCAAATATTGCAAGGGTCCAACATTCATATTAGTGCTCTAGTTCCCAGTGAGATAAGAATTTTTTTTAATGCTTATTTTTGAGAGAGCTCGAGAGAGCTCAAGAGAGCAGGGGAGGGACAAAGGGAGACGAGACAGAAGATCCAAAGTAGGTTTCACGCTGTCAGCACAGAGCCCGATGTGGGGCTCAAACTCAAACCAGGAGATCATGACCTGAGCCAAAATCAGATGCTTACCCACTTAAGGAACTGAGTCACCCCGGCGCCCCACCCAGTGAGATAAAGGAGTATAGAAGTGGGGCCAACAGGTATATTTTATCTGTTTTTTATTTTTAAATAAACATTTTCAATAAATAGAATAAAATAATAGCTGTCATGTATGCTGATGGAAACTTAGGTGTTTGTTATACTATTTTAGGTTCTTCTATTTTAAATTTTCTCTCAAACATTTAGTACCTCTCCCCCACTCCCCACCCTAGCAAAACTAAAGGGGCTAAGATTCTGGTCAGTTGCTTTTACTTACAAAGTCACTCATTTACTTGTGCTAAAAACGTTTATTGTGCCCCCTTCTAAGTGCCAGGAACACATTGTTGATGATACATAAAAACAATTACCTAGAACTTCTAGAAACAAGGGGCAGGACTGGCTACATAATTTGTGAGGCTCATCCCAAAATGAATACATGGGACCCCATGTTCAAAAATGATTAAGCATTTCAAGACAGTGACATTAGAGTATTAAACCAAGCATGGACCCTTCTAAGTGCACAGGGGGACCCTGTGCAAATGCACGTGTTGCATGACCATCAAGTCAGCAGGGGGTTTATAGTTAACAAATACAGAGAGAGGGGGAATGGTTTTGTATGTTTCTGTACATTTGTATTTTGAATGTATTTGTATATTCAGCCTATGTTCCTACTAGTTACAAACTACTGAAATGCTTGAAGTCATTCATTAGCTTGCTTCTTTCTAGTAAAACTGTCAGGGCTCCAGTTCCTGACTTCCAAGGAGCAAGAGACTGAACGAGGGAAGGAAGCTGTTCAGCCAAAATACTAACTACTACTGGGAACATACATTATAGACTACTAATCCTGTGTCCTGTGAGTTGAAACATCAATAGACATTTATGCAACACACTTATTGACAAGGATGCTGCATGGAATTTTTGTGGCTGTGTTTTTCCCTGCCTTGTATACTAGAAAAAGTCAGCAAAGTGCAGAGAAGCTAAAATCAGACCAGATGGGCTACCACATTATGCATCTATACTTTGGATACATTTCTCAAATCCTTAATTGCTGGTATGTTCCAAGGTGTGTTGGGGGAGGGGGGGGTCACTGCTAATACAACAACCAAAGGCCAGATTCCAGAGTTACCAGTAAGTTTGATTTTATATTATCTTCCCAGGAATAAAATGGTACAAAAATGTTCTAAGAACTTCCCACATGGTAAAAACAAAACAAAACAAAAACAAAAACAAAAACAAAAACAGAGTGGGTGGATCTGTTGGTTGAGCATCCAACTTCGGCTCAGGTCATGATCTTGTGGTTTGTGGGTTTGAGCCCCAGTCATGCTCTGTGCTGACAGCTCAGAACCTGGAGCCTGCTTTGGATTCTGTGTCTCCCTCTCTATCTGCCCTTCCCTCACTTGTACTGTGTGTCTCTCACACTCAAAAATAAATAAACATTGGGGCGCCTGGGTGGCGCAGTCGGTTAAGCGTCCGACTTCAGCCAGGTCACGATCTCGCGGTCCGTGGGTTCGAGCCCCGCGTCAGTCTGTGGGCTGATGGCTCAGAGCCTGGAGCCTGTTTCTGATTCTGTGTCTCCCTCTCTCTCTGCCCCTCCCCCGTTCATGCTCTGTCTCTCTCTGTCCCAAAAATAAATAAACGTTGAAAAAAAAAATTAAAAAAAAAAAAATAAATAAATAAATAAAAATAAATAAACATTAAAAAAAAATCCTGCACATTTTTTCCATCTTGATCACAAAGCATTCAAAATAACTTGTCTTATATCAAGTTTGTTAGGAAAAATAAACATACAGGCAGCCAACCTCTCTCTTCAGCCTCAGAGGTTATCTTTACCAACACTGGCTTAATTGATACTTGTGTAACATAGGAAGTTCTAAATGTTCAAAGAGATAGTCAGTAAGACTATTTACCTGTAAGGTAGTGAAGCAAATTTCCTTGATTTTAAAGCTAAATACAGGCCTTATGAAAATTAACAGTGCCGTACCGCACATAGAAGGTACTCCATAAATGTGGAATGAACAAAATGGATATTTGGGTGCTCATGGGGTCATTCTAAAGTTAGAATATAATTGCTCTAAATGGTCAATAATTCCTTCACCAGAAAATATGGATTTAAGCAATAAGGTTTACAATTATATTATCTTGTTCAATGTGTCATTGCCTAAGGTTTTACTTACCAAAACTCAGCATTCCTATAGAATCAATGCAAACTGAAGGAAAATACAATAAATATCTACATTGAACATTTTCAGAGGGCTTAAGATTTTAAAGTTTACTTCAGTTGATTCATACAATAAACTGAAATGAGAATAAGAATTATTATAGAAGAAAAAAAAGGCCAGTAAGTGTCTAAGATCTGATTGTCAGGGACAAAGCCAGACAAATGGTGGTTTTCTGACTCAACTAATACCTTTAGTATTGCATTGGATGGTCTTTCTACTACTGTGGTGCTTGGCAAAAGGAAATGAAAACAGGTAAAATGACCCAGGAGGGAAGAGGACAATCATAATTCCTTTCAACATCATTTAAGGCTTTTTATTTTATTGTGTATTTACCATAACATAGAGTCACAGACTTCCCATTATTGTCTGAGGACACTCAGGATCAAACGTTGATCATACCCTTTTCTGTTGATGATTAAATTTGGACACAAGTGCAACAAGTCTATTAAAAATATAAGTAACAGTCAGTGAATGTCATCAGACTAGACTTCTGGAAGACCTGCCTCCAGCAACTTGGACTTTAAGGAATGAGAACATTTCATGTCCTTGTGGTAAGAAACTACTGAATGGAATGTTTGGTTTAAATAACATTATCTTTGCTTGGATCTCCCTAATAGTATGAATATTGATAATAATGCTTACTGTAGTTTAAAAAAAAAAATTCCATAGCTCCTCTAAATGTAGGATTTTCACTCTCCAAAAAGAACAGGGGTTGGACTAGACAACGTATGGGATCCTTTTTGTTTCTACAAGTTTATTGTCTACATATTAGACCTTATTCCAATAAACTACAGAGGCAGAACACAAGGTAGAAACCCCATAAACGTGATTTATGAAATAACGAGTAGTCAATTATACCAAGAGGAGAAATGGAGCTATGACAAGATAAATGTAGTCCTTTCACAAACTAGTCTGCTTGATGCATGTTATTGGTCATTGTTTGAACTTTCTATACTTTTTTCAGCAATATTTTTATTTCTGTAACTACTATTATATTTCCTAAAACATCCGTTATATAGATTTTTTTTGTTCTCTTTATATCAAAGGACACTTCCTGACACCGCCTTTGTCAATATTTTTGCTTCTGATGTAAATTCTGCCCTCACTCCTTTCTTCTTAAAGTGTCTCTGTCCATCACTCCTCCCTGCCCCTCTCTGATTCTGAGGTTCTTCCTGCTGCCCAAACATAAATAAGCATCTTGGTGATTTTATTCCATTTCCTTGTTCCATTCACTCACTTCTGAGCCAAAAAATTGTTTAGGTATTTTTCATTCTAACAAAAATGAAAAGAATTTTCATTTCATATTCCCTTTTATCCCTGTTGTTTAACACAAGATGTCTTACAAGTAATCTACCTTATCCCACTTTCTAATCACTCGTGATGCCTAAATCTCTTTGTAATCTGGTGTCTGATCTGTAATATAATAAAACCCCTTGATCCAACCTAGTGATTTAATCCTTCCTGAGTTTCCTCACTACCTTAAAATCTACTTCTGTTCAAATCTGCTCCTATTCCTGTAGCTTCAGGCCCCTTCTCCCCTCAATCGGTTTTCAAGGCCAGTAGGTTTCCCTGCATGATTCCTCTTTTACCTGTTTCTTCTTCATTTCTAAGCAGCACTTATGGGACCAGTTCAGGTTTTTATTATCTTTGGACTCTTAAAATAATTTTCAAACTGGTCACAAATTTCCAAAACTCTCTCCTTTATCCCCTAATGGTGGCTGGCTTAAACATCAACCAAAAGAATCAGTTTCTAGTGATTTTGGTGCTACCTAAAATGAAATAGCTCACCTGAAATGGCCGTTATAAAACAAAGCAAATAATATCAAAATCAACAAGAATAGCAAACAGCACCATTTACTGAGTGCTTACTGTGTGCCATATACTGTGTTACCCGTTTTACACGTATCATCTCATTAAATTCTGACACCCCATGAGATAGTAGTATTATTATCCCATTTTACAGATTTTAAAAAATGCCTTTAAATACCTTATCCAAGGCCATTCAGTTAATAATACAACAGAATTTTGAACATAGGTCAGTCTGACCAGAATTTGTACCCTCAATGCCTGTGCTGTTATCATTGCTGGAGATACTCACTGTGGACTCTAGACAAGAGATGTTGCATAAGACGTTCATGAGCTAGATGGCCTGACCTTAAGACTTGCTCTGTAACATTCCACTTATTCACTTGTACATGTGTTGAGAACTGCTATTATAAAGCAGGATGCTAGGATACACATGCAATGGAAAATGAGTGGGACACTGAAAACTTCAAAAATGAGCTCACAGTATAGTGAAGGAGGTAGATGTATATATGGATAGAATTAAAGAAGTCGGGATGAAAAACAGAGGGTGCTGAGGGGAGCTGGGTATAGCCCTCTACACTTGAACTGTTGCAATGGACAAATGGCATTTTAAATCCAAAGGGTGTGACTTAAAGTTGGATATCCTACATAGGTTCAGGAAAGCAAAGTAGTCCAGATTTAAAACTCATGGCAGTAGCATGACTCATATATTCTTGGAGATAGATTCTATGAGAGATTCTACGATTTCTTTTACCAGGCAGTAGAAGCTGGTGGAGATTCTTCAGCCAGGGAATAAAGTTAAGCAGTGATGGAGGAGGTTAGACTTACCAGCAGTGGGAGAATTAGAGAGAGATTGGAGGGAAGAATTTCAAATAATACACTCAGTCCACACGAGTCAACCAAGGAATGACTCATGGAAGAAATGAAATGAAGAAAAAAAAAGATCAAGGTTATATTTGTTTTTTTAAGTTTATTTTGAGAGAGAGAAAGAAAGAAAGAGAGAGAGTGTGTGCAGGCACACACACAAGGACAGGGCAGGGAGAGAGGGAAAGAGAATCCAAGCAGGCTCTGCACTGTCAGCACAGAGCCCAGCATGGGGCTAGATCTCATATACCTTGAGATTGGTAACCTGAGCCAAAATCAAGAGTGGGAGGCATGAGCCACCCAGGAGCCCCCAAAGTTATTATTTCTACACAAGAACTGATGCAACTAGATTTCTTTATGGGATAAGTGTGCTAAGAAAAGCATTAATATAAATCAAAACTGAATTTCCTACCTTGAAAGAAATTAAAGTAATGGAAAGGAATTTTTTTGGTAGAACAGATTAAGAATTTAGTTGGAGTTTGAGGTACTCACCACCATTATTTGGTCATTCTAATGTAGATCATTACATCAACAACTGAAAATAGTCTTAGAACTTTGGAAATGAGTCAAGGTCAGATATTAGCCCTGCAAGTCGCTTATATCCTTATCACTCCCATTGCTCTCTGTACAAAAGCAACATCAGCACATCCTGTGAGCTTTTAGAAATGCAGAACCGCAGGCTTTTCCTTATGCTCTGGAATAGAATCTGCATTGTAACAAGGTCTCTTACATGATGTACATGCATAAAGTTTGAGAAGCACTGTTTTACTTAAAGACACAGCATAGATGAGATAAGGGGGGAAACAGATGAGAGATCCAAGGATAAAACTCTATTCCACTTTGGGAGGTAGGCTAACAATTAGCAATAGAGAAGAGAAAAAGGCCAAGAGAAACATTTCACAAAACATGTCAAAGAAAGAGTTCAAGAAAGATGGTGGCTGACAATTCCACTGAGAGGTTAAAAAGGTAAGAACTGAGGGGCATCTGGGTGGCTCAGTTGTTTAAGTCTCTGACTTCAGCTCAGGTCATGAGCTCAGTTTGTGGGTTTGAGCCCCGTGTGGGGTTCTGTGCAGACAGCTCAGAGTCTGGAGCCTGCTTTGGATTCTGTTTCCCCCTCTCTCTGCCCCTCCCCCACTCACACTCTGTCTCTCAAAAAGTAAATTAACATTAAAAAAAAAAGAGTATGAACTGAGAAAACTCTCCTAGATTTAGCAATTCATTGGTCATTGGTGACCACAAAGAGATATTTCAATGGAATGGTAAAAAAAGGAAAGGAAACCAGTGAAAGGGAATAAAGATTGTAGGGGTGGAACAAAAACCAGGTATGAGAGAACAGACCACTCTGAAAAGTACTGGAATGAAGAGATTGAAAAATAGCTTGGAAGAGCTAACAGAATTAACAGAAAATGTTGTTTGGTGATAGAGAAATCCTCAACCTATTTGCAAGCAAGAGGCATGGTCCCAATGGCAGTGAAGGGGTAAATTTGAGAGTAAAGTCTTAAGGAATGTGGAAGGGACAGGATGATGAGCACAGTCTTGAGTCAGAAATGTGCTCCTTGGAAAGAAGAGAAGGAGGATGAATCTGGGGTGAAGAACGAGTGAACTGATGGTGGATAATCTAAATTTCCTTAGTTTTGCAGAAGCCGGGATGGACTGGAGTAGGAAAAGAGCCAGGGAAAGTAGCCAGGATGCTATTTCCAGGATCCAGGGTATGGGGACAAGTGTCTGAAATAGAATTATTGGCACGAATGTGAAGAAGTAGAAAATAAAGACATTGATGTACTTCCCAAAGGCAGAACCATTATAACTTGGGGGCTTATTAGCTGTAGGAGAGGAAAAATGAAAAATGAATCAAGATTCAAGTTAGAGTGAATGGAAGAATGAAGGTACTTCAGAAAGTACTAAGATGTGGACCTGAAATATCAAGAGAAACAGTAGGAGTTCAATTTTGTCATGTGAAGTTTGAAGTACTGGTGAAAGTAAAGTGAAAATGCTGCTGTTTTACTTTTTATTCATTCAGTATATATCGACTGAGGGCCTATTATGTGCCAGTTGCTGATCTAGGGACTGGGAAGATTAAGTTGGTTATGATACACATGGTTCCTGTCCTCACAGAGCTTAAAATTTACATGGAAGGACAAATGGATAATAAGGCATTGGGCTCAATCGAGAATTCAGACATCAAAAATACTTGCTTCTTGGGGCGCCTGGGTGGCGCAGTCGGTTGAGCGTCCGACTTCAGCCAGGTCACGATCTCGCGGTCTGGGAGTTCGAGCCCCACATCAGGCTCTGGGCTGATGGCTCAGAGCCTGGAGCCTGTTTCCGATTCTGTGTCTCCCTCTCTCTCTGCCCCTCCCCCGTTCATGCCCTGTCTCTCTCTGTCCCAAAAAATAAATAAACGTTGAAAAAAAAAATATTTGCTTCTTAAAAACCTGGGGGGTGGGGGGACACAAAAAAAGAAAGGCCAGAGCCTGCTCTGGACCAGCCCAAAAGGAGGGCCCTCATTCTACATTAACAGTAAATAACTACAGTATGAAAGTGTCAGAAAATGTGAAAATGATTTCTAAACAAATCATAAAGCTTTAATAAGTTGGCAAAGGAGTGAGAACTAAAGCAATCTTGAACACTTTAACAAGTTGGAAACATGGGAAGGAAAAAATAAGCTATTAATGAGGGAATAAATTTGGTTAAAAACATGTTTTACTCTTCATTGGGGCCAATTTGGAAAGGTTTCTTTTGCCCTTAGATATATTGAGGACAAATGTGTACATTCTTCCATTCAAAGAGTAAAAACACATCTACTTTCCAATGTGAATTCAGGAAAGGATTTAGGAACATGAATACCCATATGGACCCTATGCAAACAGTAACAGAGCCATGTCTTATGAAGGATAACGTGATACGCCATTAATATTTCCAAACTTAAAACAAAATGAAACATAGGGGTTTTCTCACTTGGAAACTTACTGCATTGAGCTTTCATAGATTAAGTCGAAATCCAAGTATAAAGACAAAAAAATTTTCTTTGTATAGGATAAATAGGGCTGTATGCATCAATGAGAAAGGATGCCAATATTACACAGAGTGCCAGTATTAGAATTCAGTGCATTACACTGATGCCAGTTGGTGTTCCTAATGCAAGCTAAAGGCATTCAGATTCCAATGATTATTTAATAAAGTACTCCTGAAGGCAAAACTCAGCTATATTAATCTTCTGGTTTTCAAGAAGCAATCATTCCCTATAGCTACTATTATTCTAACCTACTGGCTTAGTCAAAATTCTAAAACAAACAAAAAAACCCCAGCATCTTGTAGGGTAGATTTCTCCAAGTCTGCTTCTAATTACATTCATTTAGAATCCTGGTGGATTTATTTGGGTGTTTATAATGTGCACAGTAGCTCTAGGGCCTTTCAACAAGGACCACTATTTTTTCTCAGCTACCACAAAGACTTTAAATTTCAGCTTTTTATTAACGGTACTAACTAGGAAGAAAGGAGGCATGTGTAAATGAAATCCCTAAGTACTCCAAATGCTTTCTTTTAAGCATTACCATTGAATTCTTCCCTGTTAGTCATGTCCTAAGAGTTTCCTATTTTTGTCCAGGATATCTTGATTGTCCCATTCATCCAGGTTTCAAAGTTTACAAGTATCTTGATATATTATTGAATCTTAAGAAAAACACTTTATGCTAAGTAGAATTATCAATTTTGACTATTGTGATTTAATGGGCATGGCTCCATCTATTTGATGACAAGAGTAAAGCCAGGGTGTGTGGGAGATGAACAAGGGGGTTAGGGAGAGATACATGCATGGTCTGAGTAGCTTGGGTCTTCTAATCAATTGCCTTGGTTAATATCCTAGCTTCATCAGACCATCTGTTCCTCTCCTTCTCCCTGTATTATCTCTTTGTGCTATCAAACCATGGCAACATCTGTCAATTAGAATCAGTATCAGATAAATTCCTTCATGAAGGGTAAGGCCAAATGGAACTGAACAAAAAATTTGAGGACAGGGGAAGAAATCATATCCAAAGCATGCTCTATGGATTTGTGGGTTAGTTAACTCCATGAATTTATCAAGCAAGTTAAGTAACTATTAAAATCAGCTTCATCTTGCTACAAGAGCTCCACATTTCCTTGCTTCCTTTTTTTGTTTCCCCTTCTGTCTTTAAATTAGAAACTCAAGAAACTGAAAAGGAGTAAGAAAGCAATCCGTAAATGTTAACCTTCTCAGCATGGTACCCTGGATCAATCCAGTAAAAGCTGGAATTACCACATGAAAGCCTATTTTGTCAAGAGTCCATTTTCCAAACAAAGTAAGTTAATGGACTTAGTGGTGGGTGATAAAGGAACATTTTAGTTTCTTTGAAACATCTCAAGCTTATTTTTCAAGAAATTTGGTTTTGGCACTATCTTCTACATGGGTTTTTCCAATAATTTCTTCCTTCAGAACTATGAACATGTGAAGGAAAATCTAATTTTTTTCTTAGTCTAAATTTCCTAATGAAAGTCATATGAAAGGTACTCTTGAGAACTTAGGAACATTTTTAAAGGTCTTTTTTGGTTCAATTTAGACAAATAAAAATAAAACACTACACAAGAGATTATGTCCAAAAGTATACGAAAAGTATATGAAAAGTAATAGTGGATATTAAGACTCTAGTAAGATGCTGCTATGCTAGAACAGCGAAAATGCAAAATGCTGACAACATGAAATGCTGGTGAGGACATAGAACAATCCGAATTGTCCTATTGCTTACAGGAGTATAAATGGAAAAGTTAGGCGAAAAAAAAAGTTAAACATACATTTCCCCTGTGACCTAGCTATTCCACTTCTAAATATTTATATAAGAGAAATTAAAACATAGGTCTACAAAGTCTTAAAGAAAAACATTTATAAAATCTCAATTCATAATAACCCAAAACAAGACATAAGTAAGTACCCACCAATAAAAGACTAGATAATAAATTCTGGAATATTCACGTAACAGAATACCACTCAGAAGTGAAAAAAGAATGAGAGGTGCCTGGGTGTCTCAGTAGTTAAGCATCAGACTTCAGCTCAGGTCATGATCTCGAGGCTCGTAAGTTTGAGCCCCACTTTGGGCTCTCTGCTCTGTCCCCCTCTTTCTCTGTCCCTCCCCACTTGTACTCTCTCTCAAAACTAAACAATAAAAAAAAAAGGAATGAACTATAACACATACAATGTCATGAATCGCAAAAACATGCTGAATGAAAACAAAGGGACACATAACATGCTGTATGATTTCATTTATGTACAATTATAGATTAGGCAAAACTTATCTACAGTGATGGAAATCAAATCAGTGGTTGCTTCTTGAGAAAGGTACTACCTGGGGGAATGAAAAGGTTCTATTTCTTGATGGGGCATAGAATACATGATTATGTGCATTTTTCATATCTGATCAAATAGTGCATTATATTGGATTTATTTTATTTATTTATTTTTTTTTTCAACGTTTATTTATTTTTGAGACAGAGAGAGACAGAGCATGAATGGGCGAGGGGCAGAGAGAGAGGGAGACACAGAATCGGAAACAGGCTCCAGGCTCTGAGCCATCAGCCCAGAGCCCGACGCGGGGCTCGAACTCCCGGACCGCGAGATCGTGACCTGGCTGAAGTCGGACGCTCAACCGACTGCGCCACCCAGGCGCCCCTATATTGGATTTAAATTATACCTCAATAACACATTTTTTATTTAAAAAGGAAATGAGGGCATCTGGGTGGCTCAGTCAGTTGAGGGTCTGCCTTCAGCTCAGGTCATGATCTCATGGTTCATGACTTCAAGCCCTGCATCAAGCTCTGTGCTGACAACTCAAAGCCTGGAGCCTGCTTCAGATTTTGTGTCTCCCTCGCTCTCCACCCCTTCCCCACTCACATTTTAACTCTCTCTCAAAAAAATAAACACTTTTTAAAAAATTTAAAAAAATAAAAATGGGATGAAACTTTTAAAATTTAAAAATCACTTTGAGTCCATTTAACTTTTTTAAAAAATTTTTTTCATAGAATGCCTCGGTTGAAGAGAATTTGGAATCCTTGTCAGATGCAAAGTTTTGAATTAAAAACATTTTTTTAATGTTTATTTTTGAGAGAGAGAGACAGAAATCTGGAGAGGGGCAGAGAGAGAGGGAGTCACAGAATCCGAGGCAGGCTCCAGGCTCTGAGCTGTCACCACAGAGCCTGACGCGGGGCTTGAGCTCACAAACCGTGAGATCATGACCAGAGCCAAAGCTGGACACTTAACTAAGTCACCCAGCTGCCCCTGAAGTTTTGAATTTTCAAGGTAATGTAATAAATACTTATGATAAACAACCATTGTCTACCCCAGCTTCAGCTTCAGTACAGACCATACCAAATATATGTGCTGGATGGATGAATGGCAATCATTTGAAAATACATTAGATGTTTCTTATTTTGTCCAGTGCAGGAAGATAGGAGCTTCATTTCCAAACCTGTGCTTTTTCCTGTGTTTACATCTCTCCCTGTGTCTATGTCTCCAGTTTTCTCCAGCAGTGATTCTCAAACTTAAGTGGGCATCAGAATTTTCCAGAGGCTTGTTAGAACATAGATTACTGAGCCCCACCTTCAGAGTTTCTGAACATGAGAAGTTAATCCAACTGATTTTGGTGCTACTTGGTTTGGGGCAACACTTTGGAAACTACTGCTTCTAGTACTTCAACTGTCAAATCAAAGATCTATCCTCTTCCTACCAAAGATCAGTATTTCCAACTTTCAACCATCTTTCCTAACTGCCTTGGGCCTCATCCTCTGAGCTTTTATTACTCTTCTCACGGAAATTCCCCATTGCTATTTGGCTCATTCTCCTTTGTACTTTATTCTTTGGAAAGAAAAAATGCTTGCGTGTGTTTTCTATTCAGGTAGGTAGTAACTTCTTCATGGGGAAGGGCCCTCACTTAGTATTTTCATTCCCCTCACGCTTAGGACAGCCTGTATAGCTAATGGGTGATCTGTATGTGCTAATACCCCTGATATTTATACATTCTTCGAAAGCATGTACAGATACCAGAAAACCAAGAGGTAGGGGGCACCTGGCTGGTTTAGTGGATAGAGCATGCGACTCTTGATCTTGGGGCTGTGAGTTCAAGCCCCATGTTGAGTGTAGAGATTACTTAGAAAAACAAAAACAAAAACAAAAACAAGAGCTAATTTACAGGTTAAAAAAATCTTTTGTTAGATGAATTACCTGTCATTGGGACAGTGACTCGGCAATGTCCAGTCATGGTGTGGGTTAATGAGGAACCCCCAGGACAGGAATACAGAGCTTGGTGACAGAGTGCCGACCACCAGCTGGAGAGGTTTGCGAGAGCGTGCTTTACCTGTGGAGGTAACATACGGGTAACAGTTTATTTTTATATTGGGGTAAAATGCATAAAAATGACTCAGGAAGATGATGAAGAATGTGAGCCATCAAGTGTCTTTTCATAGAGCACACCAATATTATTAATTTTGTGCCCATGAATTTAAGCATAAACCTAACAAAATATTTTTTTGAGATTTATGTGTGTATGCATATGTGTGTGTGTGTGTGTGTGTGTGTGTGTGTGTGTGTGTGTGTATATATATATGCATATATGGGTAATGTATGGCATGTAAAGTATATCCAGTCATACCCAGGTTTTATTTCTTGTGGGTTAGGGATGTATATGAAGGTCTTAGCTATTACCAGTGAAATGAATAATGCAAATGGATTCACTCCATTTCTTTTACAGATACAATAAAAGTATATTTGGTTCCCCATCCCCTACTCAAGACTATGAACTAGTGTGAAAGAATATCAAAGAATAGAAAGCTTAACATCTAGCTTGTAGGTTATATTGTTTTTTCAAGCCAATTTAGAAGCATAAAAATCCCTTGTCATACTATTACAGTAAGCATTTTTTTTTACAGTTAGTGTCTATATAGAAAATGTATGCACTTTTTTTTTTTTTACACATTCTTAACAATGCTGGGAGAGTGGAGATTATAAAGGAATCACGGTTCTTCTGATGGGACTAATTGGATTTGGGCAATGCCAAGAGATGGTGACAAACCACTTAAGATCTTCTTCCAGCATATAAGGGGCAGATATTTGCATTTTCAAAAAATATTGGAAACTTCAGGATTAGGGGACAGTGCAAAAGAGGAATGAAGATTCTTTGCCATGGAAACCAACACTGGCTCAATAAAAAAAATCTGTAAATAAAATAATACAGTATCTAATAAAATTATGCAGAATATAAAACATTCTATATTTTCATTGGACCCTGTCTTTCATTTCATGAAATGCCTGTTGTATTTGCTATAGGAAGAATTTGTGTTATTTTAATCTAACACAATAGGAACTAATAGGAAGGTACCCTTTGTATGAGCTTAGTGAAAGTTACCTGAACCAAATGCCCTTGACAATTTTGTCAGGCTTGCTGCTTCTATTAGATTTAAGTTCTGTCAGTTGTTACTGTGGTGAAAACCCTTCTTAGCCAAGAATATGTATAACCAAGTAGTGGCAGATTGTTTCCTTGTAACATAGCTGATTTTTTTAAAAAGACATTTGAAATAATTGTCAAGGATAGCTGTTATTTTGTTGTAAACATGCATTTATCCTTCTCTATAAAATTTTCCAGTTCCACCTATGATACTACCTAGCATTACTATGATTCCAAGAGTCCAAGTCTGACTGCCTATGAGGGTAGATTAGAACCTGATGAGATTGAGAGGTTTATGCTGTTTGAAAAAGCCCTGAAGGGATTCTGATATTCCTTTTCTAGCCCCTGATTGGTTCTCCCTAATGTAATACCACTGTCTCATTCTACAAATGAAAACTAAGGCCGAGCTAAGTTTCAAGGGTACCCAAGTTCATACCAAGAGTAGGGTCAAGACTCAAATTTCTGTCTTCTGAACTGTACCTTTGTTTTTTTGTTTGTTTTTTTTTTCTACATCACTGGCATAGCTCACCATGTATGAAGATAATGCCATTTAGAGACAAAAGATAAATTTTCCTTTCTCCAAGGGAACCTAAAGCCTACAAGACTAGAAAGTATTTATTTCACTAAGTATCGATCTGATACAAAAGTGATTAAAATGTATGTGGTAAATGCAAATATAAAATGAATCAAAGTTAATACATTAGTCATTATATCATTCTCAAATTCACATTACCAAAAAAAATTACACCCGCTGCCTGAAAGGAAAGGTGGGGTAGTACAGTATATCCTGAACAAAATCAAACAATTTCCTGAGCCCGTCATCACAAAGAGAAAAATAATTTCCAGACCAGTGCCATACAAGTCCCCACAAAGTGCTACTGAGTTGTAATCATTCTTTTGACGTCCCTTACACATCTTTGTGTTTTTGTATTAAGAAAGAGTTTGATGAATGTGAGGCCAGAATCCCATGGGTCCTTACTAATACTTCTTGACTCTATTAAATATTTTGAAATAAAGTCTTGAAATGGTGACTATCATTACAAGTTATAAGGAGTAACTGAAATTTCCCTGATGCTTTGGGATAATTTAAGGGGCCAGGAAAAGGGGTTTGTGTTTTTCAAAATGCTTGACTATTAACTGCTTCTCTAAAAAAGACATGAAAAACAACCGAAGGAGGGGAGGGGACTGTGGCAACCTATTTCTGGTAACTGGCTTGGCTGATGCGTCCAGAGGACAGGATTCACAACTGCAAAGGGGAGGTTTGCTCAGTGTGTTTAAAGATCTGTATGCTCCCCCCACCTCCACGCCAACCCTTTAGAAAGATCTAACAAAGGAGACCCTTCGTTGTTTGACATTTAGTGTACTATGAAAGAGAAACATGATTAGGAAATATGTAAAGAATAATTGACATTAGAAAATGAAAGAGAAAACCAAACCTTTTTCTCAAGTATCTACAGTTAGGGAGATTTAATACCAGACAGTAAAAGCATATTCACAGCTTCTACAGCCTCTTACAGCAAGGGCAGCTTATTTGATCTGAGAAGCAATTTTAGTAGTGAAATTGGAAAATGTAAGGTTTCTAATCTTTCTCCAGTCATGTAGAAAAGGCTTCTACTCACTTATTCCACATGGCATTTACTTTCCTGTTTCATGTCTCCCCATCCCTGGGAGTATCTGTGTTGTGTTGCTATTGTTTCATGAAAGCAGTCCTTGCTCTATTTGTTCAACTAAATAGAAGAGGTTTTGAAGGAAGAGATGAGGAGTCAAGTAAAACCCAAGTTCCAACCCATGTAACATGCCTATAAATGAGTTACGCTTTTGAAATGTGAACAGTCTCCTTTAACAAAGGTTAGACATCAGATTTTGCCCTTAAGATCCGGAAAGCACAATAGTGCATGGGTTCACACACTGCCAAGTAGAAACAGGCTAGCAGGAGCTAACTCTATGTGAGCACTTGTTGTGGGCCAGGCCCTGCGCTACGGGCCACACATGCATCAACTCCTTTAACCCTCACAACGGCCCTTGTATGCAGGGGAGAGGAGATACACACAAGTCCAGTAGTTTGCCTAAATTCCTCACGTTTCTATGTAGTGGTGCTGGGAGAAGGTCCCAAGCAGTCTCTACAACCAGACTATAATACTTGCAAGGAGGGTTATCTGTTGACACAGGGCCTGCTGTGCTGTATATTCTAATCCATGCTCCTAAGGCTTCTCCAATGCACTTGGTCTCCATGGGTAGAAATGAGAAGGCATGGCTTAAAGTTAATAAAAGCTTAAAAATGAACAAAATATACCTGAGCATGACTTCTTTTGACTTGGAGGAGGGGCAGGCCGCACAACAATCAGATACTTCGGTTCCGCATCTGGAAATGATAACATTATTTCTTCAGTAAAATTCTCTGAGAAGGAGCAACATTCACGACAGTACATCCATGTCCTGACTCAATGTTCCCCGGAATTAGTCATCATAACCACAGCACCAGTGGATGACAGGACCCAGGAATTCAGAAAGTTAATACTTCCTGAGATGGTTCAGTCCACTAAGTCTTTTAAATGAATATTAAATCCAGATTTTCAAAACCAAATGGACAGGAGTCGGGGAGAAGTCTTAAAAGAATCTTGCTAGACACAGACTTCATGTCACATTTTCATCAATTCTTTCCCGTGCAAAGAGGTTTTCTTTTAATCTGATCATACCCATTTTGTTACCCTATTCTTCACACTCTTCTGATGCTTCAGAATCAGAGAAGGAAGATCATCCTTTCATAAGACACAACAGGGTCTCACATGCTGTGTGATCTGAAACTGCTCACTTCTCTGTTAATATCAATATTCTTTTTTTTTTTAATGTTTCTTTATTTTGACGGAGAAGGAGGGGGAGGGACAGAGAGAGGAGGAGAGAATCCCAAGCAGGCTCTGCATTGTCAGCTCCAAGCCCAACGCAGGGCTTGATCTCATAAACCGTGAGACCATGACCTGAGCCGAAATCAGGAGTTGGACGCTTAACCCACTGAGCCACCCATGTGCCCCCACAATATGAATATTCTTAATGTTCCTTTTTTTTATCCTACCTGCATAATTTCTCAGCCTGTTATCATACTCAACCCATCCTTTTCATGAGCAATTTTTAAATAGAGTCACCATTTTGTGTTGGTATACTTTCACTAAAATATGCCAATGGAAAATAAAGAAAATCTTTTAAAAATATTTAGCCTTTAAATAAATGATGTTTAAACAATCAGTATGCACTACATCAGGAACTAATAATTTATCAAATAATTTTTAAAAAATTTTTAATGTTTATTTTATTTTGAGACAAAGAGAACATGAGCAGGGGAGAGGCAGAAAGAAAGAGAGAGAGAGAGAGAATATCCCAAGTAGGCTTCATGCTCAGCTCAACCCAGGGCTCAATCTCACAAGTGTGAGGTCATGACCAGAGCTGAGATCAAGAGTCAGACACTTAAGCAATTCAGCCATCCAGGTGCACCCAAAAGCTTTTTTTTTTTTAATTAATGTTTCCAAGATGGTTGATTTTAATATATATAAATAAGCCAAATGCACATTGGGCATACTAACTAGCATTTCCTAAGCACTTCTACTGGACTGATTGATGAATCCTATCTACAATAGTTCCTCAGTAACTTTGGATCCTGAAATTCATTCTACACCCAATTTCATTTGGATGCTGCAGTCAACAAGAGTTCACCTCTGCTTGCTCAGGCAGACCTCACATCTTCGTTTTGTTTTTATTCTGAGTGCAAACAGCTCCCCTCTCCATGAGTTTGGAACCGAGGTTTCTCTGCCCAAGGTTTTACAGAGCTGACCTCCTTCTCAGATACAGACAACATGGCAATTCAGCCACTTTTAATGACTTGAGACTGTCTTTTACTGGACACCCCATACAACCTTATTTGTTATAACCTGCTACAGTAATTACACTCCATAAAGTAAACCAGGTAACCTCTTGAACTGACATCAGAACTTTGGCTGCTTACTGATAATTACCTCATGACCACAACACAGATAAGGGAATACTCATTATGTTTCAGATCTTGTGTTTGAAAGCCTATCTCGCTTAGAGGAGCTTATACAAGGAACACTTAAGCTAAATCAAGGTCCCTAATAAGAATATAATGCATTTCCTGATTTTATTTGGGATATAAAGGAAAAAATATTTAAAAAGTACCACATATTCAGTACTTTCTATGTGTAGACTATTTGTTAAGCACTTCACATTTGTGACTTAACTACTCCTCGTGGCAACCCTACTTGATACATACTGTCATCACCCCAATTTGTAGATGAAGTTACTGAGGCAGGATCAGCTTTGTGGGCTGCAACATGCACCATCAAGCAGGGCCCCAGGTCCAGAGGGGTCTCATGCTTGGTTTCATGCCCTGCTGTCACCATCTTGAAATTCTTAATAGTTAAATCTTTGTGTTTTGTGAGGGAAGCCTGAAGGGATGATAAAGCACATGTGTGAGTAGACAGGAACCATATGCAATTCCTGTGCTTTCTTTCCTTCACATTTAGCGGTTGAGATGCCCTATTAGGTATAGCATTCTGAGGGACCCCTTGTGGTAGGGTCCCCTCCCTAAGGAAAAGGAAAACCTCAAGGCAACCTGGCTACACGCATACAGGACAATATCCCTCACAACCTTGTAACATGAGACCACTTAATCAGACTACACGTTTGTGTGTTACCACATATGGGAGAAAAAGAAGTAGAAAATAGATTTAAAAAAAAACTATGCCATGTGGTGTTTGGGGCTCAGTTCCTTGGGTACGAACCCAACTGAGCGGTGCCAGCAGGCATAAAGTTGCTTCTTGCAAAGAAAAGCCTGGGTGTTACAACTCTGTGTTAGAATCCTACTACACCCTGAGGCAAGGGGATTCAGCAAGACTCAAAGGTGAACCTATTGCATCTAGGACTGAGGGAGAGGGTGCGGAGGGGGCTGAGAGGCCACACTGTTCAATCAAACCCACACTGGCTTCCCTGCAGAAAGAAGGAAATGGCATTTCAATGCCAAAGGCAGAACAATCCTATAGTATCCTTTCTCATTCATGTTAGTTGTACCCTATTTGCCAACCGGTTCCACTGAAAATGATGACCTAGAAGCCAAGGGGTAACCAGAGCAAGGCCCGATTCCCCCCAATTTTCACATTTTCCTCACTCGTAATTAAGTCCAGGGCAGGGTTGTGGCAGCATGTCCACGCGCCAAGGAGTCAAGTAAAAAGAGCAGTTAATTTTGTGCACTTCCAGTCCTCTGGTAAGAATGAAGTACGTGTGCATGTATGAACTACCAAGAACAAAGTGTGGCATTTCAGTGACTCTGCTTAGGAGCTAAAGGCCCAAATTTGCATTTAAAATTAGCATTGCACAAGGTAAAGATAACTGGCAAATTTCATGCTAATGATGTATAGTTTTAATTTACTTAATAGCATTAAATAGCAAATAAAATGATATCACAAGGTGAGAGAAATGAAGAAAGGAAAAATTTTATATTTTAGTATCTTTAATGACATTTTTCTCCTGTTTTTTGAAACAAGGGCCTCCCATTTATGTCGCATTTGGCCTTGCAAATTATACGGCTATCTTAATCTAGTCGTCAAAATGCCCTTTTACTTTTAATGTTCTTTTTTTAATGTTTATTTTTTGAGAGAGAGAGAGAGAGACAGAGCCAGAGCATAAGCGGGGAAGGAGCAGAGAGAGAGGGAGAGGGAGACACAGAATCCGAAGCAGGCTCTAGGCAGTTGGCCCAGAGCACGATGAGGGACTTGAACTCACTAGCCATGAGATCATGACCTGAGTCGCAGTTTGACACTTGACTGACTGAGCCACCCAGGCACCCCTACTTTTTGGGGTTTTTTTGAAGATTATTTATTTTGAGGGGTTGTCAGGGGGAGGGGCACCAGGAGGGGAGGGGCAGACAGGGAGGGAGAGAGTGACAGCATCCCAAGCAGGCTCCACACTGTCAGTGCAGAGCCCAATGCGAGGCTCAAACCCAGGAACCATGAGATGGTGACCTGAGCCAAGAAAACAAAGGTAAATCTCTATGTTTCTTAAATTACCCTCACTGTGGTGGAGTCTCAGACCTAGCCTTTCATTTCCCTCCTTGATGCACATTAATTCAATTATGCCTCGGTGGTTTTAAAACAAAGTCCAGAAACATGAGAACAATAACATACATAGAAGCCAAAGATAGTGCCATGATCCAAGACATATGGTTACATGAGCAATTTAAAAGTAATTTTTGTTATGATCAGTCATTTTGCATAAAGCACAGGCTGTTACAGTCAATTACAAATTGGAACAGATGTGGGGAGCTGGGTGCAGTTATGTTGCCTCTCACTGCTCATTAGAAGCTTCCAACATTCATGTATTTCAGCAGACTCTGCACTTGGTTTGGAACACAGAGATGGAAAAATAAAACAACTAGAAAAACCAGAATTTCTATTTCTGTTATGTACTATGAAATTCTTTGTGGGATTGTAGCAGCCTGGAAATATATACACTGTAGCTTGATCAGCAATTCTGGCAACACATGCCAAAATATACTTCATTTAGAAAATGTGTATAATTAAAATGTTAATTTCAGCAAATTTGTGTAGAATGCAGTTACTTGAACCAACTTTCCATTCCTAGTAATTAAGCCTATATCGTGTTGTCGACTAATTACATCTAATTTGTTTAATATTTCAAATGCTCTGGAGGTGAAGGATTGGGACAAGCTTACTTTTTAAGACAGTGTACTATTGAAATCCTTTATAAAGTACTAAATTTTTTGATAATGCAAATAATCCTCCCATGATTGCCCTGTTTGATAAATGTCAATTATCACATGTTTATTAGAGGACAAGTATGTTGTAGGACACCGCTTCAGAATGAGGTCATAGCGAGGTTTATTTCTGCCTTGCACGTTTCCACAAAATAAACATTTAACAAGCCAGCATGATCCTATAGGAAATCATGTAAAGGACTTGAAAAAGAAAAATAGTTTGCCCTTGCCATATTTTTAACCATTTTGTCTCATATCAAACTAAATTTCTAGACATGAAAGCATGGACTCCAGAGCCTGGAATCAAATCCTGCTTTTTAGTTTGTTATACAAGGTGAGTGTTTAATGTACGTACATGTTTCCTCACCTACAAAATGGGAAGAATCATAGTACCTAGCTGCACAGAAGTCTTAGTGATGATTAGCTTGTAACAGTGCCTAACACACAGAAAATGCTAAGTTTTAAAAAATATTTTTATTTTTGAGATAGAGCACAAGCAGGGGAGGGGCAGAGAGAGAGGGAGACACAGAATCTGAACCAGTCTCCAGGTTCTGAGTTGTCAGCACAGAGCACAACACGGGGCTCAAACTCCTGAACCCTGAGATCATGACCTGAGCCGAAGTTGGACGCTTAACCAACTGAGCCACCCAGATGCCCCAGAAAGTACAAATGTCAGCTATTACGATGACAATAATGATGATTTCTTGAAAGCAGAAATTTGCCTTAAGAGGCCCTGAGGACTTATAAAAAGGAAAGAAAAAGTTTAAAGCCTTGTTTTTTTAAACCAACCACCACAGACTCCAAAATGCAAAAATATCACAAAAAAGAAACTTACACACCATACGACAAAGATCTTATATCCTGACCAAACTTTAAGCTGAGCCGTTTTTCAACAGGGCCCTGAGTCTTGGGGTTTTGTATTCATCTCTGTGTGGTCCGATTTTATCAAGAGTTTTGTTCAAATAGTTTAGGCAGGATCCTCTATCCTCCATACTTGACCACACTTGACATCAAATGAGTTTCCTTAACCTCCACCATCCTCTGATCACCCCAGCCTGCCCTTAGCAAGAGTCCTGTCAGGTCAGTTGAGCCAGAATCTCCCCGTCTTCTTCATGTTTCTTCTCAGTTATTTTCCATCCACTGACTCACACCCTGTTCCATGGCTAGAAGTACTCACTTTTCCTTATTGTATTCAGAATGCAGCTTAATCTCTCTCCCATGCTGCAAGACCCCATTGTAGTGGTCCCTATTTCCCCTCAAATAAAGTTTTGCCAACCATCTTTAACAAGTACCACTGAGTAACTTTTCCCTTCATGATACTCACACGTATCAATGGAAAAAAATCCTAGAATATTGGTAAGTAGAATCGGTCAGCACATACTATGGCTAAATGTAGATTATTCCAGAAATGTATCATAAAATGAAAATATACTTATTTCAACAGGTAACTAAGAGTCATTTAACAAAATTCAACACCAATTCTTTTTTTATTTTTAATTTTTAATTTATATCCAAGTTAGTTAGCATATAGCACAATAGTGATTTCTGGAGTAGATTCCAGTGATTTATCCCGTATGTAAACACCAGTGCTCATCCCATCAAGTGTCTTCCTTAATGCGTCTTATCCATTTAGTCCATCCCCCTACCTACAACCCCTCCAACAACCCACAGGTTGCTCTCTATATGTAAGAGTCTAAGTTTTGTCCTTCTCCCCCTTTTTATATATTATTTTGCTCCTTCTCTTATGCTCATCTGCTGTGTATCTTAAATTCCTCATATGAGTGAAGTTATATTATATTTGTCTTTCTCTAATTTCACTTAGAATAATACCCTCTAGTTCCATCCACGTTGTTGCAAATGGCAAGATTTTATTCTTTTTGGTTGCTGAGTAATATTCCATTGTATACATATACCACATCTTCTTTATCCATTGTATGTATATACCCCATCTTTATCCATTCATCCACCAATGGACATTAGGGTTCTTTCCATATTTGGGCTATTGCTGATAGTGCTGCTATAAACACTGGGGTGCATGTGCCCCTTTGAAACAGCATACCTGTATCCCTTGGATAAATACCTAAGTAGTGCAATTGCTGGGTCATAGGGTTATTCTGATTTTTTGAGGAACCTCCATACTGCTTTCCAGAGTGGCTGCACCAGTTTGCATTCACACCATCAGTGCAAAAGAGATCCTCTTTCTCCACATCCTCGCTAACATGTGTTGTTGCTTGAGTTGTTTATCTTAGCGATTCTGACTGGTGTAGGAGGTGGTATCTCTTTGTGGTTTTCATTTCTATTTCCCTGATGATGAGTGATGTTGAGCATTTTTTCATGTCAATACCAATTATTAATGATAAATAAGGATTCAAGGGAATCTTTCCTTAATATGATAAATAGATCTTAAGACATCTGACCTAACTTTATTGAATGTACTCTGCACCTAATTCCTATTGAGTAACTCTCCCTAGTTTAACATTTAATTCTTTTTCTTTTCATTATTTTTTAAAATATTACACTAGGATTCTAGGTTTTTTTTAATTAAAAGATTTAAGTTAATCTTTAATTAAAATTTTTTTTAATGTTTATTATTTTTGAGAGAGGGAGAGAGAGAGAGAGAGAGAGAGAACAGAAAGCAAGCAGGGAAGAGGCAGAGAGAGAGGGAGACACAGAATCAGAAGCAGGTTCCAGGCTCTGAGCTATCAGCACAGAGCCTGATGTGGGGCTCGAACTCAGAGACTGTGAGATCATGACCTGAGCTATAGTCGGCCGCCCAACCGAGCCACCCAGGCGCCCCCAAAAAATTTTTTTTCAAGAAAGAATATGCATGAGTAGGGGAGAGGGGCAGAGGAGGGAGACAGATTCCCAAGAAGGTTCCAGGCTCAGCATGAGCCCAACGCAGGGCTTGATCCCAAGACCCTGGGATCACAACCTGAGCTGAAATCAAGAGTTGCACATTAAGCCAACTGAGGCACCCAGGTGCACCTAGGATTCCATTTCATAGCCTGCTTCTGGCTTTTTAAAAAAAATTCTATTTATGTATTTAGAGAAGGAGTAGAAACAGGGGAGAGGCAGAGAGAGAGGGAAAGAATCCAAAGGAAGCTCCACACTGTCAGCTCAGAGCCCGGTGTGGGGCTTAAACTCATGAACTGTGAGATCATGACCTGACCAAAATCAAGAGTCAGACCCTTCAGACCGAGCCACCCAGGAGCCCCTCAGCTTTTCTAATAAGCATCTAAGACTGTAGATTAGGAAACAAGAATATAATCAACTATATTATGTGTTCTTTTGGGGACTAAAATGAGGCAGTGGGTTAGAAGCATTACTGGAGTATTTACACACAGGGCCAACTTACCAGAACTATAAATTAGAACTAACTTGCTCACCAAGACCCAGATTTCAGTTTCTATGTCCATTTTCCCTTTTGAGATGCCTCCTTGTTTTACTGAGAATGGCTGTCCTCTTCAAACTTATTTTCACTTGTTCTCAGAGAGAATCACAAAAACAACCATTTCCAAATTACTGTGAGTGAATTCATGTTAATACAGTGCCTGTGCTCATGACACATTCTATTTTCATTACATGGGAAAAGCATATATCCGCTACTAAATACACACAGAAAGGGCATCAGGCAACAAGTAGGGAGAATATATTTTGGCCCAATGCCTTTCCTAATTCCTTTCCTTATTTCCTGAATTCATAAGGTGTAGAGAACCACCATCTCAATGAGCTGAAGACAGCTGGCTGGCAAAGGTTTTGTTAGAGACTAGACCTGGGGAAGGTGTGCAGGCTCTATTCTGGCAGGAGAGGGGCCAGGCAACAAACTGTTACAGTGCTTTAACGGTCTGGGTTACGGGAGGTGAACATCACCTCAGACACCTTTCAAGGTCCAGAGAAGGGATTCAAGATGAAAATGAATTCACAGGTGACTTTGAGTCTATTAAACACAGTCCATCAACACCTTTTGTCAGTAACTAGATTTTTGTAGTCTTAAAAAAAAAAAAAGAAAAGAAAAAAAAAGGAGGTTGAATAGGTAGAATTATCCCTACTGTGATTTAGAGGTTTAAAAAGAACAGTGATGCTTTTTCTTCGGTTCCCTTGCCAAGAGGGAGAGACACCTGCCTCTGGGTCCCCAGGGGAAGAGGCTGAAATCTTCGCCCTCCTGAGCTAACTGGGGCCTTTGAAAGTCTCCTGAGATGCAGAGCTTGGGTCCTAGAAACCCAGCAAGGAGAACACAGGACGTGGAGCTAGAGTCCTGTTCACACAAAGGGCCCCTCTGAGAGGCTGGGCTGGCCCCTGCTGGAATTTTGGCCCATAGGTACCTGATCAGAGGGTAGAGGAACAGCAAATAGGTCAAGTTGTGACCTTGCTGTCATTACCTAAGGCCTGTCCTAATAAGGTCAAGAAACTGACAGATTTTTTAAAAATGTTTATTTATTTATTTTGAAAGAGAAAGAGAAAGCAGAGGAGGGGCAGAGAGGGCAGAGAGGGGGATGGGGGAAAGAATCCCAAGCAGGCTCCACACTGTCACCACAGAGCCAGACGCAGGGCTCAAACTCAAGAACTGTGGGATCACGACCCAAGCCGATATCAAGAGTGGGATGCTTAACCAACTGAGCCACCCAGGCGCCCCTGAAAGTTTCAAAACTGGCTGAAGAGGGTCAGTGATTTGGAAGGAATTGCAGCAGAGAAGGGTTTCAAAGCTGCTGCCTCACCGGGGCTCTTACTGGAACAGAGAGTGGTGTGCTGGGGGGAAAACGAGGCTCCTGAGAACTCAGAGTCAAAAGTTGACACAGAAGGGTCAGACTCCCAAGGTGAAAAATATTTAGCAGTTACTGAATCTTTTCTATTTTGGTTGTTTATCTTACTTAAAAACATTTTTTAAAGTAATATCTTCCTTGCTCAAGCTCCAAACCCCAGTCAAACCATGAGAAAAACATTAGTTAAAACTAAATTGAAGGACATTCTACAAAATATCTAACCAGAACTTCTCATCAAAAGTAAAAAGAAATTGATGTGGTCCACTAGATCTGAAAGAGACATGACAAAATGCAATGTGGTTCCTCTCCATGGGCTCCAGGAAGAGAAAAATGATCTTAAGTAAAAACTAAGGAAATCAAAGAAAGTACCAACTTTAGTTAATAACATATCAATATTGGTTCATTAGTTGTAACAAATGCACAATATTAACGTGTTAAGAATAGCAGAAGTTGAAGTATATAGGAATTCTTGGTACTATAGGAGCAACTTTCTGTAAAGCTATTCTAACACAAAGAGTTTATTTAAAAAAATAAAGTATCTGTTTACAAAAAACAGATAATATGAAATTTATGTATCAATGAGGCAAAGGAAGTTGTTTCAGTGAGCATAAAATAAAAGCCCTAGGGGATACAAAAGCAGTGTCATTAATCAACGGCTTTATTGTTTTTTAATTCTTTGTAAAAGAATGGTATGATTTTATAGTTAAAGCTACTTTAGAATTTGATAAAGTAAGGGAAGTATTTTTATTAGATGCCAATGTGGCACATCAGAATACTACTAATAAATGAAGAATAAAATCACTGGGGCACCTGGGTGGCTCAGCTATTTAAGCATCCGACTTGGGCTCAGGTCAGGATCTCACGGTTCGTGAGTTCTAGTCCTTCATCAGGCTCTGTGCTGACAGCTTGGACCCTGGAGCCTGCTTCAGATTCTGTGTCTTCCCCTCTCTCTGCCCTTCCCTCACTCACACTGTGTCCCTCTCTCTCTCAAAAATAAGAACATAAAAAAAAAAGAATAAAATCACTGATAAAACCTAAAACAACAACTATGGCCAGGGAAGTCTCCATACATTAATATCAATTTTTCTTTGCATCTTCAAGTGTCCACATGCCACACTTAACTGTAACCTGTCCTAAACGGGTACAATCAATTCCCTTTAGTTTTTAGCATTTGGCAGACAGCGCCTGTGTCTTATTTGGTCAACACAAACACTGAGTAATGTCTGTTCGAAAAATCCCCTTGAAAAGCTTCCCTGTGTTTGAAACCCAGGCAGAGAGAGTTCCACCACTTACCCGCTAGTCAATTCTGGGGAGAAAAAAAAAACCTCCAGAGTGTGGCCATGGAGGGGAGAAGCAAACAGAGCTCCAGCCAGGGTCCTTGGCTCTGCTGTTCTACCTCAGCTGCCTTTGCCTAAACTTGCAGACATTATCCCTGGCCTGCTGGTCCATGAGGAAGAGAGGGGAGCCTCATTGAGATAGAGAGGTGTCCAATCTGGCAGGGAGTTAGAATATAAAAAGACAGTAAATGCTACTTGTCTGCTCATTTCTTGAAAAGCACCTCATCGTTAATTTCTAAATTCCAGTGGAGTAACCAACCTTGCTCCCACCCCACCCATTCTCAAGTTCCAGTGATAAAGTGGCAACAACATACTGATACCACACCAATCAGTTTCAGCAACAGAGTAGAAGTGCTTCATATTTGAACTGCAGTTCACATCCATCCTGAAGCCGTTACTCAAAAAGGAGAAGCTCAAATATGGTTGATGAAACAGATAGATCCTTCCAGAGGAGAGTAACAACCACTACCACCACCAAAAAAACTCACCACAAAATAATATAATTGACCCTCAAGTAATTACATATTAAAAAGCTAGAATAATAATTGATAGACTTGACCCACTCAGAAACATCACTGATACCCCTTCAGAAAGTCTGGTATCCTTATGGGAAAAAAAACTGATGGGGCATTTTTTTTTTTTTTTTAATTTTTTTTTTCAACGTTTATTTATTTTTGGGACAGAGAGAGACAAAGCACGAACGGGGGAGGGGCAGAGAGAGAGGGAGACACAGAATCGGAAACAGGCTCCACGCTCTGAGCCATCAGCCCAGAGCCTGACACGGGGCTCGAACTCCCGGATGGCGAGATCGTGACCTGGCTGAAGTCGGACGCTTAACCGACTGCGCCACCCAGGCGCCCCATGATGGGGCATTTTTCTAGAAAACTGGGTAAAGAGCAATGTCTGCTTAGGTATATGTTAGCTTACAGTCTTGCGAAGGTTCACGGTAGCCAAAAGTTCAAATAGAAGACAGAGTAGTTTTACCTAAGGTCAGTAGTGCATGAAATTTACTATGTTTACTAAGTTTATGAATATAAGAGTTTAGTAATTTTTAATAAATCACTTAGATTACTAGCTTTTGCCCTTAGTTGTCCATACAAATGGAAGCCTATAGAATTATGAATCCTCACTAATGAATAAAAGTCCTCCACCGTTTAGAGTATTTCTAAGCCCCTGTAGGAAGATGTGGTAGATGGAACATCACATAGAATCTGATCCAGACTCAGTTCATGTTTTGTTCATTTCTGTGCCTTTCAACTTGGAAACATAGTGATGGAAAGGCAAACATTTTCAGAAAGAATGAATGGATCTGTTCCTCCAAGCCTTTATTGCCAGAAGGATGCAAGAGCTAAGGCTTTTCAAGGAGAAAGGAAAAAATAATTAGGAGCTTGGGTATAGCAAAAGTAAATCACCTTTTAAAAAAAAAAAGCCAGGAAAGTTTAATTGCTGACTTACTCTTTGATCAGCCTGCCTGTACACGTTTTTTTTTCCTTTGAAGTTTTTTTCTTACAATAAATACATGGTTTGCATGTAAGGATTATCCTTCTCTTTCTTTCACCTGAAAAGTTTAAAGCAAATTTTAAAGCAAATCCTACACTGTTGAGCCATTATTTCCAGAACCATTACAAAAATCAGTTGATTACTGAACGGAACCCCACCTTGATGGGACATCCTGCCATACCCTTAGCCTCTGGGAAGCGGCCCACAGGCCCTGCCCCTCCAGCAGGCTGAGACCAGGGGAAGGGCTGAAGGATACCACAGAGCAACTGCTAATGCAAAACGGGCTAGGAACAGCCTCCAATGGTGGGATTCCAGAATGTTCAGATGAAGATCTGTTCTGAAGGGAGCTGACGGCCTTCTTTGGTGTTTCTGCTACAAGAGGTGTTGTTCAAGCCCTTTTGAAATGGATGACAGCAATGAGAAGCAGCCCCTCACCCACATTCTGCAGTGAGTGGAGCTTCTCAGTAGGAAAGGAGACCCAGCTGCGGCTGGAAGAGAGGATGTGGGGAAGAAGCAGGTGGGAAGAAAGGGTTGGAGGAGGAAAGAGGGCTTTTTCTAACAACAGTGTGCTCCACCCTCCCCCCACCCAACCCTCCACCACCGTCAGAGCCTCTGTCTGCTATAGTCCTGTACTCCTCATGGCTTCCTGAATGAGTCTTGATGGAAAAATGCATCATTTTTCCAGAATGGCATTTCAAAGACACATTCCATGGAGGAAGACATTGCTGGAAACTTTTTCTGAGAGTTTTATTTTAATTTCAGTGAGAATTGGGGAGGGAAGGCTATTGAAAACACACATGTCATCCAGCACCAACTACATTCTGTGTGGGCCTGATCAACGCAAAAACAAACAAAAAGGATGAAACCCCTATTTTTGTAAGCAGGGGTTGGGCGGAGGCGAGAGACATTGAAGTCTAAGTATAAAACATTTCTCTCCTTCCACAGCGTCTGTCTCAATTTTTCACAGTAAGTATTGGCTGTTTAACGTTGCACTCTGCAATTGAGTGCAGACACTCCCTTCTCCCTCCTGGCTGCAGTAGAACCCTCTGGCATCAGTGTCAGCATCAGGATCAAAGCCCTTTACCTCTGGCCCCACCCCCAAGGGCTGAAAAGCCAATTTCCCCTTCCCATGGGCCTGCCATCCCAACCCACAGACTCCAAGGGATTGCCATCTCTCAACTGAGACAGACTGTATCTGAATGGGGGTAGGAGAGGGACATGTGCAGGCCCAATAACCCCACAAATGCCTGGCAGTCCCTACTGCAGCCTTCTGGCCAGGTGTCCCAAGGGAGTGTTCTTACCACAACTCCCAACATACACCCCAAATCCCTCCTGAAGGTTAAAGGGAGCAGCAGTCACCAAGGCTAGGTGGGGAGAAGGAGGCCTAGCGCCAGGGGCAGCAGGGGCAGCAGGGGACCAGGCGATAAGCCCAAACCAGAGGAGGGGCTGGGAGGCCAGCACACAGGAGCCCGGGCACTAAGCCCTCAGCACGTATGCCATCATCACTGAGAAAGCAGCAACAGCAAAGTGTTGAACTTCTAATGCTGGACCCTTCTGAGTGCACTGGTCACGTGCCTGTGAGGCCAGCCTTGACCTTACCCTTCCATTCCCCAGTCTCCACACACTGACCCCAACTCTGATATACCAGCTCACTATTTCCTAAGGTCCAGGCACCCCGTCTGGAGCATCTCATTCAGCCACTGTCCCAAGATAACCCTGCCTCTTTCCAGCCTTGACACATTCTCTCCCCGACACTGGAAACAAATATTTAATAAGCTAGTTCTTTTACCCACTTGCCCTCACATCCAGTCTACATCCTTTTCTAGTTTAGCAGTCCTGTTAGACATTAAAATTGTTGACTTTATTGCCTGTGGTTTTTTCCTTGCCTGGGTTTTATATGTGCACCCCACAGAGAAATTTAGCGGAGGGTGTTGTCTGTGAACTGGCCTCAGGTTTGGCAAGGGCTTGCTTTTGAAGAGGAAGGAGCCTGTAGCACATGCGCGCGCGCGCACACACACACACACACACACACACACACACACACACACATTTTCCAGTGAGTTCATCACTTTGTTATTATCTCTATGGGAAGTACTATCAAAAAATCAGGACTTCATTTGGGTATTTTTCTTTCAAATCATAAAAGCTAGGTCACATTAGCTAGCAGGTAGTAAGTCAAAGCCTTCAAATCAGCAGGGATTTTTCTTTCATTTTCAATGTGTACCTTGGCATTACCATGTAGCAATAAGGGCTCAGGGGTCAGGAATAATCCCAAGAGGAGCTTTTACACAAGGCTCAAAGGTAAGAGAATCCCCTCATGCCATGGGGAAGGGACTGTGGCATGGTTGTCGAATAAATGCACAGGCTCTGGAGCCAGCCTGCCACTTGTAGGTTTCTTAACCTCTCTGGGATTTACTGTCCTCATTGGGTAGAGAAGGATTATAATACTTTGTGCTTCACAAACTGGCTATGAGGATGTAACTTCTGTGAAGCCTGGGCCCAGCTCATAGGGAGTCACCCACACTAAACCATCAGTAAACAGCTTGGTGAGAACTTGTACTCCAGCATTTGTTGAGTAACCTATACATGCCCATGAATGGAATTCATCAAAAGCAAACCTGTATGAAACCTCTTCTTGACTTTGTTCCTCTTTTCTCATTGAGGAGTGTCGCAGTAGCAGGAGAAAAGGCTATGCTACTTGCCTGGAATTTGATGGTGAAAGACTTGGGGTCTATGCTAAGAATTCAAGGCTTTCTCCTAAGTATGCATTAAACATATAATTGTTTCGCTAACCTGGATGCTGGAGAGAAAGGGGAGCAGTACTAACTGTGCCGGAATAACGGGCTTAAACTATAACTGTGCCTGAGAAATAGGGTAGGGTCAATGCATTTACACAGTTAAATATTTTTTTTTCTCCCAGAGATTACCACTCTGGACAAATAGAGGCGTTTTATTTTGTTGACTTGGAGACCCTCCAGCCAGCTTCCAATCTAACTCCAGGTAGTCAGTTCCTACCCCAGAGATCCAACCTCCCTGATTGCGGAGTACATGAAGGAAAGGAAGACCCAGCTCTGGCACCAAGGAACTCACCAGCTGGTGAGACAGGACACAAATGAAAACAAACCAAACCAAATAATGTAAACAGGGAGAAATCCAAAACAGAATATAACCAAAAGTTGGCCTTCCTGACACAGCACTTCCAGCATGATCCTTCAGTGCTAGGCATTAAGCGCCCAGGGAAAATGAAACAAGTAAGAAAATAACATGTGGATCATTAGGAGACTGGGATTTGATTGTATTCCTTGGTTGGAAGATCTCTTCCTCAAAGTAAAGGAGATTTTGAAGTTATGTATGTTCTTGTGTATCTGTTCCACATACTCCAATTTATCCTTCTACTGGCAGCTGTCTTTCCATTTAAGGCATCTTAACAGCAAGGCTCTTAAAGCAACAAATCTGGGATAGGGTTTAATTTCATTTTGGCCCATAACCAAAGGGCCACGAGCTATGTTGGGGAACCCTTTTAGATGTAATTAAGGATGATTTTTTTAAAGTTAGATTTTGGTCATTGTGCACTGTCCACTGTGGTTGAGGGGGAAAAAAACCTGTCATGCTTTACATTGAAATATTGTAAATTTATTTTATTTCCAAGGAAATATCAACTTGGGAGACAGTATCTATTGTTTGGTGAGGCCAGGAAGTCCATGAAAACAATACATTTGAATCCAACAGAAAAATAGAACTTTGAAAAGATGTTATCTTTATCAAAACATGGCAAGATGGTCATCTATTATGAAACCAGGCCTTTCTGATATAAACTCATGGTGAGCTGTTTAAACGATGGCATAATATTTATTAACTTGATATCTATTAGGCCAATTTCTTTAAAAAAAAAAAAAAAAACAACTTTGTTGAAACTTAAGTTCTGCTAAAGTTTGCACCTCAGAAGAAAATCAAGTGATTTTGAGATTCCTATCTTTTAAATGAAATATTTGGATTAATCTGGTAGATTCAAAGCCAAATACTTCCCAAGTGCTAAAACCATTTCCAGAGAAGGAACTAGAAGACATTCTCAAAAACAGTTCTAAACAAAAGAGAAAAATCTATCCTCGACATGACCCATAGCAGTTTCAGACTTCCTGGGTCTCTCTGTTGCATCTCTGCCATTCATTCTTACGCCAACACTGGAGGTAAAAAGGGAAGTCCTCTAAGGTCCTTAGCTCCTGAGGGTTTTCTATCTGGGTACAGTGTGGGAACAGATAAGACACACAAAAATAAAAACAAATAGTCATTTATTAAGAATGATGGTGGGGCACCTGGGTGGCTCAGTCAGTTGAGCATCTGACTTCGGCTTAGGTCATGATCTCACATCTCGTGACTTTGAGCCCCACTTCGGGCTCTGTGCTGACAGCTCTGTGCTTCAGATTCTATGCCTCCCTCTCTCTCTGCCTCAACCCACTCACATTCTGTCTTTGTCTCTCTCAAAAAATAAATAAACATCAAAAAAATAAAAAATAAAAAAGAATGATGGTAAAAGAAAATACTCAGCCTCTAGGATACCCATAGAGAGGGACATAGATATTGACTGCCTTGGCCAGAAATGGCCTCACGGAGAGCAGAGGAGGTAAGTCTTAACAGATGGGGATCTCATAACAATTAGAGACAGTGATGGTGGTTCAAAGAGTGGGAGAGAACAAGTTTTGGGGACCTGGGACATACTGTATGTATTTTAACTCATTTAAACCTTAATATGTTAGGTAGCCAATGGCTCTTTCCAGAATACAAGGCCTTTTTTCCCTGTTTATTGTTTGAAGGACATTATAGAAGCAACCTATCAGTGGTTTATGGCCTTTCTATTGTAGAACAGGTAAAATTCCCAAAGTTTTAGAGGCAGTAGAGTTTCAGAGCTCAGTTTCTAGAGCCAGACTCTCTGGGTTCAAACCTTGGACCTGCCGCTTATGACCTAAGTAATTTTACAAAGTTGACTTCAACTCCTGAAGACTCATTTCCTTATCTGTAAAAGTGAACTAGTAAGACTAACTCCCCCTGCATAATTATCATCCCTCATCTGCATTTGGGGACTGCCTTGTATGCATTACTAGCTGCTATCTGGTTGTCTCCTCTCACATCCTCCTGTTTAAGATCATTAATCCTTAAGTATTCTGCCAAGGAAGATAGGGCCTGAGATGGTTGCCAAGGCTGGCACTTCATTTTTTCTAGCCATTAGCTTATCCTGCTCCTCTTTCACTATTCTTCAACGGAATCAAGTGCTTATATAGTTCCTTCAGTTATCTTCAACCTCTACCTCAGCTATTTTTCTTCAGTGACTCCACCCCCACCTTCCTCCTGACACTTAAAGTAAAAATTCATGTCTTTTCATCATTAAGGTGATATATTTATCCTCAGCATAATAAATAGCAGTTTGCATTACCTTATATTTCATCCCACTTCCATAAAAATGAGTAAAGCATGCTTAAACCTTTCTATGAGAGAAAAAGACCACTGAAATTCTACAGTTTGCAATGCTGAAAGAAAATACTGTGCATTTCCTCTTGCTTTCTATATAAATGTAGAAATTAAGGGTAAAATGTATGGGGGGGTAGAAAAATTGTAAGAATTTGTGTAGAACCACAATAGGCCCCAAATAGTTAAAGCAAACCTAAGAAAGAAGAACAAAGCTAGAGGTATCATGCACTTTTATTTCAAACTACATTACAAAGCTATAGTAAGCAAAACAGTATGGTATTGGCATTAACACTCATACATATAAATCAGGGGAACCAAATCACAGCCAAGAAATAAACCCACACATATATGGTCAATTAATTATGACAAAGGAGTCAAGAAGACACAATGGGGAAGTGACAATCTCTTCAGTAAGCAGTGATGGGAAAACTGGATACCCATATGCAAAAGAATAAACTTGACTACTATCTCACAAAAATTAACACAAATGGATTAAAGACTTGAACATAAGTCCTGAAACCATAAAACTCCTAGAAGTAAATATAGGCAGTAGGCTCTCTGCTATTTGCCTTGGCAAGGATATTTGGATTTGACACCGAAAGCAAAAACAACAAAAGCAAAAATAAACAAATGGACTACCTCAAACTAAAAAACTTCTGCCCTGCACAGGAAACCATCAACAAGATGAAAAGGCAACCTACCAAATAGAAGAAAATATTTGTAAATCATTTATCTGATAAAGGGTCAATAACCAAAATATATAAAGAACTCCTAACTCATAGCAAAAACAGACCAATTAAAAATGGGCAGAGGAATTAATAGACATTTTTCCAAAAAAAGACATACAGATGACCAACATATGAATAGATTCTAAACATCACTAATCATCAGGGAAATGCAAATCAGAACTATAATGACCCATCACCTCACACCATTCACACTGATCAGCATCAAAAAGGCAAGAAATAATAAAAGTTGATGAGGATGTGGAGAAAAGGGAACTTTCATGGGTGTTGGGTATTAAAGAGTGCACTTGTTATGATGAGAACTGGGTGTCATAGGTAATTGATGAATCACTGAACCCTACTCCTGAAACCCATATAGCACTGTTAACTAGAATTTAAATAAAAATTTGAAGAAAAAAAATGTAAGTTGGTACAGCCCCTGTGGAAAATAGGATTGAAATTCCTTAAAAAATTAAAAATAGATTTACTATATGATCCAGCAATTCCACTTCTCAGTATTTATCTAAAGAAAATGACAATACTAACTCAAAAAGACTTATGTATCCCCATGTTCACTGCAGCATTCAACAGCTAAAACATAGAAACAAATTCAAGTGTCCATCAATGGATAGACACCTGCCCACACCCATCCCCACACCCACCCACACACAGTGTCTCTCTCTCTCCACCTCTCACACCCACACAGTGTCTGTCTGTCTGTCTCTCTCTCACACACAAAGAATATTATTCAGTCACTAAAAAAAGAATGAAATTTTGCCATTTGCAACAATGTGGATGGACCTCGAAGGCCTTATGCTAAGCACAGGAAAGTCAAATACAGTACAATCTCATTTATATGTTTAGATATATCTAAAACAAAAACAAAACCAAGCTAATAAATATAGAGAACAGATTGGTGGTTGCTAGGGAGACAAAGTGAGACCAAGTGAATGAAAGGGTCAAAAGGTACAAACTTCCAGTTATAAAATAAACAAGTCATGGGGTCTAATGTTCAGCATAGTGACTATAGTTAATAATGTACTACATATTTGAGGGTTGTTGAGAGAACAGATCTTAATTCTCATCACAAGAAAAAATATTTTTGTAACTATGTATGGTAATGGATGTTAACTAGACTTACTGTGATAATTTCCCAATATATACAATATCAAATCATTAGAGTGGACATCTGAAACTAGTATGTCAATTTTCCTAAATTAAAAAAAAATCACAAACATGTAGGGGTGTTGATAATATAAAGGAATATATATATTGTATGCTTAAAATACAATTTATATTATTCTGGATCATCATAATCTTATTCAAATTTTTAAAATCAAT
This sequence comes from Felis catus, assembly GCF_018350175.1. NCBI lineage: Eukaryota > Metazoa > Chordata > Mammalia > Carnivora > Felidae > Felis > Felis catus. Next base: position 48,618,920 of record NC_058376.1, read on the forward strand.
TTTCCCCCCATGAAATTAAAAGACAGAAATTTCAGAATAAGAAACTGATGATTAAATTTTGACCTCAATTTGCTGAGATAAAATTACCATCAGTTTAGTGATTGAAATAGTGTCGTGCTTTTTATCTTGATCTCTATTTTACTAGAATGGGTGAAAATTCTTACTATGTTCTTGCTAAAAACTGCTTCACTGGATAAAGACAGACTGGAAAAGTCAAATTTAGTGATGATAAACTCTCCCAGCTGTGTCTTCAGGATTCACCTCATTCTCCTTCAGAGGCCATTCTTATAGAATCTAAAAGGCACCTGAAGACTCCAGTTGGCAAAGTGCACCAAACAGGAAATGCCCCTTAACGGTTAAAGGATGATCATGACGACGGCAGGCGAGTGTGTGCACTGAGGGTGCAGTGTTATCGTCTTAAAATTTTGCTGTTTCTTTAGTTTCTTAATCTATTTTGGAAGTTGTCCCTTCCAAAAAAAAAAAAAAACCCACATTAATTAAGTATAATAAAGACATGGGTTTGGTTACTTCTATTTAGTTACTGACAGCTTTGTTAGAACAACATACCTCTACAATTTTCCCAACTCCCTCACCCCCCCCCCCAATAAAACAATCAAAAGAGAAAACAGAGCCACAGGACAGACCACCACTCTGACCAAGGTTTTCAGCCTAGCACTAAATCTTAGCATGGACCACAACTTTAGCGGTGAGTGAGCTCATTTCTTATTAGCAGTGGAAACAAACAAAGCTCAGAAAGGTTAAATTATCCAAGACCACTCAGCATATTATGAAAGCAACTGACAAAACTTATAAAACATACTACTCTGTACCAGGGTTTATATTAGCTGCCTTACATGACCTATTCATAATCTTCACAACATTCCTGAAAGGTTTTTCTGTATTTTATTTAAAAGAAATGAACTGAGAGAATGACTTACCAGAACTACTCCACAGTAAGTGGTTGTACTGAATTTGAGTCCAGGTCTGTCTGACTCAAAAGTACATGCATAACCTTACCCCACGTCACGCTGGTTCTCTGGGTAGACATGGATCTTCCCTAGAAAGCACATGTCAGCCTTCTGGGCCAAGGTCTCTCCAGTGCAGACCATCTTCGGAGCAGTTAGCACTGTGTGCTCCCCTAACTAGCCCAGAAACCACTCTAAGAAGCAAGGAGCAAGATGGCGAAGAGGGAGAGACTGAAAAACCCCCCGCTGCCGGAGAGAAGCACGCCCTATAAGAGCAGTGAATGGAAGAGTTAGCAGCTGTGAGAACAGGACAGGGAATTTGCCCTCTTAAATCCCTTTGAGTCCCAACACCTGGTTGGAAGACAGATTCTTTAGTCAGAATTTGTGCTAGTGATAACTATATGATTTATTTTCAATTCAAGCTTTTCTTGCAGTAAGGGTACTGAAATAACTCCTTAACGTGCACTACATAAGTGATGGGATACAACGCTTTCCTTCCCAGGTGATACTGATTATAGTTGTAGATGTCAGGAAAACATCAGACAGTGTGAGTCTATAAAGATTTGATATCAAAAACTTCTCATATTTTACTTTATTGGATGTTTGTAAAATTACCAACAGCTTAGCACTAAAAGTGACAAAGCAATGCCTGGATGTGTAAACCAGAAATGAGAACTTGTATGAGATGGGTTTAAGAAAAAAAAGGATATAGGAACCTAGATCTTCTAAATGTGAATCATGTTTTATCACATCATCGCAGCACTCTCACGGCCATTAATATGTATGAAGAGTCCCCTGGCAAAATACTACCTTTTTTTTTTTTTTCACGGCTCCAATTAATCTACTAAAATCTTAGAAGATTTTGATGAAGTAAATTTTTCTGCAGAAGTTCTATATGAATAAATAGCAAAGGGGAATGTTTTGTTTTTTAGTTTTACACTTAAGACCAGTATGTAACTTCTGAAAATGCCTCTTTCGATAAGAGAGACCACTATTAAAATAAATATAGAAATACTTATCACTGATTATTTAGTAGGAGAGTTTTAGTCCACAGGTCACTAAATGCTAACTTGAGTATTTCTGAATGATCAACAGCTTCTCATTTCCATGGCGGACTCTTTTCAACACATCAAACAAATGAAACATGTCACAATGTGGCACTTAACATTATTTGGAAAATGAAAATAAGTTAATCTGTTTTCATATAGATCGATGCAACTGACAAAGGCTACTATCTCATTACAGAAGAAAGTAAGAGGAGAGGCTGTAAGTTATGCTCTTTTCACAAAGCAATAATTCTTTGCTCTTGTACAGCAGCTTGCACTCGAGGGATTTCAACTCATCACTTTATAATCTTGAATTCACTAATGCACCCACATCACATCTGTGGAAAATAGATTTTATTGCTATTCTACAGATGAACAGAATTGAGAATGATCATACAATAAACTGGTGGCACAAATAAGAGAGACACAAATATCACACATGGCAGTTTGCGGCGGGCAGAATCAAGGTCCCTCAAAGTTTGCCCAAATCCTAATCCCCAGAACCTGTAAATAGGTTACATGACAAAGGAGAATTAAGGTTACAGATATAAATAAGGTTGCTAATGAGCTGATCTTAAAATAGGGAGAGCATCCTGGATTATCCAGCTGGGCTCAATATAATCACAAGGGATCTTTTAACGTGGAGGAGGGAGGCAGAAGATGAATTCAGAGCGTTGTGGAATGAGAAGCAGTTGACTCACTTTTGTTGTTGGAAGGTGGAAGGGGAATGCGGAAGCCTCTAGGAGCTGCAGAAAGCAAGGAAACAGTTCTTCCCTCAGAGCCTCTGGAAGACTTTTCACCCCCGCCCACACCTTTATTTCACGAGAGAGAGAGAGAGAGAGAGAGAGAGAGAGAGAGAGAGAGAGAGAGAGCGAGCGCCACGTTGGGTTTCTGACACACAGAACTGTAAGATAATACGTCTGTGATGTTTTAAGTCACCAGACTTATGGTAATTTGTTATAGCAGCAATAAAAACTAATAGCTGCTTCATCAATTAGGAGCAATTAACATAAATTCAATCATTAGGAAAGACGGTAAGTAATAACCTTACGCAACCACAGAATAACGTGTAACTTGGAAATGCAAGTTCATTTTGAAGTAATCAAAGCAGAAGCACACAGATCCTTTGGCAGAAAGAAAGATGGAAAGGGAAAGAAGAGGAACTTTTTTTCTCTTCCACTAGAATACTAGAAGGAAAGGAAATTATAAAAAGAACACATTTATCTAAAGGATGAGGTAAAAGTTTTAAAAGGGCTACGTGGAATAGCCTTCCAGGAGATGTTCTGGAATCTTTGTCCCTAGAGATCGTTAAGATACACAGTGATATATTTTATCTACCCGAGATGGCTTAGAAATATACTTGCCTGATGACAAGGGCCTAAATCAGACTAACTCTCCTGGCCTCCTCCAGGCTAAATATTCTACACAGAACTTGAGTCTATTCAATCCAGGGCCACAATCATTACTGCCTATGTATTCAATGTAAATCATTGTGCTATGAATAACCAAAGAATAACATAAACCCTGACTTCAAGAAATTCACAGTTCAAGGGGTGCCTGGGTGGCGCAGTCGGTTAAGCGTCCGACTTCAGCCAGGTCACGATCTCGTGGTCCGTGAGTTCGAGCCCCGCATCAGGCTCTGGGCTGATGGCTCGGAGCCTGGAGCCTGCTTCCGATTCTGTGTCTCCCTCTCTCTCTGCCCCTCCCCCATTCATGCTCTGTCTCTCTCTGTCCCAAAAATAAATAAAAAACGTTGAAAAAAAATTAAAAAAAAATAAAAAAAAAGAAATTCACAGTTCAATAGTGAACCAAGGTAAACAGCCAACCATAAGCAAACTAGCTAATGAGAAGGATCATAAGGGTGGGATAAGGGATATACTGATTAAACCTCATTAAATATATAACAGTTGGGGCTTCTGGGTGGCTCAGTCAGTTAAACGTCTGCCTTCGGCTCAGGTCTGATCTCACACATCCATCGGGCTCTCTGCTGTCAGTACAGAGCCCGCTTCAGATCCTCTGTTGCCCTCTCTCCCTGCCCCTCTCTGCCCCGCTTGGCGCACGCGCTCTCTCTCTCTCTCTCCCTCTCAAAAATAAACTTTAAAAATATAAAAATATGAAATCAATACACTGTTAGTTATCATAAAACAATATTATAGGTCACAACTGGAGATTATCAGAGCACCAATTTATTACAATGAGAATTTATCCTGCCCTTCCTAAAAATAGTATATTAGGAAAATTTTAAAAATAAAAAAATTCTTTATTGTAGAATTTCAGCTAAAAAAATGCAGAAAGAATAACTGAATTAGGTTATATCTAGAATGTATCTAGAATGTAAAATTGCCATTTTATAAGCTCCGTGTGAAATAATGGAGCTGGGCAATAATCATCAATCGATGTGAGAACTATTAAGTGAAAATTTGATGGTGAATTTTATAATGGAGGGATCAGACTGAGACCACCCAGGCACACCAAACAGTCTTAACATCACTAAGCGTGATGCCAGCCATTTATGTACCTCTTTTCGTGAGGTTTAGGAAATACACAGTGCCATCTATAAAGTTTTATTTCCCCAGACAAGCTGAATCTAAATTTAACGCAGCTTCCAAATCTGCATATTTTTTCACGGGAAATGTGGGACATAGAGAAACCAGTTAAAAATTACAGAATGGAAGCAACCAGTTAAATGCAGAATGTGGACCAGGATGAAGGAGGCAAGTACTCCAGCAAATCAATAACACTTAAAAAGGGAGTAGAGAAAGGGTGAAAGAGACTTAGGAGACATAATAACCAAATGTAACAAGTATACCTTGTTTGGATCCTCATTCAAAAAGGAAACCACTCTAAGAAGGCATTTTTAAGACCACCGGAGAAATTTAAATATGGACTAGGCAGCAAATGATTTTGTAAAATTATTATTGTAATGTGATAAAGACATGGCATTACTAAAAATATTTCCTATCTGTTAGAGATGCATACTGGAGTGTTCAGTTTTAAAAATATGGTATCCAGGTATGCTTTAAAATCTAATTTTAAAAAATGGTGTACATGAAGAATACATGAACACGAGAGCAAAACAGTGATATGTATTCAAGTTACATAATGAAACATGAGGGTCATTATATTTGCCCTCCTTACATGTTTGAACTTTCCATAATAAAAAATTCCAAAGGATGACAACAACAGTAAATAAATAAAAGTATATTTTGTCCTTTTGATTATCCCTCATCACTGAGCTACTGAAAGCTTGGTATATTTATAATAGAAAATTTTCTTTACTTTTCTGCACATATTTTTCATTAGCAACCTGACTTCTATCTTTTTAAGATTGAAAGTCTTTCACCTCTTATGAAAGTCTTTCAACTGACCAAATTCTCAATCTACAGAACCAAGGGGAAAAACTATCATAAATAAAGCATTACTTCCAATACTTAATAAATAAAGGGTCAGGAGACCTGCTTCCACTTGTGCCAAGAGTGAGTATACAGCTTCCAGGCACCTTTTGTAGTAAAGACTGAATGTGGTGAGGGAATATTTGTAAAATTTCAAATTCCTTATGGTTTGTATGATCCAAGGTTAGTGTTCTAACATTTGTCAAAAGTGTGTAATTCTCAATTTTTTTTTTTTTTTTGGCAACAAAGTGTAATGTGTTTGCTTTAAAACAATTATCTTAGGTAAAATCTAGTCTAGACATTTCATTAATAATGTTACTCTCCTGTCTGATTGTAAAGTACAACAGACTTCTCTGTGAAGAATGAACAAAAATATTTATGCAACGTTCCTCGCGTATATGCATGAATGCCAGATCTGATGTACGATAGTTCAAATACATGGTTAAACATGGGAACTTCATGCAAAAGCTCTTTAGCAATAATCCTAGCAGTGGAGCGAAATACAAATCTCATCTGAGACTGTTCAGAAAGCCTTTGAAGGCATTCATAATAGATAATCCCCTTCTTAAAAATTTTATCTTTAAAAAGGTTTACGTGCAAATAATTTTTCTGAATAAGGCTTAAAGATGCTTACATCCTCAAATTACATTTTAATGGGATTAAAAACACTTTCAAAGAAATGTAACATTTTATAATCCATGTAAAAGCTTTTAATCTTTTTGTCTGAAATATGCTAAATTTTTAAAAAATGTAATATATTTTCTTTCCCTTTTTAAGGGTAGCTTCTCATGAAGACATGCCCAGAAAGCTCTAGTTTCTATTTTCCACCAGAAGAATGTAAAGATAAAACAGAGAGAAAAATTGATCCAAATAGACACGCTAAAACGAGGCATTTTAGCTCATTTTTTTTCCTATGCAATTTAAGTTCTCTGGTCAGGGATTGTCGGTATAGTGACAATGAAGCTGATTATTTCCACAGTACACGCAGAGTACGCATTCCATATTTTCTCATGTAAAGAACTGTGCTGTATCCATTACAACAATTATGAAGATAACTTGTAATTTTGGCATTTGGTTTGGCTGAGAATGGAAGAAAGGACGCCTGCCTTCAAGATTTCTATCTCGTGTTGTGCCCATTACCTGCGACCCGTCTTCTTCCCGTGCCTGAAACCCACACATCTTACCGACCACGGCCTCCGTGTGTTTCCCTTCTGCTGGAAGAGGGAAGTACTGGTTTGGTGACAAGTTGCTGCCATAACCCAGGAGAAAACCTTCCAGTTTCACATTTGGATTTGGACGTAGGAACTTCAAGAGGATGGAGTCACTCGTGGTATTGATGTGGACTTTCAGGTTTGGCCTTTTACCTAAAGATGGCAACAAAAAGTACCAGGCTATTATTTCACTGATTTAGCAACCCAGAGCAAATTTGGAGCAAAGGTTAGTTGTTACAGGCATTGTCGCTAGAAAGCACGCGGTCTACGTAGCTAACCAATATTCTGACACACCCACCTAAACGGCTAAAACATGGGTAATTTTGAGATCCCCAAACCCAAACTAAATAACATATAAAGCAGTCTAGAACACAAAGGAAAATCTTAGGGCTTAATATTTAGTAGTTTATTATTGAGCGGGTAGATGGTATTTAAGGCTATTTTGGTTATCCACAATTAGTCAAAACCTTCATTTTATACATACTGTCGGAATGGGCAAAGGATCTGAAATGTCTAATTAGTAAATTTAGCTACTGCGCTTTGAAAATACCCAGCCTCATCAATGCTGCCCTCCAGCTGTATTCCTGCAAAATTCAGTGATTAATAGAGATGGAAACAAAGGGACAGGAGTGAGGGCCGGGAGACAGCTTAAAGGTACCTGAGATGGGAGGATAGGGAGTTCTGAAAGAAGAGACAGGTGGAGGAGAAAACCTTTAGTTCTATTTGGAACCGGTAGGGTCAGTGAGACAACTGCATGGAGATGCTCTGCAGGAAGTTGAATATTCAAGTGCGATGCTCAGGAAAAGAACACAGATCCACCTGGATGTTGTCAGTTTCTAAATAATCATTTGATGAACTTTCCCAGAGAGATTGTGCAGACTGAGGAGAAAAATCTTAATTAAATTTTCAAGGCTTTTTTATTTTTTTTCTTTTTAACTGTGTAGGCAATAGTGGCAGATCATCACACTAACCAGAGGTCTTGACTAAGCCGTGAGTAAACGACATGGTGTTTTGTCTTTGGGGCCAGAAGGAGCCTCGTTCAAATCCCAGTTCTGCAACTTAGTTATTGATGTATCCTCTGGCCACTCCCTGAAAGTACTTGACCCTGAATTTCCTGATTTGAAAATTATGGATCATGGATAACAATGTCCACTTTGAGGGGTTGTTTACAAAGATTAGTGAAAACGGCATTATCTTTTTTTTTTTTAATGTTTCCTTTATTTATTGAGTGAGAGGGTGTACACATGAATAAGGGGCAGAGAGAGAAGGAGAGACAGAGAATCCCAGGCAGGCTCTGCACTGTCAGTGCAAAGTCTGATGAGGGGCTCATCCCATGAACTGTTAGATCACGACTTGAGCCAAAATCAAGAATCATATTCTCAACCAACTGAGCCACCCAGGTGTCCTGCTAATGGCACTATCTTAAAGCTGGCACATAGTAATTGCTCAATAATCTGTTACTTAAATTTTTTTTAATGTTTATTTATTTTTGAGACCAAGAGAGACAGAGCATGAACGGGGGAGGGTCAGAGAGGGAGACACAGAATCTGAAACAGGCTCCAGGCTCTGAGCTGTCAGCACAGAGCTCGACGCGGGGCTCGAACTCACGGACCGCGAGATCACGACCTGAGCCGAAGTCAGACGCTTAACCGACTTAGCCACCCAGGCGCCCCAATAATCTGTTACTTAATGAAGGCCATAGATAACCTTTTAGCCACAGTTCAGAAATCCAAAACACTTTGTAAGGTTTTTTGTAGATTTAGGTTAAACTTATTTGGTAACAAAACCCAATCTGAACCATAATGAGGCCACTGAGTCTTTCTTGAATCTTACTGACTAGTCTGCGTGACTATTCACATGTTTAATTGTAGGAAAGTTAGTATGTTTAATTAAGGGGTGCTGGCCAAGCCCTGCTGAAGAGTTACTTACTAGAGGTAAGTAACTAGTACTACTACTACATTGTACTAGCAATGTAACCTAGTACATTGCTAAAATCCAAAGATTTTCTGAATTCTAAAACATATCTGGCCCCAAGAGTTTTAAGATAAGAGAGTGTGGACCTCAATTATTTTCTTTCTTTATTCCATAGAGATTTCTTTTTTTTTCCCAAAATATTTTGCCCACGGGAAAGATTGCATTTATTAATTTAGTAATCCACATTCTATTTCTCACGAATCAAAGATTTATATTGCATTAACACCAGTCAGCACCTCTGAACAGCATGGGCTTCCCAAAGTCATTACACTAAATTTATACTATCCCAGTCAAAATCAGCCTGGAATGCCTCAATATAGCTACATAAAAGGATTCCAATAGGCCTTTGAAAAAATAAAGACAGCTCCTTCTTGGATACCAGGTTGTGGGAACCACTCTCTGACCTCACCAGCCAGTACCACTATTTTTACATATGTACATAGAACTTTGTACTTTCTAAGAATTTGATAAAATTTCTATAAACTTCTAGAATCTCAAATTGCTATTCCTATAGTTGTGGCAAAATTGAAACCCGGAGATACTGGGTGGCTTATCTCAAGTCCAAGGAAGACTCATCTAATCTAGCTCATCCTGTGCAATTCTCTCGTAGCACAAACAACTAAATTGAGGGCAGCCACTCCTCTGTCACTCAGCAAGTTAAGTTCAGGGTCAAAACTGGATCTCAGTTCTCACTAAGCTGCACTTCCTGCTCTGTTGCCATCGAGAACTTCATCATTACCCAATAGAGTAAGGGGTGACCCCAACACCCAGACCATGACACTCAAGTTGATGCTAACTGCTGGTGTTTTGTCCTAACTTCATTAGATTTTGATGAGGGGGGTTTATACTTTAGCTATAACATAGATTTTGTCCAAGCCAAATTTTCTCTTTTTAGTTATGTGCCTAGATCCATCCTGCTCAATGGAATGGAACAAATATCAGTCAAGGACATATACCACTACCTTAGAAGGTTATCAGGTCCCACAGTAAATCAAAACCCACTGGCCTATTTCCAACCCCTTGTTGGGAAGCAGAGAAGAAGGAATCTCACTGTACTTAGGCTGCATTCATGTTTGACTAAGGGCCAAGATTCACAGCATCATCACATCAGACCTTTGCTCATACATTTTGGCCTGATAGGCCTCTTCCGTTGGAAAGTGGAAGGGATGGCTGTACCAAGTGAGGAAAAAGAAGGCTGTAAACAGAATTACCAACTGACAAGGTGGAATTATTCTCATTTCCTCTGCACGGGAATTTTCATGACCCCAGTCTTTCTCCCTTTTGCAAATATGCCAGCAAATATATCAACATCATGTAACTCTTTGAATGAATTGGCATTTAGCTGACCAACTTTTTCCAAAATTCTAATTCAGCCTACTCTCTGGAGCTAAATTTTTAAAGGTCCTGAAAAAGAAAGAGAGATGCACACAGACAAATCTGACCTCAAAGCAGCATCACGAACATGTATTTTGAGACGATCATCTCAGTTCCTTCTTTGGAGCTAAGAATTCAAGTCCCTTATAATTACCCTGACACACATTACTGCTTCCTTTATTACTTTTCAACCTATCTTACTTCTGTTTGGCCAGTATAATCTTCTCACATTCTACAATGCACCTTCACCTATGCTCACATTGTCACGCAGTATGGATTCCCTCTATCCTTGGTTTGTCTTCCTTACATGCCTTCGCTCATTGAGTTATTACACCATTGGTCTTTTCAGTGCTCAGCAAAGAGTTTAACCTTTTTTGCCCTTTCAATCTGATTAATTTTGTCAAGCTTTGTTTCAAATGAATGTTTGGACTAGTATTCAATTTTATACTACTGGACAATATCCCTCAATATTTTAGGGTATATCTCCATGCATCCTATAATAATTTTTAATCTTTGATAAATTATGCTTCATTCTGAGTAACTCTAATTAAATGCTTTGGAACACAGTCCTGTGGTGACAGTTATCTTTCAATGTTTGTATGAAAACCTCTGGTGAATGACATAAGGTAGAGTTAACAGAAAAATAATAGAACATGATATAAGCTTAACTAGGAAAACATTTATAAGTAAAATGGCATATATATTGCCCAGAAAAGTCCAGGAGTACAGAGAAGTAAGAGTCCTGGAAGAACATTTTATTGTATCTTACACGAGAAATAAAGCCTCTGCCAATGAAGAGTGAGACAAAATAAAGTATGTGAACATTCCAGGAAAACAACACCAGTATGGTTGAGAAAAAAGATTGCATATTGGTAAAGTAGAACCTTGGATCTAGGACAGTTGTTTCTAATCCTCTTTTTGCAACACCCTAGAGTATCTCCAAATAGTTCAAAAGGGTGTTGTGAAATACTAAAAGAAAAAAAAAAAGTCTTTCAAAATAAAATTAGAATTAATCCTCTTTTAATTTTTAAAAGTAAATGCATGCCCTGTGGCATTAAAATCAGTAAGGAGGTACTGAGATAAGAACACCAGACAAAAGGTGGAGCCCTGTAAGCTCAGAGAACTCTCTGGATCAACCGGAGGTTGCTTTGCTATAGGCACAGGTACTGAGCAGGCATTTAGTGTTGACCCCAGAGTTCTGAGTGGCTGTGGTCAGTTTCAGGTTTGTCAAGAAACATAGCCCAAACACATGGTACTTAGCTAAACTATTATAAACATCCAGACACAGATCAGTGAGAAAGGAGTTACCATTCCAACCCATTCAACAGGATATATTCTTTTATGTCTAGGCTCTCTTAAGGTTATCCTATACTTTCTAAAATATTTCAGAATGTGGCCTAAAGTTTGATACGTAGTTAGCCAAGTTGATTAAATCACCTTAAGAGAAAATTGATACTAAAGTTCTCTTTTTAAAGTAAAAATTATCTATTAGCAGCAAAAAAATATGCTCTCAGTGTTGTAAAACACTAATGACATCAGAAATATTCTAAATTGCAAATTTAGGAAAAAACCAGATCAACATTAATTTCTATAAGATATGAAATAAAAAAAATAGCTATAATACCGATGTCAATAATGACTCAATTGGAGGCAAACCATAAGAGTCTCTTAAATACAGAGAACAAACTGAGGGTTGATGGGGAGGTGGGGCAGAGGGGAAATGGGTGATGGATATTGAGGAGGGCACTTGTTGGGATGAGCACTGGGTGTTGTATGTAAGCAATAAACCACGGGAATCTACCCCAAAAACCAAGAGCACACTGTACACGTTGTATGTTAGCCAATTTAGCAATAAATTATATTTAAAAGAATAATGACTCAATTGTTTCAGGACTAAAAGAACAAGCTTGATTATCACCCGTAGTATGTTTCTCGTTTGTTACACACATTCCACTTATACTGCCAACCCCTAAACTTATTTAGTGCCTTTTTTTATACAGAGTCAATTTTCTAAGATATCAAAATAATAAAATTAATTCCCATCAGTTCAGATATGACAGATAAAGCATAGATTTCAAAAACTGACAAATTAAATTGGATCAGATTTTTAAAGTTTTGAACTTTAAAAGAACTAACAAGAAAAATAAAAGCCAAACTACAAATTGGAAGAAAGTATTTGCAATATGTGTATCTATTTAAAAACTTGAATTCAGAATGTTTAAAAGAATTCTTTCTACTCAATAAGAAGACAAAATATACCTTTTTTTAAGGGAAAAGGATTTAAATAGATTCTTCACTAAAGACAATATGTGATAGCCAACAAGCACATGCTGAACACCAGGGTCATCAGATGCTTTTTGTAAGTGGTCAAATGATAAATATTTGAGGTTTTGTAGACCAAGTGCTCTCTGCTAGAACTAGTCAACTCTGCCACTGCGGCACAAAAGCAGCTACAAACACTTTGTAAACCAATGGACATGTCTGTTTGTCATAGTCGACCCTTGAACAATATGGGGGTTAGGGGCACTGACTCACCACACGCATGAAAATCTGCAGTAACTTCTGACTCTGCAAAAAGTTAACTACTCATTGCCTGCTGTTGACTGGAAGCCTTACTGGAAACATAAACAGTCAATTAACACATATTTTGTCTATGTATTCTGTATTTGTATTCTTACAATAAAGTCAGCCAGAGCAAAGAAAAAGTTACAGAAAATCATAAGGAAGAGAAAATCCATTTACAGTACTGTATTTGTCAAAAACATCTGTGTATAAGTGAACTGGTGCAGTTCAAACCCCTATTGCTCACGGGTCAACTGTACTTATAAAAATAGGCAGTTGGCTGGATTTGTCTACCAGGTCATAGTTTACCAACTCCTGGTCAACATCATCAGTCTTCAGGGAAATGCAAGTTAAAATCACAGTAAGATATCACACTCCCAAGAACGGATAAAATTAAAAGACTGTCACTAACAAGTGTTAGACAGGATTTGGAACAACTGGAGCCCTCACACATTTTAAATGTGAACGTTTAGTGGTATAACCACTTGCGAAAACTGTTGGGCAGCTGCCAAATAACCTATCAATTTCGTTCTTAGGTATTTTTCCGGAGGAAATGAAAAATAAAGCTGTATGAAGACTCGTATGCAGATAGTCAAAGCAGCACCAAACTGGTAACAAACCAACTGTCAATCAATAGTTAAGTGGATAAACACATTATGGCTTCTCCATACAATGGGATATGACCCAGCAACAAAACAAAGCAAACTACTTATGTAATTCAATGTGGTTGAATCTCTTGCCTGGCATGATACCATGCCACTAGAGCATGGGCATGGCATGACCTTCCTCATCTCTGAGTAATAAGCCTTTCTCAGAGATGAAAGACTTTCCTCTGATGGAAGGTCATTCAATCATCTTGCCATTACAGCACTGGTGAAAGTACTTTTAATAGTGCCTAATATTCTTATTCACATTATATAAATGGTACATATATAAAATCAGCAAGTCCTTTTTAGGCATTATTATCTTCCCAGAGCTGACAATTCTAAGTTTCAAACGCATTCTATATTCTTCTTACATAGTGAATTGCAGGTGGAAAACAGCCCAATGCCTTTATGGTCACATCTTGAGTTTATGTATTAAGCAGGGCAGTTGCTATCTGACAACACATTCAAAAACTTCCAAAAACCATATTTGGTGGCATTGACTGCATTTAATTGAACTGTGATGCTAAATTATACAAACCATAATTTTAACATGGGCTCTGGATCTCCAGAATGGAATTCCTTCTCAAAATCCCACATAGCTCTGTCACTCTCTTTGGGAGTGAAGTTCCCAACTCTTTGGGAATGAAGTTTTACCATGGCCCAGTAGAGAATTAATGACAGCTTGCAAAGAGCTAGTGTGCAGTAAACATGTAGCAGCTGTACAACATATCTTCTGGAAACAGGGACACCACTGACAGTTGTTTGAGTTGTGCACTGCAAAACTCTAAATGGCATCATTCAACTCATCTTTTATTTATGGTCTTATACATTAACCACTCACAAAGACCATGCAGAAATAATTGCTATTTACAACTTTATAAGGCTAACTTGAAGTTCTCTAAACTCTTCCCATAGGCCTCAAGCTGCTCCCACCCACTCTGCCCTTCTTCCTTCATGCCTTTGATTTCCATCTTCCCTGCCTTCTGATTCTGCTGACACTGGCCATAAGGGATATGGGTGGTGGGATGCCACCTGTAAGGAAGACAGGGGCTCAGCCACATTTTGGACATTGTGCTTTCTAATGTACCAATGAAATTACTTCACTCAATAGATACAATTCAGGTGATGAATCAGGAATCTAAATAAGAAAAACAGATGAAAAGAGATTTGGGGCATTCAGGAAAGGCTGAATTAACAGCACACAGCTTTAGAGGCGAACAGAAGGCATCCCTACTTGTGTTTTGTGAATTCAGATCTGAAAACATAAGGGGAAAAATCTTCATGAAAATAGTTCAGATATATATAAAGCAAGACTTTTATAAATTTTCAGAAAAATTGTCATTTTAAAAAAAGTGTAGAGAAAAAGTAGGGTAAAAGTACCATAAGCCACATGGACAGATGCCAGAGTATGGGAATGGGGGCCTTTAAAGAAACTCAGAACTTGACCTTACACATACGTGATCAGTGTGAGCAGGATGCTCAACCTACAACGTTCTGTGATCTGTGCTCTAGTGCAAGCAGAACAGCATGTTCTCTCTCCAGCGCCTTGTGGGGAGTTTGCCACTGGAAGACATGTTCCTGCATGTAAACGTGCTTTCAGAGCTCAGGAAATAAAAAATCCCAGCTCATGTGAAGAGCTCCCTTTATAAAGTCACACCTGAACAATTCCCACTGAACCATAACTCCCAGGTGTCAACCAGTTAACTTTTTATTAGGATATTATGGTCACCCAATACCTGGAGAATGTTTGCTATTGAATTTAGAAGAAAATGCCATTTTGACAGAAATCTGAGAGGGAAAATGTCTTCTTCCTAACGGAGCACTTTATATCTGTTTGCCCAGCTGTTCTTGTAAGTGAGCTCCATTTCAACTAAAACAACCACACAGTTTCCCTTTGGTGGGAATTCCCATTGCCCTGATTCCTCAGGCCAATACTTCGCCATCTGGTGACTCTGGATAACTGAATGAGACCGACTGAACCTGCCAATGTTGACATGTCATCACCTCTTAGCAGGACTAATTATTTTACTTCATTACCTACCTTGTCACCCAACCAACAGCCAAGCAGGAAAATTACTTTTCATAGACTGCTTAAGTCAACAGCCTTTCATTCTCAAGGAAAAATCTCATCCTGAGACATACACAGTTGTCACTCGTGCACACACCCTCAATCCAATTCTCCTAAAATTCCTCTTTAAACTTTGGAGTGTGTTTGTCTCTCTCTCTTACTCTCTCTCTCACTCTCTCTCTCTCTCTCAAAAATAGATAAATATTTTTAAAAATTTTTAAAAAGGGGACACCTGGGTAGCTCAGTTGGTTGAGCATCTGACTTTGGCTCAGGTCATGATCTCACGGTTTGTGAGTTCAAGCCCCAGGTCAGGCTCTGTGCTGACAGCTCAGAGCCTGGAGCCCACTTCCAAGTCTGTGTCTCCCTCTCTATCTACCATCTCCCCCTCATGCTTTGTCTGTCTGTCTGTCTGTATCTTTCTCTCTCAAAAATAAGTAAATATTTTTAAAAAGTTAAACTTTGGAACTTGTTGATAGTGTGGGACAACCACCTGCAACCAATAAGCATATATTTCTATAAAGGAAGGGGGCAGTGACATGGTTAACTTCAAACAACAAAATCTAAATAAGTTCTGTATTTGCATTGGGAGATATGTCTTTTCATTCATCTGGTTTTCATTTATATATTCATTCACTACTAGATATGAGGCATTAGTGATACGCATTCAATTATGATCTGTCGCATCTAGTAAATCAGGCAGATGGGTAAGTCAACGATTTCACTGCAGCATCATTCGTACAATTGGTACAATGTGGCTATAGCAGAGGGGCTCTAGATCTGATGGGAGAGGGGTAAAGAAAGGATGTACTTAATTTTGTTAAACTAACACAAAAATGGTTTTTATTACATGGAAATATGCCAAATGCAAGTAGGGAAGTAGATCTCAAAGTCTACTTTGTAATACTTTGCCTGTGCCACTTTAGACAACCAGTATATTCTTAGTAATTATTATTTTTAATGTACATACAATAAAAATAGGAAATCAAATAGGCGAAGAGACTTAACAAAACTCATTTCTCTTCTTCTTGTTCTTTTTCTGACTTTTTATGAAAATCCTGGAGTTGATTTGCTCACATTCTCTTGCTATTTTAAGTAAGGAGTAATGGCAATAGGTGCTCCTGATGGAAAGGTGGATAGGCCCCATGCCAAGATTCTTAAAGAATGGTCTCCCAGTTAGAGCATCAGCTGCACCTGGGAACTTGTTAGATGTACAAATTCTCGGGTGCCTGAGTGGCTCAGTCAGTTGGGTGTCCAACTTCTGCTCAGGTTATGATCTCACAGTTTATGAGTTTGAGCCCCACATTGGGCTCTGTGCTGACAGCTCAGAGCCTGGAGCCTGCTTCGGATTCTGTCTCCCTCTGTCTCTGCCCTTCCCCTGCTCATGGTCTGTCTCTCTCTCTCAAAAACAAACAAACATTAGAAGAAGAAGAAGAAGAAGAAGAAGAAGAAGAAGAAGAAGAAGAAGAAGAGGAGGAGGAGGAGGAGGAGGAAGAGAGGAAGAAGGAGGAGGAGAAGGAGGAGAAGAAGACGAAGGAAAAGAGGAAGAAGGAGGAGGAGGAGAAGGAGGAGGAGGAGAAGGAGGAGGAGAAGAAGAAGAAGAGGAAAGAGGAGGAGAAGGAGAAGGAGGAGAAGAAGAAGAAAAAGAGGAAGAAGAAGAAGGATGAGGAGGAGAAGGAGAAGGAGGAGAAGAAATTCTCAGACCCTACTCCAGACCTCTAGAATCTGAGACTCTGGGATGGAAGCAGCAACCTGTAGTTTACCAAACTGTTTGGGTGATCCTGATGCACACTCAAGTTTGAGAACTATTATTACTCTTTGGAAATTCAGTGCCTCAAAAATGAAATTCATGGCCCCAATTTCTTTTGAAAGAGATTTTCAGATACACTCTATTGGAGAAAAAAGAACTTCACCCACCATGCTGTTAAGTTTCCTATCATGAGAATTTTACATATATTTTGATTTGTGAATAAACTCTGTGAATTAGAGTTTTCTAGAATTATAATTTCTGGAGACTCCTAAGGTAAAATGTTTAATAATGTTTGGAAAATTTCTCTGACTTCTAGCATTGGTTATATGTCTTTAACCAATCTATTTAAAGACTGGGAAATACAATGAGCTAACATTTTATTATAACAAATTTCAGAGAAACGTGAAAGAATTGTGCAGGACACATCCATATAAGTCACTATCCAGAGACAATGATTTAAATCTTGCTATATCTCTTTCATCCTATTTATCTGTCTCTCTATCCATCCATCAATCCATCTTTTTTCTTAATGGATTTCAAAATAAATTATACTTCAGTACTCTTCACTCCTCAACACTTCAGTATGCATATCATTAACCAGAATTCAATATTTATTTATATTTTTCTGTGGAGATAAAATTTACATATAAGGAAATACGTAAATCTTATCTCTATATGGCTGATTTTTTCCCAAATACCATACACTTATGTAACTCAAACCTAAATAAGATTTAGAATATTACTGTCAACCTACAAAATCTCCTGTGCCCTTTCTCAGTCTGTTTCCACTCTATCCTTCCAGAAACAACTTTTGTTCTTATTTTTATTAAACCATAGTTTACTTTTACCTGTTGGAGACTTCAGTGAAATTGAGTCATATGATATGCGCTTTTATGTAAGACTTCTTGCACTCAACATAATGTTTTGGAAATTTACCAGTTTTATTGCATGTATCAGTAGTTGTTTTTGCTGTTATTTTCACTGAGTAGTATTCAGATAATTATTAAAATCAACATTTTTACATCTTTCTATGTCTCAAGAGCATCAACCTCTCTTGATTTACAATTTTTTTTTTTTAGAGAGAGAGAAAGAGAGAGAAAGAGAGCAGACAAGCAAGCATGTGGGCAAGCAGGGGAGGGTCAGGGAGAGAGGGAGAGAGAATCTCAAGCAGACTCCAGGCTTAGCATAGAGCTGGACAACACAAGGCTCAATCTTGACCATGAGACTATGACCTGAGCTAAAATCAAAGAGTCCAACACTTAATTGACTGAGCCACCCAGATGCCCCTTTACTATTGTTTTTTTATTTGTTAGTTGTTTATTTATCAAGAGAAACTATTCCATAACCCAATATTCATGTTTCATAGTTCAGGAACACAGGTCCCGGACAAGTGAAGTGACAAACTTCAATGGAACTCAACCTAAAGGAATTCTTTACATCCCCAAATCACTTTGCAGTCAGAAAGATACCAGTCTTCTTCATCCCCTCAAAATCTTTCATGGAATCATAATTTCTTTAGAAATCTGCATATGCCATCTTTCTTGGTTCAGCCACAGCAAACTCATAGAAAGTTGCAACCCCAGGGATGCAGCGAATGCTCCAACAACATGAAATTACCGATGCTTGGCCAGAAGATCTTGCATCTGAGGTTGCATCAAAGCACTGGAAGTCATGGGTTATTCTCCTCAACACCAAGCTCAAACCCAATGTCCTTACTAACCAGTACAGAAAATTACTATATATTTTAAAATGTTGATTATATTGTAGTACAGTTTTCTCTGAGAATAAAGGGAAATCATATATATATATATATATACACATATATATGTGTGTGTGTGTATATACACACACACACACACACACACACACACACACACACACATATATAATTTTTCTTTCCAGGTATTTATTTACATTATCCTATTTACCAGGAAAATAAAAGTAAACATTTTCTTACTTATAATACACACTTATTTTTAAGACTTAAATAAATGATTAATAGTAAATGCAGACAAAACCATTAATAATTTCATCTTCACCAGAATGCTAAATACTGGTTGCTGATACTCAAGATCTTGGAGATCTTTCCCTTTCACTCCCAGCTAATGGAACAACAGGCAGAAGTAAGCCTCTTTTGACGACAAAGTCTATATCTAAGAATGATTTTCACTGAGACAAAAGTGGATACGTTTAAACATGTGTCATTAATAGAAATTGCTTATCCTAACAATCTCAAAATCTCAATCCTAACAATACCAAAAAACAGAAAAGCTGTCATTCAGATTATTATTACTCTACTGGTCAATTTTCCAAAAGGACCAATACTCTTTTTTTTTCCTGCTGTCGGTAACTCCAATTTCAACATACATTAAATTCCATTAATCAAGTTAAATCAAAGTATTACTTGTTAGGACAAAGCAGAAAATGCATAACTTCTGTCAGCATTGTAAGAAATCCTCCACATACAAGCTTGTATATTTCCATTGTGAATACACTGTCCCAGGGAGAAATTAGAAATACTCTTAATAAAAATGAAAATTTTGCCATCTTGTAAAAAACTGTCAAGCAGTAACAAAACTTTCTTAAATAAATCTGGCTTTGACTTATTTATTTTTCCAATCTCACAAATAAAAACAAGAGATGTAGCTACAACAAATGGTTTCATTTGCCATCACTGTTGAAACACTGGAAATCTTAATTGAACCGTAATTTGTTTGGTTAATAAATATCCAGTGCTGATGATATACAGCTGTTTAGTCTGAGATTTCACAGCATCAAAAGCCTTCCATGAGCTAAAGGAAAATGGCTAAACTATCATGAGAGTTTGATCAGGTAGATCATCAGGCCACATGAACAAGGTAGAGTGGGCCATGAGACAGGAATCTCTAGGAAGTGCAATTGCTAAGGACCTCATAGTAAGTCATCCTATTTTAATACACTGTAGAGGCAACAGAGGGGTGCTGGCGTCAACTTTGCCTTTCACTGTGTTTGACCTGGGTCACCTGTCCACCCTAAGGGCTCACTTTTCTCCTCTTTATGATTAATTAGAGACTCCCGAATCCATTTTCAACCTCATATTCAATATCTCTAACACTTCGTCCAAACAAAATACTATCTTCCTATTAAAATTTGGGAAAATAAATCAGAAAATGAATTTGTTTATAGAATTTGTTTTCAGACAATATTTATTTTTTACAGAACTCCCAAAATTTACCTCAAATATGAAAAGGAGAACTAATACTTTCATAGACCTATGGAAAGAATGTGTGTGACTGTCACAAATATTTTTTAATGGCTTTTGTGAGGTATATATAATCACATACCATAATTCATCTATTATAAGTAATCTTTAAAAATTCAATAATTTTTGGCAAACTTTTATAATTTACTAAATCCACTACAATCCAGTTTGAGAACATTTCCATCAATCTAGAACATTCCCTTGTATCCATTTGTAGTCAGTGGGTATGCCCTTAGCTCCAAGCAACCATTGGTATGCTTTCTGCTTTTCTGATAATTTAATATAAATGGACTCATACAACATGCAGTCTTTGTGCCCAGCTTTTTTCATTTGTTATAATGTTTATGAGATTCATCCATCCATGGTGTATCATTAGTTCATTCCTTTTGATTGCTTGATAACATTTCATTTTGTGGATTACATTTTGATTATCCATTGCCTCAGTTGATGAATATTTGGATTATTTCCAGTTTTTCCTTATTATGAATAAGCTGCTATTATGAATAACGCTACAAGTATTTGTGTGCACATATGTTTTTATTTTTCTTGGATAAATACCTAGGTGTAAAATAGCTGGGTAATAAGGTAACTTTATGTTTAAATTTTAATAAACTGCCAGATTTTCCATTTTTATATTAGTTTTCAAGATTATGAATATTACTCTTGCTTGAGGACAAACACCAAGTTGTGAACATCCAGAAAATGAGCTATATTGTTTTATCACTATCCCTAAACATATGTTATATAGTAAAATTAATAATTTTAAACTCTGAGGTTTCTACCTTTAGTCATTAATGAAACATTGTACCTTGTTACAATAATTATTTTAACATACAGCAACTCCAATTTATCCCAATGCAAGAAATAAGCTTTTTGCAAAATAGTAAGATGGTCACTGTCATTCTCAACAATGATTATGATACAGGATAAATTACCAAGTTGTCTTTTCAGTCTCTAGTCATTTCCATTTTAAGAATACTTAAGCCTAGAGGCACCTGGGTGGCTCAGTTGATTAAGCAGCTGACTCTTGATTTAGGCTCAGATCTTGATCTCACAGTTTGTGAGTTCCAGCCCTGCACTGAACTCCAGGCTGACAGGGCATAGCCTGCTTGAAATTCTCTCTCTCCCTCTCTTGGCCCCTCCCCCACACTCTCTCTCTCAAAATAAATAAATAAACTTTAAAATAAAAGAATATTTTAGCCTAGGGGCACCTGGGTGGCTCAGTTGGTTGACTGTACAACTTTAATTTCGACTCATGTCATGATCCCAGGGTCCCAGGGTCCCAGGGATTGAGCCCTACATCAGGCTGTGCACCGAGCATGAGCCTGCTTGGGATTCTAAATCTCTCTCTCTCTGTGCCTCTCTCCCCAGCTTGTGCACTCTCTCTCTCTCTCTCAAATTAAAAAAAAATTTTTAAAAATGTGAAAAACAGAGTATTTCAGCCTATATCAATTATTCAAATATTTGTTCACCAGAGAATTAACCAGTTCTAGAGAGATTAACTTTATTATTATTTTTACCAAAAATTAAAGTGAAATTTGATATAAACTCTGGTCTTGTGAACCAAATGACTTAGCTATTTATCTACATAGTCAGAAGAAACTGACTACCTATAGTGAGTTGGGATTTATTACTATTTTGATAATATTTGTCACTGTTTCTTTTCAATGAATTAAAATTCAAACAA